>NC_091978.1:102452694-103070506 GCF_044704955.1 Pristiophorus japonicus | reverse complement strand
GAGGGGGGGGGAAAGAGGATGGAGGGGGGGGAAAGAGGATGGAGGGGGGGGGAAGAGGATGGAGGGGGGGGAAAGAGGATGGAGGGGGGGGGAAGAGGATGGAGGGGGGGGAAGAGGATGGAGGGGGGGAAGAGGATGGAGGGGGGGGGAAGAGGATGGAGGGGGGGAAAGAGGATGTGGGGGGGGGTAGAGGATGGAGGGGGGGGAAAGAGGATGGAGGGGGGGGAAAGAGGATGGAGGGGGGGAAGAGGATGGAGGGGGGGGAAAGAGGATGGAGGGGGGGGAAAGAGGATGGAGGGGGGGGAAAGAGGATGGAGGGGGGGGGAAAGAGGATGGAGGGGGGGGGAAAGAGGATGGAGGGGGGGGAAAGAGGATGGAGGGGGGGGGAAAGAGGATGGAGGGGGGGGGAAAGAGGATGGAGGGGGGGGGAAAGAGGATGGAGGGGGGGGAAAGAGGATGGAGGGGGGGGAAGAGGATGGAGGGGGGGGAAGAGGATGGAGGGGGGGAAGAGGATGGAGGAAGAGGATGGAGGGGGGGGAAGAGGATGGAGGGGGGGAAGAGGATGGAGGGGGGGAAGAGGATGGAGGGGGGGAAGAGGATGGAGGGGGGGGGAAGAGGATGGAGGGGGGGGAGAAGAGGATGGAGGGGGGGAGAAGAGGATGGAGGGGGGGAGAAGAGGATGGAGGGGGGGAAAGAGGATGTAGGGGGGTAGAGGGAGGGAGGGGGGAAAGAGGATGGAGGGGGGGGGAAAGAGGATGGAGGGGGGGGAAAGAGGATGGAGGGGGGGGAAAAGAGGATGGAGGGGGGGAAAGAGGATGGAGGGGGGGGAAGAGGATGGAGGGGGGGAAAAGGAGGATGGAGAGGGGGGAGAGGATGGAGGGGGGGGAAAGAGGATGGGGGGGAAGAGGATGAGGGGGGGGGGAAGAGGATGGAAAGGGGGAAGAAGAGGACAGGGGGGAAGAAGAGGACGGGGGGGGAAGAAGAGGACGGGGGGGGGAAGAAGAGGAGGGGGGGGGAAGAAGAGAGGGGGGGGAAGAAGAGGACGGGGGGGAAAGAAGAGGACGGGGGGGGGGGGAAGAAGAGGACGGGGGGGGGGGGGAAGAAGAGGACGGGGGGGGAAGAAGAGGGCGGGGGGGGAAGAAGAGGGCCGGGGGGGAAGAAGAGGGCGGGGGGGAAGAAGAGGGCCGGGGGGGGAGAAGAGGGCGGGGAGGAAGAAGAGGACAGGGAGAGGGAGAGGACGGGGTGGGGAGAGGCAAGGCAGAGACAGGGGTTGGGGGGGGGGATGGGAGGACAAGGGAGAAGGGGAGGGGGAAGAGCACAGGTTGGGGGGGGGAAAGAGGACAGGGGGAAAGAGAGGACCGAATGGGGGGTAAAAGATGGGAGGGGGGCAAAGAGAGGACAGAGTGGGGGGAAAGAGGACAGAGGGTGTGGGGGGGGGGGGAAGACAAAGACAGAGGAGGGTGCAGGATGGGGGGGGCGGGGGGGGGGAGAGAGGATTGGAGGGGGGAAGAGGACGGCGGGGGGAGGGGTACGAGGACGGGGGAGGGGAGGGGGGGGAAGAGGATGGGGGGGGAAGAGGATGGAGGGGGGGAAGAGGATGGAGGGTGGGGGAAGAGGATGGAGGGGGGGGGAAGAGGATGGCGGGGGAAGAGGATGGGGGGGGAAAGAGGATGGGGGGGGGAAGAGGATGGAGGGGGGGGAAGAAGAGGATGGAGGGGGGGGAAGAAGAGAATGAGGGGGGGAAGAGGATGGGGGGGGGAAGAGGATGGAGGTGGGAAGAGGATAGAGAGGGGGAAGAGGACATGGGGAAGATGGGGGAAAGAGGATATGGGGGAGAGGACGGGGGGTGCGGGAAGAGAGGATGGTGGTCTGGGGGGAAAGAGAGGACAGAGTGGGGGGAAGAGGACAAAGGGGCGGCGAAGAGGGCAGGGGTGGGAAGAAGTGGACAGATGGCGGGGGGGGGGAGGGAAAGAGGACAGAGTGGGAGGAGAGGAAGGGGGTGGGGAAGTGGACGGGGGAGGGGGGCGGCGGGGGTCGGGGGGAAAGAAGACAGACCTGGTGGGGGTGGGGGGAAACGAGTACAGAGGGGTTGTGGACAGAGAGGGAGGGGACGAGAGAGGACAAAGAGTGAGACAAAGAAAAACAGAGAGAGAGAGTGAGAGAACATGCACACGACAGCAAGTGCATTTTTCAAATGTCACTGCATATGGCCAGGTATGTGTGTGGCTGAATATCCCGAACAATCTGCTTACTTGTACATGCACAGCGTGGCATACCAAATTTAAATGGAAATTAGAGAGCTATTGTACAAGGCAAGTTAAACATATCTACTGAATGATGCACGTCTACCAATCTCTGGGTTCTTTGCTACAATACCAGAAGGTAATTATAAATGCACAAATGTCATGACATTCAAATATAAAGTGGATACTGGAGCATTGCACTGGCTGCAGTCATTATTATAATCAATGCAACAATACTCCAATGCCACATTACTACCTTCGATAGAGAACAGTAAAGGTGAGGCACCTGAATCACAGCTCTATGTTACGATTATTACATAATCAGAAATTTCTGTACAGAAGAATGACCTGTCCCCTGGATTACTACCTCCCCACCAATGCATCTGTTCTAATCCCATTTCACTCTCTTTTCCCTGTGTTAAGCAGTTTTCATTCTATGTTTATCTAATTCCCTCTTACATTATCTTGAATGGCTTGGGTTCAAAATCTAGTTGCATAAAGCATTCCAGAGTCTACTGAACCTCTGTGTAAAAAAAAACTTGCAGGTTCCTCCTTTGTGCTTTCAGCACGAACCCTAAATTCAGCCCAAATTTATGCTGTCTTAAAATCAGTACAAAATGTCACAGTACAGGGTATAACAAGGACAAGTAGAAAAATCACTATGAAAAAAGTCCTATAAAAGTCCTAAGTGCAACCTTCACTCTCTAAAAATATTAACGTATTTTTGGGCATAAGCATTGAAGATTGTGATTTCAAAATTAATGTCATCATGGCCCTGACTGCTAAAGAGATCAAGGGGTATGGCGAGAAAGCAGGAAAGGAGTACTGAGGTGAATGATCAGCCATGATCTTATTGAATGGTGGTGCAAGCTCGAAGGGCCGACTGGCCTACTCCTGCACCTATTTTCGATGTTTCTATGTTTCAGTCTTTCTTCCATATATTATGACAATCGCCCCATAAATAACAGAGTTTCCGCTTTGGGCGCTTTTGGCAATTCGGGTGCAATCGGCAATCCTGGTACAAATTGCTCTCAAAATTACACTCGTTTTCCGAAGGGCAGGTATGATTCAAGTTTCCGCTCAAACTCATTTGCATAATCACAACTTATGAACCAGCACAATTGGACAGAGTATTATAATGCAATTTTTTATTATTTTTATTATTATTTTTATTGCATTAAAAATATTCCTTCATATATTTAAGTGTTAACTTGGTGCAGTTTAATTAATGCAGCTGAAAATGAGTTTATCACAAAAAATAAGCACTTTTCATAAGTGTCTAAACCACCAGCTGTCAATAATCTGATTTTAAATCACTGAAAATGACAAAAAAATTATAGAGAACCATTTACTATTTGCGCTGGTGTACTGCAGTCAGTTTCTTAGTAAATTAAATATTTTTTATTATTTAAAAGCTTTTAAAAAGGAACCTATTAGTGCCCTAGCGCCTAAAAATACAGCTTAATTTTAACAGTCTCCTCAAAGGGCCACAAACAATTAGTGGAAACTCGCCATGGTGATTAATTCAATCTGGGGACGTGGCCAACTTTGTGGGCAAGGCCGGCTTCCAGCGCAATGATTTTGAAACCAGCCAATTACGGAGCTGTCATTGACAGACCATTGTGGTCACTTTCAAAGGCGGGATGACTACAAATTTGCTGGTTTGCTGCTGTACATCTGTCGTCGAGCTACAGTACGCGGACGATGCCTGCGTCTGCGCACATACAGAGGCTGCACTCCAGGACATAGTCGACGTATTTACTGAAGCATACGAAAGCATGGGCTTTACGCTAAACATCTGCAAGACAAAAGTCCTCCACCAGCCTGTCCTCACCGCACAGCACTGTGCCCCAGTCATCAAGATCCACGGCACGGCCTGGACAATGGGGACCACTTTCCATATCTTGGGAGCCTCCTATCAACAAGAGCAGGCATCGACGACGAGATCCAACACTACCTCCAGTCCACCAGTGCAGCCTTCGGCCGCCTGAGGAAAAGAGTGATAGTCAGAGTAGGAATCGCAGGATAGCGCAGATGAATACGTGGCTTGAGCAGTGGTGTAGCAGGGAGGGATTCAAATTCCTGGGGCATTGGAACCGGTTCTGGGGGAGGTGGGACCAGTACAAACCGGACGGTCTGCACCTGGGCAGGACCGGAACCAATGTCCTAGGGGGAGTGTTTGCTAGTGCTGTTGGGGAGGAGTTAAACTAATATGGCAGGGGGATGGGAACCAATGCAGGGAGATAGAGGGAAACAAAAAGGAGGCAAAAGCAAAAGACAGAAAGGAGATGAGGAAAAGTGGAGGGCAGAGAAACCCAAGGCAAAGAACAAAAAGGGCCACTGTACAGCAAAATTCTAAAAGGACAAAGGGTGTTAAAAAAACAAGCCTGAAGGCTTTGTGTCTTAATGCAAGGAGTATCCGCAATAAGGTGGATGAATTAACTGTGCAAATAGATGTTAACAAATATGATGTGATTGGGATTACGGAGACGTGGCTCCAGGATGATCAAGGCTGGGAACTCAACATCCAGGGGTATTCGACATTCAGGAAAGATAGAATAAAAGGAAAAGGAGGTGGGGTAGCATTGCTGGTTAAGGAGCAAATTAAGGCAATAGTTAGGAAGGACATTAGCTTGGATGATGTTGAATCTATATGGGTAGAGCTGCAGAATACCAAAGGGCAAAAAACGTTAGTGGGAGTTGTGTACAGACCTCCAAACAGTAGTAGTGATGTTAGGGAGGACATCAAACATGAAATTAGGGGTGTGTGCAATAAAGGTGCAGCAGTTATAATGGGTGACTTTAATATGCACATAGATTGGGTTAACCAAACTGGAAGCAATACGGTGGAGGAGGATTTCCTGGAGTGCATAAGGGATGGTTTTTTAGACCAATATGTCGAGGAACCAACTAGGGGGGAGGCCATCTTAGACTGGGTGTTGTGTAATGAGAGAGGATTAATTAGCAATCTCGTTGTGCGAGGCCCCTTGGGGAAGAGTGACCATAATATGGTGGAATTCTGCATTAGGATGGAGAATGAAACAGTTAATTCAGAGACCATGGTCCAGAACTTAAAGAAGGGTAACTTTGAAGGTATGAGGTAGTGAATTGGCTAGGATAGATTGGCGAATGATACTGAAGGGGTTGACTGTGGATGGGCAATGGCAGACATTTAGAGACCGCATGGATGAACTACAACAATTGTACATTCCTGTCTGGCGTAAAAATAAAAAAGGGAAGGTGGCTCAATCGTGGCTATCAAGGGAAATCAGGGATAGCATTAAAGCCAAGGAAGTGGCATACAAATTGGCCAGAAATAGCAGCGAACCCAGGGACTGGGAGAAATTTAGAACTCAGCAGAGGAGGACAAAGGGTTTGATTAGGGCAGGGAAAATGGAGTACGAGAAGAAGCTTGCAGGGAACATTAAGACGGATTGCAAAAGTTTCCATAGATATGTAAAGAGAAAAAGGTTAGTAAAGACAAACGTAGGTCCCCTGCAGTCCGAATCAGGGGAAGTCATAACGGGGAACAAAGAAATGGCGGACCAATTGAACAAGTACTTTGGTTCGGTATTCACTGAGGAGGACACAAACAACCTTCCGGATATAAAAGGGGTCGGAGGGTCTAGTAAGGAGGAGGAACTGAGGGAAATCCTTACTAGTCGGGAAATTGTGTTGGGGAAATTGATGGGATTGAAGGCCGATAAATCCCCAGGGCCTGATGGACTGCATCCCAGAGTACTTAAGGAGGTGGCCTTGGAAATAGTGGATTGACAGTCATTTTCCAACATTCCATTGACTCTGGATCAATTCCTATGGAGTGGAGGGTAGCCAATGTAACCCCACTTTTTAAAAAAGGAGGGAGAGAGAAAACAGGGAATTATAGACCGGTCAGCCTGACATCGGTAGTGGGTAAAATGATGGAATCAATTATTAAGGATGTCATAGCAGTGCATTTGGAAAGAGGTAATATGATAGGTCCAAGTCAGCATGGATTTGTGAAAGGGAAATCATGCTTGACAAATCTTCTGGAATTTTTTGAGGATGTTTCCAGTAGAGTGGACAAGGAAGAACCAGTTGATGTGGTATATTTGGACTTTCAGAAGGCTTTCGACAAGGTCCCACACAAGAGATTAATGTGCAAAGTTAAAGCACATGGGTTTGGGGGTAGTGTGCTGATATGGATTGAGAACTGGTTGTCAGACAGGAAGCAAAGAGTAGGAGTAAATGGGGACTTTTCAGAATGGCAGGCAGTGACTAGTGGGGTACCGCAAGGTTCTGTGCTGGGGCCCCAGCTGTTTACACTGTATATTAATGATTTAGACGAGGGGATTAAATGTAGTATCTCCAAATTTGCGGATGACACTAAGTTGGGTGGCAGTGTGAGCTGCGAGGAGGATGCTATGAGGCTGCAGAGCGACTTGGATAGGTTAGGTGAGTGGGCAAATGCATGGCAGATGAAGTATAATGTGGATAAATGTGAGGTTATCCACTTTGGTGGTAAAAACAGAGAGACAGACTATTATCTGAATGGTGACAGATTAGGAAAAGGGGAGGTGCAAAGAGACCTGGGTGTCATGGTACATCAGTCATTGAAGGTTGGCATGCAGGTACAGCAGGCGGTTAAGAAAACAAATGGCATGTTGGCCTTCATAGCGAGGGGATTTGAGTACAGGGGCAGGGAGGTGTTCCTACAATTGTACAGGGCCTTGGTGAGGCCACACCTGGAGTATTGTGTACAGTTTTGGTCTCCTAACCTGAGGAAGGACATTCTTGCTATTGAGGGAGTGCAGCAAAGGTTCACCAGACTGATTCCCGGGATGGCGGGACTGATCTATCAAGAAAGACTGGATCAACTGGGCTTGTATTCACTGGAGTTCAGAAGAATGAGAGGGGACCTCATAGAAACGTTTAAAATTCTGACGGGGTTAGACAGGTTAGATGCAGGAAGAATGTTCCCAATGTTGGGGAAGTCCAGAACCAGGGGACACAGTCTAAGGATAAGGGGGAAGCCATTTAGGACCGAGATGAGGAGGAATTTCTTCACCCAGAGAGTGGTGAACCTGTGGAATTCTCTACCACAGAAAGTTTTTGAGGCCAATTCACTAAATATATTCAAAAAGGAATTAGATGAAGTCCTTACTACTAGGGGAATCAAGGGGTATGGTGAGAAAGCAGGAATGGGGTACTGAAGTTGCATGTTCAGCCATGAACTCATTGAATGGCGGTGCAGGCTAGAAGGGCCAAATGGCCTACTTCTGTTCCTATTTTCTATGTTTCTATGTTTCTATGTAAGACCAGGCCCTCAAAGCTGCCACCAAGTTCATGGTCTACAGGGCTGTAGTAATACCCTCCCTCCTGTATGACTCAGAGCCATGGACCATGTAATAGAAATATAGAAACATAGAAAATAGGTGCAGGAGTAGGCCATTTGGCCCTTCGAGCCTGCACCGCCATTCAACAAGATCATGGCTGATCACCCACCCCAGCACCTCCCCCCCCACGCCCCCTCCACACCCCCTCGACCCCCCCAGTCGCAAGGATCACATCCAACTCCCTCCTGAACACACCCAATGAACTGGCATCAACAACTCTCCGCGGCAGGGAACCCCACAGGCCAACAACTCCCCGAGTGAAGAAGTCTCTCCCGATCCCAGCCCCAAACTGCCCAGTAGAAACCTCAAGTTGCTGGAGAAATATCACCAGCGATGTCTCCGCAAGATCCTACAAATCCCTTAGGAGGACAGGCGACCCAACATCAGCGTCCTCATTCTGGCTAACATCCCCAGCATTGAAGCACTGACTACACTCGATCAGCTCCGCTGGGCAGGCCACATAGTCCGCATGCCAGACACGAGACTCCCAAAGCAAATGCTCGACTCAGAACTCCTTCACAGCAACCGAGCCAAAGGTGGGCAGCGGAAACGTTACAAGTACACTCTCAAAGCCTCCCTGATAAAGTGCAACATCCCCAACTGACATCTGGGAGTCCCTGGCCCAAGACCGCCCTAAGTGGAGGAAATACATCCGAGAGGGCGCTGAGCACCTCGGGTCTCAACGCCGAGAGTATGCAGAAATCAAGCGCAGATAGCGGAAAGAGCGTGCAGCAAACCAGTCCCACCCACCCCTTCCCTCAACGACTATCTGTCCCACCTGTGACAGAATCTGTGGCTCTCGTATTGGACTGTTCAGCCACGAAAGAACTCATTTCAGGAGAGGAAGCAAGTCTTCTTCGATTCCGAGGGACCGCCTATGATGATGATGACTCTACCCACCATTGCCACCTTAAGACTCTGCCAGTGGATCAATAATAATTACGCCTTCGCATTTCCCTGTACAATGCCCGTTCACTCACGATGGCAGCCCTTGCTGTAGTAGATGATTACATTGACATTCTGGTTTTGACAATCCTGCCTGGCTACACATTCTGCCATCTACCCAGCCTAAATGGCCATTGTGGTAGTGTCACCAAATTCTTCCTTAGTCTCTCCCGATAGTCCCTTTCAGAATTTCTCCTCCTTCAAGCACCTCACCCCTCACATCTCCTTTCAAATTCTCACGGTCTCACTACCCTCCCAGGCCCCACCCAAAGTTTCTCACCGAGTTGTCCTCCATCCTTTCCTCTCCCATCGTCAATGACTTCAATCTTAATTTCAACACCCTTTGCTCCCTCTCATCTGAATTCACTGGCCATATGTCCTCCTTGAACCTTTCACTCTACACGTAATCTCCTATCCATATTCATGGCGACCCCCTTGACCTCTCAAACATGTCTTCGTCACCTCCTGACTTGGCTATTCCAAATCTCTCCTGGCCAGCTTCCAATCCATAAACTTCAGCTTAACAACAACAACTTGTTTTTAAATAGTGCCTTTAACGTAGTAAAACATCCCAAGGCGCTTCACAAGAGTATTATATGACCAAAAAAAAACGAGCTACATAAGGAGAAATTAGGGCAGGTGACCAAAAGTTTTCATGTCGACATGCTGTGTTTTTAGTGCAGGTAACCATCTGTGACTAACTAAGGAAATAAGGGATGGTATCAAATTGAAAACAGGACCTTCGTACACATGCATAATCTGACCTGTCTTTAGATTTCTTTCTACTAGGCACTTTGCACCACTCTTACCTTAATGTTGACTTTAATAACTTCATACCTTAACTACAGATCCTATTTTCTCTCTGGCAGTAGGTGCTGGCCATGTGGGCAATGTGGCTTGAGAGGAAAGAGCGGGTTGATACTTGGGCTGGAGAACCCCCCGATGGAACACTACTGGTGGGATGGTCTGCACCCTTGCTGTCGACCTGCTTCTCTTTTCCCACCAGATTCCCGGACCACTGGAGCTGGCTCTGCCATGTCGTTTTTTATGCATTCCTTTCTTCTGTGCTGTAAAGCTTTGATTCCCTCTACATCCCTGAGGTACCAACCACTCAGCAAGAAATTAAGAGGTTCCTCATCAACATCCCATTTCTTTGTCACAGAGGAAATGTACAAGCACCACATACCCAGGTCTTGGATTCCCAAGTCCAAAAAGCTGCCACAGGCCTATAATCCAGATGGATTCTCCCACCAAATTCTACAAAGTGCAACTCCCTGACCCCCATGTTCACAAAGCTATCCCAACACATGCTGGTGGTAAGACATCCTCCTGGACTCATTCAAGTCCAGCACAATCCTATTTAAAATGTGCAACAGCTATGCATCATACAGCTCCATAACTCTCTGAACTGTGATTATGAAGCACTGGCCAAGAGTCTGGCCTCCAGATTGGACTCAGGAATTCCTGGTTCAGTAACACAGACCAAACTGGGGTCAATCACATTGCACTACCTACACAGGCACTTTATGTTAAGTAGGTTACACATTATTTTGGTGGAACTGCTACACAGGTCAACTGTTTCAGGCCATCTTCTGGCCAGTTTTCACCTTAGCCACTAAGCTGCAGGATTTTCCTTATTTGACAAATATTTATGGGATAAATTGCTTTTCTGAATGTATTTTTGTATTTACTTCACATACATCATTGAACAGGAAACAAATACATTTGACATATATATGTCATTTGACTTCCACTACAGATAAAGCTTTTTAACTCATAAGAAAAGTGTGCTTTATGTAAGTGCTGTACATCCGATGCTATGAATAACAGCTGGAAGCATGACTCCGTGTGGACGATCAATAGGTAATAACACTTAGCGTAACATCTGACTACTCTAAACAATTCAATTCAATAATGCAGCTCAAATAAACGGCTTTTGTATAGAATTGTCATTTAATGCACTTTAGTCAGTTGTTAAATACTGTAAAAGAGGAATGGTATAAAAAAAAATTTTAAATGATCAATCAAAATATTTACTCACAAAGAAAAATCTTTCTGAACCAAACAATGGTTTATTATAGAGAAATTTGGTTCATAACACTGAATTAATTCACCACTGGAGGATGCCACTGCCTCTCTATCCCACAATACATTCTCAGAAGGACACAAATATAGTTGTCAGCTTCTGCCATAAATGAATCAACAGAATTTCAGCTTGTACAAAAATTAACTTTCTTTTATGAACTCAACTTCTGTAAAATGGTACACAAAACAACGACAAACCAACTAATGTTCTATAGAAGATGTATTCTTGGAATGAGAACTAAGGTTGAACCTCCCTTTCCTTTAACTGATTATCATCATTATCATAGGCACTCCCTCGGAATCGAGGAAGACTTGCTGCCACTCCTGAAGTGAGTTCTTTGGTGACTGAACAGTCCAATACGAGAGCCACAGACTCTGTCACAGATAGTCGTGGAGGGAAAGGGTGGATGGGACTGGTTTGCCGCACGCTCTTTACGCTGCCTGTGCTTGATTTCTGCATGCTCTCGGCATTGAGACTCGAGGTGCTCAATGCCCTCTCGGATGCACTTCCTCCACTTAGGGCGATCTTGGGCCAGGGACTCCCAGGTGTCAGTGGGGATGTCGCACTTTATCAGGGATGCTTTGAGGATGTCCTTGTAACGTTTCCACTGCCCACCTTTGGCTCATTTGCCATGAAGGAGCTCCAAGTAGAGCACTTGCTTTGGAAGTCTCGTGTCTGGCATGTGAACTATGTGGCCTGCCCAGCGGAGCTGAACGAGTGTGGTCAGTGCTTCAATGCTGGGGATGATAGCCTGGACGAGGATACTGATATTGGTGCACCTGTCCTCCCAAGGGATTTGTAGGATCTTGCGGAGACATCATTGGTGATATTTCCCAGCAACTTGAGGTGTCTGCTGTACATGGTCCATGTCTCTGAGCCATACAGGAGGGCAGGTATTACTACAGTGCTGTAACTATGAGCTTGGTGGCAATTTTGAGGGCCTGGTCTTCACTCTTTTCCTCAGGCGGCCGAAGGCTGCACTGGCGCACTGGAGGCAGTGTTGGATCTCGTCGTCGATGCCTGCTCTTGTTGATAGGAGGCTCCCGAGATATAGGAAGTGGTCCACGGTGTTCAGGGCTGCGCCATGGATCTTGATGACTGGGGGGGCAGTGCTGTGCGGTGAGGACAGGCTGGTGGAGGACCTTTGTCTTACGGATGTTTAGCGTAAGGCCCATGCTTTCGTACGCCTCAGTAAATACGTCGACTATGTCCTGGAGTGCGGCCTCTGTATGTGTGCAGATGCAGGCGTCGTCCGCGAACTGTAGCTTGACGACAGAGGTTGGGGTGGTCTTGGACCTGGCCTGGATATGGTGCAGGTTGAACAGGTTCCCACTGGTTCTGTAGTTTAGTTCCACTCCAGCGGGGAGCTTGTTGACTGTGAAGTGGAGCATGGCGGCGAGAAAGATTGAGAAGCCCTGTTTGACTCCAGTCCGGATGTGGATTGGGTCTATGATGGATCCGTTGGTAAGAATCACGGCCTGCATGTCGTCGTGGAGCAGGCGGAGGATGGTGACGAACTTTTGGGGGCATCCAACGGAGGAGGACGCTACACAGACCCTCACGGTTGACAGTGTCAAAAGCCTTTGTAAGGTCAAAGAAGGCCATGCATAAGGCTGGTGCTGTTCCCTGCATTTTTCCTGTTGCTGTCGCGCTGCAAAAATCATGTCCGTTGTGCTCCGTCGGGGACGAAATCCGCACTGTTAATATAGAGGGCAGGACAATGGTGTAAAGCTCCAACACTATGAGCCAAACACGGGTTCCTGCAATCCCTGCATGGTTAGTCATTAAACGTCAGTTTAGATCTGTGGTAGCACTATCACCTTAATCAGAAGATCAAGGGCCAGAACCGTCACTTTTGTGCTTATCACCCAAAAATGGGCGTTATTTCGGCGTGGGCGGAAAAAAAGGGTTTTCAGATCGCCGGCTTCTCGCCCATTCTCAAAACACCTAGTTTACATTTTTGAAAATGGACGTTACAGTGAGCGATATCAAATGGGCTGTAGCGTTAAATGTTTTTGACCTTCTGCCATAAAGTGTGGCCATCCTTAGCAATGACATGGCTCGATTCCCACGATTCTGTAGGTCAAGGGTCACCATGATAAGTGCAGGAATGGAGACAGAGAGAGGGGGAGCTCAGAGGCACTTAAGGAGTGGCTGGGTGTGGTATGGTTGCTTTGGGAAGGAGGAGGGAGACTTTAGAGCTTCACAGCAAGTAGGCAAACAAAACGTAGCTGTTACCAGCCACATATTTGACCAAATTTGCCCTATAATGGAGGGAGATGAGGAGGCATCACAGTACACTATGGAGACTGACGCTGGAGAGAGCAGTGAGGTGGGAGAGGAGCATATTGGAGGCCGCAAACGAGCCAGGAGGTTCTCGGACGAGGCAAATGCCTCCCTCCTGCAGGTGGTCGAGTCACGCTGGGGTGATTTGACACAGGGAGGGTGTGGGAAGCCCACCCCAAAGGCCTACCAGAGGATATGGACCGAGATAGCAGAGGTGGTCTCGTCAGTGACCAACGAGGTGCGTGAGGGCAACCAATGCCACAAATGATGGACCTTGTGGGATACGCAAGGGTAAGTATTACATTAATTTACATGTACTTATGTATTTATATAATTTGATTTGTAACAGTCATGAGTGACTATAAGCAGATGTGAGGTCTTGCATTTTTACCGGGAATGTTTTACTCAAAGCCTGTGATGTCTTGTCTTTCGGTAAAGAATAATAATAATCACAATAATCATGATTACATCTGTCGGTTATGCGTTGTATCAGTCTCTATGACAGTACCTAGCAATGATACCACGCAATGATCTCATGCCATGTCGTCCTGTCATCTTTTACAGAAGAAGCTATTGACGATGAGGTCCGTGCAGAGGCGAACAGGTGGGGGGCCACCAGTCCCCAGCGACATCACTGAGATGGAGGAGCGAGTGTTCACAATCGTGGGGAAGCACCCCCGGACAGCCACGGACGCATCTGCAGACCCTGAAGTGATGCCACGTGAGTAAAGCTTACACCATTGCATGATGTAAAGTCAATAGATGCCACACCAATTCATATCCAAAAAATCATACATGATAGATGATTTCTAAAAGTGTTGTAGAAATAATGCTGGTCTAATGAAAATCATTGCAATGCACAATGTGTTGATAGTGATGAAATGCGATGTCTGCGATGATTTTGAAAGCGGTGGTGCTTTTGGCGTGCATGTGATTTATGTCAATGGTGGAAAAAGTGGGATGTGGGCAGGGGTTGGGTGTTATTGGCTGTGATACTTATGATTTCAGATCAATGTTGCTATTAAACTTTTATTATTGAACATAATCTGTTGTGCATTGTCTCAGATAGCTGGACCATTGCACATTGGTGATTCCTTACCATGAAAGGGTTAAATACAACTTAACATCAATCAACGTAAACTTTAACTGGCACCAAGGTGATCGGTGCCATGGCTGCACACACACAGCAGTGTGCCAGCATTGTCACTCACATCAGCGCTCTTTCAGGCAAATCTTTCCGATATCAGCTCCTTACCTAAGAGTGGGATTTAACAAATGTCAGCCACACTGCTGGCGTTCGTTCCGGTTAGTTTCACTTTTTGTAGGCAGTTTTTTGAGTGCGCGATATTGTGGGCGCTATATGTGTGAGGTGGTGAAATTGAAGGTGGGCGATCTCCATGGCCGCTAGTTTGGGTAAATATGCTCTTTACGACAAAAAACAGTGGGCGGGCGTTAATATTGAATCTTGGCGTTAATTCCGTGCGGAAAGTAACGCTGGCCGATATTATGGGTGTTGAATTTGCCCATTCTGCTGATTCCGCCCAAAAAAGGTGGGCGGGTGGTGATATTTTTTCTCGGCGTTGGGAAAATAACGCTCGCCGATAAGTCTCCAGAAAAGCCCATCAGTTTCCATTTTGTGCCAGAATGGGTGATATATCGGCGTTATACATCATTTCAGCGGTAAAATGGGCGTTAAATGGACATTAAGCATGCAAAAAAAATGGAGGTTCTAGCCCCATAGGTAAATTCCAGGATTTGAGCACATAATCTAGGCTGAGACTTTACTGAAATAGCGCATTGTGAGCTCTGCATTGTTGGAGCTTCAATATTTGGGATAAGACTATGGGTTCAAAATTGGCCAGGAGTTGCTCCATTTTTTTTTTGGAGTAACTTGGTTTTTCTGGCGCAAGTTAAAAATCCCCACTTTCCCCAATAAACTTGCTCCAGAATAACTGAGTTTGTTACAATATTTTTAGTTGAGTATTTTTTTCTCAAAAGGGGGTGTTCCCAGTCACCTACGGCAGTTTTGGCCATTTAGGCAACTTTGGCCAGCTAGATTCCAAATATACTTAGGCCGTATGAGGCCACGTCAGAAAACCCTTGTGGAGAGTTAAGAAATCGGCGCAGGTTAGTACATTCTAAAGTATCAAGACTTCCAAAGCACTAAACAAAGCACAAAAAGTAATAAGCATTCAATAACAAATAAAAAATAGAAGGAAGCAGAGAGGACCTGCACCTAAAGCACCAAGACTTAAAGTTTTAAGGAAAGATTAAAAGAAAATAAAGGAACTTGGCAAACATAAACTTCGCCTGTTTACCAAAAACATCGCCTCTTGCTTTACTATTATAAGAGGTCCCACTCGACCAAACCTGAAATGAAAAAATGGACTAAAAAACACCCTTATTCACCAAACACCGATGATTAAACTTTCTACTCAACCCCAGAAAAGCTTAATTAAAACCTATTTAGCACTGCTCTTCCTGACATTGACCCTGGCCATCTTAATCACAGTAGTTTAAACCACGAACACAAGCAGCTACTTACACAGTGGGCCGGTGCGGGAGACCACTCGGCCAGGGATAGGAGCGGGACGACCCGGAGACCACTCGGCCAGGGATAGGGGAGGCAACTGCGAGCATCGGGTCCCTCTCACACAGGCTGCAGGACGCGCTGGGGATGAGGAGCTACTGCGCGTGCACGCACATTCGAACGCGCACGTGCAGACGTCCCGGCACTGTTTTCAGCGCCGGGACGCTGGCTCTGCCCATGAATCCACTGGCCAAGCTATGCCACCACCGAGGAGAGGCCGGATAGCGGCCAAAGTCGGGAGGAAGATTTTCGGTGAGCTTGGAGTCATGATAAAGCAGCGCACCTCGGGTGAGTGCGCCAAAAATCGGCAGAGGCCAATTTTGAGCCCATTAAAACTAGACCTTATCTGCCTTTTTATGCGTTATTTTGAGGAAGAGCAGGAGGTTTCTTAATATGCTGCCAAAATTCATAGAATCACTGAATGATACAGCACAGAAGGAGGCCATGTGGCCCATAGTACCTCTGCCAACTCTTTGGTAGAGCTATCCAATTCATCCCACTCCTCTGAATTCCTTCCTCAATGGGCCATGGATCTCACTGCTGGCTGTGGAACCTTACTGTACATAAATCGGTTACTCCAAAAGAAACAACTTGATAAGAACATATGAATTAGGAGCAGGAGTAGGCCAGTCGGCCCTTCGAGCCTGGCCCGCCATACAATAAGATCATGGCTGATCTTCTACCTCAACTCCACTTTTCTGCACTATTCCCATATCCCTTGATTCCCTTAATATTCAAAAATCTATCGATCTTGGTCTTGAATATGCTCAATGACTGAGCATCCACAGCCCTCTAGGGTAGAGAATTCCAAAGATTCTCCATCCTGTGAGTGAAGAAATGTCTCCTCATCTCAGTTCTAAATTGCCGACTCTTTGTTCTGAGACTGTGACCCCTGGTTCGAGACTCCCCAGCTAGGGGAAACATCCTCCCAGCATCTACCTTGTGAAGCCCTGTAAGAATATCGTATGTTTCAATGAGATCACCTCTTATTCTTCTAAACTCAAGAGAATATAGGCCTAGTCTACTCAATCGCGCCTCATAGGACAATGCCCCCATCCCAGGAATCAGCCTGGTGAATTTTAGTTGCCCTCTATGGCAAGTATATCCTTCCTTAGGTAAGGAGACCAAAACTGTACACAATACTCCAGGTGTGGTCTCACCAGGGTCTATATAATTGCAGTAAGATGTCTTTACTCTTGTACTCAAATCCTCTTATAATAAAGCCAACATACCATTTGCTTTCTTAATTGCTTGTTGTACCTGTATGTTAACCTTCAGTGATTCGTGTACAAGGACACCCAGGTCCCTCTGAACACCAACATTTCCCAATTTCTCACCAATTAAAAAATACTTTGCTTTTCTATTTTTCCTACCAAAGTGAATAACTTCACATTTCTTCACGTTATATTTCATTTGCCATGTTCTTGCCCACTCACTTACCCTTGCTGCCACTTTGCATCCTCCTCACAACTTACATTGCCATCTTGCTTTGTATCATCAGCAAACTTGGATATATTACATTTGGTACCCCCCCATCCAAATCATTGATATTGATTGTGAATAGCTGGGGCTCAAGCACTGATCCTTGTGGCACCCCACTAGTTACAGCCTGCCAACTTGAAAATGATCAGTTTATTCCTACTCTCTGTTTCGTGTCCGTTAACCAATCCTGAATCCATGCTCGTATATTGCCCTCACTCCCATGAGCCCTAATTTTGTTCAATAACCTCTTGTGTGGCACCTTATCGAATGCCTTCTGAAAATCCAAATACACCACGTCCACAGTTCCCCCATATCTATTCATGTAGTTAAAACCTCAAAAAAACTCTTGACAGATTTGTCAAACATGATTTCCCTTTCAAAAATCCATGTTGACTTTGCCCAATCCTATTTTCTAAGTGCTCTGTTACCATGTCCTTAATAATAGATTCTAGTATTTTCCCTACTATTGATGTCAGGCTAACTGGTCTGTAGTACCCCGTTTTCTCTCTCACTCCTTTCTTAAATAGCGAGTTTAGATTTGCTACCTTCCAATCCGTGGGAACCTTTCTAGAATCTATGGAATTTTGTAACATGATAGCCAATGCATCCACTATCTCTATAGCCATCTCTTTCAAAACTCGAGAATGTAGGCCATCAGGTCCAAGGGATTTATTGGCTTTCGGTCCCATTAATTTCTCCAGTACTATTTTATTACTAATACGAATTTCTTTCAGTTCCTCATTCTCACTAGATCTTTGGTTCTCCACTATTTCCGTAAGGTTTTTTGCGCCTTCTTCCATGAAGACAGACACAAAGTATGTGTTTAATTTCTCTGCCATTTCCTTGTTCCCCATTATAATTTTGATGTGTATTTCAAAAGTAATTCATTGGCTGAAGACATGAAAGGTGCTATATAAATGAAAGCCTTTCTTTCAACCTCAGCCAGGTTGTTATAGTGGTACTAAGTGAAGGCAGATACTTCTCAGTAGGAGGGAAGTAAAAGCTTTGGAGGGAAAGTCACTTTGGCACACTATCATTACATAATTCCTAATTGCTGATACAAACGTGTCAGCCAGGCAAAGGCCTGGGAGCAGATTATCTGCTTGTTTTCTTGGCTTGATATAAAAAGATCACCAAGGAAGAAAATAACCGACTTCATAGTATATAAATGAAGAAATTTGCAAAAAAATGAACCATCAAGCCCTGCCAGGGGAAACTTAATTATCCACTTGATCGCAGTAAAAATGTAGCTGGCCACCAGATGTGCTGTTCACCACCAGGGCAAAGAACAACAGCCTGTTAACAAGCCAATAGTTAATTGAACATCGTGGGCTGCCCCGACCCATGTGAGAAAACCACCGCAAGTCAGGGCTATAAATAGAGCTAGAGCGCCGGGCCCTGGAACATCGGAGGTGCGGCGAATGAGGGTACTGGGCCCAGAAGAGCCGAGGGCCCGGGGCAGCACGGACCTGCCCATACTGCGATATGTGTGCGCACGAGGTCAGTGCAGTAGAGCAGGTTTCCAGTCGTCCTGGTTAATCCTTGCCACTGGATAAAGGCCTAGCTCGGTCAAGCCTGTGTGGTGGCTGATGTGCAACGGTCACCACACATTAAAAAAATTCACGCACAGGCATCTTCCACCCCCTCAATTGGAGTTCAGAACTGAAACATCAGGTCCTTCAGTGAAACATCTGCAAACTCGCGTGGAAGCAAGTCATCTTTGTTCGAGGGATCGCCTATGATGATGAGTTAATTGATCCAAAGAACCCAGCACAAATTTTATTTGCAATCATGTGCCACTACTGCTGTAGAATTGGGCAAGACAGGGTACCGGCAACAATTTTTAAAAGCCTGTAAATGCAATTTGTGCACCCCCTTTTTAAAAGATCCAAATGGGATTTTGTGTTCGATTTTTCAATGGAATTTTTAACAATGGAGTACAACAACAAATTTATATAGTGACATTATCACAAGAAAACGCCCCAAGGCGCTTCACAGAAACATAATTAGACATCAAGCCAAAAAAGGAGATATTAGGAGGGGTGACTAAAATGTTGTCAAAGTGGTAGATTTTAAGTAGGGTCTTAAAGGAGCAGACAAAGATAGAGATACAGCGAGGTTTAAGGAGGAAATTCAAGCACTTGCTGCCTAGACGGTTACCAGCACAGCCACAAATGATGGACAAAGAGAGAAGGGTCACTTTAGAGGCCAGAGTTCTTCGGGGGTTGTAGGGCTGGAGGAGGTTACAGAGATTGGGTCGAGGGAGACCATGATGAGCATGATGAGAAATTTAATTCTGAGGCGTTGGTGGACCAGAAGCCATTGCACGTCAGCGAACACAGGGGTTATGAATGAGTGGGACAGTGCAGGTTACCATATGGGTCTGAGTTTTGTATGAGTTCAAGTTTAGAGAGTGGAGATTGGGGCTTTCAAGAGCAAATGAGCTGAGGCTGGTGTGGAGACGGGTCATGTTGGAGGTGGAAGGAGGTGGTCAGAGGCTCAACTCAGGGTCACATAGGATGCCGAAGTTGCAAACAGTGTGGTTCAGCCTAGGACAATGGCTGGAATTGATCAGGATTTTGTGGCAGGGGGTCAAAGACAACGGCTTTGGTCTTCCCAATGATTAACTGGAGGAAATTTCAGCTCATCCCCGACTAGATGTTGGACAAGCAGGCTGACAGCACATTGGAGGGGTCAAGGGAGATGGTGGAGAGGTAAACAGTGTACATGTCTTTAGATGATGTCGCTGAGATGATATTGTCAATGATAATGAGGAAAGGCGGAGATGTTGAATCGTTACTTTGTGTCAGTGTTTACAGCAGAGGAATAGGATAGCATGCCGGACATCCCAAGGAAACTAATATTGAATCAGGGATAGCGAGTCAATAAAATTAAAGTAAGTAAAATAATAATGAAAAAATAATGGCACTAAAGTGTGATAAATCCCCAGGACCAAATGGTTTCCATCCCAGGGTTTAAAGGAAGTAGGTGAGCACATTACAGATGCCCTAACTGTAATCCTTCAAAGTTCGCTCGATTCAGGAATAGTTCCTTGAGATTGGACAATTGCACATGTCACTGTGCTATTTAAGAATGGCAAGAGGGGGAAAATCAGACTAAGAGAGAATACAAGAAGGCTTAAGATAGGTTTACAGTGTATGTATGTAATCGCAGGTGCAAAACTCCACATAGGAATATGATGTTGTGTGATAGCGGAGACCTGGCTCAAAAAATGGCAGGATTGGGTACTAAATATTCCTGGATATAAGGTGTTCAGGAAAGATAGGGAAGGGAAGAAAGGAGATGGGATGGCAGGATTAATGAAGGAGAATATTACAGTGCTGGAGAGAGAGGATGTCCTGGAGGGGTCAAGGACAGAATCTATTTGTTTAAGAAACAATAGAGATGCCACTAGGTGTATTCTACAGGCAACCAACAAGTGGGAAGGATATAGAGGAGCAAATTTGAAGGGAAATTACAGAGAGCTGCAAGAACTATAGATCAGCGATAATGGGGGACTTCAATTATCCTAATATAGGGAGGGGGAAGAATTTCTGAAGTGTATTCAGGAGAACTTTCTTGACTAGTACATTTCCGGCCCAATGAGGAAGGAGGCATTGTTGGATCTGGTTCTGGGGAATGAGGTAGGTCAAGTGGAGCAAGTATCAGTAGGGGGTAGATTTAGGGAACAGTGATCATAGTATCATAAGGTTTAGATTAGTCATGGAAAAGGACAAGGAGCATTCTAGAGTAAAAACACTTAAGTAGAGGAGCGCCAATTTCAGTGGGTTGAGAACAGATCTGGGCCAGGTAAACTGGAATCAAAGATTGGCAGGCAAAACTGTAATCGAACAATGGGCTGCCTTTAAAGAGGAGATAGTTTGGGTACAGTCGAGGTACATTTCCATGAGGGGGATCGGTAGGGCTACCATAGCCCGAGCTCCCTGGTTAACGAAAGAGATAAGAGTGTAAAAGCAGAAAAAGGGGGCGTATGACAGAATACAGGTTGAGAATACAAGTGAGAACCAGGCAGAATATAGAATGTTCGGAGGGAACGTGAAAAAGAAATAAGAGGGGCAGAGAGAGAATAATAGAATAGATTGGCAGCTAACATAAGAGGGAATCCAAAAGTCTTCTAAGCATATAAATAGGAAACGGGTATTAAGAGGTACCTTTAAGGGACCAAAAAGGAGATCTACATTTGGAGGCAGAGGGCATGGCTGAGGTACTAAATGAGTACTGTTTTTACCAAGGAAGAAGATGCTGCCAAAGTCATAATAAAAGAGGAGGTAGAAGAGGTAGTTGAGATACTGGATGGGCTAAACATTGATAGAGAGGTACTAGACAGGCTGGCTGTACTGAAAGTAGATTAAGTCACCTGGACCAGATGGGATGCATTCTAGGGTTTAGGGACGTAAAGGTAGAAATTGCGGAGGTACTGGCCGTAATCTTCCAATCCTCCTTAGATACGGGGATGGTGCCGGAGGACTGGAGAACTGCAAATGTTACACCCATGTTCAAAAAAGGGTGCAAGGATAAACCCAGCAACTACAGGCCAGTCAGTTTACCCTCGCTAGTGGGGAAGCTTTTAGAAACGATAATTCGGGACAAAATTAACAGTCACTTGGACAAGTGTGGATTAATTAAGGAAAGCCAGCATGGATTTGTTAAAGGCAAATTGTGTTTAACTAACGTGATTAAAAAACTCAATGAGGTACCAAAGAGGTTTAATGAGGGCAATGCAGTTGATGTGGTGTACATGGACTTCCAAAAGGCATCTGATAAAATGCCACATAATAGGCTTGCCAGCAAAGTTGGAATAAAAGGGACAGTGGCAGCATGGATTCCAAATTGGCTAAGTGACAGGATACAGAGAGTATTGGTGAACAGTTGCTTATCGGACTGGAGTGGTGTTCCCCAGGGGCCACTACTTTTCTTGATATATATTGATCACTTAGACTTGAGTGTACAGGACACAATTTCAAAATTTGCAGATGACGCAAAGTTTGGAAGTATAGGGCCCAAGTTTCGGATGTCCTCCCAGAACAACGCACTCCGAGAGGCCCGCCTATTTTTTAGAATAAAAGACACGCCTAAAACTTACCTCGCGATTCTCCCAAGCCCAGCAGGCCTGTTTCACAGTCAACGCAGCACAACACAAGCAGCTGGGGGCGGAGCTACAGCCCTGCGCCAAGAGTGCCGGCAGCTGCGTGCGTGCGCAGTGGAGTCAACATGCGTGCGCAGTAGCTCCTGGCCTTCCCAGCGCGCCCCGTCTCCGGGTGACCCTATCCCTGGCCTAAGGGACGTCGCGCTGTTCGCCGCCCCTATCCCGGGCCGAGTGGCCTGCCTGCCTCACCGTTCCTTGCCTTGCCTCGTCACCACTGCCCTTACCTCCTCGGCGGCAGGACCCGCCTGACCAACAGCTCTTCGGTGGCGGGGCCCGCCCGAACTCCTCCTCGGTGGCGGGTCCCGCCTGAACTGCAGCTCGTGGGTGGCGGGGCCCGCCCGAGCGTACAAAAATTGACACTTACTCCGTTCTAAGATAGTTTGGAGTAACGTTTTGCTGCCTAAACTTGCAAAACAGGCGTAAGTGGCTGGTAACGCCCCCTTTTGAAAAAAAAACTGTACTAAAACGAAACTATTCGAACTAACTAGAACTAGAGCAAACTAAATGCCTAGAATTGTGATTTCTAAGATACTCCATACTAAACTAGTTGCTCCAAAATAATAGGAGCAACTCGAGCCGAAACTTGGGCCCAATGCGGAGGATAGTGATCGACTTAAAGAAGACATGGTGAAATGGGCAGACACGTGGCAGATGAAATTTAATGCAGAAAAGTGCGAAGTGATACATTTTGATAGGAAGAACAAGGAGAGGCAATATAAACTAAAGGGTACAATTCTAAATAGGGTGCGGACTTTGAGGTATATGTGCATAAATCGTTGAAGGTGATAGGGCAGATTGAAAAAGTGGTAAAAAAAAGAACACGGGGTACTGGGCTTTATAAATAGAGGCATAGAGTACAAAAGCAAGGAAGTTATGATGAACCTTTACAAAACACTGGTTCGGCCTCAACTGGAGCATTCTGGGCACCGCACTTTAGGAAGGATGTGAAGGCCTTAAGAGAGAGAGAGAGAGAGAGTGCAGAAAAGATTTACAGGAATAGTTCCAGTGAAGAGGGACTTCAGTTACATGGGTAGACTGGAGAAGCTGGGGTTGTTCTCCTTAAGGCAGAGAAGGTTAAGAGATTTGATGGCGGTGTTCAAAATCATGAGTGGTCTAGACAGAGCAGATAGAAAGAAACTGTTCTCATTGGTAGAAGGGTTGAGAACCAGAGAACGCAGATTTAATGTGATTGATAGAAGAGCCAAAGGCGACACGAGGAAAATCTTTTTTACGCAAGTGGTTATGATCTGGAATGCACTGCCTAAAAGGGTGGTAGAGGCAGATTCAATCGTTGCTTTCAATGGGGAATTGGAGAAGTAACTGAAACATTTTTTTTGCAGGGCTACAGGAAAAGGGCAGGAGAGTGGGACTAGCTAAAGTGGTCTTAGAGAGCTGACAAGGGCCCGACGGGCTGAACGATCTCCATTCTATGATTATAGACTAGTTAGCCTAACATCTGTTGTCAGGAAATTACTAGAGTCTATAATTAAGGATAGGGTGACTGTATCTCAATTTTTTTTAGTTAATCAGAGAGAGCCAACATGGATTTGTGAAAGGTAGGCCATGGGGAGGTGACTAAAGTAGTGGACAGGGGAATGTCTACGGATGTTACTTATCTGGACTTCCAGATGGCATTTGATAAAGTCCAACATAAGAGAACGTTAGCTAAGGTAGAAGCCCATGGATTTGAAGGTAAATTATTGACCTGATTAGGAAATTGGCTGAGTGGCAAGAGACAGAGAGTAGGGATAATGGGTCGGTGCTATAATTGGCAGGATGTAACTAGTGGTGCCCCGCAGGGATTGTGTTTGGGACTCAACTATTTCACTTTATTTATTCACGACTTATATGATGGCATGGAAAGCTCTTTATCCAAATTTGCCTATGACATAAGGATAGGTGGCATTGTAGGCAGTGTCGATGAAAGCATAAAATTACAAAGGGATATCGATAGATTAAATGAATGGGAAAAACTGTGACAAATGGACTTCCAAGACAGCAAATGTGTGGTTATCCTCTGTGGACCTGAAAAGGATAGAACAGGATACTTTCTAAATGGTGAAAAGCTAAAAACAATGAAGGTCCAAAGAGACTTGGGGTCCAGGTACATAGATCATTAAAATGTCATGAACAGGTACAGAAAATAAACAAAAAGGCTCATGGAATGCTGGCCTTTATATCGAGAAGACTAGAATACAAGGGGGTAGAAGTTATGCTGCAGCTATATAAAGCCCAGGTTAGACCACACCTGGAGCACTGTGAGCAGTTCTGGGCACCACACCTCAGGAAGGATATAGTGGCCTTTGAGGGAGTGCAGCATAGGTTTGCCAGAATGTTACCCGGACTTCAAGGGTTAAATTACGGGGAGAGATTACACAAATTTGGGATATATTTCCAAGAATTTATAAGGTTAAGGAGTGATTTGATCAAAGTTTTCAAGATATTAAGAGGAACTTGATATGCCCTTACTCTACAGTATAAATGCACACGAGGCCGAATCCTGTCCCAGCCATTTCTTAGTGACAAAACTTTGCTGCAGTCTCTCAATAAAATTGTCCCAATCATCACCAACACAGTACCTCTCGTCTGTGCTGCTAGTGGCCATGCTCGCGTGGTTTAAATCCCAGTTTCTAGTCGCCAATAATATGTCCTTACTATACAGTATAAATGCACATGAGGCCCATACTTGAGAGTAGATCACTCTGTGACCAGTAACCTTTATTAGCCAGCACTGAAGTGATGAAGGTGGGTGGAGCTTCCCCTTTCATACCTGAAAGTCCAGGTTAGGAGTGTCTCCCACAAGTTCACCATCTAGTGGTCAATGTTCTCACGGTGTACAACTTAGGTCAGTTTATACATGGGCTACAATGATAGTTGAATACATGACAGAACTAATAGGGTAGATAGAGAGAAACTATGTCAGCTGGTTGGAGAGTTTGGGACTGGGTGATAGTCAAAATATTAGAGCCAGACCTTTCAGGAGGGAAATTAGGAAATACCTCTTCACACAAAGGGTGGTAGAAGTTTGGAACTCTCTTCCGCAAACAGCAATTGATGCTTGGTCAATTGCTAAATTTAAATCTGAGATTGATAGATTTTGTTAAGCAAAGGATATGGGCCAAAGGCTGGTATATAGAGTTCGGCTGCAGATCAGCTATAGAAACATAGAAAATAGGTGCAGGAGTAGGCCATTCGGCCCTTCTAGCCTGCACCGCCATTCAATGAGTTCATGGCTGAACATGTAACTTCAGTACCCCATTCCTGCTTTCTCACCATACCCCTTGATTCCCCTAGTAGTAAGGACTTCATCTAACTCCTTTTTGAATATATTTAGTGAATTGGCCTCAACAACTTTCTGTGGTAGAGAATTCCACAGGTTCACCACTCTCTGGGTGAAGACGTTTCTCCTCATCTCGGTCCTAAATGGCTTCCCCCTTATCCTTAGACTGTGTCCCCTGGTTCTGGACTTCCTCAACATTGGGAACATTCTTCCTGCATCTAACCTGTCTAACCCCGTCAGAATTTTAAACGTTTCTATGAGGTCCCCTCTCATTCTTCTGAACTCCAGTGAATACAAGCCCAGTTGATCCAGTCTTTCTTGATAGGTCAGTCCCGCCATCCCGGGAATCAGTCTGGTGAACCTTTGCTGCACTCCCTCAATAGCAAGAATGTCCTTCCTCAGGTTAGGAGACCAAAACTGTACACAATACTCCAGGTGTGGCCTCACCAAGGCCCTGTACAATTGTAGCAACACCTCCCTGCCCCTGTACTCAAATCCCCTCGCTATGAAGGCCAACATGCCATTTGCTTTCTTAACCGCCTGCTGTACCTGCATGCCAACCTTCAATGACTGATGTACCATGACACCCAGGTCTCTTTGCACCTCCCCTTTTCCTAATCTGTCACCATTCAGATAATAGTCTGTCTCTCTGTTTTTACCACCAAAGTGGATAACCTCACATTTATCCACATTATACTTCATCTGCCATGCATTTGCCCACTCACCTAACCTATCCAAGTCGCTCTGCAGCCTCATAGAATCCTCCTTGCAGCTCACACTGCCACCCAACTTAGTGTCATCTGCAAATTTGTAGATACTACATTTAATCCCCTCGTCTAAATCATTAATGTACAGTGTAAACAGCTGGGGTCCCAGCACAGAACCTTGCAGTACCCCACTAGTCACTGCCTGCCATTCGGAAAAGTCCCCATTTACTCCTACTCTTTGCTTCCTGTCTGACAACCAGTTCTCAATCCATGTCAGCACACTACCCCCAATCCCATGTGCTTTAACTTTGCACATTAATCTCTTGTGTGGGACCTTGT
Source organism: Pristiophorus japonicus (assembly GCF_044704955.1). Lineage (NCBI taxonomy): Eukaryota > Metazoa > Chordata > Chondrichthyes > Pristiophoridae > Pristiophorus > Pristiophorus japonicus. The sequence continues at coordinate 103,044,006 of NC_091978.1, read as the reverse complement.
CGAAAGCCTTCTGAAAGTCCAAATATACCACATCAACTGGTTCTCCCTTGTCCACTCTACTGGAAACATCCTCAAAAAATTCCAGAAGATTTGTCAAGCATGATTTCCCTTTCACAAATCCATGCTGACTTGGACCTATCATATTACCTCTTTCCAAATGCACTGCTATGACATCCTTAATAATTGATTCCATCATTTTACCCACTACCGATGTCAGGCTGACCGGTCTGTAATTCCCTGTTTTCTCTCTCCCTCCTTTTTTAAAAAGTGGGGTTACATTGGCTACCCTCCACTCCATAGGAACTGATCCAGAGTCAATGGAATGTTGGAAAATGACTGTCAATGCATCCACTATTTCCAAGGCCACCTCCTGAAGTACTCTGGGATGCAGTCCATCAGGCCCTGGGGATTTATCGGCCTTCAATCCCATCAATTTCCCCAACACAATTTCCCGACTAATAAGGATTTCCCTCAGTTCCTCCTCCTTACTAGACCCTCCGACCCCTTTTATATCCGTAAGGTTGTTTGTGTCCTCCTCAGTGAATACCGAACCAAAGTACTTGTTCAATTGGTCCGCCATTTCTTTGTTCCCCGTTATGACTTCCCCTGATTCTGACTGCAGGGGACCTACGTTTGTCTTTACTAACCTTTTTCTCTTTACGTATCTATAGAAACTTTTGCAATCCGTCTTAATGTTCCCTGCAAGTTTCTTCTCGTACTCCATTTTCCCTGCCCTCAATGATCTAATTGAATGGCGGAATGGGCTTGAGGCGCTAAATGGCCTACTCCTGTTCCCATGTTCCTGTGAGGGTCAGCATGTCGATGAGGAATACTGCTCATATGGAGAATAAAAAACATGAACTGAAGGAATGGCTCCTTTACATAATTTCAGCGTATTACAACATCCAGTATTTGCAGGTCAAGGAAGTCAAAAAGCCTACTCCCCAACTGCCACTGTGACCTGTCCATTTAGGATGGTGCACGAAAGAACTCAGGGATGACTTATTCTCTACTTATGATCTCCCCATAGGGAAACATGTGGGATGTGAAAGGCAGATTTTTTTTTTTATTCGTTCACAGGATGTGGGCATCACTGGCAAGGCCAGCATTTATTGCCCATCCCTAATTGCCCTCGAGAAAGTGGCGAGCTGCCTTCTTGAACTGCTGCAGTCCGTGTGGTGAAGGTTCTCCCACAGTGCTGTACGGGAGGGAATTCCAGGATTTTGACCCAGCAATGATGAAGGTACGCCGATATACTTCCAAGTCAGGATGGTGTGTGACTTGGAGGGGAACATGGAGATGGTGGTGTTCCCATGCACCTGCTGCCCTTGTCCTTCTAGGTGGTAGAGGTCGCGGGTTTGGAAGATGCTGCCGAAGAAGCCTTGGCAAGTTGCTGCAGTGCATCTTATAGATGGTACACACTACAGCTATAGTACGCCGGTGGTGGAAGGAGTGACTGTTTAATTGATAATCGAATGACAAATCAATCCATCGTTCTTTGTAGGGGAACTATCTCGGATCATTATTTGCAGTCATCGGCAAAGCACAGGCATTCGCCGCTGGCCTTGAAGTAAACTTCTGTGATCTCTGTGGTGAGAAGTTCGGCTTTTCCGACGTGCAGTTGAAATCAGTGGAAGTTAATGGGGAATCTCTAATGCGAGCTGATGTCAAGAAGCTGTCTAAGCAGCCAATCAAAACGCAGAATTTTCACAGACCAAAAACGAGGGAGAGAGCAAGCTCCCTTAATTGTAACTTTTTTTAAAATGTTAGAGAGAAAAAGATTGGGGCTCTTACATGGGGAAAAGGTAAACCTGAAATAAAGAGGAACAAACTTCTTAAAAACAGTAATTTTTTTTTAAAGTTTCTCAAAAAATATTTTTATTAAAATGAATAAATTTGACACTCCATAAAATTAAAAATTAGTTTTTCAAGGCCATAATGTTTGTTTAGCAGTCAGTACTCTGCTAAAACCCAAATTTCACCGAATTCAAAAGGGTCTAGCTTTCAATGGAACATGTAACAGCAATATTGCCGCCGAAGAGCTTAAGTTTTCGTCAGTTTCCCTGTTTACACTGAATGCCGGCTGTAGAGCGGAGTGAGGGGCACAACGCAGCCAGTGTTGGAACAGTGAATGACTGACTGCTACTTCAGGATTTCCATGTTAGAATGCACATGTACGACATCCTGATGTTGCGGTCAGTTTCAAAGGGGTAATAACAGCGAATGCTGCTCCTTTGCTGTTATTACCCTCCGCAAATTCCTGGCCATCGTCTCTACTCCACATCCCAGATAACGCAGCTGATATCAAAAACTTACTATCTAGGAATCTAGATCCGAAACCTATGACAATCATAAGTCATCCAGCGTATACAATATCTAAAAGGTTTAATAGACCATTTACTGGCAAGTTAGTTCTATCAGCAAGAGACATTCCTGGAATAAAGCAGTTCTTACTTCAAAATTGCTCCATCTCGCTCACTGCAATTTTTCCAGATGTAGACATAGCAGGGATTTCTGAATCTATCATAAATATAAGCTTGAGAAATACAAGTGTAAGTGCAATGTTATAAATTAATATCAGCACTTAAGCGATTACAGTAAACACTTCAAATAGTTTTTCAGGATGCTTTAACATGGTGACACTATCCCTCATCAGGATTACTATTTACATAGTAAAACATTTGAATAGTCAAGGGCAAAAGTAGCTGTCATGAGCTCTGCATGATGACAGTGATAAAGAAATGCAATCCAAAGCACTCTGCAGCTGCAGCAATCTTCCTGCTGGTCCTCATTAACTGGACCATCTGCACTGATATTTTAAAACACCTACACGGGCAACTGATTTTCACTGATTTGTGCAAAAGCACATTTAAACAAGCTGCTCTCAGTTTCATGGAGTTTCTCTGAAGATACACAGGAAGCACATGCTGTTAGATAAGAACATAAGTCTGTAAATCAACAATGAATCTGATTCCTTTTCAATAACCAGCGTGGTAGCCTATAGGAGTGGATATACAGATAGTTTGTAATTAATCACATTTGTAACAATGTGCAACCAATATATTTTAATTTCACTTAAAAGGAATAATTTCATGAAGGTTTTAAAATATAAAGAATGCAAGAAATTTTTACCAATAGGAAAAGGCCATTCGGGCCAACAAATGCATCCCTTTTGCAAAGATCAATTCCAGCATATCCCAAAATCCCTTAATTCATTTATTAATTCAATAAATTTATACAGTCCATTTCAAATAACTTCCCTGGTAATGTATTCTAAACTCATTATCCTTTGGGGAAAAACATTGCATGTGACTTCCCTTTATTCTAACTTACTAATTTTTTATTTTAATTCCATGAAATGAGAAAGCTTAATTTTAATGAACAGGTTGACAGTGTAAGCTTTATCAATTCCTTTTAGAACACTGAAAATATGAACAAACTCACCTTAATGTTGAATTTATGGGCCCAAATTTGGCCAGTACAGATTTCTGGCGCACTCACCAGAGGTGTGCCACTTTTGTAGAACTCCAAGGGCGGCAAAAATCTTCGGGCCAAGTTTGGCTGCTCCCCAGCCTCTCCTCCACAGTGGCGTAGGGTGGCAACTGGATTCGGGGGCGGAGCCAGGTCCCGGCGCTGAAAACAGTGCCGGGACCTCTGCACATGCGCGCTAGATTTTCCAGTACTTTAATATCTAGCTATCTATACTAAAAATATACTCAGTTTAATCAGGTTATTAGCACCTACACCCTGTCCAGTCTCGCTGCTTGGGATTAAAAAAAAACTAGCATTCCTATCATAACACCGTCATTTGGAGGCTACCTGCGCTGATCTCTTAATTCACCGCAGGGTTTTTCATAATGTACAAATGTGGCCACTTACTCTGGCTTAACTTAGTTTGGAGTAAGTTTTAGCTAGCTAAACTTGCTTAAATGGCCAAAAACAGGCGTAAGTGGCTGGTAACGCCTTTTTGGAAAAAAAAAACTGAACTAAAAAAAAACATAACAACTCACTTACACTGGAACTTAAATGGGGAGAATTGCGATTTTTAAGTTACTCCAAAAAAATCTAGTTGCTCCAAAAAAAACGGAAAACTCCTGGGGATACTTGGGCCCGAAATTAACATTCAATAAAATACAATTTGAAAAACTTTAAAATCTGACATTTTGTGTCACTCCTCTATATTTTATTCACTGTATAATGATGCATCCAACTATTGGCTGTTGTCTATTATTAGAGCACAAACAAGTACTTAGATGATTGTTTCCATATTCAGTACAATATTGTCCATCAGAACATTTTTCCCCTAAAAGATGTGGATAAAAAGCACACCTTACAGCTTATTACAACAATTCATTATTCTTGTATTTTAGAGGTAAATTACATTCAATTCAGCTTTAGATTTATCAGCTACATCTTCAAAATAATGTTGAGATATTAAAAGATGTGTGGTACATGACAATTTTGTAAGTCTCTGCTCAAATATAATTCTCAGAATGAAGGTTAGGACAGACAAACTTGCATGGATTTTAGAGACAACTTTCCACTTTCCATCGTAATTGCCCTGCACCACCAACCCCCGCGCCCCACCCCCCACCAAATAAAAATGCATGCTGGGTCTGTAGCAAGTTACATTGCCTAAAGCAAAAAATGTGTATTGTGCTAGAATCATTTTTTCTGACGACAGTTTTTCAGCCATTTCATAAACAGGCCTTGTGACTTATAATTCTAAAGCTGTACCTTGTCCACAATTTCCCTTGCAGAGTTAAGTGATTTTAAGGATTAAAAATTACACTACTTCAAGTAATCTGCCTATTGGATTAAACCTAGTTTCATTTTACATTGCACACTCGCTTTCAAAAACTGGAAAAGGAACAGAAATAAGCCATTCATCCCCTCGAGCCTGTTCCGTGATTTACTTCGATCATAGCTGATCTGTACCTCAACTTTATTTACCCACTTTGCTCCATATCCCTTGATATCCTTATGTACTAAATATCTGTCGATCTCAGACTTGCAAATATCAATTGACCCAGTATCCACAGCCTTTTGAGGGAGAGAATTCCAGATTTCCACTACCCTTTGTTGGGAAAATTGCTCCCCGATTTCACTCCTGAATAGCTTAGCTCTAATTTTAAGTTTGTGCCCCCTTATTCTGTATTTGCCCACCAAAGGAAATCATTTCCCTGTATCTACCCTATTTGTTATGTATGTAAACTTTACCAATGTATAAGACTTGCCACCAGGGACACACCTGTGGGAGACACAAGGGTCACCTGCACACCTTCGGCAAGCAGGTATAAAAGACAGTCTACCATGCTGCTTCCTCACTCTGCAGTTACATTAAAGAGACCAAGGTCACAACAGTTTTGAGCTTACAGCATACAGTCTTGTGGAGTTATTCTGAACATAACAATTGGCGACGAGTAACAATCACAAACTTTCACGCAGTTATGGCTGCCGTTGGTATTCTTGAGAGATTTGTTGAGGATGATGATTGGGTGATGATCGTTGAGCATCGTGACCAGTACTGCATGGCCAAGTTGGATACGGAAGAGACCGCGTGCAGGGCGATTTTCCTCATCGTTTGCGGTCCATGATCTATGGCCTCATCAAAAATCTGCTAGCACCGACGAAAACAACGGAGAAGACATATGAAGAGTTCTGCACGCTGGTTGGGGAACACCACAAGCCAAAGGAGAGCATCTTAACGGCCAGGTATCGCTTTTATCGCACCATCGCTCAGAGGGCCAGGACGTGGCGAGCTATGTCGCCGACCTAAGACGCCTTGCGGGACTGTGTATATTTGCTGAATTTTTGGGGGAAATGTTGCGGTACTTTTTCATGCTTGGAATCGGCAACGAGGTCATTCTTCGCAAACTGCTGTCTGCCGAATCCCTAGATCTGAACAAGGCCATCACAATAGCCCAGGCTTTCATGTCCACGAACGATAACATTAAACAGCTATCTTTGCAGCATCGAAGCTCACTGGCAAGTACTGTGCAGTGAAGGTATCGTACGATGGAGCTGTGCATGACTTACCACTATGGGTTAGAAACATAGAAAATAGGTGCAGAAGTAGGCCATTCTGCCCTTCGAATGGCCTACCATTTCAATAAGATCATGGCTGATCATTCACCTCAGTACCCCTTTCCTGCTTTCGCTCCATACCCCTTGATCCCTATAGCCGTAAGGGCCATATCTAACTCCCTCTTGAATATATCCAATGAACTGCCAACAACAACTCTCTGCGGTGGAGAATTCCACAGGTTAACAACTCAAAGTTTCTTCACTCAAAGTTTCTCCTCCTCTCAGTCCTAAATGGCTTACCCCTTATCCTTAGACTGTGTCCCCTGGTTCTGGACTCACCCAACATCGGGAACATTCTTCCTGCATCTAACCTGTCCAGTCCCGTCAGAACTTTATACGTTTCTATGAGATCCCCTCTCATCCTTCTAAACTCCAGTGAATACAGGCCTCGTCGATCCAGTCTCTCCTCATATATGTCAGTTCTGCCATCCCGGGAATCAGTCTGGTGAACCTTCGTTGCACTCCCTCAATAGCAAGAACGTCCTTCCTCAGATTAGGAGACCAAAACTGAACACAATATTCCAGGTGAGGCCTCACCAAGGCCCTGTACAACTGCAGTAAGACCTCCCTGCTCCTATACTCAAATCCCCTAGCTATGAAGGCCAACATACCATTTGCCTTCTTCACCGCCTGCTGTACCTGCATGCCAACTTTCAATGACTGATGTACAATGGCACCCAGGTCTCGTTGCACTTCCCCTTTTCCTAATCTGCCGCCATTCAGATAATATTCTGCCTTTGTGTTTTTGCCACCAAAGTGGATAACCTCATATTTATCCACATTTTACTGCATCTGCAATGCATTTGCCCAATCACCTAACCTGTCCAAGTCACCCTGCAGCCTCTTAGCATCCTCCTCACAGCTTGCACCGCCACCCAGCTTAGTGTCATCTGCAAACTTGGAGATATTACACTCAATTCATTCATCTGAATCATATTGTAAATAGCTGGAGTCCCAGCACTGAGCCCTGCGGCATCCCATTTGTCGCTGCCTGCCATTCTGAAAAGGACCCGTTTATCCCGACTCTCTGCTTCCTGTCTGCCAACCAGTTCTCAATCCACCTCAATACATTACCCCTAATACCATGTGCTTTAATTTTGCACACCAAACTCTTGTGTGGGACCTTGTCAAAAACCATTTGAAAGTCCAAATACACCACATCCACTAGTTCTCCCTTTTCCACTCTACTAGTTACATCCTCAAAAAATTCTAGAAGATTTGTCAAGCATGATTTCCCTTTCATAAATCCATGCTGACTTGGACCGATCCTGTCACTGCTTTCCAAATGAGCTGCTATTTCATCTTTAATAATTGATTCCAACATTTTCCCCACTACTAATGTCAGGCTAACCAGTCTATAATTACCCGTTTTCTCCCTCCCTCCTTTTTTAAAAAGTGGTGTCACATTAGCTACCCTCCAGTCCATAGGAACTGATCCAGAGTCGATAGACTGTTGAAAAATGATCACCAATGCATCCACTATTTCTAGGGCCACTTCCTTAAGTACTCTGGGATGGAGACAATCAGGCCCTGGGGATTTATCGGCCTTCAATCCCATCACTTTCCTTGACACAATTTCCCACCTAATAAGGATTTCCTTCAGTTCCTCCTTCTCACTAGACCCTCGGTCCCCGAGTATCTCCAGAACGTTATTTTTGTCTTCCTTCGTGAAGACAGAACCAAAGTATTTGTTCAACTGGTCTGCCATTTCTTTGTTCCCCATTGTAAATTCACCTGAATCTGACGACAAGGGACCTACGTTTGTCTTCACTAATCTTTTTCTCTTCATATATCTATAGAAGCTTTTGCAGTCAGTTTTTATGTTCCCAGCAAGCTTCCTCTCATACTCTATTTTCCCCCTCCTAATTAAACACTTTGTTCTCCTCTGCTAGATTCTAAATTTCTCCCAGTCCTCAGATTTGCTGCTTTTTCTGGCCAATTTATATGCCTCTTCCTTGGATTTAACACTATCCTTAATTTCCCTTGAGCCACCTTCCCCGTTTTATTTTTACTCCAGACAGGGATGTACAATTGTTGAAGTTCATCCATGTGATCTTTAAATGTTTGCCATTGCCTATCCACCGTCAACCCTTTAAGTATTATTTGCCAGTCTATTCTAGCCAATTCACGTCCCATACCTTCGAAGTTACCTTTCCTTAAGTTCAGGACCTTAGTTTCTGAATTAACTGTGTCATTCTCCATCTTAATAAAGAATTCTACCATATTATGGTCACTCTTCCCCAATGGGCCTCGCACAACAAGATTGCTAATTAGTCCTTTCTCATTACACATCACCCAGTCTAGGATGGGCAGCCCTCCAGTTGGTTCCTCGACATATTGGTCGAGAAAACCATCCCTAATACACTCCAGGAAATCCTCCTCCACCGTATTGCTACCAGTTTGGTTAGCCCAATCTATATGTAGATTAAAGTCGCCCATGATAACTGCTGTACCTTTATTGCACGCATCCCAATTTCTTGTTTGATGCTGTCCCCAACCTCACTACTACTGTTTGGTGGTCTGTACACAACTCCCACTCGCGTTTTCTGCCCTTTGGTATTCCGCAGCTCCACCCATACCGATTCCAAATCATCCAAGCTAATGTCCTTCCTTACTATTGCGTTAATTTCCTCTTTAACCAGCAATGCTACCACCTCCTTTTCCTTTCTGTCTATCCTTCCTGAATGTTGAATACCCTGGATGTTGAGTTCTAAGCCTTGGTCACCCTGGAGCCATGTCTCCGTGATGCCAATTATATTATATTCGTTAATTGCTGCCTGTGCAGCTAATTCATCCACCTTATTACAAATACTCCTCGCATTGAGGCACAGAGCCTTCAGGCTTCTCTTTTTAACACACTTTGCCCCTTTCGAATTTTGCTGTAATGCGGCCCTTTTTGATTTTTGCCTTGGGTTTCCCTGCTCTTCACTTTTACTTTTCTTCTTTCTATCTTTTGCTTCTGCCCCCATTCTATTTCCCTCTGTCTCCCGGCATAGGTTCCCATCCCCCTGCCATATTAGTTTAAACCCCTCCCCAACAGCACAAGCAAACACTCCCCCTCGGACACTGGTTCCGGTCCTGCCTAGGTGCAGACCGTTTTGGTCCCACCTCCCCAAGAACCAGTTCCAAAGTCCCAGGAATTTGAATCCCTCCCTCCTGCACCACTCCTCAAGCCACATATTCATCTTAGCAATCCTGCCATTCCTACTCTGACTAGCACGCGTCACTGGTAGCAATACCTTTGAGGTCCTATTCTTTAATTTAACTCAGCTTGTAGGACCTCATCCCATTTTTTACCTATATTGTTGGTACCTATATGTACCACGACAGCTGTCTGTTCACCCTCCCCCTCCAGAATGCGCTGCATCTGCTCTGAGACATCCTTGACCCTTGCACCAGGGAGGCAACATACCATCCTGGAGTCTCGATTGCGGCCGCAGAAACATCTATCTATTACGCTTACAATAGAATCCCCTACCACTATAGCTCTTCCACTCTTTTTCCTGCCCTCCTGTGCAGCAGAGCCACCCATAGTGCCATGAACTTGGCTGCTGCTACCCTCCCCTGATGAGTCATCCCCCCCAACAGTACCCAAAATGGTGTATCTGTTTTGGAGCAGGATGACCACAGGGGACCCCTGCATTACCTTCCTTCCACTGCTCTTCCTGCTGGTCACCCATCCTCTGTCTGTCTGTGTAACCTTTACCTGTGGTATGACCAACTCACTAAACGTGCTATTCACGGCATCCTCAGCATCGCAGATGCTCCAGAGTGAATCCACCCGCAGCTCCAGTGCCGCAATGCGGTCTATCAGGAGTTGCAGCAGGATACACTTCTCACATATGTAGTCGTCAGGGACACTGGAAGCGTCCCTGAGTTCCCACATAGCACAGGAGGAGCATGACACGTGTCCGAGCTCTCCTACCATGACTTAACCTGCAGATTAACTTAATTTGGCAACAACAATGATAAAGGTTACCTACTGATGAAGGAAAAGCAAAAGAAAAACTACTCACCAATCACTTACCCCCTTGGCTGTGACGTCACCCTTCGATTTCTTTCTACTTCTTTTTTGCCTTCTCTCCTTGCTGCAGCTGCACCAGCTGGCCTCCTCCTCAACGCTGCTGCTCGCTCCTCGATCTCCCGCTGGTTGCCTCACTGACTGCTGTGCCTTTTATAGGCCTCCTCCTCGACGCTGCTGCTCCCTCCTCGATCTCCCGCCGGCTGCCTCCCCAACTGCCATGCCTTTTATAGTCTTCTTCTTCGACTCTGCTGCTACCTCCTCAATGGCCCAACGCTGTTCGACAGAAGCTGGCACGGAAAGAACCGATGGAACTGAGACAACATCAAATCACTGTCTTCGGTGGGTGATGCCTCGTGCGCCCAAGTGCTAAACAAATTCCTGCGGTTATTCGAGCCAGGCATCGACAATGTCACAGGCACCAAAGTACAGATCCATCTAGTTCCTGATGCACGACCCGTTCATCACAAGGCCCGAGCGGTTCCACGCATGATGCAATAGAAAGTCGTGATCGAGCTGGACAGACTTCAACGAGAGGGGATCATATCGCCAGTCGAGTTCAACGAGTGGGCCAGTCCAATTGTTCCGGTGTTGAAAAGCGATGGGATGGTCAGAATCTGCGGGGACTACAAGGTGACGATCAACCAAATCTCGTAACAAGCCAATACCCACTACCCAAAGCGGATGACTTGTTTGCAATGCTAGCAAGGGGGGAAGTCGTTCACCAAGCTGGATCTAACCTCTGCTTACATGACACAGGAGCTGGCTGAACCGTCAAAAAAATCGATGTGCCTCAACACGCACAAAGGACTGTTTATATACCACAGATGCCCCTTTGGGATTCGCTTGGCTGCGGCCATCTTCCAGAGGAACATGGAGAACATGCTGAAATCGGTTCCGAGCACCGTGGTGGTTCAAGACGACATCCTGATCGCTGGTCGCAACACCACCGAAAACTTGCACAACCTGGAAGAGGTTCTAAAGCGACTGGACAGAGTGGGACTCAGGTTGAAACGCTCCAAGTGTGCTTTCCTGGTGCCAGAGGTCGAATTTCTGGGGAGAAAGATTGCGCCGGAGAGCATCAGACCCACGGAGGATATCAAGAATGCACGCAGACCACAGAACGTGACGGAGCTGCGTTCGTTCCTGGGACTCAACTATTTTGGTAACTTTCTACCGGGGTTGAGCACTTTGCTGGAACCTTTGCATTTATTGCTACGCAAAGGTGACAACTGGGATTGGGGTAAATCTCAAGAGACAGCCTTTAATAAAGCCAGATCCTGCTATGTTCCAACAAGTTACTTGTATAGTATGACCCGTGTAAACGTTTAGTACTAGCTTGTGATACATCTTCGTACTGGGTCGGATGTGTGTTATAGCAAGCCAATGTGCCAGGCAAACTGCAACCAGTTGCCTATGCATCCAGAAGTTTATCTAAGGCTGAAAGAGCCTGCAGTATGGTTGAGAAAGAAGCATTAGCACACGTATACGAGGTTAAGAAAATGCACCAATACCTATTTGGACTCCGGTTCGAGCTCGAAACCGACCACAAGCCGCTCATTTCGCTGTTCTCAGAAAGCAAAGGTATTAACACCAATGCTTCGTCCCGCATCCAAAGATGGGCACTAACGTTATCTGCATATGACTATGTAATCCGCCACAGACCAGGCACTGAGAACTGTGCCGATGCCCTCAGTCGACTACTATTGCCCACCACCGGGGTGGAAATGGCACAACCCGCAGACTTGGTTCCTGTAATGGATGTTTTTGAGAGTGTGATGTCTGTAGCACTCAATTCACTGACTCCACACGGTCTCGTGTTGTAGTAACTGCTGTGACCTTGTCCTTTATTAGGTAACTCCAGAGTGCCTTCTCAGGTGTGGTGGGCAGCCTTTTATACTCTGTCTTGCAGGTACTTTCAGGTCTCCCACCACAGCGCCCTCTGTGGCGCACCATTGTACTTATACATTTAATGTACCTGGACAATACATAACATCTCACTCCCACCCCCCAGTTCCAAAAGCCATTGCCGGTAACCTCGGCCTTGTTCGTCCTGGTTGGTTTGTGAGTGTAAGTCCATGACCATCCACTTCCCTCTCCCCCGCCCCCGCCATGTAGAGATTATGCTTGCGATCTGGTGCAAGCATGTGGTATTTGCAGTCCTTACATGGGTGATGAAGTACACGAGTATAACCTCCAACAGAAAGCAGGTATACATAGACAGTACATTTGTATGGTACATATGATATGTGGTACAGATGTTATGTCAAAAGGTTGCAGGTGCACTGAATAGTTATTTAATCCCAGCTCCAATGGGTGAGGTACGGTGGCAGTGTACTGCCCCTTTTTTTTGCCTGATGTGATGGGCTGTGCTGAGACAGGGTATTGTAACTAGTGCGTTGCCTCTGTTCTCAGTAGTTGCCTCAGCGGCTCATCTGCAGCCGCTGAACCATTGCATGAATCACATAATATCGGAAATCGCATTGGCCCCTTAGGCATGTTAGTCACGGACACATTAATCCTTTTAATTGTACCTCGTGGTATTGACTCTTTTCGTAAATCATTCATCCCCATCACATTTTAAACACAGTAACCATTCAGCATCAAAATATCAACTCTTATCCTAAATCACTACATCATACAAATCATATTACAAATTTAGACTCGCTCTGGCCTTACAAAAGTCTTTTTGTGGGGACCGCCAACGGTGTAAGGCCCTTTTAAGGCTCCCGGGTGCATTTCCCTTTAAGACGCCATCTTGAGATTCCGATGAGGCTTCCCTTAGGCGTCGCCATTTTAGTTGTACTGCTTGCCTTTGTTCTTTGCAGCCCGAGGCTCGCCACCATCTTGAGCTCGCTAGCAGTGAGATCACTTAATTTTGTTATTTCTTCATTAAATTAAAAATCATTAGATTTTAAAATTAATTCAAAGTTACGTTTTTTTTTCAGAAGTTTGTTCATGATATTTCAGCATCCACCTTAATTCAGGTTACTGATTTCCAAGATGTTTGTCGAGTCAGGATTAGCGCCTGCCAATGAGTAGGATGATATGAAACCTTCCGTTCTCCCTGCACCCTCCGCCATGCTTCGACAGCTATTGATGTTTCTTATTGAAATGGCGGTTCTGAATAACAGCGTTTGTGTCACTGATGCGGAGAAGCACACAGCATTCAATAATGGCTGGCGGTGGATATATTTTCAGGATCTTGCAGAAAATACTGATATAGTTGTAGGCGTAGCTCTGTGCAGAACATACTGATAACTGCAGGAGGGAGGAAAAACGGCCAAGAACGATTCGATCAGTTATAGTCCCTGTGGCTTCCGTACTTGCCGTAACTGCTGCCGTCCCCGCCGCTCTGGCTCTTGTACCCACCCGAGTAGCTGTTGCGTTCTCCAGAGTTATGCCGACCGCCTCCACTGCTGCCGTAGCCTCCTCTGCCGCTGTAGCCTCCTCTCCTGCCGTTGCCGTAGCCCCCACCACCGTCGCCGCCGTCAAAGCCTCCACCGTAGCCGCGACCACTGCCCGACTTTCTTTCCGCGTGGGGCCCCCCCGATTTGTCGCCCGTCGGTGGATTTCCTGATCAACGCCTGCTCTTCCAGGGTCTGCTCGTCTGTGTGGAGATTTGGACTGCCAATGAACGGCTTCTTTCTCCTCCAGCTCAGTCGGCGCTGCTCTTTGGGGACCGGGGGGACAGCGGTCTGTGAAGGGATGAAATCTTCCCAGCTCTCACGGACCTTCCCCATCCATCTCCTGCCTTTTAGCATTGGCCCATCACCTGCAATGACCCACAAAGGTAACCAGTGCGTCTCGCCCCCTTGAGATACCTGCACATCCGCTCTGCCAAGGACAGGTATCAGTTCCCTGGTGTAGGTACGCAGCTTTGCCGTGACTGGGACCAGCTTGGGTCGTGCAGCTGGGTTGACCCACAATTTATCAAAAGTTCTCCGACTCATCAACGCTGAACCCGATCCAGTGTCTACTTCCATACTCACAGGGACTCTGTTGATCTTGACTTCCATAATCACTGGGGCCGAATCGTCGGTACACGTATACAGTCCCACCACCTCATTTTCTTCTGCCTGCTCCTCTGTGAGAGGTCACCCGTCACGGCTCACTAGATCAGGACCTGGACTAGCCAGGACCCTGTGTATCGCTAGTAAAAAACTGCGTCTTCAATGGGAGCTGGTCGGCGGTTCGCGGGGAAATGCAAGACGAAATTAAGCCGTTCCACCGATGCAAGGATGAAATGCCCATCCACTCGGATTGTTTCCGATGGGGGAATCGTGTAGTTTTGCCAAAAAAAGGTAGGGAAACGTTTATATGCGTCCTTCACAGTACCCACCCAGGCATAGTCATGATGAAGGCTATCGCCAGGTCGCACATTTGGTGGCCCGGCACCGACTAAAAATTGGAGTCATGCGTACACCAATGTAACACTTGCTCACAGTTGAGCAATGCACCAAGGGAAGCCCCAGAGTCTATGGTCATGGCCCTCCAAACCGTTGTCCAGAGTCTACGTAGATTTCGCTGGCCCCTTCGAGGAAAGATGTTCCTAGCAGCAGTGGATGCTTACTCTAAATGGATTGAATGGATAATAATATTGTCATGTACATCCACTGCCACCATTGAAAGCATCCGGGCCATGTTCGCCACCCATGGTTTGCCCAACGTCCTTGTCAGTGACAATGGACTGTGTTTCACCAGCTCGGAATTCAATGAGTTCATGACCCGCAATGGCATCAAGCATGTCAGGTCTGTCCCGTTTAAGCCTGCATCCAATGGTCAAGTGGAACGGGCAGTCCAAACTATGAAGCAGAGCTTGAAACGCGTGACGGAAGGCTCCTTGCAGACCCGCTTATCTAGGGTTCTGCTCAGCTACCAGACGCGACTCCACTCGCCCTCTGGGGTTCCCCCTGCAGAATTGTTGATGAAGAGAGCACTCAAAACCAGGCTCTCCCTAGTCCACCCCGATCTAAATGATCATGTGGAAACCTGGCGTCACCGGCAAAACATGTACCACGATTGCGCGGCTGTATCGAGTGACATTGATATTAACGACCGTGTTTGTCCTTAATTAGTCATGGTCCTAAATGGGTCGCTGGCACTGTCTTGGCCAAGGAGGGGAATAGAGTGTTTATAGTCAAACTACTGAATGGACAAACATGTAGAAAACATTTGGATCAGACCAAACTGCGGTTCACTGGCAACCAGGAACAACCTGAAGAGGACATCACCATCATCGATCCACCAACACACATCCAACCAGCAATTGACCTCGCTGTCAATCAAGAGGATGACCCCACCATGTCCGACAATCCGATCAGACCAGCCGCGCCGCAGTGCAGAAATGATCCGACTGACTCATCCATGCCAGGACTTCAACTCACGCGATCAACCCGGGAACATGGAGGCCCGGATCGCCACAACCTGTAAATAACTTGTGTCTTAGACTTTGGGATGGGGGAAGTGATGTTATGTATGTAAACTTTACCAATGTGTAAGACTTGCTACCAGAGGGCGCACCTGTGGGAGACCCAAGGGTCACCTGCACACCCGGAACAAGCAGGTATAAAAGGCAGTGCACCGAGGGAGTGCAGCGAAGGTTCACCAGACTGATTCCCGGGATGGTGGGACTGACCTATCAAGAAAGACTGGATCAACTGGGCTTGTATTCACTGGAGTTCAGAAGAATGAGAGGGGATCTCATAGAAATGTTTAAAATTCTGACGGGTTTAGACAGGTTAGATGCAGGAAGAATGTTCGCAATGTTGGGGAAGTCCAGAACCAGGGGTCACAGTCTAAGGATAAGGGGTAAGCCATTTAGGACCGAGATGAGGAGAAACTTCTTCATCCAGAGAGTGGTGAACCTGTGGAATTCTCTACCACAGAAAGTTGTTGAGGCCAATTCACTAAATATATTCAAAAAGGAGTTAGATGTAGTCCTTACTACTAAGGGGATCAAGGGGTATGGCTAGAAAGCAGGAATGGGGTACTGAAGTTACATGTTCAGCCATGAACTCATTGAATGGCGGTGCAGGCTCGAAGGGCCGAATGGCCTACTCCTGCACCTATTTTCTATGTTACTATGCTGCTTCCTCACTCTAGAGTTACATTAAAGAGGCCTTGGGTGCTTGAGCCGTAGGTGGACTTGACTGTGGTGAAGAATCCTCGCACATCATGGCTGTCGGCCAGCTGCTGAATCTCCGGTGCTTTCTCCACCCACCATCTATTCTTTCGGTTGCGGGTTTTTGTTGGACCTTGGCCTTCACTGTACAGTCACTGAAGCAGCATTTCACAGTGTGTGTTCTCGCAATGGAGGATCCCTTTCATGTCACAGTTACAGCTGTATGTCAGGGACACACACTTGTGCACTCATTTCTGTGGCCTCATACACTGCTACTCAGCATTCTTTGTTTTGCAGGCCAAGGTTGCGCACAACCGCATGGAATAGGGGAGGACTGGTGGTGGCAAGCCCCAGCTTCAAATGCTGACACCGCTGGAGGAGAGGATAGAGGCGCTAGTGGGCAGACTTGCAGGCTTCCCTGTGGCCACCGGTACTGGCGATGCCAATCCCCCTGCGGGCAGCATTGGTAATGCTATCCTTTAATGCTATCTCTCCCTGAAAGCGCCATCACCTACTGTGTCTTTCCTTCTGAAAGTGTGCTAGTTACAGCCTCCGTGCGTCAATTCCCTACCTTCCCCTCACGGCATCCCTTGTGCTATTTATGCTTGCAGATGAGAGGTCGAGTGAGACCCAACGAGCGGGTCCTAGCACTGGTGCGAATGGGAGGGCAATGGAGGAGGACAGCCTTGAGGGCACTGAAAGCCGAGACCAGGCAGATGATGGGATGGAGAGTATGAGGCGAGGCCTGGACGACAGCCTTGAGGGGACTGAAAGCCATGGTGAAGCTGACACCCTAGAGGACATTGGGTCCTCGCGCCAAATGACAACCTGGAACCCCCTCCATCTGTTGGAGACCACTCAGATGCGGCAGAGGACAAGGGGGACACTGCTGGCAAAACTGCTTCTACTCACACGCGCCAGCTCAGATACTGAGTATGCAGTCGGAGTTAGTGGAGATAGTCGAGGGGCCTGCACTGGATGTTGCTCCGGGGTCTAGCGGGCTGCACCATGGTAATGGGCATAGGGAACCTCTGGTGCCATCTCTCTGGGGTTTTGCTGAAGAGGATTCAGACGAGCCCATTGAGGTTGGGGCTTATAAAAGAAGGGTGGAGGCCATGCATTCCCAGATGTTCGGCGCAGTGGCAAGGATGCCGGACAGGATGTCGGAAGTAGTAAGGAGAGTAGAGGAGTCCGCCTCCCGTATTATCGACAGCTCTGCGCACTCCATATGCAGGCGATGGTGGACTCCCAGAGAGACCGTGTGGATCCAACTGTGATGCGGCAAGTCTTTGGTGATGTGGCAGCTGCCATTACAGCACAGGCAAAAGGGAACGAGCGCATCGGTGCTGCTTTGGAGAGGATGGCCGCGGCCCTGGAAGCTCAGAATGCTCTTATGCACTCTGGGCAACAAGCCACGCCGTGTCAAACTGCTGTCATCTCTGGTGGCATTGAGACTGTAGCTGCTCTCATGCAATCTCAGCTCAATGCTATCAGACACCTTTGCGGCTCGATCCACCACGGGCAACGGGGTACCTTCCGGTGTGGCGTCACAGCACCGACCTGACCTCCCTCAGAATGGTGGTGGTGGTGGCAATGTGCCGACCTCGGGGAATGACGCAGGTTCCTCGGACCAGGATCCTGTTGATGTGCTCGCTCAGGATCATACCATTCGAGACCTCAGACCTGTCACTCCGCCATTGTATCCAATCACGGACTCACCCGAGCCAAGGCCGACTGAACCCTCCAAGGAGGTTGCTGGTCAGGCTTCAGCCGGTCCTTCCAGGGCCAGAGCTGGTCGAGGGTGTCCTAGAAAAACATCTGTAGCTTCCACACAGAAAGCACAACAGCACACAGAAAGCAGGAAACTATAGACCAGTTAGCCTAACATCTGTCGTTGGGAAAATGCTAGAGTCCATTATTAAGGAAGCAGTAGCAGGACATTTGGAAAAGCATCATTCAATCAAGCACAGTCAACATGGTTTTATGAAGGGAAATTATGTTTGATAAATTTGCTGGAGTTCTTTGAAGATGTAACAAGCAGGGTGGATAAGGGGGAACCAGTGGATATGGTGTATTTGGATTTCCAGAAGGCATTCAATAAGCTGCCACATAAAAGGTTACTGCACAAGATAAAAGTTCTCGGGATTGGGGGTAATATATTAGCATGGATAGAGGATTGGTTAACTAACAGAAATCAGAGAGTCGGGATAAATGGGTCATTTTCTGGTTGGCAAACAGTGACTAGTGGGGTGCCGCAGGGATTGGTGCTGGGACCCCAACTATTTACAATCTATATTAATGACTTGGATGAAGGGACCGAGTGTATTGTAGCCAAGTTTGCTGATGACAGGGTGGGAAAGTAAATTGTGAGGAGGACACAAAAAAAATCGACAAAAGGGATATAGACAGGCTAAGTGAGTGGGCAAAAATTTGGCAGATGGAGTATAATGTGGGAAAATGTAAGGTTATCCACTTTGGCAGAAAAAATAGAAAAGCAAATTATAATTTAAATGGACAAAAATTGCAAAGTGCTGCAGTTCAGAGGGACCTGGTGGTCCTTGTGCATGAAACACAAAAAGTTAGTATGCAGGTACAGCAAGTAATCAGGAAGGCAAATGGAATGTTGGCCTTGATTGCAAGGGGATTAGAGTATAAAAGCAGAGAAGTCCTGCTACGACTGTACAGGGTACTGGTGAGGCCAGACCAAGAGCACTGCATACAGTTTTGGTCTCCGTATTGAAGGAAGGATATACTTGCATTGAAGGCTGTTCAAAGGTATTTCACTGGTTGATTCTGGAGATGAGGGGGTTGACTTTTCAAGATAGGTTGAGTAGGTTGGGCCTATACTTACTGGAGTTCAGAAGAATGAGAGGTGATCTTATCGAAACATATAAGATAATGAGGGGCTCGACAAGGTAGATGCAGAGAGGATATTTCCATTCATAGGGGAAACTAAAACTAAGGGACTATGGGCTCAAAATTGCCTTGGAGTTGCTCTGTTTTTTTTTTGGAGTATCTTAAATATCCCCATTTTGCACATTTAATTTGCGCCAGTGTAAGTGAGTTAGTTAGGATTTTTTTTAGTTGAGTTTAGTTTTTTTCAAAAGGGGACATTACCAGCCACCTATGCCCGTTTTGGCCATTTAGGCCACTTTGGACAGCTAATAGTTACTCCAAACTAACTTGGGCCACATAGAAAATCCTTGCGGAGAGTTAAGAAATCAGCGCAGGTAAGTACATCGGCGGCCAGCAGAACTTAATAACTTGACTAAAGAATGGGAATAGGATGAAACAGCTATACAGGACATCATATGACAAACTTCGCAAAGTTAATTTACTATACAACAGAAGCATTCATGGAAGCTTAAACTACAAAAATAAAAGAAGTAAAGAGACAAAACATATTTCCACAATTTTTTCAAAATATCCAAATAAAAACATAGAAGTACCTCCTGCTTGTAATTCTTATAAAGGAAAGTATTTTCATCAACAGGGTTAAGGAAAGTCTTGAGTAAGCTCATAAAAATTACTGACTACACGGTTATCACGCCAGCCACCCGCCACCCCACCAGGATCAAAACTCCCCCCCCCCACCGCCAGATCAAAACTCCCGGGATCAAAACTCCCCCACCCAGATCAAATCTCCCCCACCCCCCCACCCAGATCAAAACTCCCCCACCGGGATCAAAACTCTCCCCCGCCCACCCCTCCCCACCATCAAAACTTTCCCCCCCCGGATCAAAACTCTTCCCTCCCCCGGATCAAAACACTCCCCGCACCAACCTGTTTGTTGTAGCCTTAGCCCGGGAAGGCAGCGGGCCGGCCTTTGCGGCAGGCCACTCGGCCCAGGATAGGGCTGGGACGCATCGGGTCCCACACTGCAGCACGCACAGAGAGGCTGGGGGCAGGAGCTACTGCACATCAGCGCACACTCCAACACGCATGTGCAGAGCTGCCGGCACGGTTTCTGGTGCAGGGCGCTAGCTCTGCCCCCCAATCGACTGCCACGCTGCGCCAAGCTCCGGGAGAGGCAACACAGCGGCCAGAATCGGGGGAGATTTTTTAGGCGCTGTTTTCAGCCCACAAAGTCGGCGCATCTCTGGTGAGTGCGCCGAAAAAAGGGGTGGGCCAAATTTGAGCCCATAGTCTCAGAATAAGGGGCCGCCCATTTAAAACTGAGATGAGGAGGAATTTCTTCTCAGAAAGTTGTAAATCTGTGGAATTCTCTGCCCCAGAGAGCTGTGGAGGCTGGGTCATTGAATATATTTAAGGCGGAGATCGACAGATTTTTGAGCGATAAGGGAATAAAAGGTTATGGGGAGCGGAGTCCACGATCAGATCAGCCATGATCTTATTAAATGGCGGAGCAGGCTCAAGGGGCCAAATGGCCTACTCTTGCTCCTGTTTCTTATGTTCTTCCCAGACTCATGAGGCAGCCACAGGGGAGACATTGCGGCATAGTAGGATAGGCAAACGTAAGAGGGGTCATAAGGAAATATACAAGGGTGAGAAGTGATGTGTTCCTTTTTTGCACTGTTTTTTATCATGTAATAAATCTTCATTTTGTGTCCCTATATCTGGGCAGGTGTATAATTTGACAGTGGGCAATGATGTATGAAGGGACTCAATGGGATGGCCATGGGAAAGCAAAACTGAAGGGTCATGTGGGCATTACATCATCTGAAACGAGCAGCAATGAGACGGGCCTGCACTTCGCGTGCAGGGTTGGGATGGCGACAACGCCTCCTGTATGGCTGGCGACACGCATCCTCCTCCTCCTCCTGCTGCTGCGCCTCCTCCTGAGGTGCTATTGCTGAATCAACTTCCAGCGGCTGGCCTCTCATGATTGCCAGATTGTGAAGCATGCAGCAGACAATGGCTCCATCAGAGCGGTCCAGGCAACGGAACCTCTGTTTGAGGATCCCGATGCAGTCAATTATGCACTTTGTGGCGGGATGAGCATTGTTGTAGGCATGCTCGCCAGGAGTCCTGGGGTTCCGAAAGGGAGTCAGCAGCCAAGTGGACAGGGGAAATCCCTTGTCCCCAAGCAGCCTTCCACAATCCTGGTTTGGGCCTGAGAAGACGGCAGGCACAGTGCTCTGGCACAGGATGGAGGTATCGTGGCTGCTGCCTGGATACCGGGCATCAGCTGCCATGATCCTGGGCTGGTGGTTCCACACCAGCTGGACATTCTGGGAGTGGAATGCCTTTTTGTTCATAAAAATCTCAGCATGAGTTTGTGGTGCCCTCAGTCAGACGTGTGTGCAGTTGATGGTCCCCTGCACCCTGGGAAACCCTACAATCCGGACAAATCCGACCTGCCGCTCCACCTGCTTCTCCCTGGTCTTCTCTTATAGAGAGCATTGGTCACTTGACGGATGGATCGATGGGCGGAGAACTATGCGATACTAGAAATGTCTGCAGTTGCAGACTGGAAAGAGCCAGTTGTGTAGAAGTTCAGCACTATGGTGACTTTTGTTTCAACATTGAGAACTGTCCTCACCTTGTCTGAGGCTGCAGATCTGGCCGCAGGAGATTGCACAGCTCCTGCAGGATGTCCGTCCTAAATTGGAGCCTTCGATCACATTGCCCATCGCTTAGCTCCAGGAAGGAAAACTGATGTCATAACACCCTTGCACGGTAGAGCCTCCTTCCCCCAGGTCTGTGCTGGGTCTCTCCGATGGCAGCTGGCTGATTCCTTCTACCTCATCCTGTTGATGTTCCTGAGCCTCTGCAGGCTGAAGCTGGCAAGCATCTGGCTCCTCACCCACTATCTGGTGCGGCGAGTCAGTGGACCTGACCCTCCTCCTGACCAACCTCTCTGCCTTGAGGTCTGCGGCCATCTCCAGGCCCTTCTCCATGTTGGGCAGCCATGGCTGCTGCCTCCCTCATCCGTTGTCTCTCTCGTCCGCTGCCTCTAGACCCGTTGATGATGGCGCCGCTTTCTCCTGCATGCCTCCCTGCCTCTCACAACGTGAACAAAGCGTTCTCCTGCTAGCATTGAGCCCATTGCGTCTGCAGGCTCAACCCTCACTTGGAGGCCTCTGTGGAGTACAGAATGAGGCTCCCAGGCCACTAGTAATCACGGCGAGTAAAAAACTTTTCAAAAGTCGGCAAAAGTTCTCACAAGTCCGCAATGGTTTTTAGAATTCCCAACAAGAACTCCGCAAAATTTTAGTGCACAAAAATCCCAATCCCACCAAAACTCCTTTCTCCTCCGCTGGCGGTCTCGAGCAACCCGGCAAAATGCTCCGAAACAAAATGCTGACGGGGGCATCGTCGTGAAGCAGATAGGTTTTTTTTATAGTGAATATAGGTTCCGGGATAAAGCGGCAGTGGTGCGCACTGTGATTGCGTCATTATGGCCGCAACCACAGTACAGGTTCTACCTCTCCAGTCCGGGACTCTTTGGTCCGGCAACATCCCTGATCCGACATCATTCCCGGTGAGGGGTCGCGACCTACGCTGTGTCCTGGGGCTGGCTGCTGCTCTTCTCCCCGCTGCATCGGTGTTCCTTCCTTGGTCAGGTCGGCGCGGAGAGGGAGCGAGGAGTGTGGCGACTGACTGAGGCGCCAAAGCTGGGCCTGAGAAATGCTGCACAGACGGCTTCTGCGCAGCGCATGCGCAGAACGTGACCGGGTGATTGTCAGCAGCATTGTCTATAAAGAAGAATAGTGCTGTAAATTTCTATGATTCTCGGAAAATAATTTAACAAATATGGTTC
This sequence comes from Pristiophorus japonicus, assembly GCF_044704955.1. NCBI lineage: Eukaryota > Metazoa > Chordata > Chondrichthyes > Pristiophoridae > Pristiophorus > Pristiophorus japonicus. The sequence continues at coordinate 103,021,050 of NC_091978.1, read as the reverse complement.
AGCACTATTATTATGCCTAATTTTAATGCTCAAAATTCCAAATTGAATTAAATATCCTTTTGAAAAATGTCTTCACATAATAATGTCTCTGCATTGGAAAAGTTTACTCACTTCTAACCTTTTGCCTGTCTGGAACTGAATTGTAATAAATGTAATGCAAGCCTCACGATACTGAGTTACTGGCTCACCAAATTTCAGAATTCAGAATGAAATCCTGGCAGCTTTTAACCTGTTGGAGTGTCAGAGCCAATCTTCCTGGGAGATCTCCATTTCCTGTCTCAGCAAGAGCAACATTAACATACAGGATGCTTTTGGATGTTTGTAAGTAGAATCCTGGGAAGACAATGTTTACCAATATTATGCTTTAACATAAAAAGGCTTTCTAAAAAATTCAACTGAACACATGTCCTGCATAAATGAAGATAGATTGGCATCTGACAGCCCCACTCATTTACACACAACCAACTGCAGTAGATCCCCACCCCCACCCCGCCCACCATAAGCTTATGAAATAAATTGATATTCTATTATTTCCATTCATGCAGCTATGTGCAGTTCAAAACAGCAATAATTATTTGAACTAATATTAAGGTAACATTATCAATATCATTGGTAAATAAAATGTCCTCCACAAATCATAGACAATATGAATTCAACTGAGAAAAACACACATGACACCTTTTACTTCAAGAAATGAGGCCAGACTATATAACCTTACTTTCTTGCACAATACAAAAGCTTCCCCCATCCCCACACTTCATAAGATACCAGAATTAATCCTGAACTTTTCTTATGACATTGGTTTTGATAGTTCTTCATACATTGGTCTAGACTAAGTCTGAACATTTTCTTGCGTGATAAAAACCACTGTTGTTTTAGCCCCCCAAAAATATTCTCTGCAGTACTAAGGCATAATGGGCCTAAATTTCCCCATGAGTTGCACCGTTTTTTTTGGTGTAACTTGATTTTTCTGGTGTATCTTTTTAGTTGCAAATATGGCCATTTAATTTGTGCCAGTGTCAGTGAGTTAGTTAGATTTTTTGTTAGGTCAGTTTTTTTTTTCAAAAGCCACTTACACTATTTATGCCAGTTTGTCCAGAAAAAAGTTGGACTAAACTAACTTAGGACAGCGTATGTGTCCACTTTTGTCCGCACAGAAAGACCTTACTTACAGTTGAGGAATCGGGTAAGTAACAACATTTAAAGCACCAAGCACCAAACAAAGCACAAAAAGATATAAGCAATTAATTAACAAATAAAATAGAAGGAACCCTGCACCTAAAACACCAAGACCAATAATAGTAATAAGCAATTAATAAAATAATAATTAATAATAAGCAATTAATAAATAACAAATAAAAAAATATAATGAACCGTGCACCTAAAGCACCAAAATCAATCAGTAAATAACAAATAAAAAATAGGGAATGCAGTGGGACGCGATGATGGAGCCCATTCGGTCAGGCATGTGCTTCAGCTCCTCCCACACAGTCTGCTGCGCGCGTTTGCTGAAACGGCCTGCCGGGAGCTACGCTAGAGTCTGCGCACATGTGCAGAGGTCCCGGCATGCTTTTCACCGCCGGGACCTAGCTCCGCCTCCCTCTCTTTCTTCTGCGCCACGACAGCTTCACAGACAGCCCGAGAATCAGCCATGATCGGACGGATTTTTTTTGGTGTTGCTTCTGAGGTAAAATGTCGGCGGGGGGGCTTTGGTGCGCCGAAAAAAACGGAGGGCCAAATTTGGGCCCATTAACCCTTCCATCGCTTCAAACAGCATGCTAGACTTGAACAACACTCTCAATATGACCTCTGGCAAAATGTATTGGTATGTGCAGTGTCCTTGTAAATTAAGAGCTTATTCTAATGCACTACCTGATCAAGATAATCATCAGAAGTTCCTTCCAGTGATAAGTTAACACGTTGAGTCAGGTCCAGTGGATGCACAATTAACAGAGTTAAATACCTAAGGAACCAATTAAATGCAATACAGCTCTCGAGTTGCTGGTAGATGTAGGGGAAGGGGCATTTTCAGGCATGCCAGCATGTTTGTGCATAACATCAGGAAACCCAAAGGAAACCTTTTTCCAAGTTTAAGCCCCATGCTATCAAATATAACATGATGATATTTTTTGGGGAGTCAGCAAGGCATCTGATGTGCAGAAAGCCACCATTGTGTTTAAGAGTCTCTTGACCAAGATATTGAAAAAAAGCTATACATTTAGGAGTGTTTGCCAAATGCAGAGTGCAAACTCTCCACCCTTAGGAAACACCCTACTTAGAATTATAGAATCATACAGCACAGACAAAGGCGATTTGGCCCTCTGTGTCTGCCAGCTCTTTGAAAGAGCTATCCAATTCGTACCACTCCCCTGCTCATTCCCTATAGCCTTGTAAATGTTTCCCCTTCAAGTACATATCTAATTCCTTTTTGAAATTTACAATTGAATCTGCTTCCACCATCCTGGCAAAATGTATTGGTACAGTGTAAAAAAAATCTTATTCCCCCCCCCCCGCCCCCGCCCCACCCCCCCACCAGTTTCTATGATCTTAAATCTGTGTCCTCTGGTTATCAACTCTTCTGCACTGGAAACAGTTTCCCTCCCATAGCCTCTAGGTAACTCCTGCCAGTCACAGGTCTCAGAGTTTTCTCATCAGGTGTAGGAAAGATCTTTGCAATCAGCATGGTGGAAGGACATACACAACTTCTGGGGTCTGTAGGCATTCCCGCTGCACTCTAATAATAGGCCTTAGCAGACATACTCTACAATGATTCACACCATATCAAAAAATGTTCGTTTGCCAGCCATTAAAAAAGGGCCGCTTCTCGAAAATGATTTTTCAATGCAAAGTCTAAGAGGAATATTTACGGTTCAATGTACGCCCTCACTGTTTATTGTAAAAGGTTATATACCCAGTATACCCAGCCAGTAATGTTACCTGGGTTTGCAGCAGATTGATATACTAACAGGCTGCCTAACTGAAAAAGTCTCTTAAGAATCAAGCATCACTCTGCACTTAAGCAACTTTATTTTTTGCCATTTTTTCTTCTTACTTTCTAACATCTTCGAGGTACTTAAAAAGTAGGTTATAATATCGCTCTCATTGTTCCCTTGGGAATTTAGTTACTGAAGCAACGGACGCTCCACATCAAAGAAGCAAAAGTCAAAATCAGTTATGATCAATGCAAAAATGCAAAGTCTTTGTAATCTTTATTTGTATATAGTACCATCACAAACACCTTCTCAAAGTAATGTGATCTCTACTCAATCCACAAATGTTATGGTTCAACTGGAACATATATGCTAATTTAATGAACCACCTTGCTACAATGAATAATTGAGATTTTAAAAAAATTTGTCGTGACAAATTACAAATCAGTTTTGTTTCAAACATGATCATGGTGTAAAGTGATTTTTAAATTACTGATCATTTATTAGTGAAACCCAGTTATATTGATTGATTTGAGCAGTAACAACAACTTGTATTTATAGAGTGCCTTTAACGTAGTAGAATGTCCCAAGGCGCTTCACTGGTGACTAAAAGCTTGGTCAAAGTGGTAGGTTTTAAGGAGCGTCTTAAAGGAGGAAAGAGAGGTAAAAAAGCAGAACGGTTTAGGCAGGGAATTCCAGAGCTTAAGGCCGAGGCAACAGAAGGCACGGCCACCAAAGGTTGAGCGATTATATTCAGGGATGTTCAAGAGGGCAGAATTAGAGGAGCGCAGATATCTCGGGTGGGGGTGGGTTGTGGCACTGAAGGAGATTACAGAGATAGGGAGGGGAGAGATCATGGAGGGATTTGAAAACAAGGATGAGCATTTGAAATCGAGGCATTGCTTAACTGGGAGCCAATGTAGGTCAGTGAATAGAGTGGTGATGGGTGAACGGGACTTGGTGCGAGTTAGGACATGGGCAGCGGGCTTTGGATGACCTTAAGATCACGTAGGGTAGAATGTGGGAGGGTAGCCAGAACTGCGTTAGAATAGTCAAGCCTTGAGGTAACAAAGGCATAGATGAGGGCTTCAGCAGCAGATGAGCTGAGGCAAGGGCAGAGATGGGAGATGTTATGGAGGTGGAAATAGGCAGTCTTAGTTATGCTGCGGATATGTGGTCGAAAGCTGATTTCAGGTTCAAATATGACACCGAGGTTGCGAACAGTGTGGTTCAGCCTCAGACAGATGTTAGAGAGAGCGATGGAGTCAGAGGCAAGGGAACGGAGTTTGTAGCGGGAACTGAAAACAATGGCTTCAGCCTTTCCCAATATTTTTTGGTAACATTTCTGCTCATCCAGAATTGGATGTCGGATAAGCAGCCTGACAATTTAGAGACCGTGGAGGAGTTGAGAGAAGTAGTAGTGAGGTAGAGCTGGGTGTCATCAGTGTACATGTGGAAACTGACGCTGTGTTTTCAGATGATGTCGCCAAGGGGCAACGTGTAGATGAGAAATAGAAGGGGGCCAAGGATAGATCCTTAGGGGACACCAGAGGTAACGATGCGGGGGCAGGGAGAGAAGCCGTTGCAGGTGATTCTCTGGCTATGATTAGATAGATAAGAATGGAAACAGGCAAGTGCAGTCCCACCCAGCTGGACGATGGTTGTAGAAGGATGGAGTGATCAACCGTGTCAAAGGCTGCATACAAGTCTGTAAGAACGAGGAGGGATAGTTCACCTTTGTCAGTGTCACAGTCACAAAGGATGTCATTTGTGACTTTGATGAGAGCCGTCTCGGTATTGTGGCAAGGGCAGAAACCTGATTGGAAGGATTCAAACATGGATTTGCGGGAAAGGTGGGCATGGATTTGGGAGGCAACAACACGTTCAAGGACTTTGGAAAGGAAAAGGAGTTTGGAGATGGGGTGGTAGTTTGCAAGGATGGAGGGGGCAAGGGTTGTTTTTTTTTTGAGCGGGGTGGTGATGGCAGATTTGAGGGGGAGACGACAATACCTGAGGAGAGAGAAAACTGTTAACAATGTCAGCTAACATGGGAGCCAGAAAAGGAATTTGGGTGATCAGCAGTTTGGTAAGAGTAGGGTCTTGGACGCAGGAAGTGGATCTCATGGACAAGATGAGCGCAGAGAGATTATAAGGGGGAGATCGGAGAGAAACTGGAGAAAGATGTGAAGTCAGAGCTGGGGGAGGGGGGAACCTGCCAGGAAGTTTGTCCGGTGGGCTAGGGGAAGGAAGGGAAGTGGCAGAGGCAGCTGAATGGATGGTCTCAATCTTTGAGACAAAGAAGTCCATGAGTTCTTCACACTTGTTGTCGGAGGTGAGGGTAGAAACTGGGAAGATGGTTACCAGGCGAATAGAAGCCGGAGTTCATGTTTACGTTCCAAAATGATTCTGGAATAGTGAGCCGTTTCAGCAGATGAGAGCAGGATCTGATAATGCTTTATGTGGTCCAGCCAGATCAGGCGGTGAATGGCTAAACCAGTTGTCCGCCATATCATTCAAGTCTGTGTCCCTTGGACTGAAGGGAGCAAAGATGAGGGCTGTACCAGGTGCAACGGGCAGGGTGAGAGAGAGTAATTATTTTAATAGGGGCTAGGGAATCAAAGGTGGTGCTGAGAGTGTGATTGAGCAGATCAGTAACTGCAGAAATGTCATAGTGAATGGGGGGCCAAATGCTGGAGAGTTGAGATTTCATAAGTGCAGTTGTAACAGAGTTGGGAAAGAGTTTTTTTCCGGGGTGAATAGAGAAGAAAGCAGGTTTCGGGGCCGGGGGTTGGGGGGGGGGGCTGGTGGTGGATGGCGGCCACTGGTTCGGCCGGGCCTCCAATAGGCAGCCTGGCACTCTCTCTTGGATGCCGGGCCGTTGGCCAAGCTGAACCCTTCCCTGGTGGCCCAGTGCCCACCAGCCCTGCTCTGTGTTCATCAGTACGGTGCTGATGGACATTGTCCCGGTCCCACCCCAATACCGCCTCAAACAGCAGCGGAAAGCGCTGGGAGGCGGTGATGAAAAGTATGCACCAAATTTCCCAGCTCTTCCCTCCGCCTGCCACCGAGCAGTAATAATTTGAATAATCCGCCCAAAAAGGGGCAGAGGGCAATTTCCGCCCCTCCCCCACCCCCCCACAATAAGTTTAGAAATTAAAAGTAGCGAATCAAGTATTATATTGCTGTTTTCCAGCTTCCACAGAAACTACTGCAAGAGACTTCAAGGCAGGGGGTTCTCCAGTGTCCTGGTTAATATTTTCCCCTCAGCCAACACCAACAAATTAACTGGTCCTTTACCTCATTATTGTTTGAGGGACATTGCTAGGTGCAAAATTGGCTACTGCATTAACCAACAAAAATAACAATGACGATATCTTTAAAATAGTTAATTGATTGTAAAGCACTTCAACACATCAGTGTGAAAGGGATTCTATATAGTAAAATGAAAAGTAAATAGTAAATTCCTAATTAGTTAAATGAACTCGAGATGGCATCTTGAATGGTTGGCTTTCTGTACATTCATGTTCTTCAGACAGATTCTCAATGATGACTGAAAGAGGTTCAAGTGTGGAGCTAAATGCTTCACATTTATTTTGGGCAGTGTCTCCATCTCATGCAATATCTGCATTATCTTGATAAATAATATACTAAATATTTGCTATGTTGAAAGAGCAGGGCTGGTGAGCACTAGACCAATAGCCATTTTTTATTGCCACCTTGGAGTACCAGCTGTGGTCAATCATGCTTGACAAATCTTCTAGAATTTTTTGATGATTTACCTAGTAGAGTGGACAAGGGAGAACCAGTGGATGTGGTGTATTTGGACTTTCAAAAGGCTTTTGACAAGGTCCCACACAAGAGATTAATGTACAAAATTAAAGCACATGGTATTGGGGGTAATGTATTGACGTGGATAGAGAACTGGTTGGCAGACAGGAAGCAGAGAGTCGGAATAAACGGGTCCTTTTCAGAATGGCAGGCAGTGACCAGTGGGGTGCCACAGGGTTCAGTGCTGGAACCCCAGCTATTTACAATATACATCAATGATTTAGGTGAAGGAATTGAATGTAATATCTCCAAGTTTGCAGATGACACTAAGCTGGGTGGCGGTGTGAGCTGTGAAGAGGATGCTAAGAGATTGCAGGGTGACTTGGACAGGTTAGGTGAGTGGGCAAATGCATGGCAGATGCAATATAATGTGAATAAATGTGAGGTTATCCACTTTGGTGGCAAAAACAGGAAGACAGAATATTATCTGAATGGTGACAGGTTAGGAAAAGGGGAGATGCAACGAGACCTGGGTGTCATGGTACATCAGTCATTGAAGTTTGGCATACAGGTACAGCAGGTGGTGAAGGCGGCAAATGGCATATTGGCCTTCATAGCTAGAGGATTTGAGTTTGGAGCAGGGAGGTCTTACTGCAGTTGTACAGAGCCTTGGTGAGGCCACATCTGGAATATTGTGTTCGGTTTTGGTCTCCTAATCTGAGGAAGGACGTTCTTGCTATTGAGGGAGTATAGCGAAGGGTCACCTGATTGATTCCCGGGATGACAGGACTAACATATGAGGAGAGACTGGATCAAAACTGGGCTTGTATCCACTGGAGTTTAGAAGAATGAGAGGGGATCTCAGAGAAACATATAAAATTCTGACGGATTGGACAGGTTAGAGGCAGGAAGAATGTTCCCATTGCTGGGGAGTTCCAGAACCAGGTGTCACAGTCTAAGAATAAGGGGTAAGCCGTTTAGAACCGAGATGAGGAAAAACTTCTTCACTCAGAGAGTGGTTAACCTGTGGAATTCTCTACCGCAGAAAGTTGTTGAGGTCAATTCGTTAGATATATTCAAAAGGGAGTTAGATATGGCCCTTACAGCCAAAGGGATCAAGGGGTATGGAGAGGCGTACTGAGGTTGAATGAACAGCCATGATCTTATTGAATGGCAGTGCAGGCTCGAAGGGCCGAATGGCCTGCTCCTGCACCTAATTTCTATGTTTCTAATATGCACGTGGAGATAATGAGATGCAAATGATCTATGAATTTTTTTCATGCACTGAACAATGGACAATCCAGTACACACTTATCAATATGACTGATTTAGACTGATCAGGACAAATGGTAGAAAAAGCAAAGACTCTTGGTAAGCATGAGTTGAGCACAATCATCATCACTACAGGCAATAGCCACTTGAAAGCAGTTTTGACTGCACTGATGAAAGTTAAACAATTTCCATTTTTTTTTTAAACTTCAGGAGCTCTCATTAAAATAATGAAATTCCAAAACAATAAAGCTTTGAAGATGGAAAATATAAAAATAAACGATCATGTTTCATTTATAGTCTCATTCAAGTGTGTCTGCCGTGTCCACAAGCATAAACCTATAATTTAACATGGTTCAGATTAAAATCTGACTGAACTGACTTCTACTGTGACAGATATTGGAGAGCCAACTGTTTTTTTCAATCTGGCTATCTGATCATAGCCAGTTTGCCACTTGATAATTAATTCCCATATGATCAATGATGGTTCACCATCAGTGACTTAGGCATATTGTATGCTGTGGCAAAAATTGCTGCCTATGTCCTCTTTTAAAATATAGTGCCATGATATGTTCCAAAGAACATTAACCTTCATGAAGGATGTAATGGACTAGTGAGTGCACAAATGGAAAGCCCAGTCTTTGTCTTTTCAACTAGATCTCCTATCACAGATACATTTGAGAATCCTTATTTTGATCAGGAAAACCAGTCAGTCCATTCATAAAATATGGTTGTTTCATCAATTCAAAATTACATTGAAGTTTTGTGCTATTACTTCAGCTTATCTTTTTATTAATGAATTCCCAGGATGTGGGTGTCACTGGCAAAACCAGCATTTATTGGCCAAGCCAAGAGGCCCTGAGAAGGTGTTTTTTAAATTTATTCGTTCATGGGATGTGGGTGTCGCTGGCAAGGTCAGCATTTATTGCCCATCCCTAATTGTTCGCGAGAAGGTGCTCGTGAACTGCCTTCTTGAATCGCTGCAGTTTTTTGGTGTATTACAAGAGTTATGCCTGTTTTTTATGCCCCGACTACCCCAAAAAAAACTTGCAAGTTTCCCCGTTCTAATATTTTTAATTGGCGCAGCGCAGCCTGTCCTTCAGCTTTGGGGAGTGGAGCCTAATTTCTGCGCCGAAAAAATGATGCACCCCCTCTGCGCATGCGTGACAAATAAAATGACGTTTTTGACGTGTCTGCTGTGGGCGCGCATGCCCAGCGCAGCTTCCGGTCTGCATTTGGCCATTTTTAAAGAGCCAGTTGTGTGTGAGAACTTTAATTCTCAGTGGAAAAATGGGAGCTGGAATATGCAACGCGGCTCAAGGACCAAGAATTTCTCACAGGACAAAGTGGAGGCACAAGTTAAATTGAGGTCAGATGGCACGAGCTGGACACCAGCAAAGGTCACATAAAAGTTTCACCAAAAGAAATTAATAAATGCTGGAACCAACTGGCAGAAAATTACTGTGCAATGGTCACCATCCCAAGATCTGGAAGCCAGTGCAAAAAGAAGTGGCAAGGCCTCGGTCAAGTAGTTAGTGTAAGGAATATTTTCATTTATTCAATGGAATTGCAATTGTAAACGTGACCAGCTGTATGTCCCACCCAGCAGAAAGACACCCTCGCTAAAAAGTTATATTTTCATCTTTGCAGAGGAAGGTGGCACACAACAGAAGAAAAAGAACTCGAACAGGAGGAGGCCCGGCAAATCTGCACCCACTGACACACTTGGAAGACAGGGTCACTGCTTTGATGGATCCTGCCTGGAGAAAAGCAACCACCACTGCACAAGCTGGGTCCACATTCAAGGGAGAGGGCAAGTCCTGCAAATTCCACAGTCTGGCTTTGCTAAATGTTAAGTACTGCACGGGCTAGCGATGTCTCAGTTCATGGGGATGTCTCCGTCAACTACACTTCGGTTGATGCAATGTGCTATCATTCATCAATCCTTCAAATGAACCTGCTGCCTACGTTGTGTGAGCCTACTCATGCACCCTGCCCCCTCCTCTTCTGCAAACCATTTGTCTGTTCTGTTATATTTTGCAGTCGTCAGCTCCCGTCATGGCGCGGGTGATGCGCATATCCTTGCGATCTCTGGCTCGGACGATGACGCAGTCGAGCAGGCGCCAGTGTTTAGAGCGAGGGTGTTGCCACAATGCCTTGTATTTGTCCCTCTGGCGGAACAAGGTGTTAGTTATGAGAAGTTCACGTTCCAGACATTTTGTCAGGAGTAGGGTACCACTAGAGTTGGCTTTCCCTACCCTCTCTATGCCAATCACGCCTCCCCAGAGGGTTGTGTCCTTGCCGACCCTGAAGTCATCGAGGAGGGTCAGTATCATCCGCGGGGACGTGGGACAGGGATTTTTCGAGGCTGGAGTAAAAACCTTCTTTGGTCTCATCTGTTGCGTCGAGTGTTGGGGCGTACGCACTGATGATTGTGGTGCATTGATTCCGGGATAGGGTGAGTCGAAGAGTCATGAGGCGTTCGTTAACCCCGCAGGGGGAGTCTTTGAGGTTGATGACAAAGCTGACTTCATGGAGGCAGCATTCTTTCTCTGGTTTCTCTTTCCAGAAGAAGGTGTAACCTCCACCTTGTTCCATGAGCTGGCCTTCACCTGCCCGCCGGGTCACGCTTGGGGCGGCGACGTCGATGTCAAAGCGTGTAAGTTCCCGGGCAACTATGGTGGTGCGCCGTTCTCGGGCAACTATGGTGGTGCGGCATTTCGGCCTGTCGCTGTTGGAGTTGTCCATGAGGGTCCTGACATTCCAGGTCCTGAACTTCATTTTAGAGGAGTGGAAGATGCGTGAATTCTTTTAATGTCGAGTGGTCGTTGCACACCGACTACCACACGGGCTTAGCGGAGCAAGGTCCTGATCCAGTGGCAAGGGGGTCGAAGACAACTGGAGACCAGGCACTGCTATATGGGCCGAGTTGCCTACGGCAAAATGTTGGCCGCAGGCTCGGCGCTAAGTAGCGCTCTTGATGGGAGGTGGTCAGAGGCTTGGTTGGTGCCAGGCATTGGAAGAGTCAGTGGCCCACTGGGGTTCAGAGTGGAGGGTCAGGGGGGACACAGCCATGATGCTCACCATGTGTTGGAGGGGGAGAAGAGGCCAGGTCACCAGTGGGGCAGGAGAGCTCCAGTCGTCACGTCGCCGTTGAGGAGGAAGTTGTCTGTTGCCACAGGAGGTCTAGCCATTGTCGGGGAGGAGAGGCTCATCTGCCGCCGCTGGAGGCTTTCTGATTGCTGCTGGGGGTGGGCGGGGCGATCACCAGGTCCAGGTTGTCGCCGCAGGAGGCCCCGGTTTTCGGCGCTGGAATCCCGATCTTCGCTGCTGGAATCCCGATCTTCGCTGCTGGAGTCCCGAACTTCGCCGCTGGAGTCCCGATCTTCGCCGCTGGAGTCCTAGGTGGCTGGTGATGTGTTGTTGCGAAGCAAGATGGCGAGGCTCTGAACCTTCCTGCACAAATGCCCCCAAAAGTTTGTCACCATCCTCCGCCTGCTCCACGACGACATGCAAGCCATGGTCCTTCCCAACGGGTCCATTACAGACCCAATCCATGTCTGGACCGGTGCCAAACAGGGCTGCATCATCACCTCAACCCTCTTTTAGAGTCGACATAGAACCTCTTCCAGGTTGTGCAGATGTTCGGTGGTGTCACGACCGGTGATCAGGATGTCGTCTTGAAACACAAAGGTACGCGGAACCGATTTCAGCAGACTCTCCATGTCCCTCTGGAAGATGGCAGCAGCCGAGTGAATTCCAAAAGGGCACCTGTGGTACATAAACAGTCCTTTGTGCGTGTGATGCATGTCAATCTTTCCAAAGATTCAGCCAGCTCCTGTGTCATGTAGGCGGAGGTTAGACCCAGCTTGGTGAACGACTTCCCTCCTGCAAACGTTGCGAACAGGTCATCCGCTTTGGGTAGCGGGTACTGGTCTTGTAACGAGACTCAGTTGATCGTTACCTTGTAGTCTCCGCAGATTCTGACCGTACCATCATTTTTCAACATCGGAACAATCGGACTGGCCCACTCATTGAACTCGACTGGCGATCTGATTCCCTCTCGTTGAAGTCTGTCCAGTTCGAATTCGACTTTCTCTCATCATATATGGAACCGCTTGAGCCTTCTGATGAATGGGCCTTGCATCGGGGACTAGATGGATCTGCACCTTGGCGCCTGTAAAGTTGCCGATGCCTGGTTCAAATAGCGACGGAAACTTGCTCAGCACTTGGGCGCGCGAGGCATCATCCACTGAAGATAGGGCTTTGATGTCATTCAGTTCCATCGAATCTTTTCAAGTCAGCTTCTGCCGAATAGAATTGGGCCATTGCCTCGTACAATCCACATTGATAAATCATGCCCAGCTCCATTGTACGATACCTTAACTGCCGCACTGCCAATGACAGTTATGAGCTCTTTGGTGTAGGTGCGCAGCTTTGTCTAAATCGGACTCAGTTTGGGCCTTTGTGCCTTGTTGCCCCACAGTTTATCAAAAGCCTTCTGGCTCATAAGTGACTGACTCGGCCCAGTGTCCAACTCCACTGATAACGGAATACCGTTCAATTTGACTTTCAGCATGATAGGAGGGTTCTTGGTGGTGAAGGTGTAGCCCATACACTTGTTCCTCGGGTTGAGTTGCCTCTCGTTTGTTCTGCGTGATCCGCGTCGGATCGATCATCCTCTGCCGACTCTGCCACATGGTGAGTCACAGCACTCTTGCACATTCGCTGGCGGTGCCCCATTGTTTCGCAGCCTTTGCACACGTAGTGCTTGAATCGACATTGATGGGCTTGATGATTACCCCCGCAGCGCCAACATGGTGCTAATGGATTTGTATTCACGCCCAATGGCTGACTCCGAGTCATCCTAGGTCTTGCAGCTGTCGACGTGTAGGCCCTGCTGTATGCAGTTCTGCCTGCTAGCGACGTTATTTTATGCACATTACTAGCCAGTGAGCTTTGATGCTGGAAAGATATCTGTCTGGTATTATCCCTCGTGGATATGAATGCCTGGGCTTTCATGATGGCCTTGCTCAGGTATAGGGATTCAGCGGACAGCAGCTTGCGAAGAATGACCTCGTGGCCGATGTCAAGCACAAAAAAGTCCCGCAGCATTTCTCCCAAAAATCCAGCAAATTCGCAAGTTCCCGCAAGGCGTCTCAGGTTGGCGACATAACTCGCCACGTCCTGGCCCTCGGAGCAGTGGTGCATGTAGAAGCGATAACTGGCCATGAAGACGCTCTCCTTCAGCTTGAGGTGGTTCCGAACCAGCGTACACAACTCTCTATATGTCTTCTCCGCTGGTTTCTCCGGTGCTAGCAGATTCTTAATGAGGCCGTATATTGTGGACCCACACACGGTGAGGAGAATCGCCCTGCGCTTGATCGCTTTATCGTCCCCATCCAGCTCGTTGGCCACGAAGTACTGGTCGAGTCGCTCAACGAAGGCTTCCCAATCATCACCCTCTACAAATCTCTCTAAAATACAAACGACAGCCATGACCGCGTGAAAGTTCGTAATCTGTTACTCGTCGTCAATTGTTAAGTATGGAAGAACTCCACAAGACTGAGTACTGTGAGGTAAAACTGATGTAACCTTAGTCTCTTTAATACACCTCCAGAGTGCCTAAGCAGCATGGCAGACAACCTTTTATACTCCCTTGCACGAGGTGTGCAGATGACCCTTGGGCCTCCAACAGTTGTGCCCTCCGGTGCTAAGTCTTACACAGTTACAATGTTTACTGACATAACACTTTCTTTACTTTTGTTGTTGTTATTATCATTGTTACTGTTGTTACTGTCGTAACTGTTATCACGTTAAAATTTTTTTGTAAGTGATGTAAATTTACAAGTTGAAAAGTTTGTAAATGATCTTAAAGTTTTTCAGTGATCTTAATTGAAAACTTTAAAGTTTGATACAAAAATATTTTGATGAAAGTTAAGCACAAACAAGTGTTAAACTTTTGAATAAAATATATTTTAAATTATAACTGAATCATTTCCATTATTTGTTCCATTATTAACACAACATTTTGAACTAAAAAAGAATCATTTACATTAGTTGTTCCATTCACACAACACGACATTAGGGAACAGATCCAAACAGTAAACATGGTCCATTTGGAATAGTTACTGCTGAGCCTTCAGGCAGCAAAGCGTTCATGGATGAGCTGCTGGCGCAAGGCTTGAGCAATCGTTAAAGGGGCACGACGGCCTGATCTCCTCCACGGTCGTGCTCCGGGTTCAGGTAGTTGCATGGCTTCCTCCTCCTCCTCGTCATCTACATCTTCATTCTCATCATCAGCCACTCTCACCTCAGGTGAGGGTCTTCTACTCCAGCTGCTGCTGCCTCACAATGGCTAATTTATGCAGCATGCAGCACACAACAGTGAACTAACTGACAATCTCAGCGGAGTATTGCAAGTAGACTCTGGAATGGTCCAGGCATAGAAAACGCTGCTTCAAGATGCCAATGGTCCTCTCTATTATGCTGCGCATCGCAATGTGCGACACATTGTATCCAGGTCAGCTTCCGTCCATGTTATGCGCAAGGGCGTCATGAGCCAGGTGGCGAGGCCGTACCCTTTGTCTCCCAACAGCCGGCTCTGCCCTTTTGGCTGCTGCTGATACATAGCCGATATAGCGCTTTCGCGTAGGATGAACGCATCGTGGGTGGTCCCAAGGTATCTTGTATCAACTGACGTTACGAACATAAGAACATAAGAAATAGGAATAGGAGTAGGCCATACAGCCCCTCGAGCCTGCTCTGCCATTCAAAATGGTACTTTTCAGAATGGCAGGCGGTGACTAGTGGGCCATCGCAAGATACTGTGCTGGGGCCCCAGCTGTTTACATTGTACATTAATGATTTGGACGAGGAGATTAAATGTAGTATCTCCAAATTTGCGGATGACACTAAGTTGGGTGGCAGTGTGAGCTGTGAGGAGGATGCTATGAGGCTGCAGAGCGACTTGGATAGGTTAGGTGAGTGGGCAAATGCATGGCAGATGAAGTATAATGTGGATAAATGTGAGGTTATTCACTTTGGTGGTAAAAACAGAGAGACAGACTATTATCTGAATGGTGACAGATTCGGAAAAGGGGAGGTGCAACGAGACCTGGGTGTCATGGTACATCAGTCATTGAAGGTTGGCATGCAGGTACAGCAGGCGGTTAAGAAAGCAAATGGCATGTTGGCCTTCATAGCGAGGGGATTTGAGTACAGGGGCAGGGAGGTGTTGCTACAGTTGTATAGGGCCTTGGTGAGTTTTGGTCTCCTAACCTGAGGAAGGACATTCTTGCTATGAACTTTCTGGAAATTTGGATATTTTAATTTACGCCAAAAAAAGCGGCGCGCGCCAAAAAAACGCGCAGATAACTGGGGAAAATTGAGCCCAGTGACTTCGTCATAGCGGTTTGGTACAACTGAGTGCAGCTAAGAGTCAACCACATTGCTGTGGGTCTGGCGTCACATTTAGGCCAGACCGGGTAAAGACGGCAGATTTCCTTCCCTAAAGGACATTCGTGAACCAGTTGGGTTTTCATGACAATCCGGTAGTTTCATGGTCACCATTACAGATACTAGTTTTTTTTTAAAATTCCAGATTTATTTAATTAACAGAATTTAAATTCCCCAGCTGCCATGGTGGGATTTGAACTTGCATCTCCAGATTATTAGTCCAGACCTCTGGATTACTAGTCCAGTAACATACCTACTGCTGGTGGGCCTTCTTCTGGGTTTGATACAACTGAGTGTCTTATTAAGGCATTTCAGAGCCAGTTAAGATTCAACCAGATACTGTGTCTGGAATCACATATGGGCCAGACCAGGTAAGGACAGCAGGTTTCCTTTCCTAAAGGACGTTAATTGAACCACGCAATTGTACCAATCCAGCAGCTTCAAGGTCACTTTTTGATTTCCTGATTATTTGAGCTAAATTAAAATTCTCAAACTATTTTAAACTAACATTCTCTGGATTATTAGTCTGGGCCTCTGGATTACTAGTCCAGTAACCTTTTAAATAGGTAATCCCAATACAGAGGAAAACTTTGAGTTATGAAGTTTCAAATTTTAAAAATATAGGATCAAACATTCCTAGCCTCAGGGGGCAGGCAGAATTCAGTACAATTGGGACAGCCAGAATTCGGAGTGAGATCCCATTCTGTTCTGTCTCCATCCTTTTTTTTGCAATGCTATATTGCACTGGTGGGAGTAGGTGACCACCTTCCTGTGGCCACCCTCTCCCTTCCATGCAGATATTATAAGAGGCAGATGTCGCAGGATCTGAGATCGTCAGAAATTCTGCCATCCCGCCTTTGTTGCCCCCTATGGTAAGCATGATGCACCACACTAGGCTGCCAGGATCAGAGCGTGGAAGAAGTGGAGACCACAACTGTTTCAAATGCAGTGATCAAATGTCTTTGGGAAAGCAACAACTTGGAATTTTTAAACATCTGACATTTCTGGCCACCTTCAGCTGGAATGGACAGCTTTCTCCCAGTATGGCAAGGTGCTGCTGCAAAATTCCTGCTCCTGCCCCTCACTGAGGTACATACCCCAGAAAATGCCCCGTCGCATTGCTCCCTCGTGCATATGACCCAGCCCCCGAGAATTGGAACAGGTTCAGCAGTGCAGCCAACTGGTAGCCAGATCTCATAGAAACAGCAGTAGGCCATTCAGCTCCTCGAGCCTGTTCTGCCATTCAATTAGCCCATGGCTAATCTGTATCTTAACTTCATCTACCCTCTTTGGTCTGTAACTTTTCATCCCCTAGCCTAACAAAAATCTATAAATTTCAGTTTTGACATTTTCAATTGATGTAGCCTCAACAGCTTTTTGAGGGTGAGAGTTCTGGATTTCCACTATCGTTTGTATGAGCTCTTGCCCCGTCAGACTTCTGCTAACAGAGTGAGGTTCCAGGAATGTCAAGCACATTATGTTATGAACGGTCTCTAGTCAGATTTAAATCTTTGTTTTATCAAAATTAAATAACAATGAAAAACTACAACAGTTCTAAATATTTCATTTCTACACTTGTTATATTGCTCCAGTTTTTTTGAATTCAATTAGAGAAGCTCGTATGCTTTCATGCAGATCAAGTAAGCCTGTCAGATTTGTCACTGGGATTATCTCCAGAGATCCACAAGAGGTAGAAATTGATCAAAACCCACAACATTAAACAACAGAATGCATAAATACAAATCAGAACTGTCAGTAATCTTTGTTATTTGGTATTCTGCAACCATGCAATGCCAACATTTTCTTAAATAACTCTCCAAATGAGAAAGCCCTCCTGTTAGTTCAGTGTGTTTCTATAATGCTCAGAGTATTTAATCTTATTCATAATAGAGTGCAGCTGCAGCCATGAGATTCTGTTGAGTCTATACTGGAAGGAAAGAGCGAGTTCTCGAACATTGTTGAAAAGGTTAAGGTACTTAAGAATTGCGAACAGATCCATCTCAGTAATTGTGGGTATTTTCTCTTTTATCTGTCTTAAATAGTAAGCTAATCACTAGATAAGTTTCTCTTAACTGCAGAATAAAGTATATTGGGTGAAGAGAATTGGGGCATTTTAGGAGCTTGGACAACAGGAGGAAAGAAAAGCTGATGTCATTTCATTTGTAATACTTTGAAGTAATGTAACCAGTACTCATTTGCACTGACAGCCACATTGAAGCTGGTCTACTGAATAACAGGATGACCTTTTACAAAAGGGGCCTTGATTTTGATCTTTGGTATTCACTGAGCAGGTAGCGGGTGAATAATTGCAACATCCGCATGATGTTATACAAAATTGGGGCTCATGGGATCTAATATACTAACATGGATTGAGAATTAACGGACAAAAAACAGCTAGCAGGAATAAACGGGTCATTTGTAGGTTGGCAGGCTGTAACTAGTAGGGTACCACAAGAATCAGTGCTTGGGCCTCAGCTATTTACAATCTATATCAATGAATGATGGGATCAAGTGTAATGTATCCAGGTTTGCTGACGATACAAAGCTAGGTGGGAAAGCAAGTTGTAAGGAGGACGCAAAGAGGTTGCAATGGGATATAGACAGGTTAAGTGAGTGGGCAAGAACATGGCAGATGGAGTATAATGTGGAGAAATATGAAGTTATCCACTTTGGTAGGAGAATATTTTTTAAATTGTGAGAGATTAGGAAATGTTGATATTCAGAAGGACCTGGGTGTCCTTGTACACAATAACATGCAAGTACAGCAAGCAATTAGGAAAGCAAACAGTATGTTAGCCTTTATTACAAAAGGATTGGAGTGTAAGAGTAAATAAGTCTTACTGCAATTATATAGAGCCTTGGTAAAACCACATCTGGAGTACGGTATACACATTTGATCTCCTTACCCAAGGAAATACTTGCCTTAGAGGGAGTGCAACAAAGGTTCACTAGTCTGATTCCTCGGATGATGAGCGGGAGGGGGGGCTGTTCCCTTTGTAATCACGCAGCACTCCAGGGATCCTGCGCAGCCGATGAGCCAAAATTTTAATTGAGAAAACTGCGCATGCACAGTATTTTAAATGGGCTGCACGGCGAAAACTGCCAAATCAATAAAATAATATTCTCAGGCTTGCTTCCAGCAAGCCCTTTAAGTTACATTGGACCTTGCTGTTTCCCGTCATGTATTGCCCATCAACAGTAGGTAGGTTCATCACTGAGCAGGTGCCTTACTGGAGATGGCAAAAATGCTACTGGGGTTCAAAAACCATCATAGGACCCCGATTGGTGGTCCTGCCTTCTGCTCCCTAGGCCCTAACCTCTGGAATTCCCTGCCTAAAACTCTCTACCTCTCTTTCCTACTTTAAGACGCTCCTTAAAATCTACCTCTTTGACCAAGCTTTTGATCACATGTCCTAATTTCTCCTTATGTGGCTCGGCGTCAAATTTCTTGTCTTATAATACTCCTGTGAAGAACCGCGGAACATTTTTCTACGTTAAAAGCACTATATAAATAAAAGTTGTTGTTGTTGTTGTTGTTGTTGTTGTTGTTGTTGAACAGCTTTCCGCTGAAAGTAACATAGGATATATGATTCTTCTTCACCCAGAGAGTGGTGAACCTGTGGAATTCTCTACCACAGAAAGTTGTTGAGGCCAATTCACTAAATATATTCAAAAAGGAGTTAGATGTAGTCCTTACTACTCGGGTGATCAAGGGGTATGGCGAGAAAGCAGGAATGGGGTACTGAAGTTGCATGTTCAGCCATGAACACGTTGAATGGCGGTGCAGGCTTGAAGGGCCGAATGGCCTACTCCTGCACCTATTTTCTATGTTTCTAAACTTTCAGAAATGTTCCTAAATTCAAATTTTCATATAAAATGCAATTTTCAATCTGGCTGACAACATGGAGAATTTACAAACACCCGAGAAATCCCCTACACTCCTCCCGCCGCCCTCCCATAATGTCACTGTAGTTGTAATTCTAGGCATTACTTCCATTCTCTTTCCTGTATCTTGAGATCCCTTTTTCATTTCCTCTCATACTTGAAAATTTGCTATATATACTTCTTGTTCAACTACTTTCCTTCAATAACAAGGTGACCATTTTGATACTCCAGAATACAGGAATAGAATGTGTTTTTTTTCTCCCTTCACTAAATTACTGCACCAACAGCATGTATGTGTAAATATATAAACTGCCATTGAGCCTTCACACAAAAGCCTCTGTGCTGAGTTCCTTCTCACTGAAAATGGATTAGCAAGTGACAAAACACCTTCTGCCACTTCCATTTACCATTAGATTTCCACAGTCAGAAGCCCCTCTGTAGCGGAGTGTGAAATTTTCCCCACGCTGCTGAGCTATATTTACAAGTGATTTGCATATACAGGAACATCCAAAACACAAATCAACTTTGAAGCCAGCTCTCCAGTACTGGGAAAGTAGTTGAACTCATTTTTCATTTATTTGTACAATAGAGAGGAGGAAGACCCAGAATCTCATTACCATTTGAAGATATTAATAGCAACACTAAAAACAGCATCATCTGAGAAAATAAGGAGTACCAATAAGAGAAAGAATCCCACGAATGAACAAAAATTACTATAAGGCGTAATTGAATCTAAATGTTGCAGATTACAGGTCACAAATTTCACTGCCCCCTTCTAATGATATCTCTGATCAATAAATGAAAGGCTTTGCGCATCAACACTGTCATGGGAGTAGATAGTAGAGAAACTATGCCAATGTTTGGTACATGTCACTTATCACAGAGAGTTCTGACTTTTATTGTAGATGATCAGGAGTAATAAAGGTGACAACAAACGATCCTTCCAAACCATACTGGAGTTTCATAAACTCTGTTTGTATATTTACATGTGGGGTACATAAAGTATAGTTAAGAGCAAAAATCGTGCAGGTTACCTTAGCATTCAGTACATTATAAAGATGTTGAACATGCTATGAACTGTCGGAGTTCAAAGGACAATATGATGATTTAGAATCTTTCAACTGCAGTATTTTAAATCAGATGTATTAATCGTTACAAAAGCAAAATCCTACGGATGCTGGAATCAGAAATAAAAACAGAAAATGCAGCATCTGGAGAGAAAAAGAGAGTTAACATTTCAGGTTGATAACCCTTCATCAGAACTGGTGAATGTTTAAAATGAACAGATTCTCAAGGAGGACTGAAAGGGGAAGGGGAGGAGAGAACAAAAGGGAAGGTCTGTGATAGGGTGGAAAACAGGAGCTATTAGAGAGACAAAAGGGATGATGGGCCGACTTGAGACAGTAATAGCAGAAGTTAGAAAAAGGTTAGTCTAGATAGGGTGTGAATGGTTGAAAAATTAACAGTTTTCATGGGAAGCAGAGAGGAAAAGAAATTACATAAGATCCCGGGGGTGGGGGGGAGGGGGGGGAAAGAGGTTAAAAAAAAGGAGGAAGGGGGCCAAATATGGGCAGAGGTTATGGTCTGACATTGTTGAACTCGATGTTGAGTCCAGAAGGCTGTAAAGTGTCTAAATGAAAGACAAGGTGCTGTTCCTCGAGCTTGTGTTGAAACAGTGTAAGAGGCCGAGGATGGAGAGATCAGAGTGGGAATGGAGCAGGGAATTAAAGTGACAGGCGACCGGAAGCTCAGGGTCACGCTTATGGGCTGAACAGAGGTGTTCCACAAAATCGTTACCCAATCTGCATTTGGTCTCCCCAATATAGAGGAGACCACATGGTGAGCAGTGAATACAGTTTACTAAATTGAAAGAAGTACAAGTAAATCGCTATTTCACCTGGAAGGAGTATTTGGGGCCCTGGATAGTGGGAAGGGAGGAGGTAAAAGGGCAGGGGTTGCATCTCCTGCGCTTGCACGGGAAGGTCTTGTGGGAAGAGGAGGGGGTGCTTGTGGTGACTGCGGAATGGACCAGGGTGTGGCGGAGAGAGAAGTCTCTTTGGAATGCTGAGGGAGGGGGGGGGGGGGAGGGGAAGGTGTTATTGGTGATGGGATCATGCTGGAGATGGCGGAAATGGCAGAGGATAATCCGTTGATTGTGGAGGCTGGTGGGGTGAAAGGTGAGGGCAAGGAGAGCCCTGTTGTGGTTCTGAGAGGGAGGGGAAGGGGTGAGAGCAGAGGTGCGGGAAATAGAACGGATACGGTTAAGGGCCATGTTAGAGGGGAATCCTCGGTTGAAGAAAAAGGAAGACATGTCAGAGGCACTAGTGTGGAAGGTGGTGTCGTCAGAGCAGATGTGATGGAGATTGAGGGACTGGGAGAATGGAATGGAGTCCTCACAGGATACGGGGGAGGGAGGAAGTGTAGTCCAGGTGGCTGTGGGAGTCAGTGGGCTTATAATGAATGTTTGTCAATAATCTATCCCCAGAAATGGAGACAGAGAAGTCGAGGAAGGGAAGGGAAGAGTCGGAGATGGATCATGTGAAGGTGAGGGAAGGGTGGAAATTGGATGCAAAGTGAATGAAATTTTCTAGTTCAGGGTGAGAGCAGGAAATGGCACCAGTACAGTCATCAATGTACCAGAAAAAGAGGTGAGGGAGGGGACCAGAGTCGGACTGGAACAAAGAATGTTCTACATATTCCACGAAAAGGCAGGTGTAGCTAGGACCCATGTGGGTTTCCATAGCAACACATTTAATTTGGAGGAAGTGAGTGGAGTTAAAGGAGAAGTTGTTTAATGTGAGAACAAGTTCAGCCAGGCGGAGGAGGGTGGTGATGGATGGGGACTGGTTGGGCCTCTGCTCGAGGAAGAAGTGGAGCGCCCTCAGGCCGACCAGGTGGGGGATGGAAGTGTAAAGGGATTGGACGTCCATGGTGAAAAGGAATGGGTTGGGACCGCGAAACTGGAAACTGTTAAAGTGATGGAGGGTGTCGGGGGAATCGCGGATGTAGAGTGGGAAGAGAGTGGACAAGGGGAGAAAAAAGAGTCGAGATAAGAAGAAATAAGTTCTGTGAGGCAAGAGCAGGTGAAAACGATGGGTCTACCGGGGCAGTCCTGTTGTGGATCTTGGGAAGGAGGTAGAACCAGGCTGTGTGGGGTTGGGGAACTATGAGGTTGGTGGCTGTGGAGGGAAGATCTCCAGAGGAGATGAGGTCAGTGACGGTCTGGGAAATTATGGCTTGATATTTAGTAGTGGGGTCATGGTCCAGGGGGTGGTAGGAGGAGATGTCAGAAAGTTGGCGATCAGCCTCTGCAAGGTAGAGGTCGGTTCACCAAACGACAACAGCGCCACAATTGTCAGCAGGTTTAATGACAAAGTTGGGGTTGGATCTGAGATAACGTATTGTATTAATCTTTATATTTCTTAAAGAAATTTTATTTTTGTAAAATAAAAATTTAAATCCCTCAAATTAATAGTGAAGAGTACAATTTGGAAGAACAAGCAGATTTAAGAACATAACAACGTAAGAAATAGGAGCAGGAGAAGGCCATATGGCCCCTCGAGCCTGCTCTGCCATTTAATATGATCATGGCTGATCCGATCATGGACTCAGGTCCACTTCCCTGCCCGCTCCTCATAACCCCTTATTCCTCTGTCGGTTAAGAAACTGTCTATCTCTGCCTTAAATTCATTCAATGACACAACTTCCACAATTCTCTGAGGCAGCGAATTCCACAGATTTACCACCCTCTGAGAGAAGGAATTCCTCCTCATCTCAGTTTTAAATGGGTGGCCGCCTATTCTAAGATTATGCCCCCGAGTTCTAGTCTCCCACACCAGTGGAAACATCCTCCCTGTCAAGCCCCCTCATAATCTTATACATTTCGATAATATCACCTCTCATTCTTCTGAATTCCAATGAGTAGAGCCCCAACCGACACAACCTTTCCTCATAAGTCAACTCTCTCAGCTCCAGAATCAACCTCGTGAACCTTCTCTGAACTGCCTCCAAAGCAAGTATATCCTTTCTTAAATATGGAAACCAAAACTGTACGCAGTATCCCAGGGGTGGTCTCACCAATACCCTGTATAACTGTAGCAAGACCTCCCTGCTTTTATACTCCATCCCCTTTGTAATAAAGGCCAAGATTCCATTGGCCTTCCTGATCACTTGCTGTACCTACAGACGAATCTTTTGTGTTTCAAGCACTAGGACCCCCAGGTGCCGCTGTACTGCAGCACTTTGCAATTTTTCTCCATTTAAATAATAACTTGCTCTTCTTTTTTTTTTTGCCAAAGTGCATAACCTCACATTTTCCAACATTATACTCCATCTACCAAATTTTTGCCCACTCACTTAGCCTGTCTATGTCCTTTTACAGGTTTTGTGTGTCCACCTCACACATTGCTTTTCCTCCCATCTTTGTATCATCAGCAAACCTGGCTACGTTACACTCAGTCCCTTCTTCCAAGTCGTTAATATAGATTGTAAATAGTTGGGGTCCCAGCACTGATCCCTGCAGCACCCCACTAGTTACAGATTGCCAACCCTAGAATGAACCATTTATCCAGACTTTCTGTTTTCTGTTAGTTAGCCAATCCTCGATCCATGCTAATATATCACCTCCAACCCCGTGAACTTTTATCTTGTACAGTAACCTTTTATGTGGCACCTTGCCAAATGCCTTCTGGAAGTCCAAATACATCACATCCACTGGCTCCCCTTTATCCACCCTGTTTGTTACATCCTCAAAGAATTCCAGCAAATTTGTCAAACCTGATTTCCCCTTCATAAATCCATGTTGACTCTGCCTGACTGAATTATGCTTTTCCAAATGTCCTGCTACTGTTTCTTTAATAATGGACTCCAACATTTTCCCAACCACAGATGTTAGGCTAACTGGTCTATAGTTTCCTGCTTTTTGTCTGCCTCCTTTTTTAAAATAGGGGAGTTACATTTGCAGTTTTCCAATCTGCCGGGACCTCCCCAGAATCCAGGGAATTTTGATGATCCACTATCCCTGCCGCTACTTCTCTTAAGACCCGAGGATGCAAGCCATCAGGTCCAGGGGATTTATCCGCCTTTAGTCCCATTATCTTACTGAGTACCACTTCCTTAGATGATTGTGATTGTGTTAAGTTCCTCCCCCCAATAGCTCCTTGACTATCCACTGTTGGGATATTTTAATGTATATTTCTCATGGCATTGGCCATGGTGAACCAATTGACTGGAAGGGAGATATAGAGAGAGAGTTAGAGAGATGGAAAGCACACAGCAAGGTCCCACAGACAGTAATGATATAAATTACCAAATCATTTGCTGATTGAGGTATAATTGTTGCCTATGAAACTAAGAAAACTCCCCTGTTCTTATTCAAATAGTGTCATGGGATATTTTACGCCCACCTGAGGGGTGTGACACGGCCCGGGAGGATGCAAATATCCAGTGAAAATATTTGGAAAGAAATTCATAGGAGATTCTCCCTAGAAACTGTTGAAGTTATTTTTGATTATCTCCTGGGAAAAATAATGTATTTTCATTTCCACCTGCAGATAGTTAGATAAATTTGTTCCCCCGCATAAACCACTGCATGTAATATGGAGCATCAGGATTCGTTTAGAATATGGCCATTTAATCTTGACAGCCAAGAAAAAAAACCAAAAGAATTATCATTTTATTCATTTCTATCTTTGCTTCCTTAATAAATATCTCGGCAACAGTACTTAGTATATTTAAGCAACATTTTTAGAAAAACATTTTGAATTCAGCACTTTCAAACTTGAATAGTATAGTCCTGTCAAAGTCTGCTACCTGTTTATATCATTGTTTTAGTTTTCAAATTAGACATAAATAGAAGAAAGAGATGAGCTATTAGAATGCATTATAATAGATTCTACTGAAATTTGACATTGTTGAAAATTCTGTTACATATGTAACCTTCAGATAAATTTCCTGGGAGAAAAAGAATTTCGGGGGGGGGGGGGGGTCCTGCTTTACTTCAGTTTTGACATTTTATACAAAAAAAAATTCAGTTGTTTTCATTGCCTTAAGTGGTTTCCCTCAGAGTAGAGGGGGCAGGGCTTACATCTAGCAAATCCTGCACACTGTGAATGGCCAGTCTTGTGGTCAATTAAACATTTCTAGGAGTTGTAGCAAGCTGGGATCTGTATCCTACTAGTTTAGTCTTCTTACCGAGCATCACGAGGTCTTGAACAAGCATGAACTGCAGGGTAAAGCTTCTCACATAGGCACAGACCTCCAAGGGAAATCATTGTTATTGAGATTTCGAAGACGAAAAAGTACTATTGTGTGTGATGAATCTCACTTACAAAAGATTACTTTAAGAGGTATCATTTATTTTAAATGATGCTATTGTGAGAAACAGAAGACATAAATGGTCAATTTCACTGTCTTCTGATTGCTTCGAACAATAAATCTACACTATTCTTAGCAGCGCAGGGAAATTCAGTTCATTGTTGACCAATCAAGAAGCACATTTCCCACTTCCAATTCCTCTGAACCACAGATGTTCACAGTCCATAATTTCTGTGCTGGCTCTTTGCTGGAACAGTCCAAAATGAATCTCATTAGCTCTCTTTTTCTCCCATAGCCCTGGATCTTCTGTTGTTCAAAATTTTAATCAAATTTTCCCATAAAAAGCAATGGCCTCTCCTCAACCACCCGCTGTGCCAAAGCATTCCATGCTCCAACAGCCTTCTGCGTAAAGTAATTTCTCCTCACTCAGTGAAAAATAAATTGATAACCCCTCATCACCCAACTCCCTAACCAGAGAAAATTGTCTTCCTCTATTCACTATCAAAACGCTTCAGAATTTTAAAAGTCACTTAAATCTCCTCTTAGCTTTCTTTGCTCCAATGGAAATCGTCCCAGTATCTCAAGTTTATTCATAACTAAATTTTCCATCACTGGTAACATCCTGGCAAATCTGCGCTGTGCACTATCTTTGGCTTTAATGTCATTTCTATACCTTGTTCTTTTGTTCCTTTGTTCCTCCTGATCTGCAAATAATCATACGTGTTCTTCATCCACATTGCACTGATATCAAGACCCTCCTTATACTTTTAGGTCATCTTTTGCCCATTTTAATGAAGCTATAGTTTTGGCCCGTGTCTGAAACTACTCCTGCAGGTGAGACTCACTCCCTGCGATTAAAAAATATTTATACTTGTCCTATTAACCAAGTAATTCTGATAGTGTGCCCAGGATTTTAAAAAAGCGCAGAAAATCTTTTTTAAAATTTGCTTGAGCTACTGGATCAATATTGTGCCTTCGCCTCTTCAAGACGTAGCAGAGCATCCAACCATCAGATCTCGTTTTAGACTTTAAGTGCCCTGTGAAATAATTTGAGTAAACACATAACAGTAATAATAAATATACATATATTTCTAACTCTAGAATATTAAAAACCTTGGTCTAGAAATTTGGGAACACCCATTTTTGGGCACTTGGGAGGCGCCAGAATGGTAAGGTCCGAGTAACCCAAATGCTTTTTAACCACCGTATCAGCTTGCCATGCCACCTTAAAGGATCTGTGTATATGGTCACCAAGGTCTCTCTGCTCATCTACACTTATCAACATCTTACCATTTATAGTATACTGTCCTTCCATATTAGTCCTCCCCAAGTGCATCACTTCACACTACTCCACACTGAACTCCATCTGTCATTCTTCTGCCCATTTCACCATCCTGTATATATCATCCTGAAGCCTATAACTATCCTCATCACTGCCTATTGCTTGCCAAGTTTCGTATCATCTGCAAACTTTATAATGCTGATTTCTACACCCGCAACTAGGTCGATTATAAAAATTTAAATGAATAGTGGACCTGAAACGGACCCTTGGGGAACATTACTGCAAACCACATCCTGGTCTGAAGAATATCCGTCCATCTGTTCGCTCATCAAAGATTTCAAATCAAGTATGTCATATACGATTTGCCTTTAAAAAATCTATGCCAGCTCTGCTTGATTAAACTATGCCTTTCCAAAGGAAAGTTTATTGTGTACCTGATGTTTTCCAATGACTTCCCCATCACCAATGTTAGGTTTATTGGCCTGTCGTTTCCCAGTTCATTTAATACTTTTGCCATGTTCTTTGCCTCTGCATGAAGATTTCCTTTTGGATCCTTAATAGGCCTATCTATTTCCTTGCGTAACCACTTTCACTTAATGGGCCTAAGTTTCGGGCCGCGCCAACAACGGCACAGCCCCGACCTGGACGCCCGTTTTTCGCGCCATAAAGTGCACCCAAAAAAAAATTACCTATTCTCCGGCTCCCTGCTGGTCCTCTAGAGCTGGGCGCGGCACAGCACGAGCTGTGGGGGGCGGAGCCAGGTCTCTGCGCTGAAAACAGTGCCGGGACCTCTGCACATGCGCGCGACAGTGGGTGTGCATGTGCAGTAGTTCCAGGCGCCCAAAACTGCGTGGGAGGGGCCCGAAGCACGCAGCCCCTAGCCCTGGCCGAATGGGCTCACTGGGGCGGCGTGGATAAGGCTGCCTCTCCCCCCCCCACCGCCCACGACCCGACCTCTGCTCCCTTCCCCCCCTGCCCCGACCCAACCTCCGCTCCCACCCCCACCCCCGGACCCGACGCCTCCTACCTGTAAATCCGGTGCTGGGTTGAAGTCTTGGGCCCGGCCTGTTCAGCCTCCCTCTCCTTTCTCTCCTTTCTCCCTTCTCTCCCTCCCTCCCTTCTCTCCTTCCCCTCTTCTCTTCTCCCCTCCCTCCTCCTCTCCCCCCTCCCTCCCTTCCTCCCTTCCACCCCCCTCCTCTCCCCCTCCCCTTCTACCCCACTCCTCCCCCTCCCCTTCCACCCCCCTCCCCTCGCTGTCAGAAACACAGACACTGACAGACAGAAAGTGAGAGACACACACACACAGACAGACAGAGATAGACATTAACAGAGACACAATGGGGGGCTGTCCCATCAAGCTGTTGGAGGACTCCCGGTGTTGCAGTCGGTAAGTAGAAAATGTTTTATTTATTGATTTTTTAACTTTTTATTAATTTTTTTTGATTGATAAATACATCAATAAATCAACCAAGAAATCATTTATTATTGATGATAGCTCTTTATTTGTAAAACTGAAGTGTTTAATGTTTGTAAACTTCCCTTTAAACCACCCCCCCCCATTTCCTATGCCTGATTTGTAACCTACGCCTGATTTTCTAAGTGTAGACAAGGTTTTCTGAGCGTACAAAAATCTACACTTACTCCATTCTAAGTTAGTTTGGAGTATGTTTTCACTGCCTAAACTTTCAAAACGGGCGTAAGTGGCCTTTTGAAAAAAAATCTGTTCCAAACTGAAACTGTTCTAACTGACTAGAACTGGAGCAAACTAAATGCCGAGAATTGCAATTTCTAAGATACTCCATTCTAAACCAGTTGCTCCAAAAAAACAGGAGCAACTCAAGCCGAAACTTGGCCCCATTGTTTCTAACAATTTTTAGGGTTTAATTAATGTTGTCTGTGAATCTTTTCTTGTAAACTCTGTTTGCCTCCTAAATTAACTTTTTCAATTCCCTCCTGTACTTTCCGTAATTTTCCTAGCTATTAACTGAATCTTGTGCCTGACATTTGTCATAAGCCGCCTTTTTCTGTTTTATTTTAATTTTTATTTCTTACCAACACTATCAAGGACAGATGCATCTGCGACAGGTAGATTGGTAAAAACAAGGTCACGTAGGTTTTTCCCCTCATGTTGGTTCTCTCACCATCTGCCGCAGGCCCAATCTGGCAGCAATGTCCTTCAGGACGAGGTCAGCTCGGTCATTGGTGGGGCTACCGAGCCACTCTTGGTGGTGGACAGTGAAGCCCCCCACCCAGAGTATATTCTGTGCCTTGCTGCCCTCAGTGCTTCTTCCAAGTGGTGTTCCACATGGAGAAGTACTAATTCATCAGCTTAGGAAGGGCAGTTGGTGGTAATCAGCAGGAGGTTTCCTTGCCCATGCTGGATGTGAAGCCATGAGTCAGTGTTGAGGAGTCTCAGGGCCACTCCCTTCTGACTGTATACCACTGTGCTGCCATCTCTGGTGGGTCTGTCTTGCTGGTGGGACAAGATATACCCAGAGCTGGTGATGGCTTCTGCGACATTGGCAGAAAGGTACGCTTCTGTTAGTATGACTATGTCAGGCTGTTGCTTGACTAGTCTGTGGGACAGCTCTTCCAATTTTGGCACAATTCCCCAGAATGTTAGGGCCCAAATTTCCCCAATCCCTTTTTCTGGCGCACTAACCCGAGATGCGGCATCTTTGTGCGCTCAAAACGGCGCCAAAAAACCTACTCACGATTCTGGCCTCTCTGCTGTGTGTCTCAGGTCCTGGTGCGGCGTATATAGTGCAGTGGGGGGTGGAGCTACAGCCCTGCGGCAAAAACAGTGCCGGCAGCTGTCCGCAGGTGTGGTGGAGTCGCAGTAGCTCCTCGCCCTCCCTGCGCGTCCTGCAGACTGTGAGCGGGACCCGATGCTCGCCGCCCCTATCCCTGGCCGAAGGGATGACCCGATGCTCACCGCCCATTATCCCTGGCCGAAGGGATGACCCGATGCTCGCCGACCCTATCCCTGGTAGGATGCACTTCTGCACCGGCCCGCAAGCTATTGAACAGATGGAAACCTGCTGTGCTAACTTGTTTCTGGCAAAAATATGGGGAAGTTGTTTCTATTTTACACATCTTTTGGGAGTAACTCGGCATACAGCCTTTGGAGCCAATTACTTAGAGAATGGAAACATCACTTGGCTTAATTTGTTTTAGGGAGATCCCTGTACAGGTAAAAAAATGATTGTGAAGGAGACCTGTAAAAATGTGCAAAGTAATGAGTGACATGAAAAAAGCCCTGTATTGTGATTATGTGTTTGCAGAGTTGCTTTATTTTATTTTCATCTTTCCTGAAAACTTTGTAAGTCTTGGTGCTTTAGGTGCAGGTCTTCTCCACTTCCTTCTATTTTTTATTTGCTATTGAATGCTTTTTGTGCTTTGTTTAGTACTTTGTAAGTCTTGGTGCTTTAGAATGTACTAACCTGCGCTGATTTCTTAATTCTTTGCAAGGGTTTTCTGTGCGGCCACATACGCTGGCCTAAGTTAGTTTGGAGCAACTATTAGCTGTCCAAACTGACTTAAATGGCTAAAATGGCTGGTAACGCCCCTTTTGAAAAAAAAACTAAACTAAAAAAAATCCTAACTAACTCACTCAAACTGGCGCAAATTAAATGTGCAGAATGGGGATACTTCACAAAAATCAAGTTGCTCCAAAAAAAACGGAGCAACTCCTGGGCAAATTTGGGCCCTTAGTGAGGAGGACTTTTCAGTGCCAACTGTGCTATTATTTTTAATTAAAGGAGTAGTGAAAGATCATTTTAGGATGGTATCTGGAAAGTATTCTTCACAGAAAGAGTGATGAACAAGTGAAATGAACTTCGATAGTGGATGCAAAAACCCTGCTATCATTAAAGAAGCAATTGGATGCTACAATGGGCTAGGGTCAGGATCTCTCGATGGATGAATTAAGAATGATTTTTCTCGTCTGTAATTATTTTGTGATCATTAAATAATATGCTGTGATTCTGAGAAATTCTAGTTCCAGTGTAAGTAATCCATTTGAGGATGTTTCATCAGTTAAAAATGGACTCAATAAAGCAATACTTTTTTTTACAAATGCAAAAACAATGCCTTTAAGTTTTGTGTGAAATCCATAAACTTTAATTTGTATGTTATTAAGATCTTACTCCTTGTTTTCTCAGCAGCAAATATAAACGAATTATGTCGCACACTTCAGCCAAATCTTACTGTGTTATGAAAATAACAACCATGAAGAACAGCTCTTATCAATAGTTATTGCTCTTATTCACTGGTCTCCAAAGTGACCCCATGATGTCAATAGTGGCACTGTTGACAAATGACAGCAAAACATGACTGGGGTAAAAAAGGTTATGCAACTGAGCCCAACAACTGTTGCTCAGTGATGAATTGCAAGCTTGATTCCACGCATTAGAAACAAAACAATTTTCCAGCAGCAACTGTGCCATCAAAGTTACTATGCTAAATTCTTCGATGCATTTTAATAGGAGCAAAGGAAAAAATTCTCAACATTTGTAGTGGAACTAAATCAACCTGCTTATCTTACAAACCAGTTCACTTCCAATGCACAGATGATTCCAAAGAAACTAAAATTGTCCAAATGCGCTAACTGTCAAATACCGAATAGTTTTTTCTTAACTTCTGGAAAAGAACATGCTTTCTGGGTACTTTCCAATTGAAATTATGTGACTTATAAACAATTTATCTCTAAATTTCACATTCAGGATTAACTGGTGATTTTGATGGCACGGTCGCAATTCTTCACAGACAGAGTTCCCAATCTCAACCATGCCATCAAAAGAAAGAGCCACAAGAGAAAGAAAAATTGGATGGCGAATAATACACTTCCTAGCAGTCAGTTAAGAGATCTTTTCCAGCAGGTTAGAAAAGGCATGCAACTCAGGTGAGTTACAATGCTAGGAGAGATGCAATTGCGGATCAGGCATAAATAAGGTTATGGTAAAATCACTAATATTTACATTTTTATCAAACAATAAAATAAGACCAAATGATTAAAAAAGTATTCAATGACAAGTGAAGCCGCAATCCTACTATGTAGAACTTGCTGTTTTGCAGGTGGGAGGGATTAACAGTACGTAGCTTTATATATCCCCAACCCCGTTTCCAAAGCAACACATGGCACTGTGACAGATGTAATAGGCTCACTATCACATCTGTCACTCCATAGAGCAGGACTTGCACTGGACAAATTATTGAACCAAAAATGATAAGAAATTGAAATATTGTTTTCTTTTATTTTAGAAAAGGCACACGTTTATGCTCTTTAACACTCAAATTAATTTTAACAGAAAAATGTTGATTGTTTCCAGTCAGAATTCAGAACGTCATCCCCAGTTTATAAAACCAAGCACCAGATTACTGAGCAAAGTAATCTTCGATGTCTACCATCTGGCAAGCAATTATGAGGATCTAAATTTGTCAGTGACATACATTTCAAAGCAATTTTTACAAAAAATTCTTGAAGACTCCCAGGAGCAATTTGTCACACTGGTTTTCACAAGTTATTTTTATTATGCTTTTACTTATCTAAATAAATTGCAGACGATACACAAGAAACGCCCCTTTGTGCACCCATGTTTGGAACATCCATTTGTTGAATCAGTACTTACAACATGAAGTCTTGCTCCCAACAAGGCTGATCCCCTCGCACTGCTATTGTGGTGCTTTTTACGTTCTGTACTTTCAGTGTCACATAAGTGTTAAATTTATCTGTCAAAGAAGAAAAAGGTCTTTTAATCCAACTGGGACTCAAATATATGTTACACCAGTTCCTTTTTAACTTAAATGTCCAGCAGGGGCATTTGCAAAGATTAGTAACAACTTACATTTATAAAGCACCTTTAACGTAGTAAAAACACCCCAAGATGCTTCACAAGAGCGTTATCAGACAAAATGTTGAACCAAGCTACATAGAGATAACAAAGGTAGGTTTTAAGGAGTGAGGTAGAGATATGGAGCGAGTTAGTGAGGGAATTCCAGAGCTTAGGGCTGAGGCAGCTGAAGGCACGGCCACCAATGGTGGAGTGATTAAAATCGGGAATGCCAAAGAGGCCAGAAATGGAGGAGCGCAGAGATCACGGATGGTTGTAGGGCTGGAGGAGGTTACAGAGATAGGGAGGGGTGAGGCCATGGAGGGATTTTCTGTGACAAGTGCACTCAGCCATTTCTTGATATCACCTGGAGTGAATTGATGATGCGAACCTCAAGAGGAAGCTGAGAGGGATCATCTACTCGCCACTTCTGACTGAAGATGAATGCATACCCTTCAGTCTTGTCTTTTGCACTCACATGCTGGGCTCCACCATCATTGAGGATGGAGATGTCCATGAAGCCTCATCCTCCCATTAGTTGCTCAATTGTCCACCACCATTCGTGACTGTATGTGACAGGGTTGCAGAGCTTTGGCCTGGTTGTGGCATTGCTTAGCTCTGTCTATAGCATGCTGCTTTCGTTGTTTATCCTGTATGTTATCCTGTATTCCAGCCATACTAGGTTGGCGCCTCATGTTCAGATACATAAGAACATAAGAATTAGGAGCAAGAGTAGGCCATACGGCCCCTCCGAGCCTGCTCAATCATTCAATAAGATCGTGGCTAATCTTCGACTTCAATTCCACTTTCCTGCCCTATCCTCATATCCCTTGATTCCTCTAGATTCCAAAAATCTATTCATCTCAGCATTGAATATACGCAATGGCTAATATTCACAGCCCCTTGGGGCAGAAAATTCCAAAGATTCACAACCCTCAGCTCCCTAGTTCAAGACCCTCCAACCAGGAGAAACAATCTCTCAGCATTTATTCCTGTCAGAATCTTATGTTTCAATGAAATCACCTCTCATTCTTCTAAACTTCAAAGAGTATAGGCCCAATCTACTCAGTACGTCTGGTGCTGCAATCAGGATGCACTTCAACACTCATAATTAAACCAACCACTGGTCACTCCTAATTAAACCAGCTTTCATCTAGTTCAGGGGTGGCCAATTATTTGGGCTGGAGGGCCACTTAGCAAGTTTTGGTGAGCTGTTGAGGGCTGCCCACCAATGTTCCCCCTAAGGCTCGTGGCTGCACGGTTGTGTAACAATCGCGTGATTCCACATAGTGGCCGGCCGCGCAGCAAATTTAAAGAGACTGCGCGCGAAAAAAAATTAGAGAGAACATTGCATCAGCATAAATTCAGATAGTAGTCAGATGCTACCTTACATACACAACATGTATTTGATACTGCTTAGAAATGAATCAAAGATAAAAGTTGAAAATGTTACGGTATCTTCTGGTCTCTGTAAATCAGTGCTGTGAAATAGAACTGTACCCTCTTTAGAGGCTGTGTCAGCATCCGTTCCCCACCTCAGTTATCCTTATGCCCCTCTACAAAGATTACTAACGCCTTCCCAATTGGTTCCAGAGGAAAACTCCGCTGCTGTCGTACTCTGGATACCGGGAGAGGAAAGATGCAGCGCCGATCACTTTCTTCAGTAAAAAAGTTGTGGAAATGAGCAGCCATCCACTCTAAATTGGATAGGGCAGATTCGAGTATGCAGTGCATTCTGGGCACGGATGTCTGCCATTGGGGCCCAGAATCATGGAACAGATCCTTTTAAGATTGGGCCAGGGAGAATCGCTTTTGCGAATTATTGGCCCAGAAATCGCGGGCGCCCCGGGTCTGTATGGAGTGTGTATGGACCCAGGAAGGCATCGCAAAAACAGGTTTTCAGTGCACAATGTGCATACAGTGAAAACCAGCTTGACAGATCCTCAACATCTCGGGAGCGAGGACATTTGCATGGGCAAGACTGCAGAATTTACCCATATCTTGCCCAGCAAATGTCCTCAAAACTCTGGCGCCTGATAAAAGCAGGTGCATAACCTACTTTTACAGGCGTTAAGAGTTTTAAAACATGCAAAAACATCATAAAATAAAATTTTAAATACATATTTTATTGTTAAAAATCCTGCCCACTACGGTAAGTTTATTTTAAGTTCCCATTACTATTAATGAGAATACTGTGGGATACTGTACCTGATTGGTTGTGCAGTCACATGTGACTGCATCTTCTGCATGGGAACCGAGGACGGGAGCGCGCTTCGCAGCGTGGGAAGAGAAGGCCTCCCCACCGGAATCCCACGCTCCTCCGGGACCACCAGGTAAATTCATAAAAATTCTCTGGTCGGAGACGTTCGTCCAAAAGAAGCCTCTGACCACAATTTCAGGGCCAATAATTTTGAATTAAGTATTACTATGGTTTTTCCTTGGTTGCAGTTTGGGTCTGTCTCTGACCCATGAGAAGTGAAAGTAGATAGACGAGTATGCAGCTCAAGCTCCGGCTCGCGTTCTATTTCTGTCCCATCCAGCGGACTGTATTTTGCCCACCACTGACCTAGCTTGAAGTATTCTTTCTCAATTCCAAAATGGAGCTATGTGCGAGCAGATAAGAACACTCTACCTCCA
The DNA here is from genome assembly GCF_044704955.1 of Pristiophorus japonicus. Classification (NCBI taxonomy): domain Eukaryota; kingdom Metazoa; phylum Chordata; class Chondrichthyes; family Pristiophoridae; genus Pristiophorus; species Pristiophorus japonicus. The sequence continues at coordinate 102,985,675 of NC_091978.1, read as the reverse complement.
CAGACACAAACAGCCTCATTTCAATTATCTGAATGGCAGTCGGCAGAAAAGCACACAGGAGTGAGGCAGGTGAGCTGCGTCAAATTTGACAAGTTGATGGGAGCTCAGCAAATTACTGTTTTAAATGAGTTAGCTTCTGCTTCTCATTATCAACAATGCATTGAGGTATTAGAGATGTGTGTGAGAGGAGGATCCAGAGATTACAACCATTTAATGTGAAATTTACATTTTCTATCTCCTTAGTCTGCATTCCCTGAATGTTTCTTTCCACTCCGCTTTCCCACACCAAACTGATTTGTTCAGTGCCATGCCAATTCGATTCAAATTGGCTTGGAGCTGGGAGAGAGGGGAAAGCAAAGAACTGTTGAGATACTGTGGGAAGAAAAGGTGCCTTTGGAAGCAAAAATGTATTTTCTGACAACAGAGTTAATGGGCCAAGACCAATAGTGACCTACATTTAATACTAGGGATGGACAATAAAGTCAGCCTTGGCAACGATAGGCATCAAATCTCATTGCTGCCTGTCTCATACACCCATCCACCAAGAATCAGGGTCACTTTGGCAATGGGTCATGCACCATTATTGGTAACTCATCTCTGAAAGATAAAACATCCTCCTTGCCCGACAGACATGAGCATATGCATCCACCCAACCCTTTCCCTCATCCCTTATCTGTCTTTTCATTACTTAGAATGCTGTTATATTATATAAACCAATCTGTTCAGCTGACAAACCCAAGTTACACTGCCCACAACACTTCATCGTTTTCCCAACCAAGAGAAAGCTCTGTGTCTGCACTTCTGCATAGCTGATTTTTAACATCATGAGATCAGGGTTCCCCACTGAATCAAAAGTCTAAGCAGTGTGAGACCATCGACTAGAGTCGGCACCACAACTCTTACTTTAATGAACTCTGGAGAGAAATACGAACAGTAAACACACTGATGTGCTGTAAATCCTAGACTGCAGGACTGGTCGATAATCCGTTGTAATGCCAAAGATGATATTCAGTTGGTTAAGTAAAAGTGCTGAAAAGGGGCAAGCACAAATCCCTCTGGGGAAGGATTACATATGTTCTAATCACTATCCAAAAATATCAGCTGAGGCCATTCAGCTCCCAATAGTAAATTTCAAAGTAGCCTCAGAAGAGGGCAAAAATTTGGCAGATGGAGTATAATGTTGGAAAGTGTGAGGTCATGCACTTTGGCAGAAAAAAAATCAAAGAGCAAGTTATTATTTAAATGGAGAAAGATTGCTAAATGCTGCAGTACAGCGAACCTGGAGGTACTTGTGCATGAAACACAAAAGGTTAGTATACAGGTACAGCAAGTGATCAGGAAGGCCAATGGAATCTTCGCCTTTATTGCAAAGGGGATGGAGTATAAAAGCAGGGAGGTCTTGCTACAGTTGTACAGGGTAGCGGTGAGGGCACACTTGGAATACTGCATGCAGTTTTGGTTTCCATATTTACGAAAGGATATACTTGCTTTGGAGGCAGTTCAAAGAAGGTTTACTCGGTTGATCCCAGAGATGAGGAGGTTGACTTATGAGGAAAGGTTGAATAGGTTGGGCCGCTACTTATTGGAATCCAGAAGAATGAGAAGTGATCTTATCGAAACGTATAAGATTATGAGGCAGCTTGACAAGGTGCAGAGAGGATGTTTCCGCCGATGGGGGAGACTAGAACTAGAGGGCATGATCTTAGAATAAGGGGCCGCCCATTTAAAACTGAGATGAGGAGAAATTTTTTCTCTCAGAGGATTGTGGATCTGTGGAATTCACTGCCTCAGACAGCTGTGGAAACTGAGACATTGAATAAATTTAAAACAGAAATAGACAGTTTCTTAAACGATAAGGGAATAAGGGGTTATGGAAAGCGGGCAGGGAAGTGGACCTGAGTCCATGATTGGATCAACCATGATTGTATTAAAAGGCGGAGCAGGCTCGAGGGACCGAATGGCCTTACTCCTGCTCCTATTTCTTATGTTCTTATGTAAGAGGACTCGGAGGAGTTCAGCTGCTTGCTTTCTCAGCTGGGAATTGGGACTGAATCTATCTGGTATCATTATGGTGAACTCACACCCTACTTCTCCTCAATTGTGTTGCAATTCACTGTCCACCTGGGAAAACATTATTTTTAATTTCCTTGTACAGGTTGAATCTCCGTTATCCGGAACTCCCTTATCCGGAACCACCCCTCTTCCGGAACCATTCCGTCACCGGGTGGCGCATGCGCAGAACTCCGATATGAACAAATTGAAGTCCTTCCTCGCTGCCAACTCCCACAATCGCTGGCCTGACCCTGCGATCCACCAACGCCACCCCCACCCCCCCATGATCTCTCTGCCGCACTGCCAGTCCCAAGCCAGCCAGCCCCGATATCCCCTTGCACAGTACCTGTACCATCCAAATTAATGTGACCACCCCTCGTCTGGAAAAATCCCTATCCGGAACGGGCCAGGTCCCGAGGGTTCCAGATAAGGAAGGTTCAACTTGTATGCACACTTTAAAACTTTGCAACTTACTGGTACAGCACTACTCGGGATGAGTAAAACAAAATTACATACACTAATATTCACCACTGAAGAAAAGCAGGATCAGTTTAAAAAGGAATGCTACAACATACTGCACCTTGGATTGATCGGACAGTTTTTATTGGTTCTTTGCAAGTCAAGTTTTTTATCTCAATTGTAGAGAAAAAAAATCTATCAAATGGAAGCAAGCAGCTTCAAGAAAAGGAGAAAAAGGGAAACTCAATGCTCTCACACTCCTAGGGGTGAATTTTTGGGTCAGTTGCGACCGAGTTTTCGCCGTGTTTTGACTGTCCGCGACGAGAAATGGGGCGGTCAGCAGCTTTTCGTCTGGGCGCAATCCTTGGGTCGTTTTTTGCGGCAGCGGTTAGAAGCACCATCGGCGAGAAGTGCGCCGGGTGTGCAATGGCTCGCATTGTGAAACGGGCACAAGTTTCGTCAATCACCTGACCAATACGCCACGAAATTCACCCACCCCCCCCTCCCGATGACAGTCAGGGAAAACACAGCGGTGCAGTCCTGCCAATGGCAGTGACTTGGATAAACTGCAAAAAAGGTAAGTTAAAGTTTTTATTTTTTTATATTTTTGCAATGATTTGTGTGGCAAGGGTGTTGAAAGTATTTGTGATTTTTCTTTCCACTCCCAAGGCCTCTCGGAGCACTCCCGGCCCCGCACTAAAGTTGGTGAGGATCCTGTTTTTGCGCCGCAAAACTAGTACAACGCCTCCCTTTGCACTGCGCCCAAATGACAAACGTTGCTCCACAAAACGCAAACATTAATCAGGCGGTAAATTTCCCTCCCCGGCTCCGTTTTCGCCGCGAAAACGGCAAAGCCGAAAATCTAACCTTAGCTAATGTTTGGTTTGAAGTAGCACTGCCTGCTCAAATTGCTAGAGTGAAGTAAGTACAAAAGAAAAAGGAAATGAAAAGTAAAACTAAAAAAAGAGGGATCTTTACCCACAACAAAAAAATAAGAAACTTCTTGGAATGGATATCAACCCTTTGTTGATAAAATTGCATCTGAAGCTATATCTTATTTGAATTAGAGTATACCACAGAAACATGTTTCTCTTTGACATCCCAAGGGGAAATTTAACTTGTTTGGGATTTGGGAGGGCGGAGGACGGGTCATGGGGAGAACGGCAACCTCTCTGACCAGGCAGCGCAAGGGCGATTTTAACTCTGGGCCTCATCTGCATGCTGGTCAGCTGCCCGCCTGAAATGGGTACAAAGTTGCAGTTGCTCAGCTTAGAGCTGAGGCATGAGCGGCAGGAGGCCACCAAAGGGAGGCTCGCAGCAAAAAGTATGTCACAAGGAGGTGTTTCATTTTGCGTGGCCTCGTGACTCCGATCGTGTCAATCGCAGATAAGGCCATCTCTGACCACTCCCTCGTATTGCTCTTCACCCACATCCCGCTTCCACCCACCCTCCCCCAACCTTACTTCCTTCTGTGTCCGCCCCTATGAAAAATTCTCTCCCAACTCTCACAATTATGAATCCAGCCTTTGGCCCTCCATTCACCATGACATTTTTGCAGCTACCGATCTGCTCAACCACACCCTCACCACCACCACCTTTGATACCCTAGTCCCTATTAAAACAATTACTCTCTCTCTCACCCTGGCACGGCCCTCATCTTCACTCCGTTAAGTCCAAGGGATGCAGACTTGAATGGATATGGCCTACAACTGGTTTAGCCATTCACCACCAGATCTGGCTGGACCACATAAAGCATTATCGGGCCCTGCTCTCATCTGCCAAAATTACTCACTGTTCCAATATCATTCTCGAATGCAAAGATAAACCATGGCTTCTATTTTCCACTGCTAATCATCTTTTTAAACCCCTCTACCCTGTCTCTTCCACCCTCACCTCTGACAATAAGTGTGAGGAGCTCATGGACTTTTCTGTCTCGAAGATTGAGACCATCCATCCAGCTGATTCTGCCTCTTGCCTTTCTTCCCCTAGCCCACCGGGTCAAACTTCCTCTCAGAATCCCCCTGCCCTAGCCTGGACCTCACATCTTTATCCAGTTTCTCTCCGATCTCCCCTCATTACCTATACCTTGTCATGCGACCCACTTCCTGCTCCCTCGACCCTATTCCCACCAAACTGCTGACCACCCAACTTCCTTTTCTGGCTCCCATGTTGGCTAATATTGTTAACTGTTCTCTCTCCTCAGGTACTGTCCCCCTCACCCTCAAATCTGCCGTCATCACCCCTCTCCTCAAAAAACCAAACCTTGACCCCCTCCATCCTTACAAACTACCGCCCTTTCCTCTCAAGTCCTTGAACGTGTTGTCACCTCCCAAATCCATGCCCATCTTTCCCGTGTTTGAATCCCTCCAATCAAGCTTCTGCACCTGCCATGCAACGGCTCTCATCAAAGTCATAAATGACATCCTTTGTGACTGTGACAAAGGCAAACTATCCCTCCTCGTCCTTCTTGACTTATCTGCAGCCTTGAACACAGTTGACCACTCCATTCTTCTCGAACACCTCTTCACCGTTGTCCAGCTCGGTAAGACTGCACTCGCCTGGTTCCATTCTTATCTATCTAATCATAGCCACAGAATCAACTGCAATGGCTTCTCTTCCCGCACCTGCATCGTTACCTCAGGTATCCCCCAAGGATCTATCCTTGGCCCCCTTCTATTTCTCATCTACAAGTTGCCGCTTGGCAACATCATCCGAAAACACAGCCTCAGTTTCCACATGTACACTGATGACACCCAGCTCTACCTCAATGCTACTTCTCTCGACCACACCACGGTCTCTAAATTGTCAGACTGCTTGTCCGACATCCAGTTCTGGATGAACAGAAATTTTCTCCAATATTGTGAGGACCGAAGCCATTGTTTTTGGTCCCTGCCACAAACTCTGTTCCCGAGCCACTGACTCCATCCCTCTCCCCAGCTTCTGTCTGAAACTGAACCACACCGTTCACAACCTTAGTGTCATATTTGACCCTGAAATGAGCTTTCGACCATATATCCGTAGCATAACTAAGACTGCCTATTTTCAGCTCTGTAACACTGCCCGTTTCTATGCTTGCCTCAGCTCATTTGCTGCTGGAGCCCTCATCAATGCCTTTGTTACCTTTAGGCTTAACTATTCCAACACTCTCCTGGCTGGCTTCCCACATTCTACCCTATGTAAACTTGAGGTGATCCAAAATTTGGCTGCCCGTGTCCTAACTCGCACCAAGTCCTGCTCACCCATCACCCCTGTGTTTGCTGCCCTGCATTGGCTCCCGGTTAAGCAACACCTCGATTTAAAAATTCTCATCCTTGTTTTCAAATCCCTCCATGGCCTCGGCCCTCCCTATCTCTGTAATCTCCTCCAGCCCCACAACCGCTGCCTCCCCCCACCAAGATATCTGTGCTCCTCTAATTCTTCCCTCTTGAGCATTCCTGATTATAATCGCTTAACCACTGATGGCCGTACTTTGTTGCCTAGGCCCTAAGCTCTGGAATTCCCTGCCTAAACCACTCCATCTCTCTACCTCTTTTTCCTCCTTTAAGATGGTCCTTAAAACCTACCTCTTTGACCAAGCCTGCCCTAATTTCTCCTTATGTGGCTCGGTGACAAATATTTGGTCTCATAACACTCCTGTGAAGCGCCTTTAGACGTTTTACTATGTTAAAGGTGCTATATAAATACAAGTTGTTGTTGTTGTTGTTGTCTTAAGTGTAGGGAGAGCCCGGGGCTGCTTCTTTTAGCACCACAAGAAAAGTACAAAAAAACCTTATGAAATGGCCTCGTGGATCTGGATTCTCTTCCTACTGTCTTTACCTGCTGGTGAAGCTACAACAGCGTCCCTACCCAAGCCAATGAAATCATCTGCACAGTTATAGGCGGACCCTGCCGGCTACAGGGGGATGCCTTTACCGCCTGTTCCGAAGAACAGGTAAAAATGGAAGGCCAAGGGATCCAGGTGGGATGTTTCCAGGTAAGTCACCTGGCTCAGTTTTACTGCTCACGCAGCCAGTTTCTGGCAGGTGGGTGGGGTTAAAACTGCCCCCCACCCCGTCGCCTGTTTCTATTGAAGTCAATGGATGAATTGCAGCTAATTTAACAAAATTGGAAGTAGATAATAGAGCCAGTATTTTCAGATTTTCTTGGTTTCAGATCTTATAAAATAATCTCCATTTCAGATTAAACAAATTTTTTTTTATAAATCAGAAAATTAAAAACTCCAACCTCAGACGAAAACATTAGTGGAAAAATTAGCACAGAAATATAGCTAGACTAATAACTATAATGAAACTCATCAACTGATCAAGTACTATTAATTCTAGCACACTTAATTCATGCTCAGTAGCTTTGAATGGTTCATTGCAATAATCCAAGCTCATTAGCATAAGCACGAAAATTAAAACTCCAATTAAAACTGAAAGCCTAAAGCCAGACTGGTGCAGAATTCAAAATGTTTCCCCAAAGTAAAGTGCAGCACTGTATTCTATTTCAAACACTGCAACATTGCACTGCAATTATTGCATTTTGTTCTGATCAAGAACATGCACCCAAAACGTTACCATCTTTTGCAGATGCTAACTGATCTGCTGTGTATTTCAAGCAAGTTTTACTCGTAGGTCAGATTTTCAGGATTTTGTTTTATTTTCAATTGCATTTTATATAGGGTTTGTCGTAATGAGATGTTTCAATATGCTTCACACAATTTGAATTTCTTAAAAATGCTATTAACAAAATTTACATACGAACATATGAAAATGTTGGACATGAAAAGACCAGCTGGCCCATCAGCCTGTAACCCACTGCAAGATTCTTATTTTAATGGGAAATCTTCAGCATTTATGTCACAGAGGAGTATCATATGCTTTTGTGAATATTATTCAGACCACACAAACATACCAAATGGTGAAACTAGAAAAAATGAACACAAAATGAAGGAAATACCTGAAAGAGAAAAGGATAGTTTAATCATTTTGGGACAGACCCTTCATTTAAATTGGCCATTCAACTTACTTCTAGATTATATTTGGAACAATTTGAGAACAGTATCTTTTAGAACAGAAAAGGGAACAGGCCATACAAGATTTAGTGATGAGTAATGAACCAGAGTTAATTAACAATCTGACAGTAAGGGAACATCTTGCGAATAGTGACTATAATATGACTGAATTTGATACTGGATTTGAGAGGAAGCATCACAAATCAAGGTTTTAGATTTAAGTACGGTGAATTTCAAAGGGATAAGAAATAAATTCACTACTGGGCTGAACTGTTAGTGTGTAAACCTACAGACAAATAGGGGGAAAATAAATCAGTGGTGCATTATACAATACAAACAGACAATGACGAAGCAACTCTGGTCAATAAATGGGGTGAGACAACATTAAGTTAAAAGGAAAGGCTTATACAAATGCATGGGAAAATGGAAATCCAGTGGACTGGGAGAGCGATTAAAAAGCCACAAAGGGGTACAAAGAAAGTGACAAGAAGTGCAAAAAGGAATCTGAAAAAAAGCTTGCAAGGGATATCAAATAACAACAAATGTTTTTATAACTATATTAAGAGAAAGAGTGGTAAAGGGGTATGCAAGCACTGTAATGGACAATAAGCAAAGTACTTTGTATCCGTTTTCACAATGGAGGAAGAATACAAAAGACCAGGGGGCTGAAATTCAGGCATGCCAAAAAGCTGGCGCACCTATGATTTTTCACCTCATTTTTCCGCCGGGAGCGACGAGTGGCCGTCCAATCCATTTTCAGCACTTAGAAGATTTTTTAACGTTAGACCGGAAGTCGGTCATGGTGGGGGTGGAAGTGAGGCGGTAAGGAAGGCTGATGAGTGTTAGCTGGGGTGGGATCGATACTCCGCCACTGGCACTCAGTGGCGAAGCGGTGATGGCGTCACAGCGCGTGTGCGTCACCACGCTCTCTCCCCTCCATTAAAGGGGAGAGACTTGGGCATTTTTAATCTTCGGCCACTGGGCCACCAGGGAGGGTTTCAGTCGAGCCAGCGGCCTGGCACCCAAGAGGGGGTACCAGACGGCCCATTGGCGGCCCAGCCGAACCCGGGGGCAATATTTTGCTGGCTGATCGGGAAGTCGGCCGGCAAAAATAACAACATGGCGGCCGCGGCAGTGGACTCTCCCCTTGAAAGGCTGCCGCGCTGCCGGGCCGCACACACTCAGGATCGGGTGCACCGACAGAGAAAGCTATTGGGAGCATCACGCGGCGGGGCAATTTTTTTCCCCAAATATGGGTCGGAATATTCTGTAGGTGCAGGAGAGCGGCGGTGCGCGTTTTGATGACGCGCTTGCGATGGTCATCTGCAGCGGGGCGGAAGTGGCGACTGGCTGAAAAATCCCTGACCTGAATTTGGATCAGTGCGGCCATTGGACTGCAACGCGGCGGCCACTCGATTCCACTGCATGGCCGCCGCAAAACAGCGGAAACGGGCCTTATCTGAGCCCTGAATTTCAGCCCCCAGCTGTACAAGGGAACCTAAACTTTAGTCAAGGAGGTCAATTTAGTGGATTTAATAAGTAAATAAATGGTAATGGAGAAATTAATAGAAATTAAGATAAACAACTCTCCAGGACCTGATGGCTTCCACTCAAGAGTATTAAAATAAATAGATGAGGAAATGCCAGATGCACCAGTCTTAATTTTCCAAAGCTCTCTAGATTTCAGAATTGTGCCTTTGGATTGAAAAATTGCAAATGTAACTATTATTTCGGGAGAGAGAAGGAGCAACCAGGTAACTACAGCCATATCAGTTTAACATCAATTGTGGGAAGGTTTCTGGAATCTATCATCAGATAAGTATGAGCCGATCAAAGAGAGTCAGCATGGATTTCGGAAGGGCATGTTATGTCTGTCTAATCTAGCTGAATTTTTCAAGAGGTCACTGGCATGGTGGACGGGTTGAGTGTCTATATATGTTGTCTATATGAACTTCCAGAAGGCATTTGACAAGATTCCGCACAAGAGATCTTTTGTGAAAATCAAAGCGCACAGAATTGCATTTGTGGCACAGGTTAGTATTTGGGAGGTAAAAGAGAGAGTCGGAATAAAGGGAACATTATCTAATTGGCAGGATGTGACAGCTAATGTTCTCTCATATATATTAATGACTTGGATGAAAGAATAAACAGTTGTATATCCAAGTTTTCAGATTACACAAGGTTAGGAGACATAGCAAGTTGTGTAGATGGGAAAAGGGAGTTACAAAGGGACATCAACAGACTAAGCAAGTGGGCAAAACTATGGTAGATGGAGTTCAATGTGGGGACATATAACGTCATCCACTCTGAATCCAAGAAAGGCAAATCAGAATAATTCTGTTATAGTGAGAGACTAGGATCTATATTGGGACAAAGGGATTTGGGCATCCAAGTGAAGAACTGATGCTTCATTTGTACAGAACCTTGATCAGAGTCCTCCTGGAGTACTGTGCACAGTCAGCAAAAATATATTGGCCTGTTGGTGGGGGGTGGGGGGGAGGGGTGGTGGCTACAGCGCAGATGCACCAGATAAACTTGGCTTGTATTCCCTTGAGTTTAGAAGGTTGCGGGTGGTGTAATTGAAACAGAGTCGGCACGGAGAAACTCATGAAATAAGAAAACACTTCTTCACTAAAAGGGTCGTGGAAATCGAACTCTTTCCCCTAAAAGACTGTGGCTGCTGGGTCAATTGAAATTTTCAAAGATTGAAATCGACAGATACTAGCTAAGCGTATCAAGGGATATGGATTGAAGGCTGGTAAAATGAAGTAGTGGTACAGATCAGTTATGATCTGAATGAATGGTGGCACCATACCAGACATACTAAAGAAATATAATTGATAAAAATGCTACACGACTTACTATTTTTCCAGCGTGAGGGCTTGATGTGAAGAGAGCTACATTAAAAAAAACTGGCAGATCTGGACTACAGCGTCACCAGGGTTTGCAACAACATGGCAGGCAAATGTTGACACACAGGGGCCAAAATTGCTCCTTTCAATAAGAGCTGTGGCCGCCTGAAAGCGGCAGCTGACAGCTTTTCCCGACAAGAACTTTCTTGTGGCTGGGCAGCGCATCCACCCTTAAAGGGCAACGGCCGCTCCAACCCACTACCATTTCTGCCCCTCTCCCAGCAATAACACTGCTCTGACCGGATCAAAGTGCTGAAAATCGCCGGATTGTCTGCCCCATATATTGGGGCGGATGGAACACTTTAAAAACAGTAGGTGCGTCCCGTTTCGGGCGGAGGGCAATTTCAGCCCCACAGTTTTTCTATTACAAATATAGACTAAAAAAGTTATTTAAAAATCATAACAGAGATAGTAAAGGTAATGTGGACACGAAGCATCCTCCAAGATTGAGCATCTAAAAACCAGTTCTGAAGTCAAAAATGGTCCAAACATGCGCAGGAACTCCAAGAGAGGAACTGATAGAACTTAACTTGTGGATATATAGAGCCATCAATTTCCCATCAATTTGTTTGCTTCAGCAGTAATTGCCTGGTTTTCGTCAATGGGAAATGAGAGAGATGTGTGAGAAAGAGAGTTTCACAGATAGTACGGCTCATTTTAAGTAAATTGGAGACGAAACAATCAGTCTGCTTTTGCCTTCCATGGGATATTAAGGAATGTTCCCACATCCTGTCAGAATCAGGGGAAGTCATAACGGGGAACAAAGAAATGGCGGACCAATTGAACAAGTACTTTGCTTTGGTATTCACTAAGGAGGACACCAACAACCTTCCGGATATAAAAGGGGTCAGAGGGTCTAGTAAGGAAGAGGAACTGAGGGAAATCCTTATTAGTCGGGAAATTGTGTTGGGGAAATTGATGGGATTGAAGGCCGATAAATCCCCAGGGCCTGATGGACTGCATCCCAGAGTACTTAAGGAGGTGGCCTTGGAAATAGTGGATGCATTGACAGTCATTTTCCAACATTCCATTGACTCTGGATCAGTTCCTATGGACTGGAGGGTAACCAATGTAACCCCACTTTTAAAAAAAGGAGGGAGAGAAAACAGGGAGTTATAGACCGGTCAGCCTGACCTCAGTAGTGGGTAAATTGATGGAATCAATTATTAAGGATGTCATAGCAGCGCATTTGGAAAGAGGTGACATGATAGGCCCAAGTCAGCATGGATTTGTGAAAGGGAAATCATGCTTGACAAATCTTCTGGAATTTTTTGAGGATGTTTCCAGTAGAGTGGACAAGGGAGAACCAGTTGATGTGGTATATTTGGACTTTCAGAAGGCTTTCGACAAGGTCCCATACAAGCGATTAATGTGCAAAGTTAAAGCACATGGGATTGGGGGTAGTGTGCTGACATGGATTGAGAACTGGTTGTCAGACAGGAAGCAAAGAGTAGGAGTAAATGGGTACTTTTCAGAATGGCAGGCGGTGACTAGTGGGGTACCGCAAGGTTCTGTGCTGGGGCCCCAGCTGTTTACATTGTACATTAATGATTTGGACGAGGGGATTAAATGTAGTATCTCCAAATTTGCGGATGACACTAAGTTGGGTGGCAGTGTGAGCTGTGAGGAGGATGCTATGAGGCTGCAGAGCGACTTGGATAGGTTAGGTGAATGGGCAAATGCATGGCAGATGAAGTATAATGTGGATAAATGTGAGGTTATCCACTTTGGTGGTAAAAACAGAGAGACAGACTATTATCTGAATGGTGACAGATTAGGAAAAGGGGAGGTGCAACGAGACCTGGATGTCATGGTACATCAGTCATTGAAGGTTGGCATGCAGGTACAGCAGGCGGTTAAGAAAGCAAATGGCATGTTGGCCTTCATAGCGAGGGGATTTGAGTACAGGGGCAGGGAGGTGTTGCTACAGTTGTACAGGGCCTTGGTGAGGCCACACCTGGAGTATTGTGTACAGTTTTGGTCTCCTAACCTGAGGAAGGACATTCTTGCTATTGATGGAGTGCAGCAAAGGTTCACCAGACTGATTCCCGGGATGGCGGGACTGACCTATCAAGAAAGACTGGATCAACTGGGCTTGTATTCACTGGAGTTCAGAAGAATGAGAGGGGACCTCATAGAAACGTTTAAAATTCTGATGGGTTTAGACAGGAAGAATGTTCCCAATGTTGGGGAAGTCCAGAACCAGGGGTCACAGTCTAAGGATAAGGGGTAAGCCATTTAGGACCGAGATGAGGAGAAACTTCTTCACCCAGAGAGTGGTGAACCTGTGGAATTCTCTACCACAGAAAGTAGTTGAGGCCAATTCACTAAATATATTCAAAAAGGAGTTAGATGTAGTCCTTACTACGAGGGGGATCAAGGGGTATGGCGAGAAAGCAGGAATGGGGCACTGAAGTTGCATGTTCAGCCATGAACTCATTGAATGGCGGTGCAGGCTAGAAGGGCCGAATGGCCTACTCCTGCACCTATTTTCTATGTTTCTCTGTTTCTATCCTGTGGATGTCCACATCATGCAAGACTTTTAATTATATAGATCCTGTGCAGCACATCATGACTATGAATGCTCAAGTTTGACCACAAGCTATGAACAGCAGTCAGGTTACAATAACCAGCTGCAGTACATTTGAACAGAATGTTTTGCAAAATCTGGACAATTTAGGCTGCATAAGCACATAATCCTACCTTATATTAACATTCAATTCAATTTACAGAATTCAATTCAAATGCTAGACTACCTACTAAAATAACTTGGCTTATCAAATACATATATTATGTGGAAATACATATATTATGTGATTTTACCTACCTGTTCATCTATAGAAAATAACAAAAATAACTGCAAGGATAACTGCAGAATATTCGCATTACAACACATACCACTTTTGGATTGTTGGTCAATAGGAATAAACAAAGACCACTCGACATTCTTTGAAATAGACTTCAAGGGGGGGGGGAGGGGGGGGGGCGCTAACAGGGAGAAAACAATTTTGCGACCGGGTGTGGCGCATCCAATGACTCCCACTCTGCTGCACCGGCGATGCTGGCATCATCACCATGCGCAGCGCCCCGGACCTGAAGTTGTACCGGGCAATGACAACGACAGCTTCAGGGGAGGCGTACCGGACGGCCGACCGCTAGCGGGGTGAAAGTTAAAGAGGAGGTGTGCTGCTGTTCGGAAAAAAAGCCAGTTTTCTTGTGCGTCGCGTTGCCACTTTAGATATTGGGTCCGTGCCACGATCGGTCAGCCCGGCATTCTGCTTGAGTGCCGGGCCACCCCCGCTCCCCAATGGTCCATGTAGAACCCTTTCATTAATGCAGATTAAGCAGCTTTGGCCCTTCCCTTTAATTCAGGGAAGAGCCCCTCCTCATCGGTAGCGCAACGCAGCCCAGTGCATAGGGCTGGTGAACCATACGTCCCGCTCCCGAGGTGTCCACCCTGCTACCGCCCCAGAAAGGAAGTAGCGTGCTTGATTTAATGCTCCACTTCCTTTTGGGGCCAGTAACCCCAATTTCTCGTGCGAGGTGAGACTTCTGCACCTGGTGTTACCGCCCCCAACCGGGCGCACCTGAATTTTTAGCCCCAGGTTTCCTAATTTGTATTCCTTTATTAAATCTCAAACTGATGGTATAAGGGTTACTATTAGAGTACATTTGGGTAGATCTTGACGTCGTGTGATCGTGTAAAACAGCTGACAGTGAGTTGGCAGCCTGTTTCACATCTCTCCCAATTTTTATTTGCATTGAAACAATCATCTGTTTTACCCAAGTCAAAATGTGTCCCATTTTGTTTGAAAATTATATGGTTTATTTTTCTGTAGCAAAGTTTGTTTTTGAGCTGAGGAAATTGGTGTTTTTCACAACTTAAGGCAGGGTTTCCAAACTTTCTCTCTTCGGAAGCTGTTTGGCTGCACACACCAAGGCGTTCTGCAGGTCATAAATAAACAACTACAATACAAAGCACCAAATGCAAGTCACTCATTTACACTACAAGTTTAGCGGTTAGCAAAGCAGTTTTGCCTTCATGTCAATTCTAATCTTGTGTAGTCGGAGCATGTAAAATGAAGTTGACATGCAAAATGAAATCACAAGAAAAATGTGAGCAGAAGTAGAAATTGAGTCACTAGCATTTCAGGAACTGGATTGCCAGGGCTGGAGCATCACAGTTTGGATAACCCCAGATTTAGAGGAACAGTGGTGTTTCCCCAAGGTTCAGTACTGGGACCATTGCTGGTTTTGATATCCATTAATGACTTGGACTTGGGGGTACAGGGCACAATTTTGAAATTTGCAGATGACACAAAATTTGGAAGTATAGTAAAGAGTGAGGAAGATGGTAACAGACTTAAAGAAGACAAGTCAGGCTGGTGGTATGGGCGGACACATGGCAGATGAAATTCAATGCAGAGAGGTGTGAGCTGATATATTTTGGTAAGGAAGAATGAGGAGAGACTGCACACACTAAATGGTACAATGTTAAGGGGGTGCAAGAACAGAGCGACCTGGGGAGCTTGTGCAAAAATCTTTCAAGGTGGCAGGACAGGTGAACAAAGCAGTTAAAAAGCATATGGGATCCTTGGCTTTATAAATAAAGGCATAGAGTGCAAAAGCCAGTTATGATAAACCTATAAAAACACTCGTTTGGCCCCAGCTGGAGTATTGTGTCCAATTATGGGCACTACACTTTAGGAAGGGCGAGAAGGCTTTGGAGAGGCTGCAGAAGAGATTACTAGAATGGTTCCAGGAATGAGGGAATAGTTACGTGGGTATACTAGAGAAGCTGGGGTTGTTCTCCTTGGACCAGAGAAGACTAAGAAGAGATTTGATCGAGGTGTTTAAAATCATGAAGGATGCAGATAGAGTAAGTTAAAAGAAACTGTTTCCAATGGCTGAAGGGTCGATAACCAGAGGGCACAGATTTAAGGTGATTGTCAAAAGAACCAGAGGCGACTTGAGGAAAATCTTTTTTTTTTTAAATGCGACAAGTGGTTAGGATTTGGAATGCATTGCCCGATAGGGTGGTGAATACAGATTCAATAGTAGCCTTCAAAGGGGAATTGGATAAATACTTAAAGGAGAAAAAATTGCAGAGATATGGGGAAAGAGCAGGGGAGTGGGACTAATTGGATTGCTCTTCGAAAGAGCCATAGATTTGATGGGCCAAAGGCCTCGTTCTGTGCTGTACTATTCTATGATTCTATGAAAGAGTGGAGCGATTAAAATATGAGACATGGAAGGGGCCAAAATTGAAAGAGCGCAGATCTCGTGGGGTTGTAGGGCTGGAGGAGGTTACAGAGAAAGGGAGGGGCGAGACAATGGAGGATTTGAAAATAAGGATGAGAATTTTAAAATTGAGACGTTGCTCAACCAGGAGCCAATGTAGGTCAGCGAGCACAGAGGTGATGGGTGAACAGGGGGCGAGTTAGGATATGGGTGGCAGAGTTTTGCATCAGCTTAAGTTAATGTTGTCCTGCACTTAGTATTAAAAATATCAGATTTACTTTCGAATTCAAATCTCTTAGTACACACAGTCAGTTCTCATATCAGCAGTTTTGAAAATACCAAATAGGAGAAAACATGATCTTTTCTACACATAGATTCCCTTGCCCTCATGGCCAGTTCACACTCCCTATATATTCTGGCCACTATATGAGGATATGTAAAGAAAACTGAAGTATGAAAACAATTACTGCACATGTGTTTAGCTTTCTTCAAGTGCTTCAGTAGAATTGTCAACAATTACTAAGTTAAAACGAAAAAGCAGGAATGAGAACTGTCCACTAACAGTAGAAGCAAAGAAGATGACAGCCATGTTTTTGCATGTGCAGGATTGAGTGAAACCTATGAACAATTGCACTCAGTTGGTTTGAGAGTAGGTGAAACAACCAAGGCTGATTTCAACCAATTTGGGAGGTTATGTGCACCAGCTGAGTGCATTTGATGGAATTGTGCTTTATGCTATATATTGGTGCTTGAAGCACCAGTAGCATGGGGAAACTGTACCGGTCCAGTTGTTTAAAAGTCACAATTGCAACAGTTGTTACACTGATCGTCTCCAATGGCTGAGAAAGACTGCATAAGTCTGCAATACAGAAACCACAGTGCTGACCACAGATGGACTGAAAGCTCACCTTGCTATGTCCTGAAAAAAAGACAGAGCGGTGCTGGTGCCAGCTATTTACATTAGCTACCAGTTAACAGTGCTGTCTGGGGGAGCTTTGGAAAGATAGCTCCTGCAATAGTTCTCTGTTCTTTGCATTAGCAGCACTGCTGATGAAACTGGGCTGTGATGAAATCAATGACTAAGTAGGTTATAAGTTGCAGTGCTGTAATATGCAAAAGAACATTAATGATCTTATCAGAATATCTCACAGTCAGACTCAGTAGATTCTTCTAACCATATACTCCAGTTGAGTGGTCAATAACAACTTGGCACAGGTAAACCTTCTACAATATTTATATATTAGAACATGCGCTGTGTGCAACATTTCACAAAACACAGAGCACGGAAATCGCTGTCCCAGTGTAAATAAAGACCAACAGCAGCAAGGGCATTAATAAATCAACAAACTCTATGTTGGTCTAGCAACTATTCCTTTAAATTAATTTCATTCCTAAATGTTTCGAAGTTTTTAAAGGATGTTTTCATAACTAAGGCTAAAATTAAAACAACAAAGATGTACAAAACTTCAGAAGGAGGTGCCGTCTTTCGGATGAGATGTTAAACCTGCCCTCTCAGATCGATGTAAAAGATTCCATGGCACTAATTCGAAGAGGAGCTGGGGAGTTATCTCCGGTGTCCAATCTAATATTTATCCCTTAATTAACATCACTAAAACAGATTATCTGGTCATTATCACAGTGCTGTTTGTGGGTCTTTGCTGTGTCCAAATTAGCTGCCGGGTTTCCCACATTACAAAAGTGACTACACTTCAAAAGTACTTCATTGGCTAAAAAGCACTTTGGGGCATCGGTGGTCGTGAAAGTCGCTATATAAATGAAAGTCTTTCTTTCAGTCAGTAGTGCAAAATGGCCCTACAGCTAATCGGCAGACGAAATTACACCAGGGTCTATCTTTTTCCTCATTTACTTCAATCTCACTCCCTAAATGTTTATGGAGCACCTGGATGAAATGGAATATATCCCGAATGAAATCAATGACTAAGTAGGTTAATAGCCTGGTTACTATGTTCAAAAGTTTGAGGAGAGTTGTTTGTGTAGTCGCAAGATTCAAAAATGCAATGTGGCATGAACCATGTGATTATAAGAAAAATGTAAGAGGTAGCAAGGGGCGTGAGAATGAGAGAAAGGAATGATGAGAAAGAGAGGTGGGTGATGGAGAGGGGTGCGCCGGTGATGGAGGATGTGAATGTTTAAGGTGGTGGATGAGGTGCCAATCAAGCGGGCTGCTTTGTCCTGGATGATGTCGAGTTTCTTGAGTGTTGTTGGAGCTGCACTTATCCAGGCAAGTATTCCATCACACTCTTGACTTGTGCCTTGTAGATGGTGGAAAGGCTTTGGGCAGTCAGGAGGTGAGACACTCACGGCAGAATACCCAGCCTCTGACCTGCTCTTGTAGCTACAGTATTTATGTGGCTGCTCCAGTTAAGTTTCTGGTCAATAGTGACCACCCCCCGCCCGGCCCCAGTGTGTTGATAGTGGGAGATTCAGTGATGGTAATGCCGTTGAATGTCAAGGGATGGTGGTTAGACTCTTTCTTGTTTTAGATAGACATTGCCTGCCACTTGTGTGGTGCGGATGCTACTTGCTACTTATCAGCCCAAGAATGAATGTCGTCCATGTCTTGCTGCAAGCATTCATTACTGCTTCATTATCTGAGGAGTTGCGAATGGAACTGAACACTGTGTAATCATCAGCGAACATCCCCACTTCTGACCTTATGATGGAAGGAAGGTCATTGATGAAGCAGTTAAAGATGGTTGGATCGAGGACACTGTCCTGAGGTACTCCTGCAGCGACGTCCTGAGGCTGAGATGATTGGCCTCCAACAACCACAACCATCTTCCTTTGTGCTAGGTATGACTCCAGCCAGTGGAGAGTTTTCCCCTTGATTACCATTGACTTCAATTTTACTAGGGCGCCTTGATGCCACACTCAGTCACATGCTGCCTCGATGTCAAGGGCAAAAATCACTCTCACCTCACCTCCGGAATTCAGCTCTTTTGTCCATGTTTGGACCAAGGCTATAATGAGGTCTGGAGCCGAGTGGTCCTTGCGGAACCCAAACTGCGCATGAGTGAACAGGTTATTGGCGACTAAGTGCCGCTTGATAGCACGGTTGGTGAAATCTTCCACCACTTTGCTGATGATTGAGAGTAGACTGATAGGGTGGTAATTGGCCAGATTGGATTTGTCCAACTTATTGTGGACAGGACATACCTGGACAGTTTTGCATTGTTGGGTAGATGCCAATGTTGTAGCTGTACTGGAACAGCTTGGCTAGAGGCACGGCTAGTTCTGGAGCACAAATCTTCAGGACGACAGCTGGGATGTTGTCGGGGCTCAAATCTTTTGCTGTATCCAGTGCGCTAAGCCGTTTCTTGATATCATATGGAATGAATTGAATTGCCTGAGGACCAGCTTCTGTGATGGTGGGGATCTCAGGAGATCAAGATGCATCCTCCAACTGGCATTTTTGGCTGAAGATCGTTGCAATTGTTTAAGCCTTGTCTTTTGCACTCGCGTGCTGGGCTCCTGAATCATTGAGGATGAGGATGTTCATGGAGCCTCCACCTCCCATCAATTGTTTAATTATCTACCACCATTCACGACTGGATGTGGCAGGAATGGACAGCTTTGATCTGATCCGTTGATTGTGGGATCGCTTAGCCCTGTTTATAGCATGCTGCTTCTGCTGTTTAGTACGCAAGTAATCCTGTGTTGCAGCTTCCCCAAGTTGGTACCTTATTTTTAGGTACGCCTGGTGCTGCTCCTGGCCTGCTCTTCGACACTCTTTATTGAATGAGAGTTGGTTCCCTGGCTTGATGGTAATGGTATATGCCTGCCCATGATGTTGCAGATTGTAGTGGAATATAATTCTGCTGCTGCTGATGCCCAACAGCACATAAGAACATAAGAAATAAGAATGGGAGTAGACCATTTGGCCCATCGAGCCTGCTCCGCCATTCAATAAGATCATGGCTGATCTGATCATGGACTCAGCTCCGCTGCTCTGAACATAAGAACATAAGAATTAGGAACAGGAGTAGGCCATCTAGCCCCTCGAGCCTGCTTCGCCATTCAACAAGATCATGGCTGATCTGGCCGTGGACTCAGCTCCACTTGCCCGCCCGCTCCCCATAACCCTTAATTCCCTTACTAGTTAAAAATCTATCTATCTGTGACTTGAATACATTCAATGAGCTAGCCTCAACTGCTTCCTTGGGCAGAGAATTCCACAGATTCACAACCCTCTGGGAGAAGAAATTCCTTCTCAACTCGGTTTTAAATTGGCTCCCCCGTATTTTGAGGCTGTGCCCCCTAGTTCTAGTCTCCCCGACCAGTGGAAACAACCTCTCTGCCTCTATCTTGTCTATCCCTTTCATTATTTTAATTGTTTCTATAAGATCACCCCTCATCCTTCTGAACTCCAACGAGTAAAGACCCAGCCTACTCAGTCTATCATCATAAGGTAACCCCCTCATCTCCGGAATCAGCCTAGTGAATCGTCTCTGTACCCCCTCCAAAGCTAGTATATCCTTCCTTAAGTAAGTTGATCAAAACTGCAAGCAGTACTCCAGGTGCGGCCTCACCAATACCCTATGCAGTTGCAGCAGGACCTCCCTGCTTTTGTACTCCATCCCTCTTGCAATGAAGGCCAACATTCCATTCGCCTTCCTGATTACCTGCTGCACCTGCAAACTAAATTTTTGGGATTCATGCACAAGGACCCCCAGGTCCCTCTGCACCGCAGCATGTTGTAATTTCTCCTCATTCAAATAATATTCCCTTTTACTGTTTTTTTTCCCCCCAAGGTGGATGACCTCACACTTTCCGACATTGTATTCCATCTGCCAAACCTTAGCCCATTCGCTTAACCTATCTAAATCTCTTTGCAGCCTGTCTGTGTCCTCTACACAACCTGCTTTCCCACTAATCTTTGTGTCATCTGCAAATTTTGTTACACTACACTCTGTCCAGGTCATCTGTGTATATTGTAAACACTTGTGATCCCAGCACCGATCCCTGTGGCACACCACTAACCACCGATTTCCAACCTGAAAAGGACCCATTTATCCCGACTCTCTGCTTTCTGTTAGCCAGCCAATTCTCCATCCATGCTAATACATTTCCACTGACTCCGCGTACCTTTATTTTCTGCAGTAACCTTTTGTGTGGCACCTTATCGAATGCCTTTTGAAAATCTAAATACACCACATCCATCAGTACACCTCTATCCACCATGCTCGTTATATCCTCAAAGAATTCCAGTAAATTAGTTAAACATGATTTCCCCTTCATGAATCCATGCTGCGTCTGCTTGATTGCACTATTCCTATCTAGATGTCCCACTATTTCTTCCTTAATGATAGCTTCAAGCATTTTCCCCACTACAGATGTTAAACTAACCGGCCTATAGTTACCTGCCTTTTGTCTGTCCCCTTTTTTAAACAGAGGCGTTACATTAGCTGCTTTCCAATCCGCTGGTACCTCCCCAAAGTCCAGAGAATTTTGGTAGATTATAACAAATGCATCTGCTATAACTTCCGCCATCTCTTTTAATACCCTGGGATGCATTTCATCAGGACCAGGGGACTTGTCTACCTTGAGTCCCATTAGCCTGTCCAGCACTACCCCCCTAGTGATAGTGATTATCTCAAGGTCCTCCCTTCCCACATTCCTGTGACCAGCAATTTCTGGCATGGTTTCGGTGTCTTCCATTGTGAAGACCGAAGCAAAATAATTGTTTAAGGTCTCAGCCATTTCCACATTTCCCATTATTAAATCCCCCTGCTCATCTTCTAAGGGACCAACATTTACTTTAGTCACTCTTTTCCGTTTTATATATCTGTAAAAGCTTTTAACTATCCGTTTTTATGTTTTGCGCAAGTTTACCTTCGTAATCTATCTTTCTTTTCTTTATTGCTTTCTTAGTCATTCTTTGCTGTCGTTTAAAATTTTCCCAATCTTCTATTTTCCCACTAACCTTGGCCATCTTATACGCATTGGTTTTTAGTTTGATACTCTCCTTTATTTCCTTGGTTATCCACAGCTGGTTATCCCTTCTCTTACCGCCCTTCTTTTTCACTGGAATATATTTTTGTTGCGCACTATGAAAGAGCTCCTCAAAAGTCCTCCACTGTTCCTCAATTGTGCCACCGTTTAGTCTGTGTTTCCAGTCTACTTAAGCCAACTCTGCCCTCATCCCACTGTAGTCCCATTTGTTTAAGCATAGTACGCTCTTTTGAGACACTACTTCCTCACCCTCAATCTGTATTACAAATTCAACCATACTGTGATCACTCATTCCGAGAGGATTTTTTTACTAGGAGATCGTTTATTATTCCTGTCTCATTACACAGGACCAGATCTAAGATAGCTTGCTCCCTTGTAGGTTCTGTAACATACTGTTCTAAGAAACAATCCCGCATGCATTCTATGAATTCCTCTTCCAGGCTACCCCGTGCGATTTGATTTGACCAATCGATATATAGGTTAAAATCCCCCATGATTACTGCCGTTCCTTTTCCACATGCCTCCATTATTCCCTTGATTATTGCACGCCCCACCGTGAAGTTATTATTTGGGGGCCTATAAACTACGCCCACCAGTGACTTTTTCCCCTTACTATCTCTAATCTCCACCCACAATGATTCAACATTTTGTTCATTAGAGCCAATATCGTCTCTCACAACTGCCCTGATATCATCCTTTATTAACAGAGCTACCTCACCTCCTTTCCCTTCTTGTCTATCTTTCCGAATCGTCAGATACCCCTGTATGTTTAATTCCCAGTCTTGGCCACCCTGCAACCACGTTTCTGTAATGGGCACCAAATCATACCCATTTGTAATGATTTCTGCCAGCACCCCATAACCCTTTACCCCCTTATCGCTCAAAAATCTGTCTATCTCCACCTTAAATATATTCAATAACCCAACCTCCACAGCATTCTGGGGCAGAGAATTCCATAGATTTACAACCCTCTGAGAGAAGAAATTTCTCCTCATCTCAGTTTTAAATGGGCAGCCCCTTATTCTGAGACTATGTCCCCTAGTTTAGTTTCCCCTATGAGTGGAAATATCCTCCCCACATCCACCTTGTCAAGCCCCCTCATTGTCTTATACGTTTCGATAATCACCTTTCATTCTTCTGAACTCCAATGAGTATAGGCCCAATCTACTCAGCCTTTCTTCATGTCAACCCCCTCATCTCCGGAATCAACCTAGCGAACCTTCTCTGACCAGCCTCCAATGTACGTGTATCCATCCTTAAATACGGAGACCAAAACTGTACGCAGTACTCCAGGTGTGGCCTTACTAATACCCTGTACAATTGTAGCAGGACTTCTCTGCTTTTATACTCTATCTCCCTTGCAACATTCTATTTCCTTCCTGATCACTTGCTGTACCTGCATATTAACTTTTTGTGTTTCATGCACAAGGACCCCAGGACCCTCTGTACTGCAGCACTTTGCAATTTTTCTTCATTTAAATTATAATTTGCTTTTCTATTATTTCTGCCAAAGTGGATAACCTCCTGGATGCCTAGTTTTAGCTACTAGCTCTGTTCTGAATCTATCCCAATTAGCATAGTGGAAGTGCCACACAACAAGATGGAGGGTGTGCGCAATGTAAAGACGGGACTTTGTCTCCACAAGAACTGTGCGGTGGTTACGGCTACCAATACGGTCAAGGACAGATGCATCTCTGACATGTAGATTAAAAAAGGACGAGGTCATAAGAACATAAGAATATAAGAAATAGGATCAGGATTAAGCCATTCGGCCACTCGAGCCTGCTCCACCATTCAAGAAGATCATGGCTGATCTTGTACCTTAACACAACTTTCCTGAACTATCCCCATATCCCTAGATTCCTTTAATATCCAAAAATCTATCGATCTCTGTCTTGAATATACTTAACAACTGAGCCTCCAAAGCCCTCTGGGGTTGAGAATTCCAAAGATTCACCACCCTCTGAGTGAGAACTTTTGTATTATCTCTGTCCGAAATGGCTGACCCTTTATTCTGAGACTGTGACCCCTGGTTCTAGGGGAAACATCCTCCTTGCATCTACCCTGTAAAAATTGTATATGTTTCAATGAGATAATCTCTCATTTTTCTAAATTCTACAGAATATCGGCCCAGTCTCCTCAACCTCTCCTCACAGGACAATCCCCCATCCCAGGAATCAGTTTGGTGAACCTTCGTTGCACTCCATCTATGGCAAGTATATCCTTCTTTGGGTAAGATCAGAACTGCACACAATACTCCAGATGTGGTCTCACCAGGGCCCTATATAATTGCAGTAAGACGTCTTTACTCTTATACACATATTCTCTTGCAATAAAGGCTAACATAGCATTCGCTTTCCTAATTGCTTGCTTTACCTGCATGTTAACTTTCAGTGATTCATGTACAAGGTCACCAAGGTCCCTCTGAACACCAATATTTCCCAATCTGTCACCATTTAAAAAATACACTGCTTTTCTATTCTTCCTACTGAAGTGGATAACTTCACATTATATTCCATTTGCCATGTTCTTGCCCACTCACTTAGCCTGTCTTTATCCCCTTGACGTCTCTTTGCAACCTCCTCATAACTTACTTTTCAACCTAACTTCATATCATCAGCAAACTTGGATATATAAAATTTGGTCCCCTCATCCAAATCATTGATATAGATTGTGAATAGCTGAGGCCCAAGCACCGATCCTTGCAGTACCCCACTAATTACAGTCTGCCAACCCGAAATGACCCATTTATTCCTGCTCTCTGTTATCTGTCCATTAACCAATCCTGAATCCTTACTCATATATTACCCCCAATCCCATGAGCCCTAATTTTGTTTAATAACCTCTTGTGTGGCATCTTATCAAATGTCTTCTGAAAATCTAAATACATCACATCCACTTGTTTCCTCTTATCTATTCTGCTAGTTACAATAGTGAGATGACAATTACTACCTTCCAATCCACGGGAACATTTCTAGAATCTATGGAATTTTGGAAGATGACAACCAATGCATCCACTATCTCTATAGCCACCTCTTTTAAAACCGGAGGATGGAGGCTATCAGGTCCATGGGATTTATCGGCTTTCAGACCCATTAATTTCTCCAGTACTTTTTTTTACTAATACTAATTTCTTTCAGTTCCTCATTCTCACAAGACCCTTGGTTCTTCACTATTTCCAGGAGGTTTTGTGTGTCTTCTTCCATATTTGTTTAATTTCTCTGCAATTTCCTTCTTCCAATTATAATTTCTCTTGCCTCAGCCTGTAAGGGTTACTTCCAATAATATTTTCCTTTTTTACATGCCTATAGAAGCTTTTACAGTCTGTTTTCATGGGCCCAATTTTCCCCAATCCCTTTTTTCGGCGCATTTACTCTAAATGTGCTGACTTTGCGCGCTGCAAATGGCGCCGAAAAAAAGTGGCCCCATCCTGCCCGCTCTGCCGAGTCTCCCATGCTCCAACGTGGCATAGATAGTGCAATGGGGGGCGGAGCAATAGCCCAGCGCAGAAAACGCTGCCAGCAGCTGCGTGCATGTGCAGTGGAATCTGCGCGCATGCTCCTCGCCCTCCCAGCGTGTCCTGCGGGCTATGAGCAGGACCCGATGCTTGTAGCCCCTATCCCCGGCCGAGTGGCCTCCCGCACCGGCCGGCCAGCCCGCTGACTTCCCAGGCCGAGGTAGGACTTGAGTTTTATTTTTTATTTATTGATGGTTGTGCTTTGTTTCGTGAGGAGAGTTTTGATTGAGGGGAGGGGGTGCGGGGGGGAAAGAGTGTTTTGATGGGGGGGGCGGGGGGATGGTGTAGCGTTAAAAAAAAAACTTGTTTCTAGCATAAAGGTAGGACTTCTATTTTTTATTTATTATTGATTGATTGCTTATTACTTTTTGGCCTTTGTTTAGTGCTTTGTAAGTCTTGGTGCTTTAAATGTACTAACCTGCGCCGAATTCTTAATTGTCCGCAATGTTTTTCAGAGCTGGCCACATATGCTGACCTAAGTCGATTTGGAGTAAGTTTTTGCTGGCCAAAGTGGCATAAATGGCCAAAACTGGCGTAAATGGCTGGATACGCCCCCTTTTGGAAAAAAAAACTCAACTAAAAAAAAATTGTACCTAACTGAGTTACTCTGGAACAAGTTTATTGGGAAAAATGGTGTTTTTTAAACTTATGCCAGAAAAACCAACTTACTCCAAAATTGGCAAAATTGGGCCCATATGTCTCTTGTTAGTTTACTCTCATATTCTATTAGTCCTTTCTTTATCAATTTCTTGGTCTTCCTTTGTTCAATTCTAAAATTCTCCCAATCCTCAGGCTTACTACTCTTTTTGGCAACATTATAAGCCTCTTCCTTTAATCTTATACTATCTTGAATTTCTCGTTAGCCACGGTTGGACCATTTTCCCAGTGGTATTTTTATTTCTTAAGGGAATGTATATTATGAATTATTTCCTTATATGGTTGCCATTGCTTTTCTTGGGTCATATTTTTTAATCTAGTTCCCCAACCTACCTTAGCCAATTCGCCCCTCATACCTACGTTGTTTGCTTTCTTAAGGTTTAGGACCCTAGTTTCGTATTTAACTAAATCACTCTCAAACTCAACATAACATTCTATTAAAATATGAAAGTTAGAGTTCTCATGATTACTGTATTACCCTTGTTATATACATCTCTAATTTCCTGATTTATACTATGCCTGACACTGTTTAGGGGACCTATAGACTATTCTCACTCATGTCTTCTGCCCCTCGTTGTTTCTTCGCTCCACCCAAACTGATTCTATATTTTGTTTTTCCGAGCCAAGATCCTCTCTCTCTATTCCCTCCATTATTATCAGGGCTATCCCTTCTCCTTTTCCATTCTGCCTGTCTCTTCTAAAAGTCAAATATTTGGTTCCCAACCTTGGTTACTCTGCAACCACGACTCTGTAATGGTTATTAAAACAAACCAATTTATTGCTTTCTGCACTAATAATTCATCTATTTTGTTGCAAATGCTTCGTGCATTCAGATATAGTACTTT
The DNA here is from genome assembly GCF_044704955.1 of Pristiophorus japonicus. Taxonomy (NCBI): domain Eukaryota; kingdom Metazoa; phylum Chordata; class Chondrichthyes; family Pristiophoridae; genus Pristiophorus; species Pristiophorus japonicus. Next base: position 102,959,023 of record NC_091978.1, on the reverse strand, counting down.
CAGCTTTAACTTTTTTCTATTTTTCCCTGATGTCACTTTAGTTACTCATGCCCTATTACCTTTATTAATCTTTCTGTCCCTTCCTGACCCACTCAGCTTATCTTTACCCAGATCACTACTCTGCTCTACAGCCTTGACATTTCTCTTACTGCTTTTGAATTTAACCTTTTCTGAATCCTCCCGCCGCGCCCCCACATCCCTCACTCCCATCATTAGTTTAAAGCCTGAACTACCGCCCTAGTTATTCGATTCGCCAGGATACTGGTCCCAGCCCGGTTTAAGTGGAGCCCTTCCCACGGAACAGCTCCCTCTTTCCCCAGTACTGGAGCCATTGCCCCATGAATTGAAACCCCTGCCTCCCACACCACTCTTTGAGCCATGCATTTAATCTTCTAATCTGTTTGTCCCCCATGCCAATTTGCACATAGCTCAGGTAACAATCTAGAGATTATTATCTGAGGCTCTGCGTTTTAATTTCAACCCGAACTCCTCAAACTCTCTCACCAGAACCTCATTCCTCGTTCTACCTATGTCGTTGGTTCCTACATGGACCACAACAACTGGATCCTCCCCCTCCCACTCCAAGTTCTTCTCCAGCCGCCAGGAGACATCCTTCACCCTGGCAGGCAACACAACCTTTGGAACTCCCGGTTACGGCTGCAGAGAACAGTATCTCTCTGACTATATTGTCCCCTACCACTACCGCATTCCTTTTCATTCTCCCCACTTGAATAGCCTCCTGTACCACGGTGCCATGGTCAGTTTGCTTAACCACCCTGCAGTCCTTGATCTCATCCCCACAGGTAGCAAGAATCTGTTGGTCAAAGTCAAGGGCTAAGGATCCTCCATCACTACATCCTGGGTCCCCATACCTTCCTGACTCGCAGTCACACCCTTCTGTCCCTGACAAATGACAAACTCTAAAGTGTGACTGCCTTCTGAAACAAAGTTTCCAGGTAACTCTCCCTCTCTCCCTCCCCCTCCTTGATGCCCCGCAATGTCTGCACCTCGTACTCCAGCTCAACAACTCTGAGCCGAAGTTCCTCGAGCTGCAGATGTGGTAGCTCGGGATCTCGCTGGTAGTCACAATCGGCCACATGTTGCATTTAAGGTACGCCACCTGCCCTGCCATGTTGAGCTAACCTTTATTTATTTGATTAGTAATTTTTTTTTAATATCAATTATTTTAGTTTTACTACGTAATTGATTTCTTAGCTAGCTTAAAGACTAAAAAACTGTCATACTCACTAACTAATCATCTACCTGCTGTCTTGTGATGTCACTCCTCGATTTTCTTTTCTTTCTCCTCTGTTCTTTATTCCCCTGTCTCCACTCCATCTCCAACCAGGTCCACTCTTGCCGCTGCTCTCAGTCAAGTCTTACCTCGTGTTGGTTCTCTCACCATCTGCCGTAGGCCCAGCCTGACAACTATTTCCTTCAGGACTTGGCCAGCTCAGTCAGTAGTGGTGCCACCGAGCCACTCTTGGTGATGGACATTGAAGTCTCCCACCCAGAGTACATTCTGTGCCCTTGCTAACCTCAGTGCTTGTTCCAAGTGGGGTTCAACATGGAGGAATACTGACTCATCAGCTGAGGGAGGGCAGTAAGTGATAATCAGCAGGAGGTTTCCTTACTCATATTTGACCTGAACCCATGAGATTTCAGACGGTCTGGAGTCAATGCTGAGTAAACCCAGGGCCATTCGCTTTCGACTGTATCACACTGTGCCGCCACCCCCTGGTGGGTCTGTCCCGCCGGTGGGATAGGACATACCCAGGGATGGAGGAGTCTGGGACATTGGCTGAAAGGTATGATTCTGAGAGTATGACTATGTCAGGCTGTTGCTTGACTAGTCTGTGGGACAGCTCTCCCAATTTTGGCACAAGTCCCCAAATGTAAATGAGGGGGACTTTGCAGGCTCGTCTGGACTGGGTGTGCCTTTGTTGTGTCTGAAGTCGATGCTCGGTGTTTCGTCTGGTTTTATTAGAAACACAGAAACATAGAAATTTACAGCGCAGAAGGAGGCCATTTTGGCCCATCGTGTCTGCGCCGGCCGACAAAGAGCTGTACGGCCCATTCGTCGGCAGCCCTAAAGGTAACATACAAACCCATGAAGAATAACGGAAAGACAAAGAGCACCCAGCCCAACCAGTCCGCCCCACAGAACGGCAACACCCCTTATACTAAAAATATATACACTCCACCCCAACTGGAGCCATGCCCGGTGACTCACCACGTGCGGATCCTGCTCATATGCTACCCTCTAAAGTACGAGCAGTGTCAGTATCTGAGCTGGTGGCTGCAAGTGTGAAATCGAGTGACGGTGCTGTGTTTTCAGCATTTGCCAGGAGGGCCACCTCTCTCCTCCTGTCCACGCCTGCACCAAGGCCTCCAGTGCCGCATCCCATAGCCATGGAGCACACTCTCCCCTGTCGCCATATTTCTTCCTTCTCACACTCTAGTCCCCATCCAGTTGAATCATTTGCTGCAGCCAGAATGCACCTCCCCTTCAAGAGGTGCAGGCTTGTTTAAGAAATGTAGGCTAGCTTTCATTTGGGCTAGCCTCGCACGAACGTGGACTCCATGCTGAGCGTGCAATCACTCAGCAGTGTGTTCAGCTCTGGGCTGTCCACCACAATCATTCTAATTAGTAGGTAGCACAAAGTTTGCGTGCTGCCGGCATTACTTTGAACGGGCGCAGGTTGATCTCACATCGTGATGGCCGAACAGTCCGATAAGAGAGCCAAAGACCCTCTTACAGGTGGGACAGACATTCGTCGGGGGAAGGGGTCGGTGGGGCTGGTTTGCCACGCGCTCCTTCCTCTGCTTGCGCCTGGCCTCTTCATGCTCCTTGCGTCGAGACTCAAAGAGCTCAACGTCCTCCCGGATGGACTTTCTCCACCTCGGGCGGTCTGCGGCCAGGGTCTCCCAGGTGTCAGTGGTGATGTCGCACTTCACCAGGGAGGCTTTGAGGGTGTCCTTATAACGTTTCTGCTGTCCTCCTTTGGCTCGTTTACCATGAAGGAGCTCCGCATAAAGCATTTGCTTAGGGAGTCTTGTATCTGGCATGCATACTATGTGGCGTGCCCAGCGAAGCTGATCGAATGTGGCCAGTGCTTCAATACTGGGGATGTTAGCCTGGACGAGGACACTGATGTTGGTGTGCCTGTCCTCCAAGGTTATTTGCAGGATCTTGCGGAGACATCGTTGGTGATATATCTCCAGCGACTTGAGGTGCCTTCTGTACATCGTCCATGCCTCAGACCCATATAGGAGGGCGGGTATTACTACAGCCCTGTCGACCATGAGTTTGGTGGTAGATTTGAGGGCCTGGTCTTCAAACACTCTTTTCCGCTGGCGGCCGAAGGCTGCGCTGGCGCACTGCTGAATCTCCGTGTCATTGTCTGCCTTTGTTGATAAGAGGCTCCCGAGATAAGGGAAATGGTCCATGTTGTCCAGGGCCGCGCCGTGGATCTTGATGATTGGAGGGCAGTGCTGTGCGGCGATGACAGGCTGGTGAAGGACCTTTGTCTTATGGATGTTAAGCGTAAGGCCCATGCATTCATATGCCTCAGTGAATACATTGACTATATCCTGGAGTTCAGCCTCTGAATGTGCACAGATGCAGGCATCGTCCGCATACTGCAGCTCAATGACAGAAGTTGGAGTGATCTTGGACCTGGCTTGGAGGCGGCGTAGGTTAAACAGCTTCCCACTGGTTCTGTAGTTTAATTCCACTCCAGCGGGGAGCTTGTTGATTGTGAGGTGGAGCATGGCAGCGAGGAAGATTGCGGAGAGGGTTGGAGCGATGACGCAGCCCTGTTTGACCACGGTCCGGACGTGAATTGGGTCTGTAATGGATCCGTTGGTAAGGATCACGGCCTGCATGTCATCATGAAGCAGGCGAAGGATGTTGACAAACTTTTGGGGACATCCGAAACGGAGGAGGACACTCCATAGACCCTCACGGTTGATAGTGTCAAAGGCCTTTGTAAGATCGAAAAAGGCCATGTATAAAGGCTGGCGCTGCTCCCTGCATTTTTACTGCAACTGGCGCGCTGCAAAGATCATGTCTGTTGTGCCCCGTAGGGGACGAAATCCGCATTGTGATTCCGGTAGGAGCTCCTCGGCCACAGGGAGAAGACGATTGAGGAAAACTCGAGCGACAACTTTCCCAATGGCTGAAAGCAGGGAGATTCCTCTGTAGTTTCCGCAGTCGGACTTGTCCCCCTTTTTAAAAAATGGTCACAATCACTGCATCTCTGAGATCTCCCGGCATGTTCGCCTCCCTCCAGATGAGAGAGATGAGGTCATGTATCCGTGCCAACAGCGCCTCTCCGCCATATTTTAGCGCCTCAGCAGGGATTCCATCCGCACCCGCAGCCTTGTTATTCTTGAGCTGTTTTATGGCTTTGCCTACCTCGTGCAAAGTTGGAGTTTCACTGAGTTGGTGGTGGGTGGCAGGCTGCGGGATGGAGTCGAGAACACTCGAGTCAAAGGCAGAGTCTTGATTGAGGAGATCTTCAAAGTGCTCCTTCCATCAGGCCCTGACAGCCTCGGTATCCTTGATAAGTGTTTCCCGTTCTTGGCCAGGATTGGGGTGGGACCTTGGGAGTTTGGACCGCAGGTGGCCTTGACTGCAGTGAAGAATCCTCGCATATCGTGGCTATTGGCAAGTTGTTGTATCTCCTGTGCTTTCTCCATCCACCACCTGTTCTTTAGGTCCCGAGTTTTTTGTTGGACCCGAGCCTTGAGCCGTCTGTAATGTTGTTTTGCAGCTCCCGAGTTGGGCTGTTGCTTGAGGTTCAGAAATGCTTTGCGCTTGCGATCGATTCGTTCTTCGATCTCCTGATCATTTTCATCAAACCAGTCCTGATGTTTTCTGGTTGAGTGACCAAGTGTCTCTTCACAGGCACTGGTTATAGAGGCCTGGAGGGCAGACCAAGCGCTATGAGTATTCAGCATCTCAGGGTCATCAAGGCACGCCAGATTGGCTGTGAGGCGCTGGTTGTATAGGGCTCTCTTAGCTGGGTCCCTAAGTGCCCCGGCATTAACTTTTTTGCAGAGCTGCTTCTGCTGCCCCCTCTGCTTTTGAGCAATGTTAATGTTGATGATGGATCGGATTAGGCGGTGGTCCGTCCAGCAGTCGTTAGCTCCTGTCATGGCGCGGGCGATGCGCATATCCTTGCGATCCCTGGCTCGGACGATGATATAGTCAAGTAGGTGCCAGTGTTTGGACCGAGGGTGGTGCCACGATGTCTTGTATTTGTCCCTCTGGCGGAACAGGGTGTTGGTAATGAGGAGTTCATGTTCTAGACATTTTGTCAGGAGTAGGGTACTGCTGGAATTGGCTTTCCCTACCCGCTCTCTGCCAATCACACCTCCCCAGAGGGTTGTGTCTTTGCCAACCCATTAAAATCAACCAGGAGGATCAATTTGTCATCCATGGGAACACAGGACAAGGATGTCTCGAGGTTAGAATAAAAATCCTCTTTGGCCTCATCCATTGCATCAAGTGTGGGGGTGTACACACTGATGACTGTGGCACAGTGATTCCGAGATAGGATGATACGGAGAATCATGAGGTGTTGACCCCACAGGGGGAGTCTTTGAGGCGGTCAACCAGCTCATTCTTGACAGCAAAGCCGACTCCATGGAGGCGGCGTTCTGCCTCTGGTTTCCCTTTCCAGAAGCAGGTATAACCTCCACCATGTTCCTTCAACTGGCCTTCCCCTGCCCGCCGGGTCTCGCTTAAGGCGGCGATGTCGATGTCAAAACGTCTGAGTTCCCGGATAACTATGGTGGTGTGGCATTCCAGTCTGTTGCTGTTGGGATTGTCCATGAGGTTCCTGATGTTTCAGGTCCCGAACTTCATACTGACGAAGTGGAAGATGCCTGTGCGTGAGTTCTTTTAACGTGGGGTGGCCGCTGCACACCAGCAACCACACGGGCTTAGCTGAGCAAGGTCTTGGTCCAGTGGCAAGGGGGTCCAAGACAACTGAAGACCAGGCACAACTCTATAAGCCTAATTGCCTACGGCGAAGTGTTGGCCGCAAGCTCAGCGCCGGGTAGCGCTATTGATGGTAGATGGCCCGAGGCTAGGTTGGGGGGCAGGCATTAGGAAGGTGACTTCCAAAGTTATTTTAAAAGATTAAAAAGTTGATAAAAGTTCCCAATTTATTTCAAAAGTTTCTAAGAATTGTTAAAAATTTAAGATGTAAATCAATAATAGATTGTAAAAGTTTCCCCAATTTAAAAAGTTTCTCAAAGTTGTTAAAAGTCAAAGATATAAGTTAATAATTCCGGGACTACCTGCCAAAGGGACTCAAGGACATGGGGCCAACCGAAGGGACTCCAAGGCCAGCATTCAATCCGCCAAAGGGACTCCGAGGCCGGCGCTGAACCGGCTGAAGGAACTGAGGCATGGCGTCATCACATACTCCCAACCAACTTTTAATTAATTTTTTTTAATTTTAAACTTTTAGCCAACTTTTAAACTTATTAAACAATTTGGGAGAACTTTTACAACTTACATTTTAGACTCTCAACCGAAATAATTTTAAGTGCAATCACGTCCTTCCTATAATACGGTGACCAGAACTGCACGCAGTACTCCAGATGTGGCCTAACCGAAGTATTATACAATTTAAGCATAACCTCCCTGCTCTTATATTCTATGCCTCGGCCAATAAAGGCAAGCATTCCGAATACCTTCTTAACCACCTTATCCACCTGGCTTGCTACTTTCAGGGATCTGTGAATAAGCACTCCAAGGTCCCTTTGTCCATCTACACTATTAAGTGGCCTATGCTTAATGTGCGTACCCTTTCCTTATTAGTCCTCCCAAAGTGCATCACCTCACACTTCTCTGAATTAAGTTCCATTTGCCACTGCTCTGCCCACTTGACCAGTAGATTGATATCCTCCTGCAGCCCATGACTTTCCTCTTTATTATCAACCGCACAGCCAATTTTAGTGTCGACAGCAAACTTCTTAATCATACTCTCTATATTCAAATCTAAATCGTTGATATATACCACAAAAGGCAAGTGACCCAGCACTGAGCCCTGCGGAACCCTACTGGAAACATCCTTCCAGTCACAAAAACATGATTCAATCATTACCCTTTGCTTCCTACCTCCAAGCCAATTTTGGATCCAACTTGCCACTTTGCCCTGTATCATGGGCTTTAACCTACCTTCATGACCAGTCTACCATGTGGGACCTTATCAAAAGCCTTGCTAAAGTCCACTACATTGTACGCACTACCCTCATCGACCCTCTGGATTACCTCCTTGAAAAATTCAATCATGTTAGTCAAACACGATCTTCCCTTCACAAATCCATGCTGACTGTCCCTAATTAATCCTTGCCTTTCCAAATGCAGATTTATCTGGTCTTTCAGGATTTTTTCCAATAATTTTCCCACCACTGAGGTTAGGCTGACAGGCCTGCAATTACTCGGCTTATCCCTTTTTCCCTTCTTAAACAACGGTACTACATTAGCAGTCCTCCAATCCTCCGGCACCATGCCCAGATCCAAAGAGGACTGGAAAATGATGGTCAAGGCCTCTGCTATTTCCTCTTTTACTTCGCTCAACAGCCTGGGATGGATTTCATCCGAGCCTGGGGACTTATCTACTTTCAAAACTGCTAAACCCCTTAATACTTCCTCTCACTATATTTATATCATCCAGAATATCACACTCCTCCTCGAAAGCAGTATCTGGATTACCCCTTTCCTTTGTGAAAACAGATGCAAAGTATTCGTTAAGAACCCTCCCAACATCTTCTGCCTCCACGCAAAGATTACCCTCATGGTCTCGAATAGGCCCTACCTTTTCTTTAATTACCCTCTCTCTCTTAATATATTTATAGAACATCTTAGGGTTTTCCTTAATTTTACTGGCCAAGAATTTCTCATGCTCTCTCTTAGCATTCCTAATATCCTTTTTAATTTTGCCTCTTAACTTTCTATATTCCTCTCAAGATTCTCAAGTATTTAGCTGTTGGTATATGACATAAGCGTCCCTTTTTTTCTTAATCCTCCCCTGTAAGTCCCCAGACATCCAGGGGGCTCTAGAATTATTTTTCTCAGCCTTTTTCTTTAAGGGCACATGTTTGGCCTGAGCATTCTGGATCTCCTCCTTAAATGCTTCCCACTGTTCCGACACTGATTTACCCACAAGTAGCTGTTTCCAGTCCACTATGGCCAAATCATTCCTTAACTTAGCAAAATTAGCTTTTCTCCAATTTGGAACTTTTATTCCAGGCCTATTCTTGTCCTTATCCATAACCAACTTGAATCTGACTGAATTATGGTCACTGGCACCCAAGTGCTCTCCCATTAATACCCTTCAACCTGCCCAGTTTCATTCCCCAAAACTAAGTCCAAGACCGCCCCTCTCGTGTTGGGCTTGCTGCATACTGACTAAAAAAGTTCTCTTGAATGCATTTCAAGAAAACGCACCCTCTCTACCCTTCAAACTAAATTTGTCCCAATCAATATTTGGATAGTTAAAATCCCCTACTATTACTACCCTATGGTTTTTAGACTTCACAGCAATTTGCCTACATATTTGATCCTCTATCTCCCTCCCATTGTTTGGGAGTCTATAATACACGCCCTGCAGTGTGATCGCCCCTTTTTTATTTTTCAATTCGACCCATATGGCCTCATTTGATGATCCCTCTAACATACCATCCCTCCTCATCACTGAAATAGTTTCTTTAATCAATATCGCAACCCCCCCACCCCCACTTTTTACCCCCCTTTCTATCTTGTCTAAAATTCCTGTAGCCAGGAATATTGATCTGCCAAACCTGCCCCTCTTTCAGCCATGTTTCTGTAATGGCTATAATGTCATACTCCCAAATGTCTACCTGTGCTCTTCGCTCATCCGCTTTATTCGCTATATTCCTTGCATTAAAGTTAATACCATTCAGCACAGGAAGATCTCTTTGCTTATTACATACAAAGCCCTGTTTCCTGTCTTACAGATTCGCTTTCTAGATTCTTGCTATCCAATTTCTGCTTTACTTCCTTCCCTTTTGAATTTGTTCTCAGGTTTCCATCCCCCTGCCAAGCTCGTTTAAACTCTCCCCAACAGCACTAGCAAAACTGCCTGCGAGGATATTGGTCCCGGCGCTGTTGAGGTGCAACCCGTCCGGTTTGTACAGGTCCCATCTCCCCCAGAAGTGGTCCCAATGCCTCAAGAATTTAAAGCCCTCCCTCCTACACCAACTTTCCAGCCACGTGTTCATCCTCTCTATCCTTCTATTCTTATACTCATTAGCACGTGGCACCGGTAGTAACCCGGAGATTACTACCTTTGAGGTCCTATCCTTCAATTTTCTTCCTAGCTCCCTGAATTCTTCCTGAAGGACCTCATCCCTCATTTTACCGATGTTGTTGGTCCCGATATGGACCACGACCTCTAGCTGTTTACCCTCCCCGTCCAGGATGCCCTGCGTCCACTCTGTGACATCCTTGACCGTGGCACCAGGGAGGCACAAAACCAGAGTCACATGTACGGCCGTAGAAACGCCTGTCTGTTCCCCTAACTATAGAATCCCCTATCACTCGGGCTCTTTTGTTCTTCGTCCCTCTCCCCTGTGCAGCTGAGCCACCCGTGGTGCCTTGGAATTGGCTCTGGCTGCACTCCCCAGAGGCACCATCGTCCTTACCAATACTCAGAAGTGAATGTTGGTTTGAAAGCGAGATGGACTCACAGGGGGATTACTGCGCTACCTGCCTAGCACACTTCCTACATTTGTTTTCTCTCTGTTTCCCATGGCAACTGGTAATTATTCCGCCATTCACATCTTATCCAGACTCATCTTTTTCTAACTTCTGCTATTACCATCTCAAGTTGGCCCATCATCCCTTTTGTCTCTCAAATCTCTCCTGTCTTTCACCCGATCACAGACCTTCCCTTTTGTTCTTTTCTCTCCTCCCCTCTCTCTTTCAGTGCTCCTTAAAAATCTGTTAATTGCGAACTTTCGCCAGGCCATCGACCTGAAACGTTAACTCTGTTTCTCTCCACAGATGTTGCCTGCCTGACCCGCTGAGATTTCCAGCAGTTTCTGTTTTTATGTCAAGTTCCAATCTCACCCTGGTCACCTGGAGAAAGCACTCAATAGATAGAAAGTCGAGTAATCTTTTGACACTCTCTAGAAATTCCCAGCCGATGGCTGCAAAATAAAGTTGCATGATTCCTAACATGTCCCTGTGGAACCTTCACTGTTTATAAAAAAAGCATTCACAATATTCATCGCAGCACAACAAACTCAAACCCATGTTTAACTATATTCTATATAGCTGGTTTGCTCAGTCAGTACAGCATGAATATTTAATGCTTGCTTCCTAAGGGATTCATGTGTCAGAAGTTTCATATTTCTTCTTGTTTTATGGACTGTCACACAGGGTTATATTGTCGAGTGCTCACATGACCATTATGCACTATATAGAGCAACTCCAGCTCATTAGAGAGCTGTAATGGAATGCACCCTTACTTTTTCTAAGATTAATAGGATTTCCGTCACTGAATGTGAGAATGGCTACTGGAAGTTCATGGTCATTAGCTGATCTGTCAGTACTTTAAACCATCATTCAAGCTCTTGGAAATGCAGGAAAAGCTTTCACAGAATAGAACAGTGAGTCCCAATGAGTGGTGAAGGAAAATCAATCATTTAGATTAATTGGAAATTGTGGTCAGGAAAAGCAATCAACAAATAACTATCACATCAGTGAATGCTGAATTGAGTGTTTTATTTAATTTCTTCAAGCTGACATTTTTTTTTTGCACTGATTATTTGAATGTTTACAACTCAATTTGCATTCTTCTTCCCAAACAAAGGAAATAGGCTTCAAATAACAGTTTCAACCAGGCACGTTATCAAGTTAATGCCGCAGACCGGAGGAGGCGGACCCGAGTGGGACCAGAGCGGCAGCAGGAGATAACTAAAGAGCACGGCGAGTGGAGGCCTGAGACCGGAGGAGGTGGATCTGAGCGGGATCAGAGCGGCAGCGACTCAACAGAGGCAGAGTGCGAAAGAGTGACGTCAAAGTAAAAAAAGTGACGCCGGCACTAGGGAAGGAGCTGATTCGTGAATAGTTAGTGAGTATTTTTTTTTTTAAGTTTTACGTTTATTTCTGCTAAGTTAGTTCTTAGACTATTAAACAGAGGCATGGCAGGACAGCTCAGTCCTGTCGCATGTACATCCTGCGCCATGTGGGAAGTCCTGAACGCTTCTCGTCGCCTGGACGACCACGTTTGCGGGAAGTGTCGTCAGCTATGGCAGATCGAGATCCGTATTTCAGAGCTTGAGCGGCAGTTGGAGTCACTGCAGTGCATCCGCAAGGCTGAGAACTTCATGGATAGTACATTTCAGGATGTGGTCACCCTGCAGCTTAAGAGTATGCAGGTATAGAGGGAATGGGTGACCTCCAGACAGAAGAGGAGGACCCACTCACTCTCCAACCAGTATTCGGTTCTGAGTACTGCTGGGGGCAATGGTTCCTCTGGGGAGTGCAGCCAGAGCCAAGTCCATGGCACCATGGGTGGCTCAGCTACACAGGAGTGGAGGAAGAAGAGTGGAAGAGCTATAGTGGGAGGGGATTCAATAGTTAGGGGAGCAGACAGGCGTTTCTGCGGCCGCAGATGTGACTCCAAGATGGTATGTTGCCTCCCTGGTGCCAGGGTCAAGGATGTCACAGAGCGGCTGCAGGACATTCTGAGGGGGGAGCATGAACAGCCAGAGGTCGTGGTCCATATCAGTACCAATGACATCGGCAGAAAGAAAGATGAGGTCCTGCAGGCAGATTCTAAGGAGCTAGGAGAGAGATTAAAAATTAGGACCACAAAGGATTACTGCCGGTGCCACATGCTAATGAGTACAGAAATAGGAGGATAGAGCAAATGAATGCATGGCTGCAGAGATGGTGCAGAAGGGAAGCTTTAGATTCCTGAGTTATTGGGACTGTTTCTGGGGGAGGTGGGACCTGTACAAGTCGGACGGGTTGCAACTTATCAGAGCCGGGACCAATATCCTTGCGGCGGGGCGGGGGGGGGGGGGGGCGGTTGCTCGTGCAGTTGGGGAGGGTTTAAACTAGCTTGGCAGGGGGTTGGGAACCTGAGAGTAGATTCAGAAGGGAGAGAAGCAAAGCTGGAATTGGAAAGCAGAAAATTAGAAACTGAATTTGAAAGGCAGAGGAAACAAAGGCTAGAAAATAGACAACAAGGGAGTTTGACAGTGCTAAATGGTATATACTCTGTACTCAATTCCAGGAGTCTAGGGTATAAGGCAGAAGAGCTGAAAGCCAAGATAGACACTTGGGAGTATGATATTATAGCAATTACTGAGACATGGCTGAAAGAGGGGCAGGTATGTCAGCTCAACATTCCTGGTTACAGGGTTTGCAAATGGAATAGAGAAGGGTTAACCAAAGAGGGGGGCTTCACAGTATTGATTCAAGAAACAATTACAGTTGTGAGGTGGGATGATATATTCGGATCATCAAATGAGGCCATATGGGTTGAACTGAAGAACAGAAAAGGGATGATCACAGTGCTGGGAGTGTACAATAGACCCCCAAACAGTCAGAGGGAGATAGAAGAGCAAATATGTAGCAAATTTATGAGATGTGCAAAAACTATAAGGCAGTAATAGTAGGGGATTTCATCTACCCCAATATTAATTGGGAGAGAATTGGCGTGAAAGGTATAGAGAGTGCAGAATTCTTCAAATGCATTCAGGAGAACTTTTTTAGCCAGTAGGTAACAAGTCTTTACAAAGGAGGGGGCGGTTCTGATCTTAGTTTTAGGCAATGAAGCTGGGCAGCTAGAAGGGGTATAAGTGGGACAGCATTTTGGTATTAGTGATCATAATTCAGTTAGATTTAGGGTAGTTATGGAAAAGGACAAAGTTAGACCAGGAATAAAAGTTCTCAATTGGGGAAAAGCCAATTTTGCTTGGCTCAGTGGACGGCAACTTGAAGGTAAATCAGTGTCAGAGCATGGGAGGCATTCAAGGAGGAAATCCAGAGGGTTCAGAGCAAGAATGTTCCCTTAAAGAAAAAGGGTGGGACTAACAAATCTAGAGCCCCCTGGATGTCAAGGAGCATACAGGGTAGGATAAAGAAAAAAAGGGAAGCTTATGACAGATACCGAGGGCTCAATACTGCAGAAACTCTAGAGGAGTATAGGAAGTGCAGGGGTGAAATTAAAAAGGATATGAGGAAAGCAAAGAGAGAGCATGAAAACATTTTTGCAAGTAAAATCAAGGAAAGCCCAAAGATGTTTTAGAAATACATTAAGAGCAAGTGGATAATTAAAGAAAGATTCCAATTAGGGACCATGAAGGTAATCTGTGTGTGGAAGCAGAAAACGTGGGTATGGTTCTCAATGAATATTTTGCGTCTGTTTTCACAAAGGAGAGGGGCGATATAGACATTGCAATCAGGGCAGAGGAGTGTGAAATATTAGATGAAATAAACAGAGAGAGAGAGGAAGTATTAAGGCGTTTAGCAGCTTTGAAAGTGGATAAAGCCCCAGGCCTGGATGAAATGTATCCCAGGCTGTGAAGAGAAGCAAAGAGGAAATAGCAGAAGCTCTGACCATCATTTTCCAATCCTCTCTGGCTACAGTTGTGGTGCCGGAGGACTTGAAGACTGTTAATGTTGTACATTTGTTTAAAAAGGGAGAAAGGGTAGACCGAGTAATTACAGGCTAGTCAGCCTAATCTTGGTGGTGGGAAAATTATTAGGAAAAATTCTGAAGGACAGGATAAATCTTCATTTAGAAAGAAACAAATTAGTCAAAGACAATCAGCATGAAGGTCGTGTCCGACTAACTTGAATTAAATTTTTGAGGAGGTAACAAGGAGAGTTGATGAGGGTACTAGTTTTGTATAGTGTATATGGATTTTAGCAAGGATTTTGACACGGTCCCACATAGCATACTGGTCACGAAAATAAAAGCCCATGTGATCCAAAGCAAAGCGGCAAGTGGGATCCAAAATTGTCTCAGAGGCAGGTAGCAAAGAATAATGTGTGTTTTTGTGACTTTAAGGCTGTTTCCAGTGGGGTTCTGCAGGGCTCAGTACTAGGTCCCTTGCTTTTTGTGGTTTATATCAATGATTTAGACTTAAATGTAGGGGGTATGATTAAGAGGTTTGCAGATGATACAAAAATTGGCTGTGTGGTTGAAAATGAAGAAGAAAGCTGTAGACTACAGGAAAATATCAATGAACTGGTCAGGTGGGCAGGACATTGGGAAATGGAATTCAATCCAGAGAAGAGTGAGGCAATGCATTTGGGGATGGCTAACAAGGCAAGGGAATACACATTAAATGGTAGGACACAGAGAAGTGTAGAGGAAAAAAGCGACCATGGAATGCATGTCCACAGATCCCTGAAGGTAACAAGCTAGTAAGATAATATGGCCACATCCCCAACATTGAAGCACTAACCACACTTGATCAGCTCCGCTGGGCAGGCCACATTGTTCGTGTCATGTATGTACATGCTGTTGGTAGCCACCAGATGGTGTCATTGTTGGAGGCCACTGAGCAGCACGCACATGGTGCTGCTCTGGTATAAAAGGCCAGCCATTTTGTGAGTCAGACACTTTGGGTCGCAATAAAGCAGAAACAAGGTTGTACCTTGTTCAGTGAAACAGTACTCAGTTTGTACCTTCATTGCATACATAACATTTGGCGACAAGAATACAAGAACCTTTGTTTGCAAAATGAGCACGACTGGACTTTGAGAGCGATTTGTGGAGGTAGAAGATTGGGCAGACTTTAGGAGCCGTTTTAACCAGTACTTCGTGGCCAACAAAATGAAGGGGGTCGACGATGCAGATCGGCGCTGGGCAGTGTTCCTCACTGTGTGCGGTTCAAAGATCTATGGTCTGATAAAGAATCTACTCATGCCTTGTGATCCAACAGAGAAAACATACAAGGAGTTGTGTACAATGGTATGGTAGCACCTCAAGCCAGACGACGGCATCATCATCTCGAGAGACGCGTTTAATCGGAAGGCAAAAGCGCGGCGGAATTCGTTGCCGACCTGAGACGTCTAACGGGACCATGCAAGTTCGGGATGGTGATGGTAGACATGCTGCGGCACTTCTTTGTTATCGCTATCAACCACGAGGTGATCCTGAGCAAACTTCTGGCGGTGGAGGAGTTCGATTTAAAAAGGGCCATCCAGATCACTCAATCATGTATGACGACGGACTGGAGTTTAAAGCAAATAGCGGTGAAGAACCGAACCTCAGCAAGTACTGTAAATGCGATTGATTCGGTGTTCGGCAGAGCGGCACATGGCAGGACCTATCTGGCTACGTTCGCAAAACCTGTGACTGCCCAAAGTCCGCCAGCGGGAATGTATCCAACCTCTCCGTGTTCACGTTGTGGAGGAAATCATCAGCACCAGCAGTGCCGATTTAAGCAATATAGTTGCAAAGGCTGTCTGAGAGTGGGGCATCTCCAGCGCAAGTATCCGCAGATGAGCAAGCGAGCTGCAACACACCACGTGGAGGACAAGAGTCAGACGAGCACGGATCCGGATATGCAATCCAAGATGCCAGAGGAGGAAGTGTGTGGACTGTACTCTTTCATAACCAAGAGTAAACCAATTTTGATTAAGGTGAAGTTTAACGGGATACCGGTATCGATGGAACTGGACACAGGGGCGAGTCAATTGATCACGAACGAGAGGGCATTTAATAAGCTATGGGATACTAAGACTGTGAGGCCCAGGCTGAGCCCTGTTAATGCCAAGCTGCGCACGTACACCAAAGAACTGATAAAGGTGATTGGCAGTGCACAAAATTAATGTGTCGTATAACGGTGCGGTTCATGAGTTACCGCTGTGGATTGTTCCAGGCAATGACCCAACGCTGCTCAGCAGGAGCTGGTTGGAGAAAATCAGATGCTACTGGAACGACAAAGACATTGCCATCGGAGGAAGATACATGTGCCCAAGCACTGAGCAAGTTCCCCTCGCTGTTCGAACTGGGTATCGGCAACTTCACAGGAGCCAAGGTGCAGATCCACGTGGACTCAGATGCAAGACCAGTTCATCATAAAGCTCGGGCAGTGCCGTATTTGATGAGGAAGAAGGTCGAAATTGAACTGGACAGACTCCAGTGTGAAGGGATCATATCACCGGTCGAATTTAATGAATGGGCCAGCCCCATTGTTCCTGTGCTGAAAAGTGATGGCACAGTCAGAATCTGTGGAGACTACAAGGCTACGATCAACTGGGTTTCGAAACAAGATCAGTACCCGTTACCGAAGGCTAATGACTTGCTTGTGACACTAGCCGGAGAGAAGTCGTTCACAAAACTTGACTTGATGTCGGCCTATATGACACAGGAGTTGGTCGAGACGTCGAAGAGACTTACGTGCATTAACACACACAAAGGACTGTTTATTTACCACAGGTGCCCGTTTGGAATTCGCTCGGCTGCAGCAATATTCCAGAGAAATATGGAAAGTCTACTGAAGTCCGTTCCCAGAACCGTCGTGTTCCAAGATGACATCCTGATCACCGGTCGTGACTCCAAGGAACATCTGAACAACCTGGAAGAGGTTCTACTGCGTTTGGACAGAGTGGGACTCAGACTTAAGCGCTCGAAATGCGTCTTCATGGCACCGGAGGTCGAATTCCTCGGGAGGAAAATCGCCGCTGATGGCATCAGACCTACTGACGTGAAAACCAAAGCCATCAAGAATGCAGCCCAAGCCGCAGAACGTGACGGAGCGGCGTTCATTCCTGGGTCTACTCAACTACTTTAGTAACTTCCTCCCTAAATTAAGCACCTTACTTGAACCACTGCACATGCTATTGAGAAAAGGCATCAACTGGGTGTGGGGCACATTGCAAGACAGAGCTTTCGAGAAAGCCACCAATCTGCTTTGCTTGAACAAGCTGCTGGTACATTATGACCCATGTATACATTTAGTTTTCGCCTGTGATGCATCGTCATATGGAATTGGTTGCGTGTTACAACAAGCCAATGAGTCGGGGAACCTTCAACCTGTCGCGTATGCATCCAAAGGTTTGTCTAAATCAGAAAGAGCCTACAGTATGGTAGAAAAAGAAGCTTTAGCATGTGTGTACAGTGTTAAAAAGATGCATCAATATCTGTTCGGTCTGAGGTTTGAATTAGAGATCAATCACAAGCGGCTCATTTTGTTGTTTTCCGAGAGCAAAGGTATCAATACCAACGCTTCATCCCGCATCCAAAGGTGGGCGCTGACATCATCTGCCTATGATTATGTCATTCGCCACAGATCTGGCACAAAGAATTGTGCCGATGCTTGAGCCGGTTGCCATTGCCCACACTGGCAGATTTGATGTTAATCATGAATGCTTTTGAGAGTGAAGGTACCCCTGTCACGGCTCAACAAGTTAAGACCTGAACCAGCCAGGACCTGATATTATCGGTGGTAAAAGGTTGCATCCTCAAAGGGGTTTGGTCTGCCATACCTAAGCAAATGTGCGAGGAGGCCAAATCGTACATTCGTCGCAAGGATGAACTGTCTATTCAAGCAGATTGCATATTGTGAGGCAATCGAGTTGTAATGCCTAAGAAAGGGAGAGAGAAGTTTGTGCGTGAGTTACACAGCACACATCCTGGGAAAGTGATGATGAAGGCCATCGCCAGGTCCCATGTATGGTGGCCAGGAATTGATTCTGAGCTGGAAGCATGCATGCATCAGTGCAACACCTACATGCAGCTCAGTAAAGCACCAGCATAATCGCCGCTGATTCTGTGGTCATGGCCATCCAAACCTTGGTCCAGGATCCATGTAGATTTTGCAGGTCCCTTGGTACCTTCCTGGGCAAGATGTTTTTTTATGGTGGTGGATGCTTATTCGACGTGGATAGAATGCATAATCATATCATCCAGTACGTCCACGGCAACCATAGAGAACCTCAATGTCATGTTCGCGACATGTGGTCTGCCTGACATAGTGGTGAGCGACAATGGGTCATGCTTCACCAGTCAGGAGTTTGTAAAACTTAACAGGATAAAACATGTAAGGTCAGCACCGTTCAAGCCTGCGTCCAACGGGCAAGCAGAACGTGTAGTACAAATTATCAAGCAAAGCATGAGGAGAGTAACCCAAGGGTCACTGCAGACCCGCTTGTCTTGCATACTGCTGAGTTACAGCACAAGACCCCACACACTCACAGGGGTCTTGCCTGCTGAGCTCATGATGAAAAGAGGTCTTAAGACTAAGTTATCTCTTGTACGCCTGGATTTAAGTAATCATGTTGAATACAGAAGAAAGAGTCAACAAGGGTACCACGATCGCGCAACTGTGTCACGCGAGATTTCTGTTAATGATCCTATATATGTGTTGAATTATGGTCAGGGTCCCAAATGGATCGCTGGTACGGCCATGGCCAAGGAGGGCGACAGAGTTTTGGTTATTAAGCTCAAGAATGGGCAAACTTGCAGGAAACACATGGATCAAACAAAGCTGAGGCACACATACGAGCCAGAGCAGTCGGGCGAAGAAACCGTCGACGACCAACCAACCTACCAGCAGCCTTCAGTGGACTCAAGGGTCATCAGTAAACCCGGAATTCCCATCACGGACTTGTTCAATAAAAATGGACTTGCAATTCCTGATATGGCCACTACCACCCCCAACAAGTCAGCCATCCAGCCACCAACCACAACAGACTCCGCGCATTCACCCAAGGCCGGAATCGAACTGAGACGGTTAACCCGGGAGCGTAAAGCACCGGACCGTCTCAACCTGTGAAAGACTGTGATAAGATCTCAGAGGAGGGTATTGTCATGTCTGTACATGCTGTTTGTAGCCACCAGATGGTGTCATTGTTGGAGGCCATTGAGTAGCACGCACATGGTGCTGTTCTGGTATCAAAGGCCAGCCATTTTGTGAATCATAAGAATATTAGAACATAAGAATTAGGAACAGGAGTAGGCCATCTAGCCCCTCGAGCCTGCTCCGCCATTCAACAAGATCATGGCTGATCTGGCCATGGACTCAGCTCCACTTACCCGCCCACTCCCCGTAACCCTTAATTCCCTTATTGGTTAAAAATCTATCTATCTGTGATTTGAATACATTCAATGAGCTAGCTCAACTGCTTCCTTGGGCAGAGAATTCCACAGATTCACAACCCTCTGGGAGAAGAAATTCCTTCTTAACTCGGTTTTAAATTGGCTCCCCCGTATTTTGAGGCTGTGCCCCCTAGTTCTAGTCTCCCCAACCAGTGGAAACAACCTCTCTGCCTCTATCTTGTCTATCCCTTTCATTATTTTAAATGTTTCTATAAGATCACCCCTCATCCTTCTGAACTCCAACGAGTAAAGACCCAGTCTACTCAATCTATCATCATAAGGTAACCCCCTCATCTCCGGAATCAGCCTAGTGAATCGTCTCTGTACCCCCTCCAAAGCTAGTATACCCTTCCTTAAGTAAGGTGACCAAAACTGCATGCAGTACTCCAGGTGCAGCCTCACCAATACCCTATACAGTTGCAGAAGGACCTCCCTGCTTTTGTACTCCATCCCTCTTGCAATGAAGGCCAACATTCCATTCGCCTTCCTGATTACCTGCTGCACCTGCAAACTAACTTTTTGGGATTCTTGCACAAGGACCCCCCGGTCCCTCTGCACCGCAGCATGTTGTAATTTCTCCCCATTCAAATAATATTCCCTTTTACTGTTTTTTTTTCCAAGGTGGATGACCTCACACTTTCCGACATTGTATTCTATCTGCCAAACCTTAGCCCATTCGCTTAACCTATCTAAATCTCTTTGCAGCCTTTCTGTGTCCTCTACACAACCCGCTTTCCCACTAATCTTTGTGTCATCTGCCAATGTTGTTACACTACACTCTGTCCCCTCTTCCAGGTCATCTATGTATATTGTAAACAGTTGTGGTCCCAGCACCGATCCCTGTGGCACACCACTAACCACCGATTTCCAACCCGAAAAGGACCCATTTATCCCGACTCTCTGCTTTCTGCCAGCCAGCCAATTCTCTATCCATGCTAATACATTTCCACTGACTCCGCGTACCTTAATCTTCTGCAGTAACCTTTTGTAACTTTGGGCCGTAATAAAGCAGAAACAAGGTTGTACCTTGTTCAGTTAAACAGTACTCAGTTTGTACCTTCATTGCATACATAACAGTTTGCATGCCAGACACAAGACTCCCAAAGCAAGCGCTCTATTCGGAACTCCTTCACGACAAACGAGCCAAAGGTGGGCAGAGGAAACATTACAAGGACACCCTCAAAGCCTCCCTGATATAGTGCAACATCCCCACTGACACCTGGGAGTCCCTGGCCAAAGTGGAGGAAGTGCATCCGGGAGGGCGCTGAGCACCTCGAGTCTCATCGCCAAGAGCATGCAGAAATCAAGCGCAGACAGCGGAAAGAGCGTGTGGCAAACCTGTCCCACCCACTATTTCCCTCAACGACTATCTGTCCCACCTGTGACAGGGATTGTGGTTCTCGTGTTGGACTGTTCAGCCACCTAAGGACTCATTTTAAGAGTGGAAGCAAGTCTTCCTCGATTCTGAGGGACTGCCTATGATGATGATGATGATGATGATGAAGGCATACGTAATACTTGTCTTTATTAGCCAAGGCAATGAATACAAGAGCAGGGAGGTTATGCTTGAACTGTATAAAACACTAATTCGGCCGCAGCTAGAGTACTGCGTGCAGTTCTGGCCACCACATTACAGGAAAGATGTGATTGCACTAGAGAGGGTACAGAGGAGATTTATGCGGATGTTGCCTGGACTGGAGAATTTCAGTTCGGAGGAAAGATTGGATAGGCTGGGTTTGTTTTCTTTGGAACAGAGGAGGCTGAGTGAAGACCTTATTGAGGTGTATAGAGTGGATTGGAAGGAACTATTTCCCTTAGCAGAGGGGTCAACAACCAGGGGGCATAGATTTAAAGTAATCGGTCGGAGGTTTAGAGGGGATATGAGGGGAAATGTTTTCACCCAGAGGGTGGTGGGGGTCTGGAACTCACTGCATGAACGAGTGGTAGAGGCAGAAATCCTCACCACATTTAAAAAGTACTTGGATGTGAACTTGAAGTGCCGTAACCTACAAGACGGCAGATGAAGAGCTGGAAAATGGGATTAAGTTGGATAGCTCTTTGGCGGCCAGCATGGACACAATGGGCCGAAATGGCCTCCTTCCGTGCTGTAAATTTCTATGATTCTATGAGGGTCCAACAGCTCCGGAGTGAATAGAGTCACTCAACCATGTTGGAGGTCTGGTAAAAAATAATGATCAACCACACTTACTAATATTATTGCAAGAATGTTTGTAGTCATAACTTCAGGCTAGATTGGGGGCAGAGAAAAGAAAAGGCGGCCCCAAATGATAGGAATTAACAGAAGAAAAGAAAATAAATCCAGCGTCCATTGCGTTGATTCAGACGAGGAATCAGAGGAAGAAACCATACCAACAAAGTCCTTAGCCCCACTCTCCTCTTCCCCAGTGATCTGTGGGGCTCTTTACCCGGTGGGCAGTCACTGAAAATCAGTTCTTGGCTCATCAAAACTTTCATAGTACCTGTGGAAAGGAAGCGATCTTCAAAACTACATTGATAAAAATGCAGAAAACACAGGAGAGTGTAAGAACAAACATGTTTCTGCATGAACGCTCAATGATTACTACTACTCCAGCAGTGCATCTTTGTCAGCATGTTTGTGGATTGTAAAAGTTTTATAAAAGGCTGGTAAAGCAATGATCCGAAAAGTTGAGAGTTGTTGGGTGTGATCGTGGGAGCTGAAATCAGCGGCACCTGAAAATAGATCGCAGCCATCAGTGGGGAACAGCAGAGGTTGCTGGGCATACCAAGAATGGGGAATAAGGTGTGATAAAAGAGGCAGAACTGTCTCACCAGTCCACGAGGGAGAAGTGTGGCCGTCCCAGCATTGAGAGAGTTTCTGTAGGGTGGGCGTTAGAAACAAAGTATTGAGACAGCGTGTAAGCATTGTGTGAGGTCTGCAAGAAGAAAAATAAAATGCCTGTTTTATAAAACAGAAAATACAAATTAAAATTTTCAAAAATACTTCAGTGTTTATCTGAAAAGAGAAGAACAATGTGGAGGATAGTGTGCAGCAGTCTTGTGGCACAAGTCGTCATGTCCTCTAAATGCTGAAGCCCCACCTTTAGACATCACAGGCAATTAATACAATTAACATTAAAATCCCTTCGAAAATATTTCCATGGGACTTTTGAATGGAGAAAAGTGGCCTGACATAATGGGGCTGAAATTCGCCGTCCCCGAAGTGATGGCTACTGCAGGGTTTGGGTGGCTGATCGAAAAATTTGATCGGCCGCTGCGGTCGGGTGATTTTCCCTCCCCAAGCCATATTCAGCTCAGGGGGGATTTGAGCAGTACTCACTTCCGCCGGAAACGACGGGGTGAAGCCACTGTAAAGGTAAGTTTCCAGCGTTGAGCTCAGCAGCGTGCAGGCCACTGGAAAGTGGCCAGGACAAGGATTTTCAGCTCCAAAAAGGTAGCACTTCTTCAGGCAGTGCCCCCACGAGGTACACCTGGTCAGAAGCAGGGCGGCACGCAAGAGAAGGCGTCGCCCTCAGCGCCGTGCAGACAGGCAGCGGGCAAGTGAGGCAGCAGCCATGATTCGTTCACTCTACGCCAGACCAGTGTGCCCGCCATCTTGACATGCCCCAATCAGGATTGCGGTTGGCTGCTTGGAGACAAGGGATATCCCGTGTCCATCATCATCATCGTCATAGGCAGTCCCTCGAACGAGGATAACTTGCTTTCACGCCAAAAAAGGATGAGTTCACAGGTGTTTCAATGAAGGACCTAATATTCCAGGTCCTGAACTACATAGTGTAGGGTGGAAAATGCCTGTGCATAGATTTTTTTTAAACGTGTGGTGGCCGTTGCATACCAGCTACCACACGGGTTTGACAGAGCCAGGTCTTGGTCCAGTGGCAAGGATTAACCAAGACGACTGGAGACCTGCTCTGCTGCACGGGCCGAGTACGCACACATATCACAGTGTGGGCTGTCCCGTGCTGCCCCTGGGCCCTCGCCTCTTCTGGCCCCGACCTCGCGCCTCTCCTGGGCCCCGATCACATTGCTCCACGATCTCTCGCCGCTCCTTCTCCCCGACCGATTGGAGCATGGACAGGTATCCCCTGTCCACTTGGCTGTTCACTTCACTGTGGAACACCAGGACAGCACCAGAGCATGCATACAATGACGCTCATTGTGCCACCAGGTGCATCATCGAGCAGTGCATAGGCATCCTTAAGCAGAGGTTCCGGTGCCTGGACTGCTCTGCTGGCACCTTGCACTCTCCTCAATGGGTCTCCATAATCGTTGTGGTCTGCTGCATGCTGCACAACCTGGCCATCATGAGGGGACAGCAGCTGGAGGTCGAGCCAACAGTACCACCTGAGGAGGAGGAGGCGGAGGATCCCCGTTGCCCCAGAGCTAGGAGGTGTCAGAAGGCTTTCGACAAGGTCCCACACAGGAGATTAATGTGCAAAGTTAAAGCACATGGGATTGGGGGTAGTGTGCTGACGTGGATTGAGAACTGGTTGTCAGACAGGAAGCAAAGAGTAGGAGTAAATGGGTACTTTTCAGAATGGCAGGCAGTGAATAGTGGGGTACTGCAAGGTTCTGTGCTGGGGCCCCAGCTGTTTACATTGTACATTAATGATTTAGACGAGGGGATTAAATGTAGTATCTCCAAATTTGCGGATGACACTAAGTTGGGTGACAGTGTGAGCTGCGAGGAGGATGCTATGAGGCTGCAGAGTGACTTGGATAGGTTAGGTGAGTGGGCAAATGCGTGGCAGATAAAGTATAATGTGGATAAATGTGAGGTTATCCACTTTGGTGGTAAAAACAGAGAGACAGACTATTATCTGAATGGTGACAGATTAAGAAGGGGGAAGGTGCAGCGAGACCTGGGTGTCATGGTACATCAGTCATTGAAGGTTGGCATGCAGGTACAGCAGGCGGTTAAGAAAGCAAATGGCATGTTGGCCTTCATAGCGAGGGGATTTGAGTACAGGGGCAGGGAGGTGTTGCTACAGTTGTATAGGGCCTTGGTAAGGCAACACCTGGAGTATTGTGTACAGTTTTGGTCTCCTAACTTGAGGAAGGACGTTCTTGCTATTGAGGGAGTGCAGCGAAGATTCACCAGACTGATTCCCGGGATGGTGGGACTGACCTATCAAGAAAGACTGGATCAACTGGGCTTGTATTCACTGGAGTTCAGAAGAGTGAGAGGGGACCTCATAGAAACGTTTACAATTCTGACGGGTTTGGACAGGTTGGATGCGGGAAGAATGTTCCCAATGTTGGGGAAGTCCAGAACCAGGGGTCACAGTCTAAGGATAAGGGGTAAGCCATTTAGGACCGAGATGAGGAGAAACTTCTTCACCCAGAGAGTGGTGAACCTGTGGAATTCTCTACCACAGTAAGTAGTTGAGGCCAATTCACTAAATATATTCAAAAGGGAGTTAGATGAAGTCCTTACTACTCGGGGGATCAAGGGGTATGGCGAGAAAGCAGGAAGGGGGTACTGAAGTTTCATGTTCAGTCATGAACTCATTGAATGGCGGTGCAGGCTAGAAGGGCTGAATGGCCTGCTCCTGCACCTACTTTCTATGTTTCTATGTGTCGACCCATTGCCACCCTGGAAGAGCCGGGTGCAGACTGGCCAGCACCCTCCTGGGAGGGTGCATCTCCACATATATGGAGGTGCCTGACACCTCCCCTGCAATCTCCCTCCGTGCATTATGTACTGGTGTTCTGCCAGTTCTAACCACATCAGGAAACAGTATTCTTCTTCTGTCCTCCATATTGTCCATCAATGTCTCCAGCTCCGTATCAGTGAACCTGTTGGCTCTCCTTGCATCTCTTACACCAGCCATCCTTCCAAACTCCTTCTAAACTCCTTCCCCACTTAGGACCTTGCTGCAAACCCTGACCTTTAAAAAGGCAAGGGGGCAGCTGGCTCATTAGAAACCCTTATCTGCATGCTGAAGTTCTCAGTGGTGATAACGCTCAATTAAGACAGCCACACCGCTGAAAAATCCACTTTGGAAGAGTTCATTTGCACTAGAATCCATTTGTTCACTTTTGGAGCTGAATATGGGGTGGCCCAGTCACGAAAAAAGTTCAGTGCTAATGGCCACAAAAAGGTGGGGGGGTGGGCACTAGCTTTCCAGCCGTACTGAATTTCGGGCCCACTGTTTTTAAACACTATACAGATTTCTGGCATGAAAGGAAGATTTACAATAGGCTCCAAAGTGCATTAAATATTTGCCAATATATTTTCACAGGGTGGGGAAGACAATAAATCTCATACCTTCAGCACTCAAATCTTCCTTCAGTCATTTTTAACCACCAATCCTGAATACTGCTCGAGTGTATTTTTCAGTTTACTTGCAATAATAGTCGAGTATATCTGCAACTTAAGATCTAACAATCCATGCAACTCCCTGTCTGCCCATGCCACAAGACCGATACTCAGCATCAACCGGTGCTCGTGTGTGTTCAATGATCCTTGACTGGGCATGGCTGAATTTCTTAGGCTTCCTGTGCTAATCTATCTTGTTCAGAATAATCAAGAGTGCTTTCTTTATAATTGTGACCTCAACCAGCCTTTTGGGTGCGATATTAAACAGAGGCTCCATCTGCCCTCTCCTGTAGGCAGAAATGATCCTTTGCACTATTCGAACAAGAGTGGGGGAGTTCTTCTGATGTCCTGGTCAACATTTATCCTTCAACCAACACCACTAAAACAGATTATTGTCTCATTTATCTTGTTGCTGTCATGCTGTGCACAAATTGGCTGCTTCATTTTCCTACATTACAACTTTCACTGCACTTCAAAGATACTTATATAGTTGTGAAGTGCTTTGAAGGGTCCTGAGGATGTTAAAGGTGCTATATAACATTGACAACTCCAAGCTCTACCTCATCACCACTTCTCTTGACCCCTCCACTGTCTCTAAATTATTCGACTGCTTGTCCAACATCCAATCCAGTACTGGGTGAGCAGAAATTTCCTCCAACTAAATACAGGGAAGACCAAAGCTGCTGGCCGAGAAATTGGAAGTTTTAGCGCACTCGTTAAGGCGGGTCCCGCAGCAGCTGCCATTTGTCAGGTTGGCAGTGCTGCTGTTGCCTGCGCTCGCAGAAAGTATTTTAATTAGCAGGAGCCTGACGCCAATCGGCGTGCAATGCCGAATTGATGTACACTCATCCATTTTGGAACTCGCTGCTCCTCTTACCGCCCTCTCCAAAGAACGCCCGTGCATGCAGCCATTGACAGCATGGGGAGGCAGGGGAAAGCAGCAGTGAGCTCGAAACCTTGCAGTAATCAGCTGCTAGGATAACTTAAGTATGGAGAGCTATTGGAGTGAAAACTACTTCCACTGAGATGCATCAAATCTATCCCGCTGGTCAGTCAAACAGTATAGAAGGTACTTTTAAAATAAACTGTACTATCCTACAGTTGTAATAATCTCAGGAAATATCAATGCCGCATTTCTTTAAATTTTAAACGTTTGGGTTTTCTAGTTTTGGAACAGATAAAATGATATGCAAAGTTTGGAATTCTGCTTTTAAAAGACTTGACAGCATATTCTTACCAAGAGTTCTTTAAAAGATTGTTGTTGTAAAAAATTTGATTGAACTGTCTTCTGCACCATTTACACCATTAAACTTCTGCCCAAGATTTCATGTTGCCTTTTTAAAATTTATTTTCATTACTGTCTCATGCAACAGTTTAATGACATCTATGCCACAGTCTTTATGTGATGTTTCTAATCACAGTCCCTCCAAATCTGAGCCTGGGCTTTAAGAGCTACTCACCAGGGAGTGAATCCCCTGTGCGATATGCAGGCTAGTGCATTGTCACTGCTAGCTGCAAAACTGTGTATCCCCAATCCCTCCAGCATCATGGTGGAGCACACACCTCCATATAGAAACCATCTGGGTAAAAGATTTGTGGAGCTAGTAGCAGCCAGCGAAGGTGGGAGTACCAGGCAGTATGGCACCCTTTGTGGACCACACATAAGACCCAGATAAATGTCCACTCAAGTAACAGGCGAGCCGTGGACAAACCAATGCCTCGTGATGTGTCACAATGCACATTGCTCCAACATTACAAGGACTATCAGTGGACTCGATGGAAAAACTCGGGCGCCATCACCCAATGCTCAACACTGCCCGAAAAAGCTACAAACGCGATCTTCAGCCTCCTACCTCTCTTTCATCCCAAGACACTCTTTTGACCAAGCTTTTGGTCATCTACCCCAATCTCTCCTCATGTGACTGGGTTTGATAACACTTCTGTGAAGGGTTTTGGGACGTTTTACTATATTAAAGGAGCTATATAAATGCAAGTTGTTGTAGCCTGATCTCGTTCCCTTTATATACTATTCCTCTATTTATCAACATGACCTGCCACCTTTAAGGATTTGTGCATCTGTACTTTTCAAAATAATGCCATTTATAGTATACTGTATTTCCATATTAATCCTCCCAAAGACTGTCACTTCACATTTCTCCACATTGAACTCCATTTGCCATACTTCTGGCCATTTCACCATCCTGTCTATGTCATCCTGAAGCCTATAACTATTCTCATCATTACCGACTAAAGTGCTAAGTTTCGTCTAATCTTCAAACTTTATAATGGTGGTCCCTACACCCGAATCTAGGTCATTTATAAAAATTGAACAACAAATAATGGATCCAAAACTGATGCTTGGTGAAAAACACTGCTAACCACCTCCCAGTCTGAAAAATATCCATCCACCACCCTCCTTTACTTCCTGTACTGTCTGACACTTTGTCAAATGCCTTTTCAAAGTCCATACATATACACAACATATATATCGACAGGGTCAAAGCTGAGAGGCTGTTGCCCCTGGCTGGAGAGTCTAGAACTAGGGATCATAGTCTCAGGATAAGGGGTCAGCCATTTAGGACTGAAGTGAGGAGAAATTTCCTCACTCGCAGTTGTGAATCTTTGGAATTTATCTCAGATGGCAGTGTGGAAGCTCAGTCATTGAGTATACACATGGCAGAGATAGATAGATCTAAGGGAATAAAGGAATGCGAGGATAGGGCAGGAAAGTGCAGTTGAGGTAGAAGATCAGCCATGATCTTATTGAATGGCTTGAGGAGCCATATGGCCTACTCTTCCTCCTATTTCTTGTGTTAACATCTTCTGCACTACCTTGAGCAACCTTCCGTTATCTTATCAAAGAATTCAATCAGGTTAGTCAAACATAATTTGCCGTTAACAAATCCCTGTTCGCCCTCCTTCATTAACCCATGCCTTTCCAAATGAAAGTTTATTTTTGTCCCTGAATTTTCCAATTATTTCTCCATTACTGATGTTTGGCTGACTGGCCTAGATTTTCCTGGTTTATCTCTCTTCCCTTTCTTGAATAGTGCTGGAACATTAACAACCCTTCAATGCTCTGGCACTACTCCTGTATTCAATGAGGATTGAAAGATTCCGACCAATGCCCCTGCTATTTCTATCTTTGCTTCGTTCAGCAACCAAGGATGCATTCCTACTGGACCAGGTGACTTATCAACTTTCAGTAATGGTTGTCAGCTGTGGTCCAGTTGGTAGCACCCTCACCTTTGAGCCAGAAGGTGTGGGTTCAAGTCCTGCTCCAGAAACTTGAGCACACAAATCTAGGCTGACACTCCACTGCAGTACTAAGGGAGACATTAAACCGAGGCCCCGTCTGCTCCCTCAGGTGGACATAAAAAATCCCATGGCACTATTTCGAAGAAGAGTAGGAGAGTTATCCCCGGTATCCCTCAATCAACATCACAAAAAACTGATTGTCTGGTCATTATCGCATTGCTGTTTGTGGGAGTTTCTGTGCGCAAATTGGCTGCCGCGTTTCCCACGTTACAACAGTGACTACACTCCAAAAGTACTTCATTGACTGTAAAGCGTTTTGAGACATCCGGTGGTCGTGAAAAGTGCAAAATAAATGTGCATTTTTTTCATTCAATCAGCATCACTAAAACAGATTATCTGGTCATTACTACATAGCTGTATGTGGGAACTTGCTGTGTGCAAAATTAACTGCTGTGTTTCCAATAATACAACAGTGACTATACTTCAAAAAGTACTTCATTGGCTGTAAAGCGCTTTGAAACATCTGGTGGTCATGAAAGGTGTTATATAAATGCAGGTCTTTCTTTAATCTTTTGAGTATGACTTCTCTAATTATTACTATGCTGTCCAAAACTTCCCTCTCCTGTTTTAGTGTAACCTTCACATTATCTGCTTCCTTTGAGAAAATAGATAAAAAGTACTCACTTAATATTTTAGCCATGTCCTCTGCCTCAACATGAAGATTTCCCTTTGGGTCCTTAATCGGCGCAACTTTTTCCCTAGCTAACTGTTGTGTATGGAGAAAGACTCAGACTGAACACTATGAACTCAAAGTAAAATGTGACCTTCGTCTTTTATTGCAGGTCTCCAGAGTGCCTCTAAAACCTGTGAAGCCTTCTTAAATGCCTGTGCTCCCAAGGGATTATGGGATCCCTTGGGACGTCAGGGGATGAGCCCTCTGGTGGCTGTACAGTGTAAATACAAGTCCACATTTTTACACAAGAGATTAATGTGCAAAGATAAAGCACATGGGATTGGGGGTAGTGTGCTGACATGGATTGAGAACTGGTTGTCAGACAGGAAGCAAAGAGTAGGAGTAAATGGGGACTTTTCAGAATGGCAGGCAGTGACTAGTGGGGTACCGCAGGGTTCTGTGCTGGGGCCCCAGCTGTTTACACTGTACATTAATGATTTAGACGAAGGGATTAAATGTAGTATCTCCAAATTTGCGGATGACACTAAGTTGGGTGGCAGTGTGAGCTGCGAGGAGGATGCTATGAGGCTGCAGAGTGACTTGGATAGGTTAGGTGAGTGGGCAAATGCATGGCAGATGAAGTATAATGTGGATAAATGTGAGGTTATCCACTTTGGTGGTAAAAACAGAGAGACAGACTATTATCTGAATGGTGACAGATTAGGAAAAGGGGAGGTGCAACGAGACCTGGATGTCATGGTACATCAGTTATTGAAGGTTGGCATGCAGGTACAGCAGACGGTTAAGAAAGCAAATGGCATGTTGGCCTTCATAGCGAGGGGATTTAAGTACAGGGGCAGGGAGGTGTTGCTACAGTTGTACAGGGCCTTGGTGAGGCCACATCTGGAGTATTGTGTACAGTTTTGGTCTCCTAACCTGAGGAAGGACATTCTTGCTATTGAGGGAGAGCAGCGAAGGTTCACCAGACTGATTCCCGGGATGGTGGGACTGACCTATCAAGAAAGACTGGATCAACTGGGCTTGTATTCACTGGAGTTCAGAAGAATGAGAGGGGACCTCATAGAAACGTTTAAAATTCTGATGGGTTTAGACAGGTTAGATGCAGGAAGAATGTTCCCAATGTTGGGGAAGTCCAGAACCAGGGGTCACAGTCTAAGGATAAGGGGTAAGCCATTTAGGACCGAGATGAGGAGAAACTTCTTCACCCAGAGAGTGATGAACCTGTGGAATTCTCTACCACAGAAAGTAGTTGAGGCCAATTCACTATATATATTCAAAAGGGAGTTGGATGAAGTCCTTACTACTAGGGGGATCAAGGAGTATGGCGAGAAAGCAGGAATGGGATACTGAAGTTGCATGTTCAGCCATGAACTCATTGAATGGCGGTGCAGGCTAGAAGGGCCGAATGGCTTACTCCTGCACCTATTTTCTATGTTTCATATATAACACTAACCGCTTACACTTTTATATTTTGGGGGGGTTCAATTTATTGTTGCCTGCTAATCTTTTCTCATAATCTCTCTTTGCCTCCTTAATTAACTTTTTCAATTCCCTCCTATACTTTCCATAATCTCCCTGGTTATAACCTGAATCTTCCTCCTATCATTTATCATAAGCCTCCTTTTTCTGTTTTATTTTAACTTTTATTTCCTTTGTCACCCAGAGTGCATTAGCTTTGGATGCTCTCCCTTTTCCCTTCTATGTATTGCATACAGAGGCTTTCGGTCTAGAAAGCAGCAGGATTTGTTTTTCAGAAATCAGATTTGAGGGACATGTTTAAAGCAACAACTGATTTTAAAACACTGAACAGTCTTCCAAGAACTAGTCACTGGCAACTTCCCATTCTACATATAAAAAAGAACACGTTTCCATTAAATGTTTTGGATTAGCGGTTTTAAATCTTTTAAAATTAGTTTCACAGTTAATTAAGGATATTGATTTTCAGTATTTTTTAAAAATTGGTATTTTTTGACAGAATTTTAATTGCTTGTCAGACGGTTTCATCAGTCTTTGTAATAGAATATCTATTCCCATTGGCAGAAGGGTTCAGAACCAGAGGACACAGATTTCAGATGATTGGCAAAAGAATCAAAGGCGACAT
This sequence comes from Pristiophorus japonicus, assembly GCF_044704955.1. NCBI lineage: Eukaryota > Metazoa > Chordata > Chondrichthyes > Pristiophoridae > Pristiophorus > Pristiophorus japonicus. The sequence continues at coordinate 102,927,533 of NC_091978.1, read as the reverse complement.
GAGGAAAAACTTCTTACGCAACAAATAGTTATGATCTGGAATGCACGGCCTGAAAGGGTGGTGGAGGCAGATTCAATCGCAGCTTTCAAAAGGGAGTTTGATAAGTACCCGAAAGAAAAAAATTGCAGGGCTACGGAAAAAGGGCAGGGGAGTGGGACTAGCTGAGGTGCTCTTGAAGAGAGTGGCATGGGCTCGATGGGCCAAATGGTGGTCTTCCGTTCTGTAACCATTCTATAATTCTATGAAAGTTCAAAAAAGCCCTTAGTCACAGGACAAAATCAACCTTAAAGGGGCGATTCTATCATATTGCCCTTGACTCCTCTCTGTGAAATCCAATCTGTTCATATTGCAGGGTTAATCTGTAACTAAGAGACAGGAATGGTGCGGAGAGGCCTTACCAACTAGGGGTGGATGGATTGGCCGACCCGACTGAAATTGCTCCCGGGAAGGAAGCAGCAGGAATGGGTTTCTGCTTCGCCCATTTTCCAGCCATGACAGGCACGCACCAACCCCACACCAATCGGCGGCGACCCCATTTTCCGCCCCTCCGTGTGAAATTGCCCCATGGGAGTGTGCTGCCGCTGGTCGGTGCCATTGACAGCTTTTCCAAGCAGGGAGCTGTCTGTGGCTGGGTGGCGTATCCACTCTTAAAGGGGAGGTCATGCTGTCGCAGTCACCATATTATTTTTTATTGTTGGCTGACTGCCAAGTCGGGTCGTCAATTATACCCCCGGGTTTGGCTGTGCTGCCAACAGGTCGCCTGGCACCCCATCTTGGTCGAGCCGAAATCTTCTCTGGTGGCCCTGTGGACCGAAATGAAAACTCTGCGGAGTTCGCAGCGGGCCTCCCGTTTAACTGAAGGGGAGGGATATTGTGCCGTCATCAGCGCGGCAAAGGTAGTGGACAAGGGAATGCCTATGGATGTTATTTAGATGGACTTCCAGGAGGTTTTTGATAAAGTCCCAATAAGAGTCTAAGGTAAAAGCCAATGGAATTGAGGGAAAATTATTGACCTGGTTAGGAAATTGGCTGAGCAGCAGGAGACAAAGAGTAGGGATAATGGGTTAGTACTGAAATCTTGTTGAGGCCTCAACTATTCACAGAATTTATTAACGACATAGATGATGGCATAGAAAGTCATATGTCCAAATCTACCAATGACACAAAGATAGCATAACATAAGAACATAAGAATTAGGAACAGGAGTAGGCCATCTAGCCCCTCGAGCCTGCTCCGCCATTCAATAAGATCATGGCTGATCTGGCCGTGGACTCAGCTCCACTTACCCACCCGCTCCCCGTTAACCCTTAATTCCCTTATTGGTTAAAAATCTATATCTGTGATTTGAATACATTCAATGAGCTAGCCTCAACTGCTTCCTTGGGCAGAGAATTCCACAGATTCACAACCCTCTGGGAGAAGAAATTCCCTCTCAACTCGGTTTTAAATTGGCTCCCCCATATTTTGAGGCTGTGCCCCCTAGTTCTCGTCTCCCCGACCAGTGGAAACAACCTCTCTGCCTCTATCTTGTCTATCCCTTTCATTATCTTAAATGTTTCTATAAGATCACCCCTCATAAGATAGGTGGCATTGTAGGCAGTGTCGATGAAAGCATAAAATTACAAAGGGATATTGATAGATCAAGTGAATGGGCAAAACTGTGGCAAATGGATTTCAGTGTAGGCAAATGTGAGGTCATGCACTTTAGACCTAAAAATGATAGAATAGGGTACTTTCAAAATGGTGAAAAGCTAAAAACAGTGGATGTCCATGGATCAGGATGTTGAAACAGTTTGGGTGGAGGTAAGGAATAATAAAGCAAAAAAGTCACTGTTGGCGTAGCCTTTAGGTCCCCGAACAGTAGCAACTCTGTTGGTCGGAGTATAAACCAGGAAATAGTGGGGGGCTTGTAAAAAGGCAACAGCAATAATCATGAGTGATTTTAACCTCCATACTGATTGGACAAATCAAATTGGTCAGGGTAGCCTTGAGGAAAAGTTCATAGAGTGCATAAGTTCCTTGAGCAGTATGTAACGGAACCAACCAGGGGGCAGACTAGCTTGGATCTGGTCCTGTGTCATGAGTCAGGATTAATAAACAATCTCCGAGTAAAGGATCCCCTTGGAATGAGTGATCATACAATGGTTGAATTTCAAATTCAGATGGAGGGTGAGAAAGTTGGATCTCAAACCAGCGTACTAAGCTTAAATAAAGGAGACTATGAAGGTATGAGGGCAGAGTTGACAAAAGTGGACTGGGAAAATAGATTAAAGTATAGGACGGTTGATGAACAGTGGCGTACATTTAAGGAGATATTTCACAACTCTCAAGAAAAATATATTCCAGTGAGGAGAAAACGGTGTAAAAGAAAACATAGAAACATAGAAAATAGATGCAGAAGGCCTTTCTGCCCTTCGAGCCTGCACCGCCATTCAACATGGCTGATCATTCCTTCAGTACCCCTTTCCTGCTTTCTTTCCATACCCCTTGATCCCCTTAACCGTAAGGGCCATATCTAACTCCCTCTTGAATATATCCAACGAACTGGCATCAACAATTATCTGCGGCAGGGAATTCCACAGGTTAACAACTCTGAGTGAAGAAGTTTCTCCTCATCTCAGTCCTAAATGGCCCACCACTCATCCTAAGACTATGTCCCCTGGTTCTGGACTTCCCCAACATCGGGAACATTCTTCCCGCATCTAACCTGTCCAGTCCCGTCAGAATCTTATATGTTTCTATGAGATCCCCTCTCATCCTTCTAAACTCCAGTGAATAAAGGCCCAGTTGATCCAGTCTCTCCTCATATGTCAGTCCAGCCATCCCTGGAATCAGTCTGGTGAACCTTCGCTGCACTCCCTCAATAGCAAGAATGCCCTTCCTCAGATTAGGAGACCAAAACTGAACACAATATTCCAGGTGAGGCCTCACTAAGGCCCATTACAACTGCATTAAGGCCTCCCTGCTCCTATACTCAAATCCCCGAGCTATGAAGGTCAAAATACCATTTGCCTTCTTTACCGCCTGCTGTACCTGCGTGCCCACTTTCAGTGACTGATGAACCATGACACCCAGTCTCATTGCACTTCCCCTTTTCCTAGTCTGCCACCATTCAGATAATATTCTGCCTTCGTGTTTTTGCCCCCAAAATGGATAACCTCACATTTATCCACATTATACTGCATCTGCCATGCATTTGCCCACTCATCTAACCTGTCCAAGTCACCCTGCAGCCTCTTAGCGTTCTCCTCACAGCTCACACCGCCACCCAGTTGAATGTCATCTGCAAACTTGGAGATATTACACTCTATTCCTTCATCCAAATCGTTAATGTATATTGTAAAGAACTGGGGTCCCAGCACTGAGCCCTGCGGCACTCCACTAGTTACTGCCTGCCATGCTGAAAAGGACCTGTTTATCCCGACGCTCTGCTTCCTGTTTGCCAACCAGTTCCCTATCCACGTCAGTATATTACCCCCAATACCATGTGCTTTGATTTTGCACAACAATCTCGTGTGCGGGACCTTGTCAAAAGCCTTTTGAAAGACCAAATACACCACATCCACTGGTTCTCCCTTGTCCACTCTGCTAGTTACATCCTCAAAAAATTCCAGAAGATTCATCAAGCATGATTTCCCTTTCATAAATCCATGCTGACTTGGTCTGATACTGTCACTGCTTTCCAAATGTGCTGCTATTTCATCCTTCATGATTGATTCCAACATTTTCCCCACTACTGATGTCAAGCTAACCGGTCTATAATTACCCGTTTTCTCTCTCCCTCCTTTTTTAAAAAGTGGTGTTATATTAGCTACCCTCCAGTCCATGGGAACTGATCCAGAGTCGATAGACTGTTGGAAAATGATCACCAATGCATCCACTATTTCTAGGGCCACTTCCTTGAGCACTCTGGGATGCAGACTATCAGGCCCCGGGGATTTATCGGCCTTAAATCCCATCAATTTCCCGACCACAATTTCCCGCCTAATAAGAATATCCTTCAGTTCCTCCTTCTCGCTAGACCCACTGTCACCTAGTACCTTCGGAAGGTTATTTGTATCTTCCTTCGTGAAGACAGAACCGAAGTATTGGTTCAATTGGTCTGCCATTTCTTTGTTCTCCATTATAAATTCACCTGAATCCGACTGCAAGGGACCTACGTTTGTCTTCACTAATCTTTTTCTCTTCACATATTTATAGAAGCTTTTGCAGTCAGTTTTTATGTTCCCTGCAAGCTTCCTCTCGTACTCTATTTTCCCCCTCTTAATTAAACCCTCAGTCCTCCTCTGTTGAATTCTAAATTTCTCCCAGTCCTCAGGTTTGTTACTTTTTCTAGCCAATTTATATGCCTCTTCCTTTGTTTTAACACTATCCTCAATTTCCTTTGTTAGCCATGGTTGAGCCACCTTCCCAGTGTTATTTTTACTCCAGACAGGGATGTACAATTGCTGAACTTCATTCATGTGATCTTTAAATGTTTGCCATTGCTTATCCACCGTCAATCGTTTGAGTTTCGTTTGCCAGTCTATTCTAGCCAATTCACGCCTCATACCGTCGAAGTTACCTTTCCTTAAGTTCAGGACCCTAGTTTCCAAATTAACTTTGTCACTCTCCATCTTAATAAGGAATTGTACCATATTATGGTCACTTTTCCCCAAGGGGCCTCGCACAACAAGATTGCTAATTAGTCCCTTCTCATCATACAATACCCAGTCTAGGATGGCCATCTTGCTGGTTGGTTCCTTGACATATTGGTCTAGAAAACCATCCCTAATACACTCCAGGAAATCCTCCTCCACCGCATTGCTACCAGTTGGGTGAGCCCAATCAATGTGTAGATTAAAGTCGCCCATGATTACTGCTGTACCTTTATTGCACACGTCCCTTATTTCTTGTTTGATGCTGTCCCCAACCTCACTACTACTATTTGGTGGTCTCTACACAACTCCCACTAGCGTTTTCTACCCTTACGAATTCCGCAGCTCCACCCATACCGATTCCTCATCATCCAGGCTAATGTCCTTCCTTACAATTGCATTGATTTCATCTTTAACCAGCAACGCCACCCCGCCTCCTTTTACTTTCTGTCTATTCTTCCTAAATGCTGAATACCCTTGGATGTTGAGTTCCCTGGAGCCATGTCTCCGTGATGCTATCTGCGCAGTTAATTCATCCACCTTATTCCGAATACTCCTCGCATTGAGGCACAGAGCCTTCAGGCTTGTTTTTTTTCCCACACACTTTGCCCCTTTAGAATTTTGCTGTAATGTGGCCCTTTTTGTTTTTTGCCTTGGGTTTCTCTGCCCTCCACTTTTACTGTTCTCCTTTCTATATTTTGCTTATGACTCCATTTTATTTCCCTCTGTCTCCCTGCATAGGTTCCCATCCCCCTGCCATATTAGTTTAACTCCTCCCCAACAGCACTAGCAAACACTACAACAATTAAAGAAATAACAGACGGTATCCAATTAAAAACAAGGACATACAAAGTGACCAAAACTAGTGGGAGGACAGAAGATTGGGAAGATTTTAAAAGCCAGCAAAGAATGACTAAAAAAATGATTAAGAAAGGGAAGATAGACTATGACAGTAAACTAGCACAAAATATAAAAACAGATAGCAAGAGTTTCTATCGGTATATAAAAAGGAAAAGAGTGGCGAAAGTAAATGTTGGTCCCTTAGAGGCCAAGACCGGGGAATTAGTAATGGGGAACATGGAGATGGTAGAAACTCTGAACAAATATTTTGTGTCAGTCTTTGCGGTAGAAATATCCCAATAATGGATATTCAATCGGCTATGGTGGTGGGAGGAACACAATCACAATCATTAAGGGGTGGTACTCAGTAAGATAATGGGACTAAAGATGGATAAATCCCTTGGACCTGATGGCTTGCATCCCAGGGTCTTCAGAGAAGTAACGGCAGGGATAGTGAATGCATTGGTTGTAATTTACCAAAATTCCCTGGATTCTGGGGAGGTCCCGGCAGATTGGAAAACTGCAAATGTAACACCCCTATTTAAAAAAGGAGGCAGACAAAAAGCAGGAAACAATAGATCAGTTAGCCTAACATCTGTGGTTGGGTAAATGTTGGAGTCCATTATTAAAGAAGCAGTAGCAGGACATTTGGAAAAGTGTAATTCGGTCAGGCAGTCAGCATGGATTTATGAAGGGGAAGTCATGTTTGACAAATTTGCTGGAATTGTTTGGGGATGTAACGAACAGGGTGGATAAAGGGGAACCAGTGGATGTGGTGTATTTGGACTTCCAGAAGGCATTTGACAAGGTGCCACATAAAATGTTACTACTCAAGATAAAAGTTCACTGGGTTGGGGGTAATATTTTAGCATGGATAGAGGATTGGCTAACGAACAGAAAACAGAGAGTCGGGATAAATGGTTCATTCTCCGGTTGGTAATCAGTAACTAGTGGGGTGCCACAGGGATCAGTGCTGGGACCCCAACTATTTACAATCTATATTAACTACTGGGAAGAAGGGACCAAGTGTAATGTAGCCAAGTTTGCTGACGATATAAAGATGGGATAAAAAGCAATGCGTGAGGAGGACACAAATAAATCCGTAAAACGACATAGATAGGCTCAGTGAGTGGGCAAAAATTTGGCAAATGGAGTATAATGTTGGTAAGTGTGAGGTCATACAATTTGGCAGAAAAAAAAATCAAAGAGCAAATTATTTTTTAAATGGAGAAAAATTGCAAAATTGCGAAGTGCTGCAGTACAGCGGAACCTGGGGGATACTTGTGCATGAAACACAAAAGGTTAGAATGCAGATACAGCAAGTGATCAGGAAGGCCAATGGAATCTTGGCCTTTATTGCAATGGGGATGGAATATAAAAGCAGGGAAGTCTTGCTACAGTTATACAGGGTATTGGTGAGGCCACACCTGGAATACTGCGTACAGTTTTGGTTTCCATATTTACGAAAGGATATACTTGCTTTGGAGGCAGTTCAGAGAAGGTTCACTAGGTTGATTCTGGAGATGAGGGGTTTGAATTATGAGGAAAGGTTGAGGAGGTTGGGCCTCTACTCATTGGAATTCAGAAGAATGAAAGGTGATTTTATCGAAACGTATCAGATTATGAGGGGGCTTGGCAAGGTGGATGCAGAGAGGATGTTTCCAATGATAGGGGAGACTAGAACTAGGGGGCATAATCTTAGAATAAGGGGCCGTCCATTTAAAATTGAGATGAAGAGGAATTTCTTCTCTCAGAGGGTTGTAAATCTATGGCATGATAGAAACATAGAAAATAGGTGCAGGAGTAGGCCATTCGACCCTTCAAGCCTGCACCGCCATTCAATAAGATCATGGCTGATCATTCCTTCAGTACCTCTTTCCTGCTTTCTCTCCATACCCCTTGATCCCCTTAGTCGTAAGGACCATATCTAACTCACTCTTGAATATATCCAATTCGCTGCCTCAGAGAGCTGTGGAAGCTGGGGCATTGAATAAATTTAAGACAGAGATAGACAGCTTCTTAACCGATAAGGGATTAAAGGGTTACATAGAAACATAGAAAATAGGTGCAGACGTAGGCTATTCGGCCCTTCGAGCTTGGACCACCATTCAATAAGATCATGGCTGATCATTCACCTCAGTATCCCTTTCCTGCTTTCTCTCCATACCCCTTGATCCCTTTAGCTGTAAGGGCCATATCTAACTCCCTTTTGAATATATCGAACGAACTAGCCTCAACAACTCTCTGCCATCAGGAATTCCACAGGTTAACAACTCTCTGAGTGAATAAGTTTCTCCTCATCTCGGTGCTAAATGGCTTATCCCTTATCCTTAGACTGTGTCCCCTGGTTCTGGACTTCCCCAACATCGGGAACATTCTTCCTGCGTCTAACCTGTCCAGTCCCGTCAGAATTTTATATGTTTCTATGAGATCCCCTCTCATCCTTCCTTCTAAACACCAGTGAATACAGGCCCAGTCGATCCAGTCTCTCCTCATATGTCAGTCCTGCCATCCCTGGAATCAGTCTGGTGAACCTTCGCTGCACTCCCTCAATAGCAAGAACGTCCTTCCTCAGATTAGGAGATCAAAACTGAACACAATATTCTAGCTAAGGCCCCACCAAAGCCCTGTACAACCTCAGTAAGACCTCCATGCTCCTATACTCAAATCTCCTAGCAATGAAGGCCAACATACCATTTGCCTTCTTCACCGCCTGCTGTACCTGCATGCCAACTTTCAATGACTGATGTACCATGAGACCCAGGTCTCGTTGCACCTCCTTTTTTCTAATCTGCCGCCATTCAGATCATACTCTGTCTTCGTGTTTTTGCCACCAAAGTGGATAACCTCACATTTATCCACATTATACTGCATCTGCCTACCATTTGCCCACTCACCTAACCTGTCCAAGTCACCCTGCAGCTTCTTAACCTCCTCCTCACAGCTCACACCGCCACCCAGCTTCGTGTCATCTGCAAACTTGGCGATATTACACTTAATTCCTTCATCTAAATCATTAATGTATATTGTAAATAGTGGGGTCCCAGCACTGAGCCCTGCGGCACTCCAATAGTCACTGCCTGCCATTCTGAAAAGGACCCGTTTATCCCGACTCTCTGCTTCCTGTCTGCCAACCAGTTCTCTATCCACGTCAATACATTACCCCCAATACCATGTGCTTTAATTTTGCACATTAATCTCTTGTGTGGGACCTTGTCAAAAGCCTTTTGAAAGTCCAAATACACCACATCCACTGGTTCTCCCTTGTCCACTCTACTGGTTACATCCTCAAAAAATTCCAGAAGATTTGTCAAGCATGATTTCCCTTTCATAAATCCATGCTGACGTGGACCGATCCTGTCACTGCTTTCCAAATGCTTTGCTATTTCATCTTTAATAACTGATTCCAACATTTTCCCCACTACTGATGTCAGGCTAACCGGCCTATAATTAACCGTTTTCTCTCTCTCTCCAAGGGGGTAGCAGTTATGCTGCAGCTATACAAAGCCCTGGTTAGACCACACCTGAGCAGTTCTGGGCACCACACCTCAGGAAGGATATATTGGCCTTTGCAGGAGTGCAGCGTAGGTTCACCAGAATGATACCTGGAGTTCAAGGGTTAAGGTACGAGGAAAGATTACATAAATTAGGGTTGTTTTCCCGAGAGTTTTGAAGGTTAATTGGTGATCTCATCAAAGTTTTCAAGATATTAAGGGGAACAGATAGGGTAGATAGAGAGAAACTATTTCTGCTGGTTGCTGATTCTAGGACTAGGGGGCATCGTCTAAAAATTAGAGCCAGACCTTTCAGGAGTGAAATTAGGAAACATTTCTGCACACAAAGGATGGCAATTGATGCTTGATCAATTGACCATTTTATATCAGAGATTGATAGCTTTTTTTTTAAACCAAAGGTATTAAGGGATATTGGCCAAAGGTGGGTATATGGAGTTAGATTGCAGATCAACCATGACCTCATTGAATGGCGGAACAGGCTCAAGGGGCTGAATGGCCTACTCCTGTTCCTCTGGGCCCAAATTTCCCCATGAGTTGCACCGTTTTTTTTGGTGTAACTTGATTTTTCTAGTGTATCTTAAAAGTTGCAAATATGGCCATTTAATTTGCGCCAGTGTAAGTGAGTTAGTTAGGTTTTTTGTTAGGTCAATTTTTTTTTCCAAAAGGGGGCGTTCCCAGCCACTTACACCACTTATGCCAATTTGGCCAGAAAAAAAGTTGTACTAAACTAACTTAGGGCAACATATGTGTCCACTTTTGTCCACACAGAAAGACCTTACTTACAGTTAAGGAATCGGCGCAAGTAACTACATTTCAAGCACCAAGCACCAAACAAAGCACAAAAAGTAATACGCAATTAGTTAATAAAATAGAAGCAGCCCTGCACCTCAAGCACCAAAATCAATCAGTAAATAACAAATTAAAAAATAGAACTCCTACCTTAGGGAACGCAGCGGGCCACCGATGAGGGAACCCATTCAGCCAGGGCTAGGGGTGGCGTGCTTCAGCTCCTCCCACACAGCCTGCTGCGCGCATTTGACGAAACTGCCTGCCAGGAGCTACTGCACATGCGCGCAGACTCTAGCGCGCATGTGCAGAGGTCCCAGCACTGTTTTCAGCACCGGGACCTAGCTCCGCCCCCTCTCTTCAGTTCACGCCATGCCAGCTCCACAGATGGCCCGACTTGTGGCCATGATCGCAGCAAGTTTTTTCGGCGCAGCTTTTAAGGTACAAAGTTGGCGGGGGGCTCGGAGGTGCGCGGTTTTAAACGGAGGGCCAAATTTGGGCCCTATCTTCCTAGATTGAAGAGATTGGTCTTATATTCCCTAGAATTTAGAAGAATGAGAAGTAATCTCATTGAAACATAAAATTCTTACAGTGCTTGACAACATGGATACTGGGAGGATGTTACCCCTGCCTGGAGAGACTAGAACCAGGGGTCTAAATTGCAGAATAAGGGGTCAGCCATTTAGGGCTGAGATGAGGAGAAATTTCTTCACTCAAAGGGTTGTGAATCTTTGGAATTCTCTACCCTAGAGGGTTGTGGATGTTCAGTTGATCAGTATATTCAAGACAGAGATTGATAGATTGGATACTAAGGGAATCAAGGGACATGGGGATAGTGCAGGAAGATGGAGTGGAGGTCGACGATCTGCAATGGTCTTACTAAATGGCAGAGCAAGCTCGAAGGGCCGAATAGCCTACTCATGCACCTATTTCTTGTGTTCTTATTAAACTTTCCCCCACTAAACCAGGAGCATTGAGACCGATTCTGACATGCTATTGCTGCCCTAGCTGAGATTAGCTAATTGATCAGAGGCCTTGTCAGATGTGGCTCAGTGGCAGCACCGTCAACTCTGAGTCAGACAGTTGTAGGTTCAAGTCCCACTCTAGAGACTTAAGCACAAAATCCAGGCTGACACCAATTCAGTACTGATGGAGTGCTGCGCTGTTGAAGGTGCCATCTTTCGGTTGAGACATTGAACAAAGGCCCTGTTTGCCCACTCAGGTGCATAATAAAAGAAGTTAGGGAAGAGATAGCAGAGAAAAAGGGGCGAACCAAGTCCAACGAACTATAGTCCAATTAGTTTAACATCGGTGGTAGGAAAATTTTGCAATCCTTTCTGAAAAATGTAATAGAAAAAGAACTGGAAACTGAAAGTAGAAATCAAGAATAGTCAGCACGGATTTCAAAAGGGAAGGTCACGCTTTACCAACCTTAATGAATTCTTTGAAGAAGTAGCAGAAAGGATAGACAAGGGTAATGTTGTAGACGTTATATATGTGGAATTTCAAAAGGACTTTGATAAGATACTGTATAGTCGACTCATGATTCAGGTCAGAACATGTGGAGTGAGAGGACAAATAGCAGAATGGATAGCAAGTAGGCTACAAAACAGAAAACAAATAGCAAGGGTTAAAGGTAAGTTACTCAATCTGGCAAAAGGTGGGAAGTGTTGCACTACAAGGATCAGTGCTGGGATCACTGTTGTTCACCATTTACATAAACGATTTGGACTTAGGAATCGGAAGTACAATTTCAAAATTTGTGGCTAACACCAAATTTAATACAGAAAAGTGTAAAGTGATGCATTTTGGTAGAAAGAATGAGAAGAGGATATATAAACTAAATAGTACAATCCGAAAGTGGGTGCACGAACAGAGAGACCTGGGGGTATGTGTGCATAAATCATTGAAGGTGGCAGGGCAGGTTGAGTAAACAGTCGAAAAGGCTTACCGGATCCAGGGCTTCATAAATAGAGGTATAGAGTATAAAAGTGTGGAAATTGTCATGAACCTGTATAAAACATTGGTTCGGGCCCAACTGGAACATTGAGTCCAATTCTGGGCACCGCACTTTCAGAAGGATGTGGAGACCTTTGAGAAGGTACAGAAAAATTTACGGGAATAATTCCAGGAATGAGGAACTTCAGTTACATTGATAGACTAGAGAAGCTGGAGTTGTTCTCCTTAGAGCAGTGAAGATTGAGAGAAGATTTGATGGAGGTATTCAAAAATTATGAGGGGTCTGGTCAGAGTAGAAAGAGAGAAACTGTTCCCATTGGCAGAAGATCGAGAACCAGAGGACACAGATTTAAGGTGATTGGCAAAAGAATCAAAGGCGACGTTAGAAAAAACTTTTTTACGCAGCGAGTGATTAAGATCTGGAATGCACTGCCTGAAAGGGTGGTGGAGGCCGATTCAATTTTATCTTTCAAAAGGGAGTTGGATAAGTATCTGAAGGAAAAAACATTTCAGGGCTACGGGGAAAGGGCAGGGGTGGGATTAACTGAGAGTCGGTATGGGCTCGACGGGCTGAATGGCATTCTTCCGTGCTGTAACCATTTTATGATTCTATGAAATTGAGGCGGGGGGGGGCGGCAGGTAATGCAGGAGAACTGCTACAAGATAAACTTACAGAATGGCCATGTAATTGGCAAATGAACTTCAATGTAGATAAGTGCAAGGTGTTACATTTTGGTTGGAGGTCACATACTTGGAAAATATGTGTCTAAATCGGGTAGGGAAGCAGAGGGACCTGGCGGTACAGACACAAAAATCACCAAAACTAACTACACAGGTTACTAAGGCCATAAAAATAGCAAACAAAGCACTGGGGTTCATTTCTATACAGATAGAATTGAAAAAGCAGAGAAGTTATGTTAAACTTGTATAGACTACACTTGGATTAGTGTGAACAGTTCTGGACTCCAGATTATAAAAACAATATAAAGGCACTGGAGAAGGTGCAAAAAAGATTTACTGTGATGATACCTGAACTGGCGAGGTTATACCAATCAGAAGAGATTAAACAGGCTGGGAATCTCTTCTCGGGAAAAGAGAAAACTGAGGGTGACCTGATAAAAGTCTTTAAGGTTATGAAAGCGTTTGATAAGTAGACATAGAGAAGATGTTTCCACTTGTGGGGGAAACCAGAACTCTGGGCCATAAATATAAAATAGTCACTAATAAATCCAATAGGAAATTCAGGAGAAACTTCTTTACTCAGAGTGGTGAGAATGTTTTAGTGAGATAAATAGCATACATGCATTTAAGAGGAAGCTAGATAAACACAGGAGGGAGAAAGGAACAGAAGGATATATTGATGGGGTTAGATGAAGAAGGGTGGGAACAGGCTCGTGTGGTGCATAAATATCAGCATTGACCTGTTTCTCTGCTGTAAATACTATGTTATATTATGTAATACTATGTAAACTGAGGCCCTGTCTTCCCTCAGATGGACATAAAGTAGAGCTTTTGAGGCTTCTCAGTCCATCAGTTTTTCCAGCCATCTTTGGCCCACTGCATGTTGGGTGCATTTTGCAAGCCAAGAAACTGGACACCTTTGAGAAAGGTTAAAAAAAATTGGAGGGCAATTTAATGGTGCAATTCAACTACTCACAGTGGCATATGTCTGCTGTAGGTGTTTAATAATGAATCTGAATACTTCAAAATATTGTGAAAATGCTGAGGTAGCACTAATTCTCTACCACAGAAAGTTGTTGAGGTCAGTTCGTTCGATATATTTAAAAGGGAGTTAGATGTGGCCCTTACGGCTAAAGAGATCAAGGGGTATGGAAAGAAAGCAGGTATGGGGTACTGAAGTTGCATGATCAGCCATGATCATATTGAATGATGGTGTAGGCTCGAATGGCCTACACCTGCGCCTATTTTCTATGTTTTCTATGTCTAATGCTACCCACAAAGATTTGTTGGAATTTAAAAAAATCAAATGTAGCAAACAAGCTCCATTTGTTCCAATAACATACTTTTAAAATTCTGATTTGAGGAATCACCTGGTAGTCAGAGCATTAATTGTTTGTCAGACTCTTGGCTGCTGCCTGTCACAGCTGCAATGGATTTCTCAGTTCTCAGGCAGATTAGATTGGCGAAGGAGTGGGCAGGGAGTGCTTCACAACAACTGAGCTCTCCATCGAGTGGAGGGAAAACTTATATATTACATCTTATTCGACTTCAGAAGCACTTTTACAAACTGATCATACAAAGGCAATGGATAGGAGTCATGATGGTCTGGCCTGCCTTTACCAAACTCCTGTGAATGCAAAGAGAACAGGAAACTAACCAGTACTTGCAGGAAGGTATGAACATGGCATTAAGGCAGTTGCTGCATTACATTTAGGCAAAAGCCTAGTACTTATGCCAGCAAACCTCATTACTGTTTCAACTGCATATTTTGATGGCCGAGATACCTTCACTGCTCTCCTCCCTCAGCCTCTGCACCGAGCAATTTCTCATCCTTTCATGATTTCAACCTCCATCTCACTCTCTCTCTCTCTTGAGCTCGAGCTCACTGCCCTCCGAACCTCCCTTAATCTCTCCCTCCATGTAAAATCTCCAACCCATATTCATGGCACCCTCTTGGCCTTGTCATCTCACATGACAGTGTAGGTGCAGAGAGGATATTTCCCCTCGTGGGGGAATCTAGAACGAGGGGACATAGTTTCAGAATAAGAGGTCGCCTATTTAAAACAGAAATGAGGAGAAATTTCTTCTCTCAGAGGGTTGTGAATCTTTGGAATTCTCTACCCCAGAGAGCTGTGGAGGCTGGGTCATTTAATATATTTAAGGTGGAGATAGATTTTTGAACGGTAAGGGAGTCAAGGGTTATGGGGAGCGGGCAGGGAAGTGGAGCTGAGGCCAAGATCAGATCAGCCATGATCTTCCTGAATGGAGGAGCAGGCTCGAGGGGACAAATGGCCTACTCCTGCTCCTCTTTCTTATGTTCTTATGCTACTTCCATCATGTCAATCACAGATAAACCCATCGCTGATCACTTCCTTGTACCGTTCCCCACCCACATCTTCCTTCTCCTTCCATCCCTACTTTCTTCAGTGTCTAACCTGGAACAAAATCTCTCTCCCAATTCACTTACAACTGCACTTTCAAAATCCTAACTGTCCAGCATTTGGCCTTCCTTTCACCGTAACATTTCTGAGCTCAACCACATCTTCATCGCTACCTTTGATGCCCTACTCCCTACTAAAACCATTACTCTCTCTCTCACCCTGGTCGTTCCTCCTGGTACAGCCCTCATCACCATTCCTTTAAGTCCAAGGGACGGAGACTCTAGCGGCTATGGTGGACAACTGGTTTAGCCATTCACTGTTAGATCTGACTGGTCCACATAAAGCACTATTGGGACCTGCTGTCGTCTGTCAAAACTGCTCACTATTCCAGGATCATTCTGGAGTGTAAAGAGAATGCCTGGCTTCTTCCCTCTACTGCAAGCCATCTTCTTAAAACCCCCTCCCCAGTCTCCTCCACCCTCAGCTCCAACAAGTGCAAGCAGCTCATGGGCGTCATTGTCACTAAGACTGAGACCAAATGATCCACTGCCTCTGCCACTTCCCTCCCTACCATTAGCCCACCAGACCACATTTCCTCCAAGGTTCCCCCGGGCCCTAGTTCTGAACTTGCAATTTTCTCGAGTTTCTCTCCCATCACCTCCGATGCTCTCGCCAAGTGCATCTTGTCCACAAGACCCACCTCCTGCTACTTCAACCCTATTCCCACAAAACTGATGACCACCCACCTTCCCTTCTTGGCTCCCACGTTAGCTGATATTGCTGACATGTCTCTCTTTCTCAGGTACTGTCCCCGTCTCCTTCAAATCTGTTGTCATCACACCTCTCAATAAAAAAAAATAACCCTAGACTGTTCCATCCTTGCAAACTGCTACCCCATCTCCAACCTCCCTTTCCTTTCCAAGTCCTTGTTGTCGCCTCCCAAATCCATGCTTACCTTTCTCGGAACTCCACGTTTGAATCCCTCGAATTAGGTTTCGACCCCTGCCACAGTACCAAAATGGCTCTTATCAAAGACACAAATTACATCCTGTGACAAAGGTAAATTATCCCTCCTCATCCTTCTTGACTTTTCTGCAGCCTTTGACATGACTGACCACACCATCCTCCTCCAATGTTGCTGTAACCATTCTGTGATTCTATGATTCTATGAATGCCTCTCCACCGTTATGCAGCTGGGTGGGACTGCACGTGTCTGGTTCCATTTTTATCTATCTAACCCAAGCCAGAGAATCACCTGCAATGGCTTCTCTTCCCATTCCATTACCTCTGGCGACCCACAAGGATCTATCCTTGGCCCCCTCCTATTTCTCATCGACATGCTGCTCTTAGGCGGCACCATCTGAAAACACACCGTTACTTTCCACATGTACACTGACAATACCCAGGTCAACCTCAGCACCATCCCTCTCTACCCTTCCACGGTATCTAAATTGTCAGACTGCTTATCCGACATCCAGTGCAGGATGAGCAGAAATTTCCTCCCTCTAAATATTGGAAAGACATTGTCTTTGTTCCCTGCCACGAACTTCATTCCCTAGCCACCGACTTCATCCCTCTCCCTGGCAACAATCTGAGGCTGAACCAAACTGTTTGCAACCTTGGTATCATATCGGACCCCGAGATGAGCTTCCGACCACATATCCGCATCAGCACTAAGGATGCCTATTTCCACCTCCATAACATTAGAAATATAGAAACATAGAAATTTACAGCGCAGAAGGAGGCCATTCCGGCCCATAGTGTCTGCGCTGGCCGACAAAGAGCCACACGGCCCTTGGCCAGCAGCCCTAAAGGTTACATGTAAACCTATGAACAATGACGGAGAGACAAAGAGCACCCAGCCCAACCAATATGCCTCACAACAACTGCGACACCCCTTATACTAAAGCATTCTACACTCCACCCCAACCGGAGCCATGTGATCTACTGGGAGAGGCAAAAACCAGATAAAAATCCAGGCCAATTTAGGGAGAAAAAATCTGGGAAAATTCCTCTCTGACCTACCCAGGTGATCGAAACTAGTCCAGGCGATCACCCTGGCCGTATTCTATTCCCTGCAGTACTTACCATTATATCTGCTCCGTCCAACAAAAGATCATCCAGTCTCATCCCAATTACTAGCTCTAGGTCCATAACCCTGCAGGTTATTGCACTTTAAGTGCCCATCCAACCATCTCTTAAAAATGGTGAGGGTTTCTGCATCCATCACTCTTCCAGGCAATGAGTTCCAGATTCCCACAACGCTCTGCGTAAAGAACCCCTCTCCCTCAAATCCCCTCTAAACCTTCCACCAACCACCTTAAAACTATGCCTCCTCGTAATGGACCCCTCCACGAATGGAAATAGATCCTTAATATCCACTATGTTCAAGCCCCTCAATATTTTGTACAACTCAATGAGGTCTCCTCTCAACCTCCAATGAGAACAAACCCAACCTATCCAATCTGTCCTCATAACTAAGATTCTCCATTCCAGGCAGCATCCTGGTAAATCCCCTCTGCACCCTCTCTAGTGCAATCACGTCCTTCCGATAATACAGCGACCAGAACTGCACACAATATTCTAGCTGTGGCCTAACCAAAGTATTATACAATTTAAGCAAAACCTCCCTGCTCTTATATTCTATACCTCGGCCAATAAAGGCAAGCATTCCGTAAGCCGACTTAACCATCTTGCCTGCTACTTTCAGGGATCTCTGGACAAGCACTCCAAGGTCCCTTTGTTCATCTACACTATTAAGTGGCCTACCGCTTAATGTGGATACCCTTTCCTTATTAGCCCTCCCAAAGTGCATCACCTCGCACTTCTCTGAATTAAATTCCATTTGCCACTGCTCTGCCCACCTGACCAATAGATTGATATCCTCCTGCAGCCCATGACTTTCCTCTTCATTATCAACCACACAGCCAATTTTAGTGTCATCTGCAAACTTCTTAATCATACTCCCGACATTCAAATCTAAATCGTTAATATATACCACAAAAAGCAAGGGTCCCAGTACTGAGCCCTGCGGAACCCCACTGGAAACATCCTTCCAGTCACAAAAATATCCATCTATCATTACCCTTTGCTTCCTTCCTCCAAGCCAATTTTGAATCCAACTGGACACGTTGCCCTGTGTCCCATGGGCTTTAACCTTCGTGACCAATCTACCATGTGGGACCTTATCAAAAGCTTTGCTAAAGTCCATATATACTACATAATACTCACTAGCCTCATTGAATTTTTTGAGGAGGTAACCAAGAGGGTCAATCAGGCTAGTCAAACACGATCTTCCCTTAACAAATCCGTGCTGACTGGCCCTAATTAATCCTTGCCTTTCCAAATGCAGATTTATCCTGTCTTTCAGGATTTTTCCAATAATTTTCCCACCACTGAGGTGAGGCTGACAGGCCTGTAATTACTCGGCCTGTCCCTTTCTCCCTTCTTAAACAAGGGTACTACATTAGCAGTCCTCCAATCCTCCGGCACCATGTCCAGATCCAAAGCGGACTGGAAAATGATGGTCAAGGTCTCTGCTATTTCCTCTTTTACTTCGCTCAACAGCCTGGGATGCATTTCGTCCGGGCCTGGGGGCTAACCTACTTTCAAAGCTGCTAAACCCCTTAATACTGCCTCTTTCATTATATTTATTTCATCCAGAATATCACACTCCTCCTCAATAGCAGCATCTGCATTGATCCATTCCTTTGTGAAAACAGATGCAAAGTATTCGTCAAGAACCCTCCCAACATCTTCAGCCTCCACACAAAGATTACTCTCATGTTCTCGAATAGGCCCTACCCTTTCTTTAGTTACCCTCTTATTCTTAATATATTTATAGAACATCTTAGGGTTTTCCATAATATTACTGGCCAAGAATTTCTCATGCTCTCTTAGCATTCCTTATATCCTTTTTAATTTTGCCTGTTAATTTTCTATATTCCTCTAAAGATTCTATAGTATTTTGCCATTGATATATGACATAAGCGTCCCTTTTTTTCTTAATCCTCCTCTGTAAGTCCAGAGACATCCAGGGGACTCTAGAATTATTTTTCCCTTCCTTTTTCTTTAAGGGCACATGTTTGCCCCGAGCCTTCTGGATCTCCTCCTTAAATGTCTCCCACTGTTCTCGACATTGATTTACCCACAAGTAGCTGTTTCCAGTCCACCATGGCCAAATTACTCCTTACCACATTACAACATAATTCTAAAAGGTCAAAGAGTGTTAAAAAAAACAAGCCTGAAGGCGCTGAGTCTCAATGCAAGGAGTATTCGTAATAAGGTGGATGAATTAACTGCGCAGATAGCTGTTAACGGATATGATGTAATTGGGATTACTGAGACATGGCTCCAGGGTGACCAAGGTTGGGAACTAAACATCCAGGGGTATTCAATATTCAGGAAGGATAGACAGAAAGGAAAAGGAGTTGGGATAGCGATGCTGGTTAAAGAGATTAATGCAATAGTAAGGAAGGACATTTGCTTGGATAATGTGGAATCTGTATGGGTAGAGCTGCGGAACACCAAAGAGCAGAAAACGTCAGTGGGAGTTGTGTACAGACCACCAAACAGTAGTAGTGAGGTTGGGGATGACATCAAACAGGAAATTAGGGACGCGTGCAATAAAGATACAGCAGTTATCATGGGTGACTTTAATCTACATATAGATTGGGCTAACCAAACTGGTAGCAATACTGTGGAGGAAGATTTCCTGGAGTGTATAAGGGATAGTTTTCTAGACCAATATGTCGAGGAACCAACTAGAGAACTGGCCATACTAGATTGGGTGTTGTGTAATGAGAGAGGATTAATTAGCAATCTTGTTGTGCGAGGCCCCTTGGGGGAAAGAGTGACTATAATATAGTAGAATTCTTCATTCAGATGTAGAGAAACACAGTTAATTCAGAGACTAGGGCCCTGAACTTAAAGAAAGCTAACTTTGATCGTATGAGACGTGAATTGGCCAGGGTAGACTTGCGAATGATACTTAAAGGGTTGACACCCTCTATACACTTCACACTAAATGTGTCCCAATCAATATTTGGACAGTTAAAATCTCCTACTATTACTACTGTATGGATTTTAAACTTCACAGCAATTTGCCTACATATTTGCTCCTCTATCTCCCTCCCACTGTTTGGGGGTCTATAATACACGCCCAGCGGTGTGATCGCCCCTTTTTTATTTCTCAATTCGACCCATATGATCCCTCTATCATATCATCTCTCCTCACCGCTGTAATATTTACTTTAATCAGTACCGCAACACCCCCCCCCCCACCCCGCCCTTTTTACCCCCCTCTCTATCTTGTCTAAAAATCCTGTCGCCAGAAATATTGATCTGCCAAACCTGCCCCTCTTTCAGCCATGTTTCTGTAATGGCTATAATGTCAGACTTCCAAGTGTCTACCTGTGCTCTTAGCTCATCCACCTTATTCGCTATACTCCTTGCATTAAAGTATGTACCATTCAGCACAGGAAGACCTCCTTGCTTACTACTTACTAAACCCTGTTTCTTCAGTCTTACAGATTAGCTTTCTAGATTCTTGCTATCCATTTTTAGCTTTACTTCCTTCCCTGACTGCATCCTTGCCTCAGCTCAGCTGCTGCTGAAACCCTCATCCATGCCTTTGCTACCTCTAGACTGAACTATTCCAACCCACTCCTGGCCGGCCTCCCATCCTCCATAAACTTGAGGTCATCCAAAACTCTGCAACCCGTGTCCTAACTCGCAACAGTCCCGTTCACCCATCACCCCATGCTCACTGACTTACATTGGTTCCCGGTTAAGTAATCCCTCGATTTTAAAATTCTCATCCTTGTTTTCAAATCCCTCCATGACCTCCATAGAATCATAGAAATTTACAGTATGGAAGGAGGCTATTTCAACCCATTGTGTTCACGCCGGCCGAGAAAGATCTATCCAGCCTAATCCCACTTTCCAGCTCTTGGTCCATAGCCTTGTAGATTGCGGCACTTCAAGTGCATATTCAAGTACTTTTAAAAAAGTGGTGAGGGTTTCTGCCTCTGCCACCTTTTCAGACAGTGAATTCCATACGCCCTGCAAACTCTGGGTGAAAGAAATTCCTCTTAAATCCCCTCTAAAACTCCGACCAATTACTTTAAATCTATGCCCCCTGGTTGTTGATCCTCTGCTAAGGTAAATAGGTCCTTCCTATCCACTCTATCTAGGCCCCTCATAATTTTATACACCTCAATAAGGTCTTCCCTCAGCCTCCTGTGTTCCAAAGGAAACAAACCCAGCCTATCCAATCTAAAATCGCACTGTCCAGGCAACATCTTTGGTACATTGCATGCAGTATTCTAGCTGTGGCCTAATTAGTATTTTGCACAGTTCAAGCATAACCTCCCTGCTCTTGTATTCTATGTATCGGCTAATAAAGGCAAGGTATGCCTTCTCAATCACCTTGTCTACCTGGCCTGCTACCTTCAGAGATCTGTGGACATGCACTCCAAGGTCCCTTTGTTCCTCTACACTTCTCAGTGTCCTGCCATTTAACGTGTATTCCCTTGCCTCGTTAGGCCTCCCCAAATGAATTACCTCACACTTCTCCGGATTAAATTGCATTTGCCACTGTTCTGCCCACCTGACCAGTTCATTGATATCTTCCTGTAGTCTACAGCTTTCTTCTTCATTATCAACCACACAGCCAATTTTTGTATCATCTGCAAACTTCTTAATCATACCCCACTACATTTAAGTCTAGATCATTGATATATACCACAAAAAGCAAGGGACCTAGTACTGAGCCCTGCAGAACCCCACTAGAAACAGCTTTCCAGTCACAAAATCGCTCATCAACATTATCCTTTGCTTCCTGCCTCTGAGCCAATTTTGGATCCAACTTGCCACTTTGCCCATCCCGATCTTTGTAACCCCGCCCCTGCCCCAAGATATCCGCTCCTTAAAACCTACCTCTTTGACCAAGCTTTTCGTCTTCTGCCATAATATCTCCTTACGTGGCTCGGTATCAAATTTTGTCTTATAACACTCCTGTGAACCGCCTTGGGACGATTGGAACATTAAAGGGTCTATATAAATACAAGACCTTTTTGTTGTTACTTGCCAGCAATCAAATAATAAAACTGGTTATACTAGATCATATTCAATGTTATATTTGATAAGCAGGCTGCTTTGTTCTTTTTTCTCTATAACACACCTCAAATTGAATGAGTTGAGAGCTAAGAATCTGTAATACAATTACAACCACATCAGTTGTATTACATCGTTCCAGTAAATGTACATTTAAAAAAAAATCTTATTCCACTTGGTCTACTAGAAAAGATTTTTTCCAAACATATATCAAATCTTTGATTTATATTTTGAATGTCGTATGTCAGAGAGATCCGGACACATCTCACTGAATGTCAAGTGTAAATCACACTTGAATACAAAATAAGTATTCATCTAGCATAGTGGCTGTTGCTTACCTCCAGTTGCTGGTTACAGAAAGACACTGGCATTTGAGTTGCCTGGGAGAACATCTTTGTTTTTGATTAGTGCGTGTAATGGAGGGAATATAAAGATGAGAAGAAAGTTTCTTTAAAAATGACAACAAACAGGTAGACAATGAGTTATGCTGGCTGAGTGCAGTGAATAGTGTTGACTCGAAGCATCCATACTCAAATACATGGGGTGTTGCAGGGATCAGTGTTGGGACCCCAACTATTTACAATCTATATTAACAACTTGGAAGAAGGGACTGAGTGTAACATAGCCAAGTTTATTGACGATACAAAAATGAGAGGAAAAGCAATGTGTGAGGAGGACACAAAAAATCTGCAAAAGGACATAGACAGGCTAAAAATTTGGCAGATGGGGTATAATGTTGGAAAGTGCGAGGTCATGCACTTTGGCAGAAAAAATCAAAGAGCAAGTTATTATTTAAATGGAGAAAGATTGTAAAGTGCTGCAGTACAGCAGGACCTGGGGACCTTGTGCATGAAACACAAAAGGATAGTATGCAAGTACAGCAAGTGATCAGCAAATGGAATCTTGGCCTTCATTGCAAAGGGGATGGAGTATAAAAGCAGGGAAGTCTTGCTATAGATGTACAGGGTATTGGTGAGGCCGCATCTAGAATACTGCGTGCAATTTTGGTTTCCATATTTACGAAAGGATATAGTTGCTTTGGAGGCAGTTCAGAGAAGGTTCACTAGGTTGATTCCGGCGATGAGGGGATTGACTTATGAGGAAAGGTTGAATAGGTTGGGCCTCTACTCACTGGAATTCAGAAGAATGAGAGGTGATCTTATCGAAACGTATAAGATTATGAGGGGGCTTGACAGGGTGGATGCAGAGAGGATGTTTTCACTGATGGGGGAGACTAGAACTCGAGGGCATGATCTTAGAATAAGGGGCCGCCCATTTAAAATGGAGATGAGGAGAAATTTCTTCTCTGAGGGTTGTAAATCTGTGGAATTCGCTGCCTCAGAGAGCTGTGGAAGCTGGGACATTGAATAAATTTAAGACAGAATTAGACAGTTTCTTAAAAGATAAGGGATTATGGGGAGCGGGCGGGGAGGTGGAGCTGAGTCCATGATCAGGTCAGCCATGATCGTATTGAATGTCGGAGCAGGCTCAAGGGGCCGTATGGCCTACTCCTGCTCCTATTTCTTATATTCTTATGTTCTTACATGCACTAAGCCTTCTTAACAAGATTCTGACTGACTTTGAGATTTCCAATGATAAGAAAAAACTGACATGAACAGAATTATACCACAGTAGACAACTTTTCTTTAAAAAAAATTAAGTCCAGGCTATGCAGTACTTTAGGTGGATGTTTTTCCACATGATGCCAAACTATTTAGATTACTGGTTTAGCACTTAATTGAGGACAGCGTGACTAAGCACTTGGACAAATATGAACTGATCAAAGAGAGCCACCATGGATTTGTAAAGCGTAAGTCATGTCTAACAGAGGTCGTTGAATTTTTTGAGGAAGTAACTGATGCGGCAGATAAGGGAGTGTCTACAGATGTTATTTATACGGCCTTCCTGAAGGCATTTGACACAAGAGACGGGTAACAAATAATGAGAGAACATGGAATTGGAGGCAACCTACTGACAATAGGTAAGGAATTGGTTAGGAGGTAGGAGACAGAGAGTAGGGATAATGGCAAGATGTGACTAGTAGCATCCCAAGGGATCTGTACTGAGACCTCAGCTTTTCACTATATTTGTAAATAACTTGAATGAAGGAATACCGAGCCAAATATCCAAGTTTGCTGATAACACCAAGTTAGGTGGTGCAGTAAATAGTGTGGATGGGAGCAAAAAGTTGCAAAGGGACATTGATAGATAAAATGACAGGAAGAAACTGTGGCAAATGGGATTCAATGTGTGGAAATGTGAAGTCATCCACTTTAGACCTAAGAAAACAACAACAATGTACAGGGTATTTATATAGTGCCTTTAACATAGTAAAACCTCCCAAGGCGCTTCACAGTAGTATTATGAGACAAAATAAATTGACACCGAGCCACATAAATTAGGGCAGGTGACCACAAGCTTGATCAAAGAGGTAAGTTTTAAGGAGCATCTTAAAGGAGGAAAGAGAGGTAGAGAGGTAGAGAAGTGGAGAGGTGGAGAGGTTTAAGCAGGGAATTCCAGAGCTTAGGGCCTAGGCAACAGACGGCACCAATGGTTGAGCAATTATAATCAGGGATGCTCAAGAGGGGAGAATTAGAGAAGTGCAGATATCTCAGTGGAGTTGCAGGGCTGGAGGAGATTACAGAGATAGGGAGGGGTGAGGCTATGGAGAGATTTGAAAATAAGAATGAGAATTTTGAAATCGAGGCATTGCTTAACTGGGAGCCAATGTAGGTCAGCGAGCACAGGGGTGATGGCTGAGCGGGATTTGGTGCAAGTTAGGACACGGGCAGATAAGTTTTGGATCACCTCAAGTTTACATAGGGTAGAATGTCGGAGGCCAGCCAGGAGTGCTTTACTTGGTATCTAACCTGTGCTGTACCTGACCTGGGATCGTTTGCTGGGACAGTGTAGAGGGAGCTTTACTCTATATCTAACCCGTGCTGTACCTGCCCCGGTAGTATTTGCTGGCAGTGGCAGATCGGGGCCATAAAAGGAGAGGTGAGCGGCGGCTTGTAGCAGCGTTGCGGCCCCAACCTGCGAGAGACCATCAGCAGCAGGTCGGGGCCATAAAAGGAGAGGCGAGCAGCGGCCTGGAGCAACATGGCAGCCCCTGGAGCAGCATGGCGGCATACCATTGCAAGGTCCAGCGCAAGCTGGTGCAGGAGGGCGACGGCAGCGAAGAGGGCGACTGGCTTGGATGTCATCAAGGTCCAGATCGGTAATTGGAACGAGGGCAGGTACAGCAGGAGTGGCGAGGTCGGGGCGAAGGATCATGGAGCGATGTGATTGGGGCCCAGGAGAGGCATGAGTTTGGGGCCAGAAGAGGCGTGGGCCCAGGGGCAACATGGACCAGCCCACGCTGCGACTGTGTGCGTGCTGGGTCCGTGCAGCAGAGCAGGTCTTCAGTCGTCTTGGTTAATCCTTGCCACTGGACCAAGACCTAGCGCTGTCAAGCCCGTGTGGTGGCTGGTGTGCAACGGCCACCACACGTTAAAAAAAACCCATGCACAGGCAACTTCCACTCTTTAGGATGTAGTTTGGGACCTGCATATTTGGTCCTTCATTGAAACACCTGTGAACTCATCCCTTTTTGGCGTGGAAGAAAATCATCCTCGTTATGAGGGACCGACTATGATGATGATGATGAAATAGTCAAGTCTAGAGGTAATAAAGGCATGGATGAGGACTCAGCAGCAGATGAGCTGAGGCAAGGATAGAAACGGGCAATGTTACGGAGGTGGAAATAGGCAATTTCAGTTATGCTGCAGATGTGTGGTCGAAAGCTCATTTCAGGATCCAATGTGACACCAAGGTTGTGAACAGTCTGGTTCGGCCTCAGACCAGAAGTTGGGGAGAAGGATGGAGTCAGTGGCTAGGGAATGGAGTTTGTGGCGGGGACCAAAAACAATGGCTTCGGTCTTCCCAATATTCAACTGGAGAAAATTTCTGCTCATCCAGAACTGGATGCCGGATAAGCAGCCTGACAATTTAGAGACCGTGGAGGGATCGAGAGAAGTGGTGGTGAGATAGAACAGGGTGTCATCAGTGTACATATGGAAACTGACGCCGTGTTTTCGGATGATGTCGCCAAGGAGCAACATGTCGATGAGAAATGGGAGGGGGCCAAGGATAGATCCTTGGGGAACATCAGAAGTAACAATACGGGGGTGGGAAGTCATTGCAGATGATTCTCTGGCTATGATTAGATAGATAAGAATGGAACTATGTGAGTGTGGTCCTATCCAGCTGGACAACAGTGGAGAGGTGTTGGAGAAGGTATGGAGTGGTCAACCGTGTTAAAGGCTGCAGACAAGAAGGATGAGGAGGGATAGTTTGCCTTTGTGACTGTGACAAAGAATGTCATTTGTGACTTTGATGAGAGCAGTTTCGGTACTGTGGCAGGCCCTAAAACCTGATTAGAGGGATTCAAACATGAAGTTGCGGGAAAGATGGGTACAGATTTGGGATGCGACAACACGTTCAAGGACTTTGGAGAGGAAAGGGAGGCTGGAGATGGGGCAAGGACAGAGAGTTTGAGGGTAAGTCTTTTGAGGAGAGGGGTAAAATCAGCAAATTTGAGGGAGAGGGGGACTGTACCTGAGGAGATACAATGTCAGCTAACATCAGAGCCAGAAAAGGAAGTTGGGTGGTCAGCAGTTTGGTAGTCGGGTCAAGGAAGCAGCAAGAGGGTCTCATAGACAAGATGAGCTCGGAGAGGTCATGAGGGGAGATCGGAGAGAAACTGGATAAAGATGTGAGGTCAGGGCGAGGGCAGGGAGGATCCTGAGAGGAAGTTTGGCCCGGTGGGCTAGGAGAAGGAAGGGAAGAGGCAGAGGCAGCTGGATAGATGGTCTCAATCTTATAGACAAAGAAGTCCATGAGCTCCTCACACTTATTGTAGGAGGTGAGGGTGGAGACTGGGTTTAAGAAGACGGTTAGCAGTGCAGAATATCTTTGCATTCAGAATAATCCTGGAATAGTGAGCAAATTTGGCAGACCAGAGCAGGCCCCGATAATGCTTTATGTGGTCCAGCCAGATCTGGCAGTGAATGGCTAAACCAGTTGTCCACCATATCCGTTCAAGTCTGTGTCCCTTGGAGCGAAGGGAGCGAAGATCAGGGCTGTACCAGGGGGAACGGCCAGCATGAGAGACAGTAATTGTTTTAACAGGGACTAGGGCATCAAAGGTGGTGGTGAGGGTGTGATTGAGCAGATCGGTAACTGCAGAAATGTCATGGTGAATGGAGGGCCAAAGGCTGGACAGTTGTGAGTTCATAATTGCAGTTGTAAGAGATTTTTTTCCAGGGGTAGACACAGAAGAAGGTAGGGTTGTGGGGGGGGGGCGGGGGGATGGGAGGGCGGTGGAAGAGGGATGTGGGTGGAGAAAGATACGAGGAAGTGGTCAGAGATGGCCTTATCATCGATTGACATGATGAGAGTAGCAAGGCCACGAGAGATGGCAAGGTCGAGGGGGTGTCCATGAATATAAATTGAAAAGTTGACATGGAGGGAGAGATTAAGGGCGAGGAGGTTAGTGAACACAGAGGAGAGAGAGCATGATGAATTGAGATAGGAAGTTGAAATCGCAGAGGATGAGAAGTCGTTCAGTGCAGAGGTTGAGGGAGGAAAGCAGTAAGGCTATCTTGGTGATAACATTTTTATGGTACTTGTGAGGGCAGTCGAGAACGCAAATTTTAAATGGGAGGGGTTGAATAAGGTGAAATGCTCAAAGAAAGAGAATGTGCCAGAGGAGTAGGGGGACAACCAAGTTGTGATTTTGCTGATGAGAATCAAGCAAGATAGATCAGAGTATTTTCTCAAATGGTGAGAAGCTCAGAACTGAGGAGAAGCAGAGAAATTTAGGAGTTCAAGTACAGAAATCACTAAATGCTAGTGGACAGCTACAAAAAAGAATTTATAAAACTAATGGAATGCTGCCCTTTATCTCAAGGGGGCTGGAATACCGTGTTATGTTACCGTGATATAAAGTTCTGGTTAGACAACATTTAGAGCACTGCATTCAGTGCGGGGCACCACACCACAGGAAGGATATATTGGCCTTGTGGGGGCGCGGGGCGGGAGGGGGTGGGTGCAGCGCAGATTTAACAATGATAGCGGGGCTAAAAGGGTTAAATTCTGGGACAGGTTGCATAGACTTGGCTTTTATTCCCTGGAGTATAGAAGATTAAGGTGTGATTAATTGAGGTGATAAAGGAGTTGATACGGTAGATAGAAATTGTTTTCTCTGGTAGTTGGGTTCCGAAACCTAAAATGACAGCTAGACCATTTAGAGGTCGTGTCAGGAGCACTTCCTCACACAAAGGATATGGAAATCTGGAACTTGAACTCTCTCCCCCAAAAAGCTGTTGAGGCAATGTCAATTGAACATTTTAAAACTAAGATTGATAGATTCTTGTTAGGCAAGGGTATTGAGGGTTACAGAACCAAGGCAGTAGATAGTTAAGATATAGATCAGCCATACTCTAATTGAATTGTGGAACAGGCTCAAGTGGCTCGATGGCCTATTTCGGCACCTATGTTTGTAGCTGAGTACACGAGTAATGAAGTCTTACTGCATTTATATGGAGCCTTGGTGAGACACACCTGGAGTACTGTATACAGTTTTGGTCACCTTACCCAAGGAAGGATATACTTGTCTTAGAGAGAGTGCAATGAAGGTTCACCAGATTGATTCCTGGGATGGGGTGATTGTCCTATGAGGAGAGATTGAGGAGACGAGACTTATATTCCCTAGAATTTAAATTATTACAGGGCTTGACAATGTAGATGTAAGGAAAATATTTTCCCGGGTTAGCGGGTCTAGAACTCGGGGTCACAGACTCAGAATAAGGTATCTGCCATTTAGGACGGAGATGAGGAGAAATTTCTTAGTCAAAGAGTTGTGAATCTTTGGAATTCTCTATCACAGAGAACTGTGGATGCTCAGTCATTGAGTTATATTC
Source organism: Pristiophorus japonicus (assembly GCF_044704955.1). NCBI lineage: Eukaryota > Metazoa > Chordata > Chondrichthyes > Pristiophoridae > Pristiophorus > Pristiophorus japonicus. The sequence continues at coordinate 102,898,653 of NC_091978.1, read as the reverse complement.
AAGTCAGAGATCGTTAGATTTTTGGATTCTAAGGGAACCGAGGAATACGGGGATTGTGCTAGAAGGTGGAGTTGAGGTTGAAGGTCAGCCATGATTTTATTGAATGGCGGAGTAGGCGCGAAGGGCTGAATAACATCTTCCTTCTCCTATTTGTTATGTTCTTACATACCCATCTCCTTTTCCATTTTGTCTGTCTTTTCCAAACGTCAAGTATCTTGGAATATTTAGTTCCCAACCTTGATCATCATAAAACCATGCCTTTGTAATGGCTATTCGATCAAACACATTTCCCTCTATTTGTGCCGATAATTTGACTAACTTGTTCCAAATTCTTCGTGCATTTCGATACAGCGCATTTAATTTGAACTTTTTACCATTTTCTCTGATTCGACATGATTGACTAATGCATTATTACTGTTTTAAAAAAAAAACAGCTACTGGGCCCTGACCTTGCTGCACCTCTCTCGGGCTCTGCTCCTCCAGACCTCGCTCCTGTGCCTCGACCTTGCTGCTGGGCCCCGACTTCGCTCCTCCAGACCTTGCTCCTGGGTCTCGAGCTCGTTCCTGGGTCTCCCGCTCCTCCCAACCTCGCTCCTGGGTCTCGACCTCACTACTCGCTCAACTGGGGTGAAGCAGGGTTGTGTCATCGCACCAACGCTCTTCTCTATCTTCCTTGCAGCAATACTCCATCTCACCCTCAATAAGCTCCCTGCTGGAGTGGAGTTAATCTACAGAACAAATGGGAAATTTTTCAACCTCCGTCACCTCCAGTCCAGATCCAAGGTTATCCCATCTTCTGTCATTGAATTATGCAGACGACGCTTGTGTTTGCGCACACTCGGAGAGCGAGCTCGAACCATCATCAGCACCTTCACAGACATGTTCGAGAGTATGGGCCTTACACTAAACATCCATCAGACAAAGGTTCTCCACCAACCTGCCCCCATCACACAGTATTGCCCCCCGATTATCAAGATTCATGATGAAGTCTTGGACTACGTGGGCCATTTTCCATACCTCGGGAGCCAACTGTCAACAAGGGCAGGCGTCGATGACAAAGTCCAACAACGCCTTCAGTGTGCCAGTGTAGCCTTCAGTCACCTGAGGAAGAGAGTGTTTGAAGACCAGGACCTCAAAACCGGCACCAAATTCATGGTCTACAGAGGTGTAGTGATACCCACCCTCCTGTATGCTTCAGAGACAAAGATTATGTACAGCGGGCACATCAAAACACTGGAGAAGTACCACCAATGCTGCCTCCGCAAGATCCTGCAAATCTATTGGCAGGATAGGTGCACCGACGTCAGTGTTCTTACTCAGGCCAACATCCCCAGCATCAAAACATTGACCACGCTCGATCAGCTCCGATGGATGGGACACTTTGTCCACATGCCCGATACTAGACTCCCAAAACAAGCGCTCTACTCAGAGCTCCGACATGGCAAGTGAGTCCCAGGTGAGCAGAAGAAACGCTTCAAGCACACCCTTACCCTCACCTACAACAACCCTACCGACACCTGGGAATCCCTAGCCCAAGACCGCTCAAAGTGGAGGAGAAGCATCCGGGAAGGCACCGAACACCTCGAGTCTCTTCGCCGGGAGCACGCAGAAGCCTAGCACAAACAGCAGAAGGAGGGCACAACAACCCAAGCACCCCACCCATCCGTCCCTTCAACCACCATCTGTGACAGAGACTGAAAGTCCCGCATTGGACTCATCAGTCATCTGAGAACTGATATTAGTGTGGAAACAAGTCATCTTCGACTCCGAGGGACTGCCTAAGAAAATTACTATTAAATGTTCCTTCGTACCACACTCTGCTTATCGTTACCCAAATCAGTACAGTGCGCAATGCCCTTCACTTTCTCTTTAGTTTATAAATTTCCCCTCATCTGAATCCTCACCCTCACCTCTCACCTGATTATTCAATTCGCCAGGCCTGGTTTAAGTGAAGCCCGTCCCAATGGAACTGCTCCCTCTTTTCCCCAGTACTGGTGGCAGTGCCCCATGAATCGAAACGCTTTCCTGCCACACCACTCTTTGAGCCACGCATTGATATGTCAGAAACTGGAAATTACCGAGGAGATTCAATAGGCTTTGCAAATCCATAACAGGATTGGAAGCCTAAATGTAGTATGCACTGCTACCACGTGCATGATCATCCCCTCCTCCAAACTAAATTAAAACCCATGTACTCAGATGATAAAATGCTAGTCTATTACTGTGGAAATGTATTTTTATCTAAGCTGATACCATACGGTATTTGTGTGCCCTTTGCAATATATATATATAATAAAATGGAATCCTGGTCCTTCCAGAACTTTCTGCATAAAGGCAGTCAGCTTGCATAAACAGCTAAACCTGGTTTGAGGTGGCTGATGGCCATCAGACAGCTAGGAGACAAGTCATGCTGAGACAAGCACCCCTCCCCCCCACCATGGTGCTCTCCTATTGTCTATACGACAAGTTCCATGCCACCTCACCCTTTTCGAAGTACTCAAACCACCAGCATTATCTCTTGTAGAGACCTCATCCATTTGATGCAAACAGATAAACTGACTAGGAAACTGAACAATCCTGACACAATGCAAGACAGGTAATAGCTCATTACCACACTCTCATGGAGTAATGGCCGGCTGGCCAACTAATAACCCTGACAAAAGGAAATATCTGGAAACCATGTCAGGATAAGGATGTAGTAATTAACTCTTTATCTGTATTCACTGACTGTGAGACAGAGCCAATACACAGGGAGAGGCTATAACTTGGGTTTTACTGTATACATATCTTGTGAAACTGTACCATTGCGGAGGTGTTCACTTAGCCCTTGACTGATTGTGACCTGCCCCTTGCTAGCAAGTAAATTAAAGAAACTTCTGCCGGAGCTGAAAGTGTCGGAGTCATTTATTTCGGAGGTCGAGATTTCGACAGTTACTTCTTGGAGGTTCCACCGAGATTGCATACTCTCTGTCCTGTGAGTAAAACGGATACAGGCATAGTGCCTCTCCAGTGAAAGGCTTCAGTGGCCAAAACAAAGTGAGCCTTTTGCTCACCAGAGGTTTCTTCACTGTTGAATCGCATATGTAATCTGTTGTCCACAGGGAAGGTACTGCAATCTACAAGACTCGACATTTAAAAGCTAGTTATTTTTTATAACCACTTCTTTCTCAGCGCGCAAGCAGAAGAGAACGGGTTCGAGAAAAAATCTCGAAACAGCCCGGGGAAGGTTTCAGTTGGTAAGGTAGAAACAGCGCTAGTCGATCGAAAAAGGTTCCTGAAGGTTCTTATGTGATAAGATTAGAAAAAAAAAGCGCTAATCGATCGAAGGTTCTTATGTGATAAGAGTTTTATTGTTTTTAATTAGGAAAAGGTTCTTATGTGATAAGAGTAGGAAAAAAAAAGAGAAGCGCAATCGATCAAAGGTTCTTATGTGATAAGAGTTAGGGTATAGAACCATAAGTTTTATAAGTTTTATTAGGATAAGTTAAGGACTCGGTCTGTCGTGGCGTACAACGCAGACTGAGAATTGATTATTTGTTTAGATAGAGTGTAAGGTTATGATTTGTGTACTCGCGTGAATATTGTTTGTCCTAGTTGTCCTCGTTATACTGTTGTGTGCAATACCTTTGTGCGACATTGCCATTAGAGAAACGGGAAGAGTCACTAGGGAAAATTGTGATTCGGGAAAAAAAAAACAAGGATTGATTAAGAAAAGAAATAGTAACTGATTGATCAACTACGGTTGGTTCGTGCCAACATATCTCACACACCCAGACTGAGCCCGAATTAAGAGCCTTTTCAGGCCACGTAACGGCCAGGAGAAGTGGGCGTAGAGAACTCGGTTGGCCGAAAGGATTGTGAGATCAGAAACTGTGGAAAATCTTAATCATCCAGAATGGGGGCTGGAGCAAGTATACCACCACCAAAAGGGACCCCAGCCCATTTTATGCTCCAGAATTGTGGTCAGTCTTCAATTGACCATATAAGAGAATGGGTAAAATGGACTACGGGTGAAAACAGGCCATTTCCACCTGATGGTTCATTTAATTTAGAGAGAACAACATATCTAGAGGAGTGTCTTATAAACAGAGATCCAGGTAGAAGAGGAAAAAAAAAGGAAAGTAATAGAAAAGGCCTGGGTTCCGATTCTTCAAGCCCATGTAAAATTAACAGAGGAAGTAAATCAAATGTAAAAAAAAAAGAGAACCCAATAGTGACTATGGATTCAAAAAAAAATAAAGCTAGCCAAAAAAAAAAAGCTTTATTGAATGGAGAGAGACTTTTGTGAATGTCTTGTCTTTGAATGAGAGTGTGTGAATGTCTTGTCTTTGAATGAGAGTGCTTCTGTGTTTTTTTCTTGTGTCTGGAAACCTGTTTGGAAAGGTTGTGGAGCTGCCTGTTTGTTTTAGCTCCACCCACCTTTTCAAACAAAGTGAAGTTTTTTAACCCTTCATAGTGTTGTCCTGTATGTGGGAAGTTTAAGACATTTTAAGTTAGAAGCGCAGGTGTGGATTTATTCGGATGAGAAGTTATGGAGCTAGGAAATGCACAAAGGATAGGTTTGTTGAGACATGGTCCCGGTGGTTAAAAGTTGTAATGCCCTGGGAAGTTGTAATGCCTTTTTTTTTTAAAAAGCCTTTGTGGGTCTGTTGAGGTGCAGGTTGGGGGAGTACACTCCCATTGTCCTTGGTGTAAAATCTTGACGCGAAAGCTTCTAGCTCAGTAAGAGGATTTGTTTTTTTTGATAAAGAGTGGCAGTACAATAGTTGAATTTGGATTTTGAGATATTTCAGGTGATCTCCTTGATCAACATTTTGGGTGTATTGGAAAAATCTTGGGTTTGGAAGCCTTTTAATAAGATTAGAAAACAAGTACTTTACATTCTGTGATCTGTGAATCACTATAAGCATAAACGAGAAGTCCGTGTAACACACAGATTCGTCCAGTTCAGAAGCCCACACAAATGGAGGTTTGTCCATGACCTACGAGCTGTGAATGAATCTACCATATTCTCACAATGCTTAAAGAAGGATTTGGAATGAAGTATCCCGGAATGCTTTCCAGAATCTTAAACAGTCCCTCACTTCAGCACCAGCCTTGGAATTACCAGATTACACTAAGCTATTCGACTTATTTGTACATCACAAAATCGGGTTTTGCACAATCTGTTTTGACTCAGTTACATGGGGACAGGCAGTGATTAGTAGCGTATTTCAGTATCCAACTAGACCCAGTGGCACGCGGACTACCAGGATGTCTTCCTTCGCTGGCAGCAGCTTATTATGCTATGCAACAGGCTCAGACAATAACTCTAAATCATCAGACCATTTTGTACATCCCACACTCAGTCGAGATTTTACTTACTAAATGTGCCACCCAACACCTAACCTCCGCAAGAACCACTAAATATGAAGTTGAACTGTTATCAAATCCGAACCTTATAATTGCTCAGACCCGCCACCTACTATTAATGACGTGCTGACTTTTCAGACACAGGCCAGTACGGAGGTGGTGGTGACCTGGACGAAGGATCAATGTTATAAAAATCCAGAAGGAATATGGGTTCACCACGACGGCCTTGTGGTGGCGCCCAGATCCTTACTTCCATGGATAGCCCGATGTGTTCATACATTCACACATGCAGGCAAAGGGGGATTGGCAGATTATATTTTGGCAACTTGGTATGCACCAGGTATTTCGGCAATTGCAAAACAAATCTGTGAAAATTGTGTGACCTGTCAGACAATGAATCCGGGTAAGACGGAAAAAGTAGAATCTGCCTCCCACCCAAATCCAGTCGGGCCTTTTGTACATTTACAAATGGATTTTATTGAATTACCTATGTGTATGGGATTCAAGTATGTATTAGGTATTGTAGATGTATTCTTTAGATGGATTGAAACCTTTCCATGTAAAAAGGCCGATGCCACTACTGTTGCTAAATGTTTGTTAAAGGAAATCGTACCGTGCTTCGGAATCCCTGCTAAGCTTTCTAGTGATAACGGGTCACATTTCACGGGAACTGTTATAAGAGAAATGTGTAAAGCTTTGCAGATTAATCAACGTTTTCATTGCAGTTATCATCCACAATCAGCTGGACTTGTTGAAAGATATAATGGAATGCTTAAAAATAAGCTGGCAAAATTATGCAATGACACTGGACTGAAATGGACAGAACTGCTGCCCTTAGCTTTGATGGTAATGCGATCTGCAACCAACAGAACAACAGGCCTGTCACCGCATGAGATAGTTATGGGACGTCCCCAATGACGACCTTTTACAGCACCATTTACTGCAAAACAAATGGACATCCACAAAATGGAGGAAAATATGTTGAATTATTGTATTGCACTAACCAAATGTATTTCCAGCTTTCATTCACAGGTAAAGGGAGCTCAAGTCAAGCCAGCGGAAGGGAAGTGTCATAACCTGGAGCCAGGGGAATTCATTCACATCAAGATTTTTTTAAAAGAAAAAGCAGTCTACAGCCAAGATTCGAAGGACCATACCAGGTCTTGCTGGCGGCCAATGCTGCAATCAAGATAAAGGAAAGACCAACATGGATCCATGCATCCCATTGCAAACGGGCACCCGACCAGGAGGAAGGGAAGAAGGAACCAGAGGAACAGAAAAAGGAAGACTGAATAAGGAACCGTATGGACTATGGGGACTGATGGTGCTGGGCTTGACAGGGTTTTACTTTGCATTATTGATTATACCAGGGGTACAGACCCGCCACCGAAGGGAACTGCAAGTAAACTTATTTATGGCACTGAGTCATAGGTATGCTCAAGAAAGAAACTTGTCGAGTTGTTGGATATGTTCCCATGTACCTGTCCACTCCGAAGGGGGTATTCCCCTGAGATCTGTCCCCTTTAACGAATCAGAAATGGTAGAATGGTTGACAGTGCAAAATAGGACAAACCTAACTAAGGGGCCAGAAACAAAGGAACAAACAGAAGGGAGGTCGGCAGGGTATAAACTTACAGCCTTCCAGGAATGGTACCAGCCCAATTATGATAATAACCATCAGCCTCCCTTCCTAAGCATTACTCCCAGAATAGGAAATCCTGAAGGTATAATATGCCTAGTGAGTAATGAGACTAAAGGACCAGAAATAGGACGCAGCAAGTGTTCCCAAATGACTAAATGGCAAGCCACAACTAATCCCACTGATGGGAGAAAGATAGCAACCGTTGGCTGGACAATGGTCCATAACAAAGCCCCAGGTGAAGGGTGGGAGAAACTATGTTACCTACCGAGACCACGGCTCGAGTTATGGAGAGCAACAACTGCTGAAGGCTCTTGTGTGGAAATGGAAATGGAGAGACTGTACAAGATCAGAATGGATTAAGTTGTCCTTGTGTAAGACAAAATGGGGGAATGTGGAAATGTATTTTTATCTAAGCTGATACCATACGGTATTTGTGTGCCCTTTGCAATATATATATAACAAAATGGAGTCCTGGTCCTTCCAGAACTTTCTGCATAAAGGCAGTCAGCTTGCATAAACAGCTAAACCTGGTTTGAGACAGCTAGGAGACAAGTCATGCTGAGACAAGCACCCCTCCCCCCCATGGTGCTCTCCTATTGTCTATACGACAAGTTCCATGCCACCCCACCCTTTTCGAAGTACTCAAACCACCAGCCATTATCTCTTGTAGAGACCTCATCCATTTGATGCAAACAGATAAACTGACTAGGAAACTGAACAATCCTGACACAATGCAAGACAGGTAATAGCTCATTACCACACTCTCATGGAGTAATGGCCAGCTGGCCAACTAATAACCCCGACAAAAGGAAATATCTGGAAACCATGTCAGGACAAGGATGTAGTAATTAACTCTATCTGTATTCACTGACTGCGAGACAGAGCCAATACACAGGGAGAGGCTATAACTTGGGTTTTACTGTATAAATATCTTGTGAAATTGTACCATTTCGGAGGTGTTCACTTAGCCCTTGACTGAGTGTGACCTGCCCCTTGCTAGCAAGTAAATTAAAGAAACTTCTGCCGGAGCTGAAAGTGTCAGAGTCATTTATTTCGGAGGTCGAGATTTCGACATTACTAAAATTATCAATTTCAGTCACCAGTGCTACAAAGGACTCTTCTTATAGATAATTTGTTTGTATCTGTTGCAACGGTTCCGATACAGTATAACCACAACATCTCGGAGGATGCTGTGTTTGAACGATTCCCGTCGCCGAGAACATGCAGAAACCAAGCGCAGACAACGGAAGGAGCGTGCTGCAAACCCGGCTCCCCACCTCACCCTTTCCTTCAACCACTGTCTGCCCCACCTGTTAGAGACTGTAATTCCCGCATTGGACTGTACATCCACCTGAGAACTCACTTTGTGTGGAAGCAAGTCTTCCTCGATTTCAAGGGACTGCCTATGACGAAAATAATTATTTACAAGGTTTTGGAAGATTAAATTCTAAGGATAATGAATAAAAACCTCCTGCTATGGAGTAATTTTGAGCACGGGATTTAAAACATGTACTCAGAATTATACAGTCCAAAGAAACAAAAATATAGAGTTAATTTACTGCCAAAGTACTTGTGAAAATCTTAATAAAAAGATCACTTTCGCAGAACATACAATGCTTTATACTAATTTGAAGTCTTAAGGGACAAGGTCTGGGCACTCAATTGGTTAAATCATCCAGAATGTATGTAAATTAATTCGTATCAACAGAAGCACAGTAATTGTAGGAGAGCATCCATTTTATGGAAAATATAGATTGGATAGTTGCAAGAACTGTATTAATTAAAAATTGGCACAATGGCATTTTGACAAAATTGTTGTATTAAAACCATGATGATGTGTTGCCAAAAGATAAATGACTTACTTTTAAGGCAAAGCACATTTTTAAGCAATCCTTCTTGTACTATCAGCAACAATCTATTGTGGGAGAATCACCATCAACAACAATCATTTTAATAGACATTCTGCACTTCATATTCTGTCCTCATAGAATCATCGAAGTTTATAGCACGGAAGGAGGCCATTTCGGCCCATCGTGTCCATGCCAGCCAACAAGAGGCTATCCAGCCTAAATAAACTTTGCAGGTTACTGCACTTCAAGTGCACATCCAAGTACTTTTTAAATGTGGTGAGGGTTTCTGCCTCTGCCACCCTTTCAGGCAGTGAGTTCCAGACCCCCACAACCCTCTGCATGAAGAAATTTCCCCTCAAATCCCCTCTAAACCTTCTACCATTTACTTTAAATTTATGCCCCCTGGTTGTTGACCTCTCTGCTAAGGGCAATAGGCCCTTTCTATCCACTATATCTAGGCCCCTCATAATTTTTTTCACCTCAATGAAGATTCCCCTCAGCCTCCTCTGTTCCAAGGAAAACAAACCCAGCCTATCCAATCTTTCCTCATAGCTAAAATTCTCCAGCCCAGGCAACATCCTCATAAATCTCCTCTGTACACTCTCCAATGCAATCACGTCCTTCCTGTAATGCAGTGACCAGAACTGCACGCAGTACTCCAGCTGTGGCCTAACCAGTTCAAGCATAACCCCCCTGCTCTTGTATTCTATGCCTCGGTTAATAAAGGCAAGCATTCCGTATGCCTTCTTAATCACCTTATCCCCCTGGCCTGCTACTTTCAGGAATCTGTGGACATGCACTCCCAGGTCCCTTTGTTCCTCTACACTTCTAAGTGGCCTACTATTTAATGTGTATTTCCTTGCCATGTTAGCCCTCCCCAAATGCATTACCTCACACTTCTCTGGATTAAATTCCATTTGCTACTATTCTGCCCACCTGACCAGTTGATTGATATCTTCCTGCAGTCCGCAGCTTTCTTCTTCATTATCAACCACACAGCCTATTTTTGTATCATCTGCAAACTTCTTAATCATACCCCCTATATTCAAGTCTAGATCATTGATGTATACCACAAAAAGCAAGGGACCTAGTACTGAGCCCTGCGGAACCCCACTATAAACATCCTTCCAGTCACAAAAACACCCATCGAGCTTTGCTTCCTGCATTTAAGCCAATTTTGGATCCAACTTACCACCTTGTCCTGGATCTCATGGGATTTTACTTTCGTGACCAGTCTGCCATGTGGGACCTTATCGAAAGCTTTGCTAAAATCCATATACACTACATCATACGCACTGCCCTTATCGATCCTCCTGGTTACCTCCTCGAAAAATTCAATCAAGTTAGCAAATAAACTCAGTCCTCAATCAATAAACTTTTACTTTGCTAGAGAAATTACAAACTTGTACTTTTCACAGTAACCAAATTCAAAAAGAGAGAATCATGTACAGGACAGCTTAATTTCAAAAATGTGGAAATCTTCCTTTCATCTTTGTTCATCTATTCACTTCCACAATAATTGTGGGCAAAGCCGTTTTCATTTTTTCCTCGCCAATTCTTTGCCGGCACTTCTTCTCAGACCATGAACTCTTTGTTGGGATACGTGCATGCCACACATCTTCATTGCGTCACCCAATGATTCATTATTGACTTGAAAATCTTTACAGCAAGTGTTAGAATGCAATTCTATCGTGAGAGACATCATCTTCTCTTCTAATCCTGTCCTCACCCAATATTCATGCACACACTGGTTAGCAATGAGGAGAAGTAAAGCTGACCAATTTTTACTCTGTCTTACCCAAGGGTGTAGAGGTCAATTGTAGACCCCAGCTGAGATCAACTAACAGTGCAGACCTTCCTGGCCTGTATGAATCAGCCACTCACTGGATAAATACACTGAGCAATTCAGGGAGTGACCTGTATACCTGCTGACATTGTCCTCAAATACAGCCAAATACAAATAGAAGGATTACTCATGTGCTAGCCTTGACTCAGTGGTAGCACTCTCATCTTAGAATCTAAAGGTCGTGGGTTCAATCCCCACTGCAGAACTTGAGAAAAACAAACAACAACTTTTTTTAAAATAGTGCCTTTAACGTAGTAAAACATCCCAAGGCGCTTCATCATCATAGTCAGTCCCTCAAAATCGAGGAAGACTTGCTTCCATCCTAAAAGTGAGTTCTCAGGCGACTGTACAGTCCAATACAGGAATTACAATCTCTGTCACAGGTGGGACAGACAGTGGTTGAAGGAAAGGGTGGGTGGGGAGTCTGATTTGCCGAATGCTCATTTCGCTGTCTGCGCTTGGTTTCTGCATGCTCTCGGCGACGAAACTCGAGGTGTTCAAAGCCCTCCCAGATGCTCTTCCTCTGCTTAGGGCGGTCCTGGGCCAAGGATTCCCAGGTGCCAGTGGGGATGTTGCACTCTATCAAGAAAGCTTTGAGGGTATCCTTGAAAAGTTTTCTCTGCCCACCTGGGGCTCGCTTGCCGTGTAGGATTTCAGAGTAGAGCACTTGCTTTGGGAGTCTCGTGTCGGGCATGCAGACGATGTGGCACGCCCAACGGAGCTGGAGCGAGAACACTAACGTTGGTGCGTCTATCCTCCCAATGGATAACAGGAGCATTATCAAACAAAATTTGACATCGAGCCATTTAAGAATATTATGGCAGATGACCAAAAGCTGGGTCAAAGAGATAGGTTTTAAGGAGCTTCTTAAAGGAGAAAAGAGAGGTAGAGAGCCGGAAAGCTTTAGGGAGGGAATTCCAGAGCTTAGGGCCTTGACAGTTGAAGGCACGGCAGCGAAGGGTGGAGCAATTGATATTGGGGGTGCACAAGTGGCAAGAATGGGAGGAGTGCAGATATCACGGGAGGGTTTTGGGGCTGGAGGCGATGACAGAGATAGGATGGCGAGCAATCTAGGGTGATATTACAGTAACACTGTTGGAGTTGCCATCTTTCAGATGAGACCTTAAACCGAAGTTCCATCTGCCTACTCTCAGCTGGACATAAAATATCCTGTGTGTCAGAAGGTTGTGGGTGCGAGTCCCTCTCCAGAGACTTGAGCACAAAAATCTAGGCTGACACTACAGTGCAGTGCTGAAAGAGAGCTGCACTGTCAGAAGTGTTGTCTTTCAGATGAGACGTTCAACCGAGGCCCCGTCTGCTCTCTCAGGTGGATGTAAAAGATCCCATTGCATTATTTCAAAGAAGAGCAGGGGAGCTATCCCTAGTGTCCTGCCAGAATTTATCCCTCAATCAACACAACAAAAACAATTATTGGGTCATTATCACATTGCTGTTTGTGGGAGCTTGCTGTGCACAAATTAGCTGCCACGTTTCCTACATTACAACAGTGACTACACTTTAAAAGTACTTCATTGGCTGGAACACGCTTTGGGGCATCCTGAGTTCATGAAAAGTGCTTATATAAATGCAAGTCTTTCTTTTTTTTTCCCCCCATGGCAATATTTAAATTAGAGCAGAGGCATTCTCCCAGTGTTCTGGTCAATAGAGGGAAGTCACTCAAAGCGTCTCAGCAACTAACACAATGCCCAGGACAGCGGCCCAATGTCGAGGTGGAACTACATGACACGGGTGGTGAGGGGGAGTATCTTTAACACTAACCTGAGCATGCTATGCTCTGAGCTCAATGTGCAGTCTCTCCTCAATGTAAATGTGTCGAACCCCATGCTCTACATGGGTAAGGCCAGATGCAGCATTCACAGTTGCAGCCTCAACCACTGTTCGTTCCTGGCTCCATCATTCAAGCATTGCCATACCAAATACTCACAGCTTATCGAAGTTACATCGACCTGTGAAGACTCTCATACAGTAACATGTCTGAACTATGTAAGGCACTTAGGACAGACGGATAGAAGGGCACCAACTCTGATGTCCTGTTTATCTTGCAGGCCAAGTTAGCCCATAATAGAAGGGAACAGATGCAGGCCGGAGGAGGGGACCCTGATCTGCAACTCCCAATTGCATGAGAGGAATGCGCCTCGGCCCTGATGGGCGCACAAGTGGGTGTGGTGGCCATGGTCAGGCCGAGCTCCCTCAGGACAATGGCGGTCTGTTGAGTTCCTTTGCAGCCTCTAGCAGGCCACATAGCCCTGACACCACAATCTTTCACCACTTTCCATGAGAGCGGCATTTCCGAACGGCTTTTCCAGTCCATGCCCCCTTCCCCTGCAGGTAACCTTTCTTTTCTGGCTCTGTGCTTTCATATGATGACCCAGACGGACAGAAGCCTGCACGTCAACCTTCAATTGCGGGCGATGGTGGAGAGGAAGACACCTATGTGGCACTTACCGAGGAGCCAGTGGCCTCAGAGAGCGGAGCCAGCACCTTTTTGGAGGAAGGCGTGGTCGGGGAGATGGAGGTGGGTGATGCTCCTGAACCCAGTGGCCTGCAGCAACGCCAAGGGGGAGGGGAAGCCCAGGGGCCAGCTCCCCGGAGGGTGAGTGGGCACCTGAGTGGTGTTCAGCAGCACTCTGATGAGGCGGCCGAATTGGAGGTCCGATGCAAAGCGATCTGCTGGTGCATTGGCAAGGTTGTCCGACAGTCTCAATGCACTTCCTGTGAGGTTGGAGGAGTCCACCTCAACGTTTGCACATGCCTTTTAGCAGCCCATCAAGCCCATCCTTGGTAGATACCAACGGATGTTGGAGACCACAAGTGATCAGGGGGTCCCAGACAAGGTGACACAGGCTATGGCTGACGTGGCAGTTGCCATTGAGCACCAGGCCAAAGCCACCATAGGCCTGCATACCATCATGTCGTCAGTGCGTGGTGGCATCAAATAGTTCTGCGGTGTGCTGCAGTCGCAGTCTGTGCTAATATAGTGTCAACTTGATGCCACGTACGCACTGACTGCTGCCATCGTGTCTGGGGCCCCATCAGTCCCAACTCACTGGGGACAGTGCTGTGAGGCAGGGTCAGGTTGGTGGAGGACCTTTGCTTTACGGATGTTTAGTGTAAGGGACTTAACATTGCTGAAGCAGGGCTGCAATCTGTGCTTACCCAGATAGCTCCAGATGCGGAGGCTCTGCCCCGGGGGAGTAGCACGTGTCGGGCATTTTGGAACATGATGTACTCTCTCAGGATGACATAATTCCGCCTTGGCACCTACCACTCTCTGCAACCCATCCAGACAAGACTGCTGCCGCCCATGCTGTGGTGATACAGTCCGCAGCCGGTCCTTCCAGGGCCCAAGCTGGTCAGGGACGTCCTGCTAGGCCATCAGGTGTGGCAGCGGTGCCAACAAAGTGACCTTCTACCAGCCTTGCTGCAGGCACTGAGACCCCATTGAGGAGGAGCAGTCGGCGTGGGAGGGGGGGACAAGGGAAGGGGTGGGAAATCACTGAGCAAGACCCACTGAAGAATTGTGTGTTATTGGCCAGAGATGCTGACCTTATTTGAACATAAACTCATGTAAATAATTGCACTTAGATGTGGGTGATAATGTTTGAAGGGGTCTTGTTTGCATAATTATTTGCTGTGGATGATGGCTTTCTTTTGTGCTTTTTTACAGTACACTATGGTTTTTGTTGTGAATAAAAATTATTTTGAATTGTCACATTCTTGTTGCGATTTATATACACGGAGGCTTGGAGGGTGGGGCGCGGTGTTTTCAGCAGATCGGCAGGTGAATAGACTGGCCAGTCAGCACATCTTGCATCATTCACTGGATTCAATGCATGATGAGTCTCTGATGAGCAGCCCTTGCAGTCGCAACAGTGTCAGGCTGCCTCCTCTGTGGCTCAAGCTCCTGGCTTTCCTCCTCATCGTCGTCGTCCTCTTGAGGTGGATCTGCCATCCCTCATGGCCACGTTATACAGCATGCAGCACACAATGGTGAACATGGACACTATCAGATGAGTACTGAAATGTTCCTCCAGAGCGGTCAAGGCAGCGGTAACACTGCTGAGAACCCTGATAGTTTGCTCTATAATGGTCCTGGTTGCGATGTGGCTGCTGTTGTAGCGCTGCTCGGTAGGGGTGGTGGGAGTCATCAGCCAGATGGCGAGACCATATCCTTTGTCGCCAATGAGCCAACCACGGCCTTCATGCAGTGGCTGGAACAGTCGTGGCACACTGCTCTCCTGCAAAATGAACGCTTCGTGGCAGCTGCCAGGACAGCTTGCATTGAGAGCGAGGATCGCAGACCAGCTGAACGCTGAGCGAGTGGTAGCCCTTGCGATTACAAAACATTTCTCCATTGTGGGATGGGGCCCGCATTGCCACATTCGTGCAATCAATGGCTCCCTGAACCATGGGGAAGCCCGCTATCCTGGCAAAGCCACGGGAACGCTCATCGTGGTTCTTCCTGGACATGCTGAACTTTATGTAGTCCATTCGACGGCTGTAGAGAATGTTGGTCAGCTGGCGAATGCAGCAATGTACTACAAACTGTGAGATGTTGCATATATCGCCTACCGGAGACTGGAAGGAGCCGGTAGCTTAGAAGTTGAGGTGTACTGTCACTTTCACTGGCACTGACAACAAGGACATAGTGCTGATGTGAGGTTCAAGATCTGTGTGCAGGAAGTGGCAGAGGTCCGTGGCCACCTCCTGGCGGAACTACATTTTTCTTATGCACTGGTCCTTGGGCATATCAAGGTAAAAGTAATGCGCACGGTAAACCCTGCGAGTGTACGGCTTCCCTCCCCGATGTCTGGGGCCTCTCCTCTGGCATGGACCCAAATTGACCATAACCCATCTGTGTAGCCAGCGCCTTTGAAGTCTTCGCCGCATGACGACGTGGTGTGCCATCACTGCCCCCATTAAGTTGCAGAAGGCAACACCAAGATGCTAGTCGCTAATGTATCCGACCTGAAACCCACCAATGTTTGCGAAATGCTAATAGTGAAGCTGAGTAGTCAGCAGCTGAAGCACGGCAACACCTACGCACTCTGCGAGGAGAAAACGCAGCACTCACCGCGACCTCAAAAGTCCAGCTGCAACTCCCTTTAAATACCGCCCCGGCATCCTAACCTTGACTTCTGAATGCCAACTTTTTGTGGCATGTTCCCCGCCAACTGGTAAGTGAGGCGCAAAAACGGAATTTGGCGAGACCGGTGCCAACAAGGCGTTGCACACGTACTAACGTCATGATTTCCATGGAGGAAGCAGGCGAGGCAGTGAGTCTTAGCACCCTTGAAAAACCATTACCAAATTTCCCAGCAGGTGGCAACACCGTCGAACGCCAGCGCTCAGCCCTTTACGCCCAGTTACCACCTCTTCTAGGTGGTTTCAGCTGGTGGCAACAACCGAATTTCGACTCCCAAATGTTGGTACACTAGTATTCTACAAGGTCATCTTCCTGAGCCTGGATTTTGTAGCCATTTTGCACATTAAAAATCAAAAGAATTATAGCTGTAGCTACACATATATGCTAATGGTGGTGTAGATTTACACTATTCTCTCGGAAGTTATACAAATGAGGATGGAAACATTGATGGGATCATCCAAATCTCTGCATGGAGGATGACGATGATGTTTTTGATCCTATTAGTACTTTTTTTTAGTGGGATCCTTGGAAGGTGCACTTGTGTCAACCATTCATAATTTTATTCCATCATATTCGATAACTGGGCTATCAGTGCAGGGCACAAAAATGCATTGGGCCAAAAATTGCAGTCGGAGGCACACCTCCAGAGTACGCCTCTGACCCGCAAAAGGCATACGCACCGACTGATGGCGGTGAGGCTGCGAAAACTTGCTATCTGAGGATGCGATGTGGAAGGCAGCGTAATGGCCCACGGATCCGCGGAATGCAGGCCGTGCAGAAGCATACCTGAGATCACGTGGGCCTGGTCCTCCAATCACAAAACAGAATTCGATTTTAATCATCTCTGAAGGCAATCCCATAATGAGATTCAATGGAATCCTGAAATCAGATCTAATTACAATTTATGGGATTGGCATAAGTAGCTTCATTCCACTAACCTCACTAAAAAATGTTGACATCATTAAAATTCTAATCCAGGCCAATATTTGGAGAAACCCGTTTGATAGTTTGTGTGTATAATTTCCGAGGAAAATATTAAAATTATGCTTGAGGTGTCCCCTTACGCTGATACAAACAGGTACTGCCCCTGCAGCAACCGTAACATTTCCGTGCGCAATTGTTGGCCACTCGGTGGACAGATAGCCCAAATCTGCGCCAGCAATTGCTTTATTGTGGACTTGAGGATTGCAAATAGATGTTAACGGATATGATGTGGTTGGGATTACGGAGACGTGGCTCCAGGATGATCAGGGCTGGGAACTCAACATCCATGGGTATTCAACATTCAGGAAGGATAGAATAAAAGGAAAAGGAGGTGGAGTAGCATTGCTGGTTAAAGAGGAGATTAATACAGTAGTTAGGAAGGACATTAGCTTGGATGATGTGGAATCTATATGGTTAGAGCTGCAGAACACCAAAGGGCAAAAAATGTTAGTGGGAGTTATGTACAGACCTCCAAACAGTAGTAGTGATGTTGGGGAGGGCATCAAACAGGAAATTAGGGGTGCATGCAATAAAGGTGCAGCAGTTATCATGGGTGACTTTAATATGCATATAGATTGGGCTAACCAAACTGGAAGCAATACGGTGGAGGAGGATTTCCTGGACTGCATAAGCGATGGTTTTCTAGACCAATATGTCGAGGAACCAACAAGGGGGGAGGCCATTTTAGACTGGGTGTTGTGTAATGAGAGAGGATTAATTAGCAATCTCGTTGTGCAAGGGCCCTTGGGGAAGAGTGACTATAATCTGGTGGAATTCTACATTAGGATGGAGAATGAAACAGTTAATTCAGAGACCATGGTCCAGAACTTAAAGAAGGGTAACTTTGAAGGTATGAGGCATGAATTGGCTGGGATAGATTGGCGAATGATACTTAAGGGGTTGACAGTGGATGGGCAATGGCAGACATTTAGAGACCGCATGGATGAACTACAACAATTGTACATCCCTGTCTGGCATAAAAATAAAAAAGGGAAGGTGGCTCAACCGTGGCTATCAAGGGAAATCAGGGATAGTATTAAAGCCAAGGAAGTGGCAGACAAATTGGCCAGAAATAGCAGCGAACTTGGGGACTGGGAGAAATTTAGAACTCAGCAGAGGAAGTCAAAGGGTTTGATCAGGGCAGGGCAAATAGAGTACGAGAGGAAGCTTGCAGGGAACATTAAAACAGACTGCAAAAGCTTCTATAGATATGTAAAGAGAAAAAAGTTAGTAAAGACAAACGTAGATCCCCTGCAGTCAGAATCAGGGAAAGTCGTAATGGGGAACAAAGAATTGGCAGACCAATTGAACAAGTACTTTGGTTCGGTATTCACTAAGGAGGACACAAACAACCTTCCGGATATAAAAGGGGTCAGAGGGTCTAGTAAGAAGGAGGAACTGAGGGAAATCCTTATTAGTCGGGAAATTGTGTTGGGGAAATTGAGAGAGGAAATTGAAGGCCGATAAATCCCCAGGGCCTGATGGACTGCATCCCAGAGTACTTAAGAAGGTGGCCTTGGAAATAGCGGATGCATTGACAGTCACTTTCCAACATTCCATAGACTCTGGATCAGTTCCTATCGAGTGGAGGGTAGCCAATGTAACCCCACTTTTTAAAAAAGGAGAGAGAAAACAGGGAATTATAGACCGGTCAGCCTGACATCAGTAGTGGGTAAAATGATGGAATCAATTATTAAGGATGTCATAGCAGCTCATTTGGAAAGAGGTGACATGATAGGTCCAAGTCAGCATGGATTTGTGAAAGGGAAATCATGCTTGACAAATCTTCTGGAATTTTTTGAGGATGTTTCCAGTAGAGTGGACAAGGGAGAACCAGTTGATGTAGTATATTTGGACTTTCAGAAGGCTTTCGACAAGGTCCCACACAAGAGATTAATGTGCAAAGTTAAAGCACATGGGATTGGGGGTAGTGTGCTGACATGGATTGAGAACTGGTTGTCAGACAGGAAGCAAAGAATAGGAGTAAATGGGTACTTTTCAGAATGGCAGACGGTGACTAGTGGGGTACCGCAAGGGTCTGTGCTGGGGCCCCAGCTGTTTACATTGTACATTAATGATTTGGACGAGGGGATTAAATTTAGTATCTCCAAATTTGCGGATGACACTAAGTTGGGTGGCAGTGTGAGCTGCGAGGAGGATGCTATGAGGCTGCAGAGTGACTTGGATAGGTTAGGTGAGTAGGCAAATGCATGGCAGATGAAGTATAATGTGGATAAATGTGAGGTTATCCACTTTGGTGGTTAAAAACAGAGAGACAGACTATTATCTGAATGGTGACAGATTAGGAAAAGGGGAGGTGCAACGAGACCTGGGTGTCATTGAAGGTTGGCATGCAGGTACAACAGGCGGTTAAGAAAGCAAATGGCATGTTGGCCTTCATAGCGAGGGGATTTGAGTGCAGGGGCAGGGAGGTGTTACTACAGTTGTACAGGGCCCTTGGTGAGGCCACACCTGGAGTATTGTGTACAGTTTTGGTCTCCTAACTTGAGGAAGGACATTCTTGCTATTGAGGGAGTGCAGCGAAGGTTCACCAGACTGATTCCCGGGATGACATATCAAGAAAGACTGGATCAACTGGGCTTGTATTCACTGAAGTTCAGAAGAATGAGAGGGGATCTCAGAGAAACGTTTAAAATTCTGACGGGTTTAGATAGATTAGATGCAGGAAGAATGTTCCCAATGTTGGGGAAGTCCAGAACCAGGGATCACAGTCTTAGGATAAGGGGTAAGCCATTTAGGACCGAGATGAGGAGAAACTTCTTCACCCAGAGAGTGGTGAACCTGTGGAATTCTCTACCACAGAAAGTTGTTGAGGCCAATTCACTAAATATATTCAAAAAGGAGTCAGATGTAGTCCTTACTACTAGGGGGATCAAGGGGTATGGCGAGAAAGCAGGAATGGGGTACTGAGGTTGCATGCTCAGCCATGAACTCATTGAATGGCGGTGCAGGCTCGAAGGGCCGAATGACCTACTCCTGCATCTATTTTCTATGTTTATATGTTTCTATGACAATGCTTATGTTGATAAACCGCAAGTTCCAGATTTCACACATGCGCAAGCGCATACAGAAATCTCGAACTTGCGGTGGATTTCAAAAGGAGATATAGCGGCATACTCACAGTACACTGCCATACTGACCGTAAAATTCGGGCCATTATTTATTTATAAAATTACAGGTACAGAAAATAGAGGCAGACATATGTTTGGAAATCCATCAACTTCCTCTAACCCGAACCGAGAAAGACAAACAAACACATCTTGTTGGCACCATATGGCAGCATGAAGCATCTCCATTTCAGAAGGCATCGCTTACTCGGAAATGGTTCCATAAGCAGTCATCATCTTCTGGTACTTTGCCCAAGTGGTTATTATTCATAGATAACTCTCGAGTGTCTAGAACTAGAAGGTCAGTTTCAGGGTAATAACAACAACATTTATTTATATTACGCCTTTAACATAGTGAAACGTCCCAAGGCGCTTCACAGCAGTGTTTTAACACAAAACAGATAAATCTGTCACCGAGCCACGTAAGAAAAAATTACAGCAGATGACCAAAAGCTTGATTAAAGAGGTATGTTTTAAGGAGCGTCCTAAAGGAGGAAAGAGAGGTAGAGAGGCGGAGAGGTTTAGAGAGGGAGTTCCAGAGCTTAGGGGCCAAGCAGCTAAAGGCACGGCTACCGATGCTTGAGCAGTTATAATCAGGGGGTCGAGGCCATGGAGGGATTTTTGAACAAGGATGAGAATTTTGAAATCGACGTGTTGCTTAACCAAGTCAACCATTAGGACTGCGATAAGGAGTAATTTCTTCACTCAGAGGGTTGTGAATCTTTGGAATTCTCTACTCCAGAGAACTGTGGATCTTCAATTAATTGAGTATATTCAAGACTGAGATCGATAGCTTTTTGGGCACGAAGGGAATCAAAGGATATGGGGATAGGGTGGGAAAGTGGAGTTAAGGTAGAAGATCAGCCATGATCTTACCAAATATGGAGCAGGTTCGAAGGGTGGTATGGCCTACTCCCACTCTGAGTTCTTGAGAACATATCAGCAGGAAAATACTGAAGGATATCACAGCTAAGCCCCATTATGTCACCACCCAGTCTCCACAGATGTACTTGCAGCAGAGACATTATATTGTTGACCATCTATGATTAAAAAAATAAAGTTTCAATTTCTGCAATTACTATATATGATTTATTTTTAAAATGACGTTAAATTTTAATACAGCAAAATAGTCTGACAACTGAATTTTTAAAATCAAGCCTGACGCTTGGAGATCATTAGTCATCAATGCACAACACTGTTCGAAATTTGACAAATAGGTTGTGGATGCACTATATATTGGAGCTGCAACATGGCATTCTTCAGGGTGGTAAAGTGTGAGCTGGCAACCACAATTTCCCTGCATGATGAGTTCACTACCAAGCACTTTCCCAGAAAGGGGATGGGAGCACAAAATGGAGCCTGTACCACTAAGTAGCTGGTTACAGACTGGCAATGGCCTTGGAATAGGTTGTCTGCTCAACCTCTTAACTGAGAAAGGTGAAGGAGAAATGAAATAACTTACTTTTAAAAAGCATCTCATAAAATTAAAAGATACTATTGTTGGAAATATTCTTTTGCGAATTTCAAAATGTCAACTCACAATATGCAACACCTGCCACAAATAGCATTTTCAATACTAGCAGTAGCAGGTTTTTTTTCCCCTGTTATATACTACATGTATTGTATGAAACTGTAAGCCTAACTGGTTTCTCCAGAGAAATACTTTTGCAATACTTCAATCACTAATTTAAACATGAATAATTGATGACACATTTTCACACTTCCTACATTTCTCTCCAATGATGCATCCATTTTTGGATTTTTGCAGCTTAGTGTTGCTGGTCAACTTCCTTTAACAAATGTTTCATGTTTGCCAATAACCCAATTATCAATGAAGTACACTATGTATCGTTAATTCCTTTGTTATAAGTGCTTGGAAAGCCTGGTACATTCTTATAAAGTATTTAGAAAGGTCTAATTGGCCGGATTTTGCAGTGAGCAGCGAAGGATCGGCGCTCGCCGTTCACTATGCTGACAGCTGCCCACAGTTTTTGTGGGCTTTCGAGCGTAGACTTGCTGTCATCAGACGTCTGATCCAGCACAGCGCCCTCTACAGGGCATTTGTGAGCATGTCAAGAACAGCAAGACTCTTCAACCAGTCAGAGTGAAGAATCCTCACCGAGCCACACATAGTCTAAACAAGGAAGTATGAACCAGAAGTTATAAATTAGATTTAAATTGCATACAGAAAGCAAAATTAAGATTGGAAAGAAAGATAATATTTAGAGAGAGATAAAAGACATAAAAAAATTAAGAAAATGTTTTACTTCTTTTTTAAATCTCCAACACGAATTAAATTCTGAGGGAATGAGACTCTACACTTGTAAAATTAAATTTTCAGGGCCAGAGAGACAGTTTGGCAGTAATTATCACTTATCACACCATTAAAAATTCGCTTGCATTTGAATGCACCAGCCCTAAAATTGTCTGGTGTGTTTAATGGGTAATTAGTGGGTAAGTATCTTAACTTCACACCCTTACATTGATTTCAATGCCAAGTCTATTGGCGAGGTATAGTGTAGCCTGTGGAGGAGCAGGGTAACTCGGACAGCTGTTAGTATCACCTTTATTGTCAACACAAACTCCGGGCGACTATATACACGATAACTGACATACAATTATTATTCACCCAAATAAGTACAATGGCCCTAAGTTGACAGCTAAGAAATACACCTCCGACATCCGAACGAAATCCGCACTTACCTCATGTGAACCTCCTTTGAAAAGTTGCTTTCAAGTGCTGCAAAGTTGTGCAGTATGCGAACCTGGGATCATGTGGGGCGGTGCTGCTTTCACTTCCTGACCCTTAGCCAATCAGGAAACAGAGGAGATTGCTGATTTGCCCACAACTCATTTTCAATAAATCAGCAGCCAGAAATGCTATTTTATAAATAAATTACTATAATTGCAATTGTATTTAATACACAAACCAAGATTTCAACAAAATTTAATTCAATCAAACTGTAAAGTCTGTAGATATATTTTACTGAAGTTGTCCTTAAAAGCATAAAACACGATTAGGGTGCTTTTTATACAAAGCATGCAGCTTTGTGGGCCCTATAATTCTGGGCCATAAAAACATAAACCTATAATTACAATCTAATAGTCCCATCGCATTTGTTTCTCCTTTCTGAGACCAACTAACTTCTGATTAATTTAAATAATCTAAAATCAAGAGTTTAAGACGGGAATTTTCGTGCGGGCGCGATCGGAGGCGGGTTGGGTGGGAATTTTTTTTTTAAATCAGCGAGGGTTGGGAACCCGCCATCATCCTACCCCCATGCGCCTTGCCCTCAGGTGCCTTTGCCATTGTGGCAGCATCTCAACAGGTAGAGATAAGGGACAGCACAAATCTAAAGGAAAGGGCATTCAAAAATGTTAAAAAGAAATCGCACAGATCCTGGCGAATGGGAAAGATACAAAAAACAGCAAAGGGTCACAAAACAGATAGTAAGAGCTACAAAAATTGAGTATGAAAAGAAACTTGCAAGGGATATCAAAATCATCACAAAAAACTTTTAGGGTACTTTCTAAATGGTGAAAAGCAAAACAGTGGATGTCCAAAGAGACTTGGTGGGGGGTGGGTGGGGGGGGGGGTCAGGTACATAGGTCATTAAAATGTCATGAACAGCTTCAAAAAATAATCAAAGGCTGATGGAATGCTACCCTTTGTCTCTTGAGGACTGGGATATAAGGGGTAGAAGTTATGCTGCAGCTATACAAAGCCCTGGTTAGACCACACCTGGAGCACTGTGAGCAGTTCTGGGCACCACACCTTAGGAAGGATATATTGACATTGGAGGGAGTGCAGCATAGGTTTACCAGAATGATACCTGGACTTCAAGGGTTAAGTTACGAGGAAAGATTACATAAATTAGGGGTTTATTCTCTCCAATTTATAAGGTTAAGGGGTGATCTGATCAAATTTTTCAGGATATTAAGGGGGACAGATAGGGTAGAGAGAATGGGGCCAAGTTTCAGCCTGAGTTGCTCCTGTTTTTTTGGAGCAACTGGTTTAGAAAGGAGTATCTTAGAAATTTGAATTCTCGGCATTTAGTTTGCTCTAGTTCTAATCAGTTGGAACAGTTTCACTTTGGAACAGAATTTTTTTTTTCAAAAGGGGGCATGTCTGGCCACTTACGTCTGTTTTCAAAGTTTAGGCAGTGAAAACTTACTCCAAACTAACTTAGAATGGAGTAAGTGAAGATTTTTGTACGTTCGAAAAAACCTTGTCTGCACTTTAGAAAATCAGGCAAAGGTTACAAATTAGGCGTGGGGAATGGGGCGGGGTTTAAAGGGAAGTTTACAAACATGAAACACTTCAGTTTTACAAATAAAGAGCCGTCATCAATAATAAATGATAAATACATCAATAAATCAACCAATAAATCAATCAAAAAAAATTAATAAAAAATAAAAAAAAAATTTTAAATCAATAAATAAAACATTTTCTCCTTACCGACTGCAGCACCGGGAGTCCTCCAACTGCATGCTGGGACGGCCCCCCGAGTGTGTCTCTGTCAGTGTCTCTATCTCTCTGTCTGTCTGTGTGTGTGTCTCTCACTCTCTGTCTGTCAGTGTCTGTGTTTCTGACAGCGAGAGGAGGGGGAGAAGGGAGGGTGGGAGAGGGAGAGGGGAGGGGAGGGGGAGAGGAGGGGGGGGAGAGGAGGAGGGGGAAGGGCTGAATGAGGGGGGGCGGCAGCAGCTGAACGGGAGGAAGGGAGGGAGGCGGGGGAGCTGAACAGGAGGGAGTCCCGATCTTCGCCCAGGGAACCCATTCGGCCAGGGCTAGGGCCGGCGTGCTTCGGGCCCCTCCCTCAGAGCCTCGGGGGTGAGAAGCTACTGCACATGCGCAACACTCTAGCGTGCATGCACAGAGGCCCCGGCACTGTTTTCAGCGCTGGGACCTGGCTCCGCCCCCGCCCCCATGTGCTGCGCCAGGCCGGGCACGAAGATGTCCTGAAGAGCTCGCAGAATCACTAGGTAAGTTTTCGGCGCCCTTTTTATTCCAGAAAGTCGGCGCACCTCCATTTACAGAGGGCGGAAACTTGGGCCCATAGGGTGGCAGAAATTTGGAACACTCTTCTGCAAATGGCAATTGAGGCTAAATTAATTGTTCATTTTATACCAGAGATTGATTGCTTTTTGTTAAGCAAAGGTATTAAGGGATATGGGCCAACGGTATGTACATGGAGTTAGATCACAGATCAGCCATGACCTCATTGAATGGTGGAACAGGGGTGCGAGGGGCTGAATGTCCGACTCCTGTTCCTCGTTTCCTATGCTTGATTGGCGCCCCATGCACCACCTAAAACATTCACTCCCTCCACCACTGGTGCACCGTGACTGCTTCTTCAACAGCACCTCCCAAACCCACAATCTCTACCACCGAGAAGGACAAGGGCAGCAGACACCTGGGAACACCATCATCTGCAAGTTCCCCTCCAAGTTGCACGCGAAACAAACTTGGAAATTTATCGTTGTTCCTTTATCATCGTTGGGTTAAAATCATGGAACTCCCTCCCGAACAGGACTGTGGGAATACCTTCACTACAAGGCAACCTAAGGCAAAAAGCAAAAGGGGCCATATTACAGCAAAATTCTAAAGGGGCAAAGTGTGTTAGAAAGACAAGCCTGAAGGCTCTGTGCCTCAATGCGAGGAGTATTCAGAATAAGGTGGACGAATTAACTGCGCAGACAGCAGTTAACGGATATGATGTAATTGGCATCACGGAGACATGGTTCCAGAGTGACCAAGGCTGGGAACTCAACATCCAGGGGTATTCAACATTTAGGAAGGATAGACAGAAAGGAAAAGGAGGCGGGTGGCATTGCTGGTTAAAGAGGAAATTAATGCAATAGTAAGGAAGGACATTAGATGTGATGATGTGGAGATGTGGAATCGGTATGGATGGAGCTGCAGAATACCAAGGGGCAGAAAACGCTAGTGGGAGTTGTGCACAGACCACCAAACAGTAGTAGTAAGGTTGGGGACAGCATCAAACAAGAAATAAGGGATGTATGCAATAAAAGTACAGCAGTTATCATGGGTGGCTTTAATCTACATATTGATTGGGCTAACCAAACTGGTTAGCAATGTGGTGGAGGATGATTTCCTGGAGTGTATTAGGGATGGTTTTCTAGACCAATATGTTGAGAAACCAGCCAGGGAGCTGGCCATCCTAGACTGGGTGATGTGTAATGAGAAAGGACTAATTAGCAATCTTATTGTGCGAGACCCCTTGGGGAAGAGTGACCATAACATGGTAGAATTCTTTATTAGGATGGAGAGTGACACAGTTAATTCAGAAACTCGGGTCCTGAACTTAAGGAAAGGTAACTTCGATGGTTTGAGGTGTGAATTGGCGAGAGTAGACTGGCAAATGATACTTCAAGGGTTGACGGTGGATAGGCAATGGCAAACATTTAAAGGTCACATGGATGAACTTCAGTAATTGTACATCCCTGTCTGGAGTAAAAATAAAACGGGGAAGGTGGCTCAACCGTGGCTCACAAGGGAAATTAGGGATAGTGTTAAATCCAAGGAAGAGGCATATAAATTGGCCAGAAAAAGCAGCAAACCTGAGGACTGGGAGAAATTTAGAATTCAGCAGAGGAGAACAAAGGGTTTAATTAGGAGGGGGAAAATACAGTACGAGAAGAAGCTTGCCGGGAACATAAAAACTGATTGCAAAAGCTTCTATAGATATGTGAAGAGAAAAAGATTAGTGAAGACAAACGTAGGTCCCTTGCAGTCGGATTCAGGTGAATTTATAATGGGGAACAAAGAAATGACAGACCAATTGAACAAATACTTTGGTTCTGTCTTCCGAAAGTACTAGGGGACCGAGGGTCTACTGAGAAGGAGGAACTGAAGGATATCCTTATTAGGCGGGAAATTGTGTTAGGGAAATTGATGGGATTGAAGGCCGATAAATCCCCGGGGCCTGATAGTCTGCATCCCAGAGTACTTAAGGAAGTGGTCCTAGAAATAGTGGATGCATTGGTGATCATTTTCCAACAGTCTATCAACTCGGGATCAGTTCCTCGGAACTGGACGGTAGCTAATGTAACACCACTTTTTAAAAAGGGAGGGAGAGAGAAAGAGGGTAATTATAGACCGGTTAGCCTGACATCAGTGGTGGGGAAAATGTTGGAATAAATTATTAAGGATGAAATAGCAGCGCATTTGGAAAGCAGTGATAGGATCAGTCCAAGTCAGCATGGATTTAGGAAGGGGAAATCATGCTTGACAAATCTTCTGGAATTTTCTTGAGGATGTACCTAGTAGAGTGGACAAGGGAGAACCAGTGGATGTGGTGTGTTTAGACTTTCAAAAGGCTTTGGACAAGGTCCCACACAAGAGATTGGTGTGCAAAATCAAAGCACATGGTATTGGGGGTAATATACTGACGTGGATAGAGAACTGGTTGGCAGACAGGAAGCAGAGAGTTGGGATAAACGGGTCCTTTTCAAAATGGCAGGCAGTGACTAGTGGAGTGCCGCAGGGCTCAATGCTGGGACCCTAGCTCTTTGCAATATATATCAATGATTTGGATGAAGGAATTGAGTGTAATATCTCCAAGTTTGCAGATGACACTAAACTGGGTGGCGGTGTGAGCTGTGAGGGGGACGCTAAGAGGCTGCAGGGTGACTTAGACAGGTTAGGTGAATGGGCAAATGCATGGCAGATGCAGTATAATGTGGATAAATATGTGAGGTTATCCACTTTGGGGGCAAAAACACGAAGACAGAATATCGTCTGAATGGTGGCAGATTAGGAAAAGGGGAGTTGCAATGAGACCTGGGTGTCATGGTTCATCAGTCATTGAAAATTGCTATATAGGTGCAGCAGGCAGTAAAGGCGGCAAATGGTATGTTGGTCTTCATAGCTAGGGGATTTGAGTATAGGAGCAAGGAGGTCTTACTGCAGTTGTACAGGGCCTTGGTGAGGCCTCACCTGGAATATTGTGTTCAATTTTGGTGTCCTAATCTGAGGAAGGATGTTCTTGCTATTGAGGGAATGCAGCGAAGGTTCACCAGACTGATTCCCAGGATGGCCAGACTGACATATGAGGAGAGACTTGATCAACTGGGCCTTTATACATTGGAGTTTAGAAGGATTAGAAGGATCATAGAAACATACAAGATTCTGACGGGACGGGACAGGTTAGATGCGGGTAGATTGTTCCCGATGTTGGGGAAGTCCAGAACCAGGGGACACAGTCTTGGGATAAGGGGTAAGCCATATAGGACTGAGATGAGGAGAAACTTCTTCACTCAGAGAGTTGTTAACCTGTGGAATTCCCTGCCGCAGAGTTGTTGTTGATGCCAGTTCATTGGATATATTCAAGAGGGAGTTAGATATGGCCCTTACGGCTAAAGGGATCAAGGGATATGGAGAGAAAGAAGGAAAGGGGTACTGAGGGAATGATCAGCAATGATCTTATCGAATGGTGGTACAGGCTCGAAGGGCCTACTCCTGCACCTATTTTCTATGTTTCTATGTTTCTAAGGACTGCAGTGGTTCAAAAAGGAGGCTCACCACCTTCTCAAGGGCAATTAGGGATGGGCAATAAATGTTGGTCCTGCCAGCGACACCCACTTCCCAGGAATGAATAAGAAACAAACTGCAAAGAAGTGCCAACTTACATTCTGCACTGTAATCTTGGTGTGAACTCAAACCGATAAACTTCTGATCTGGAAGCGAGAGTGCAACCAGCAGAACCAGGCTGAGACAATTACGAGATTGGGAAGGGGAACAGATGGATACAGGAAAAAAGAAAATATTTGTGGAATGGGGAAAGAAATGCAAAATTGCAGAAAGCAGTGCAGCAAATTCACCAGTGAACACTGGAAGATGCAAATTTATGACTGCAACAAGTGGAATGCTGTTGAAGCCACATTTCAACTAGATCTGAATATGGCAAGAGGCATCTCCAGTGCTGTGCTGCCCAGTATTCCCAGAACCTCTGACAACAGAGAATGCCAGGAACCTTTCTCACCTTCATATTGATCCCACCACCAAAGGTTTAAATAACTATTTTAAGACACAAAGTTAACTTGCGCAGTTAAAGATTGCACTTTTTCTAAATTGCTATAAAATACTTGAGGCAGACAATGTCTACCAACTTCATAATAAAAACAGAGGGCTCAAGTTTCGGCTCGAGTTGCTCCTATTTTTTTGGAGCAACTCGAGCCGAATGGGCTCCCCGGGCATTGAAGATCGGCTCCCCGCCCCTCACCTCCCTCCCTTTCATCCTCCCCCTCCCCCTCAGCTACCCTCCCTCCTGTTCAGCCTCCCTCCGCTCCCTCCCTCCCGTTCAGCTCCCCCACTTGCCCCCAACCCCCCCCTCCCCACCGTTCAGTCTTCTTGGGAGGGAGGGAGGCTGAACGGGGGAGGGGGTCGGAGGGAGGCTGAACGGGAGGGAGTGAGGAAGGCTGAATGGCAGGGGGGGGGGGAGGGGGAGCTGAACGGGAGGGAGGGTAGCTGAACGGGAGAGGGGGTGGGGGGAGGATGAACGGGAGGGAGGTGAGGGGCGAGGAGCCAATCTTCAATGCCCGGGGAGCCCATTCGGCCAGGGCTAGGTGTGCTTATGGCTCCTCTCACGCAGCGTCGCAGAGATTCGGGCTGCGAGGAGCTACTGCACATGTGCGCACACTCTAGTGCGCATGTGCAGAGGTCCCAGCACTGTTTTCAGCGCCGGGACCTGGCTCCGCCTCCGAATCCTTGTGCTGCGCCACGCCGAGGCTGAAGATGTCCTGGGGAGCTCGGAGAATCACAAGGTAAGTTTTCGGCGCCCTTTTTATTCCAGAAAGTTGATGGAGGTGCGCCATTTTTACAGAGGGCGGAAACTTGGGCTCAGAGAATGCTGGAAATCTCAGCAGGTCAGGCAGCATCTGTGGAGAGAACCCCGAAACGTTAACTCTGTTTTTCTCTCCACAGATGCTGCCTGACTCGCTGAGATTTCCAGCATTCTCTGTTTTTATTTCAGCATCTGCAGTATTTTGCTTTTGTTTCTACCTACTTCATGTCTTACTCGAAATGTTCTTTAGAATTTCTATATATATTCCATCTTTCATTACTCTTCCTTCAGTGCAGATATGGAAGTTAAACTGACCCAGAAACATAATGACCTCTCTGTGGGCCTCATAAATCATTCTTGCACTGAAGGAAAACCTAATTAGGGCATTTGTGAAATCTACAGAATAAAAATATTTAGGGAATTCGATCCATTGCAACAGAAAACTGAATCAAGGCAAACTAATGGTTTTAACACCATTCAGCTTTTCATTCTTCTATGGCAATTTTACAATTGATGCACCACACTCTAAAGTATTCGTTGCCATCGTGCACGAGTGTTGCTCACCCGAATCAGTGCAAAACAACCCAAAATAAACTTTCTAAGCTTCATTAATGTCTCCTTTTGTTCAGAATTCTGTTCCTTTGAATTTGCTTGGAGCAGATGGTTATATAAACCATTGAGCACAGAGATCAATGTCTTGCCAGTCTTCTCTTCCAACCACCCATCTCCTAAAAATGAAACATTGGGCCAGAAATTGCAGCAATGGCGCTTCTCACAGCGAACAACAGTAAATGGACTTTTTACCTCACATCGCAAATTGCAGGAACATCGAAATGTTAATGGTGCAGCAATATCAATGTCATATCTGGGACCTCAAGAATGTCATTCCCAATAGTTTATGTCTTTAACCAATGAAAGAAAAGGATAGAGAAAGAAAAAGAGCTAATGACAGAGAAGGAAATAAGATGAATTAGAGTCAAATTAGATACAGAAAGAGAAATAAAGAGAGGGAAAGAATGAGTGGATTGAGAGAAAGAGAAAGAGAGATATGAAGGAAATGTAAGCAAAAAGTTTTAAGGAGCAAATTGGAGAAGAGGACATTGTAACTCACTTGTGTTTGGGAATTGCTGAATTGGTTCTTGAGAAGTTAATAAGTGAATGGCAGGATTAGTGTGCAAAATGGACAAACATTCTTGACCCATTAAGTGCAGAACCAGCAACATCACGATTAGGAACAATGGAACTGCTTTCTTAGGAACACAGGAAGTGCTAGACCACAAAAGACCAAGGTCCATTGAGTTCACCTTCTTCCATACCGGTAATCACATGATACATCGATAATGGCATTAATGACTCACCATCGCAATCAATCTCTATCAATTAGTCGACAACAGACCCAGAAATGACAAGTAAAACCCCAGTGGTGGGGAGTTTTGAGAACCATCGGTCCAAAGTCATCAAAACAGATTATCTGGTCATTATCACATTGCTGTTTGTGGGAACTTGCTGCGCGCAAATTGGCTGCTGCATTTCCTACATTACAACAGTGACTACACTTCAAAATGTACTTCATTGGCTGTCAAGTGCTTTGAGACATCTGGTGGTTGTGAAAGGCACTATATAAATTCAAGTCTTTCTTCTTCCTTTTTCATCCATGGCATGCTATACTTACCACGTCATGTCTCAAATTACATGTCTCAAAACGGGTTTGCAACCTTAACATTATCACCTAATAACACTAACATGAGTGTGGATGGCAAGGCTGGCACAAAAATACTGGCAAAGTAAAAAGGATTTTAAAAAACTCTAGGAACAATTAACTACCTGCAGGAGTGAGACTCCACAGCTTCATTGTTTCCTTTCTGAGCCTTCGAGGTGGAGTGTCATGTCAGGACCATAAATCACGTCATTAACAGGGACCTCATCATAGAATCATAGAATGATACAGCACCGAGGGAAGCCACTCGGCCTTTCTTGCCCGTGTCAGGTTTTTGGCAGAGCTATCCAATTAGTATCACGATCCTGCTCTCTACCCCATCACCCTGTAATTTTTTTTCGTTCAAGTATTTCTCCAATTCCCTTTTGAATATTACTGTTGAATCTGCTTCCACCATCCTTTCAGGCAGTGCATTCCAGATCACAACAGCTCGCTGTGTAAAATAAATATTTCCTCATGTCGCCTTTGGTTCTTTTGCTAATCACCTTATATCTGTGCCTTCTGGTTACCAACTGTTCTGCCGCTGGGAACAGTTTCTCCTTACTTACTCTGTCAAAACCATTCATGATTTTGAACACCACAATCAAGTATCCTGGTAACTTACTCTGCTCTAAGGAAAACAACCCCAGCTTCTCCAGACACTCCACAGAACTGAAGTCCCTCATCCCTGTACGAGTGTAAATCTCTTCTGCACCCCCTCTAAAGCTTGATATCCTTCCTAAAGTGTGGTGCCCAGAATTGAACACGATACTCCAGCTAGGGCCTAACTGCTGTTTTATAAAGGTTGAGCATAACTTCCTTGCTTTTATACTCTAATCCTCCATTAATAAAGCCAAGTATCCCAAGCTTTTTTAAACAGCCCTCTCAACTTGTCCTGCAACCTTCAAAGAGTTCGATACATACTCCCAATGTTCCCTTTAAGCTGCCCGGCCACACAGTCGTGCAGTGCTCTGCAGCTCCCGCGCAGTTGGCTCACCGGCTATTGAATAGGAAAAACCGTGCATGCATGGAACTTGGAAGGGACCGTATACACACACACACACAAAAAAAAATTTAAGGGAACATTGCATTACACCCCCAGGTCGCTTCTGTTCCTGCACTTTAAAATTTTACCATTTAGTACATATTGCCACTCCTCATTCTTCCGACCAAAATGTATCACTTCACACTTCTCTACATTAAATTTCATCTGCCATGTGTCTGCCCATTTCACCAGTCTCTCTATGTCCTCCTGAAGTCTGTTGCTATCCTCCTGATTATTTACTACAGTTCCAAGTTTCAGCCATCTGCAAACTTTGAAATGATGCCCGGTATACTCAAGTCCAGATCATGAATATATATCAAAAAGAGCAGTGATCCTAATACCAACCCCTGGGGACACCACAGCACACTTTGTTCCAGTCTGAAAACGAACCGTTCATCACTAATCTCTCCTTTCTGTTGCTTAGCCATAGAAACATAGAAAATAGGTGCAGGACTAGGTCATTCGGCCCTTCGAGCCGGCACCACCATTCAATAAGATTATGGCTGATCATTCACCTCAGTACCCCTTTCCTGCTTTCTCTCCATACCCCTTGATCCCCTTAGCCGTAAGGGCCACATCTAATTCCCTCTTGAATATGTCCAATGAACTGGCATCAACGACTCTCTGCGGTAGGGAATTCTACAGGTTAACAACTCTCTGAGTGAAGAAGTTTCTCCTCATCTCAGTCCTAAATGGCTTACCTCTTATCCTAAGACTGTGTCCCTTGGTTCTGGGCTTCCCCAACATCAGGAACATACTTCCCGCATCTCACCTGTCCAGTCCCGTCAGAATCTTATCTGTTTCTATGAGATCCCCTCTCATCCTTCTAAACTCCAGTGTATAAAGGTCCAGTTGATCCAGTCTCTCCTCATACGTCAGTCCAGCCGTCCCGGGAATCAGTCTGGTGAACCTTCGAGGCACTCCCACAATAGCAAGAACGTCCTTCCTCAGATTAGGAGATCAAAACTGAACACAATATTCCAGGTGAGGCCTCACTAAGACCCTGTACAACTGCAGTAAGACCTCCTTGCTCCTATACTCAAATCCCCGAGCTATGAAGGTCAAAATACCATATGGAAGCCAACACACCATTTGCCTTCTTCACCGCCTGCTGTACCTGCATGCCAACTTTCAATGACTGATGAACCATGACACCCAGGTCTCGTTGCACCTCCCCTTTTCCTAATCTGCCGCCATTCAGATAATATTCTGCCTTTGTGTTTTTGCCCCCAAAATGGATAACCTCACATTTATCCACATTATACTGCATTTGCCATGCATTTGCCCATTCACCTAACCTGTCCAAGTCACCCTGCAGCCTCTTAGTGTCCTCCTCACAGCTCACACTGCCACCCAGCTTAGTGTCATCTGCAAACTTGGAGATATTACACTCAATTCCTTTATCTAAATCGTTCATGTATATTGTAAAGAGCTGGGATCCCAGCACTGAGTCCTGCGGCACTCCACGAGTCACTGCCTGCCATTCTGAAAATGACCCGTTGATCCCGACTCTCTGCTTCCTGTCTGCCAACCAGTTCTCCATCCACATCAGTACATTACCTCCAATACCATGCGCTTTGATTTTGCACACCAATCTCTTGTGCAGGACCTTGTCAAAAGCCTTTTGAAATACACCACATCCACTGGTTTTCCCTTGTCCACTCCGCTAGTTACATCCTCAAAAAATTCCAGAAGATTCGTCAAGCATGATTTCCCTTTCATAAATCCATGCTGACTTGGACCGATCCTGTCACTGCTTTCCAAATGCACTGCTATTTCATCCTTAATAATTGATTCCAACATTTTCCCCACTACTGATGTCAGGCTATAATTACCCGTTTTCTCTTTCCCTCCATTTTTAAAAAGTGGTGTTACATTAGCTACCCTCCAGTCCATAGGAACTGATCCAGAGTCCATGGACTGTTGGAAAATGATCACCAATGCATCCACTATTTCTAGGGCCACTTCCTTAAGTACGCTGGGATGCAGACTATCAGGCCCCGGGGATTTATCGGCCTTCAATCCCATCAATTTCCCGAACACAATTTCCCGCCGAATAAGGATATCCTTCAGTTCCTCCTTCTCACTAGACCCACTGTCCCCTAGTACATTCGGAAGGTCATTTGTGTCTTCCTTTGTGAAGACAGAACCAAAGTATTTGTTCAATTGGCCTGCATTTTCTTTGCTCCCCATTATAAATTCACCTGAATCCGACTGCAAGGGATCTATATTTATCTTCACTAATCTTTTTCTCTTTACATATTTATAGAAGCTTTAGCAGTCAGTTTTTATGTTCCCTGCAAGCTTCCTCTCGTATTCTATTTTCCCACTCTTAATTAAACCCTTAGTCCTCCTCTGTTGAATTCTAAATTTCTCCCAGTCCTCAAGTTTGTTGCTTTTTCCAGCCAATTTATATGCCTCTTCCTTGGTTTTAACACTGTCCTTAATTTCCCTTGTTAGCCACGGTTGAGCCACCTTCCCCGTTTTATTTTTTACTCCAGACAGGGATGTACAATTGCTGAAGTTCATCCATGTGATCTTTAAATGTTTGCCATTGCCTATCCACCGTCAACCCTTTAAGTATCCTTTGCCAGTCTATTCTAGCCAATTCACGCCTCATACCGTCAAAGTTGCCTTTCCTTAAGTTCAGGACCCTAGTTTCCGAATTAACTGTGTCACTCTCCATCTTAATAAAGAATTCTTCCATATTATGGTCACTCTTCCCCAAGGGGCCTCGCACAACAAGATTGCTAATTAGTCCCTTCTCATTACACATCACCCAGTCTAGGATGGCCAGCTTTCGTTGGTTCCTCGACATATTGGTCGAGAAAACCATCCCTAATACACTCCAGGAAATCCTCCTCCACCGCATTGCTACCAGTCAACTACCACTCAACACTGCTGTCACATTGTTCATCAACTGTTCACCAATAATTCTTTTCTTGCTGCATTGCTTTAATTTATATACTCTTCATTCAGTTGTTATATTTTGAAAGAAAAGAAAGACTTGCATTAATATAGCACCCTTTCACAACCACCAGCATCCCAAAGTGCTTTACAGCCAATTAAGTGTAGTCATTGTTGTAATGTTATATTTTGCATATTAATACCTATTTTACTCTACATTTCCCAGCATTAAATTTTATTTGCTATTTAACTTTGAAGTTGCCAAATCATAAGAACATAAGAATTAGGAACAGGAGGCGGCCATCTAGCCCCTCGAGCCTCCTCTGCCACTCAACTAGATCATGGCTGATCTGGCCGTGGACTCAGTTCCACTTACCCACCCGCTCCCCATAACCCTTAATTCCCTTATTGGTTAAAAATCTATCTATCTGTGATTTGAATACATTCAATGAGCTAGCCTCAACTGCTTCCTTGGGCAGAGAATTCCACAGATTCACAACCCTCTGGGAGAAGAAATTCCTTCTCAACTCGGTTTTAAATTGGCTCCCCCATATTTTGAGGCTGTGCCCCCTAGTTCTAGTCTACCCGACCAGTGGAAACAACCTCTCTGCCTCTATCTTGTCTATCCCTTTCATCATTTTAAATGTTTCTATAAGATCACCCCTCATCCTTCTGAACTCCAACGCGCAAAGACCCAGTCTACTCAATCTAGCATCATAAGTTAACCCCCTCATCTCCGGAATCAGCCTCGTGAATCGTCTCTGTACCCCCTCCAAAGCTAGTACAATCCTTCCTTATGTAAGGTGACCAAAACTGCACGCAGTACTCCAAATGCGGCCTCACCAATACCCTGTACAGTTGCAGCAGGACCTCCCTGCTTTTGTACTCCATCCCCCTCGCAATGAAGGCCAACATTCCATTCGCCTTCCTGATTACCTGCTGCACCTGCAAACTAACTTTTTGGGATTCTTGCACAAGGACCCCCAGGTCCCTCTGCACCGCAGCATGTTGTAATTTCTCCCCATTCAAATAATATTCCCTTTTACTGTTTTTTTTTCCCCCAAGGTGGATGACCTCACATTTTCTGACATTATATTCCATCTGCCAAACCTTAGCCCATTCGCTTAACCTATCTAAATCTCTTTGCAGCCTCTCTGTGTCCTCTACACAACCTGCTTTCCCACTAATCTTTGTGTCATCTGCAAATTTTGTTACACTACACTCTGTCCCCTCTTCTAGGTCATCTATGTATATTGTTATAAGAAAAAAATTTGGCATTAGGGGTACCAGCAGGATAAGGGCTAAAGTGCTGGTTCCTGCACTGACACATAAGGAGGTAAAGGTCTTTCTTCTCACGCCTTGTACATTCCAGCACCAAGGCTCCAGAAGGTACTGTTATGGGTTGGGATACCAGATAGTATTCCAACAAGGAATGTCAATAGGAACCTATTCAGACCGCTGATAAGGCCGTGAGAAGAGGCCCGAGATAGACTTCATGGCATCAAAGGAAATGTATAACAAATCCCAACCTAATGATACCATTCTGGGAACGGTCTAAGATGGTCACGAGATCATGGTCTGTCAGTCAGAGCTCATGACCTGTCAATCCGGAGTAGCACTGATAAGGTAGTCCAATTAGAAATCTAGGGAGGTCTTGTCCGGGAACAGAGGGGTTTTTGAAATGTATAAAAGTTGTATGATTGTGCTGTTCGGGGAGCACCTCCACTCACAGGCGGCTGTGATGAGGGGTGTTCCCGGACGTTCGTAATAAAGATCGTTATACTTTGCCATCCGTCTCTGTCTGCTAACTTCGAGAATTGCTATGTGGGCTGAGGCGAACATCGACTCTCTATCAGTGGGCCCGCTCGTGGGAAAAGAAGCCTTCCCTCTCTCCCCTCAACATTTGTAAACAGTTGTGGTCCCAGCACCGATCCCTGTGGCACACCACAGATTTCCAACCCGAAAAGGACCCATTTATCCAGACTCTCTGCTTTCTGTTAGCCAGCCAATTCTCGATCCATGCTAATACATTTCCTCTGACTCCATGTACCTTTATCTTCTGCAGTAACCTTTTGTGTGGCACCTTATTGAATGCCTTTTGGAAATCTAAATACACCACATCTATCGATACACCTCTATCCACCATGCTCGTTATATCCTCAAAGAATTCCAGTAAATTAGTTAAACATAATTTCCCCTTCATGAATCCATGTTGCGTCTGCTTGATTGCACTATCCCTGTCGATGTCTGAACTTATTCACTTTCCTCTGAACATCCTTTTTTCTCACAGAACTTGGTACCATCTGAAAAGGTCTACTTTTAATTCAAGAACTCCATCATAGAAACATAGAAACATAGAAAATAGGTGCAGGAGTAGGCCATTCGGCCCTTCTAGCCTGCACCGCCATTCAATGAGTTCATGGCTGAACATTCAACTTCAGTACCTCATTCCTGCTTTCTCGCCATACCCCTTGATCCCCCTAGTAGTAATAGTCTGTCTCTCTGTTTTTACCACCAAAGTGGATAACCTCACATTTATCCACATTATACTTCATCTGCCATGCATTTGCCCACTCACCTAACCTATCCAAGTCGCTCTGCAGCCTCACAGCATCCTCCTCGCAGCTCACACTGCCACCCAACTTAGTGTCATCCGCAAATTTGGAGATACTACATTTAATCCCCTCATCTAAATCATTAATGTACAGTGTAAACAGCTGGGGCCCCAGCACAGAACCTTGCGGTACCCCACTAGTCACTGCCTGCCATTCTGAAAAGTACCCATTTACTCCTACTCTTTGCTTCCTGTCTGACAACCAGTTCTCAATCCATGTCAGTACATTTCCCCCAATTCCATGTGCTCTAACTTTGCACATCAATCTCTTGTGTGGGACCTTGTCGAACGCCTTCTGAAAGTCCAAATATACCACATCAACTGGTTCTCCCTTGTCCACTCTACTGGAAACATCCTCAAAAAATTCCAGAAGATTTGTCAAGCATGATTACCCTTTCACAAATCCATGCTGACTTGGACCTATCATGTCACCTCTTTCCAAATGCACTGCTATGACATCCTTAATAATTGATTCCATCATTTTACCCACTACCGATGTCAGGCTGACCGGTTTATAATTCCCTGTTTTCTCTCTCCCTCCTTTTTTAAAAAGTGGGGTTACATAGGCTACCCTCCACTCTATAGGAACTGATCCAGAGTCAATAGAATGTTGGAAAATGACTGTCAACGCATCCACTCTTTCCAAGGCCACCTCCTTAAGTACTCTGGGATGCAGTCCATCAGGCCCTGGGGATTTATCGGCCTTCAATCCCATCAATTTCCCCAACACAATTTCCTGGCTAATAAGGATTTCCCTCAGTTCCTCCTCCTTACTAGACCCCCCGACCCCTTTTATAACCGGAAGGTTGTTCGTGTCCTCCTTCGTGAATACCGAACCAAAGTACTTGTTCAATTGGTCCGCCATTTCTTTGTTCCCCGTTATGACTTCCCCTGATTCTGACTGCAGGGGACCTACGTTTGTCTTTACTAACCTTTTTCTCTTTACATATCGATAGAAACTTTTACAATCCGTCTTAATGTTCCCTGCAAGCTTCTTCTCATACTCCATTTTCCCTGCCCTAATCAAACCCTTTGTCCTCCTCTGCTGAGTTCTAAATTTCTCCCAGTCCCCAGGTTCGCTGCTATTTCTGGCCAATTTGTATGCCACTTCCTTGGCTTTAATACTATCCCTGATTTCCCTTGATAGCCACGGTTGAGCCACCTTCCCTTTTTTATTTTTATGCCAGACAGCAATGTACAATTGTTGTAGTTCATCCATGCGGTTTCTAAATGTCTGCCATTGCCCATCCACAGTCAACCCCTTAAGTATCATTCGCCAATCCATCCCAGCCAATTCACGCCTCATACCTTCAAAGTTAGCCTTCTTTAAATTCTGGACCATGGTCTCTGAATTAACTGTTTCATTCTCCATCCCAATGCAGAATTCCACCATATTATGGTCACTCTTCCCCAAGGGGCCTCGCACAACGAGATTGCTAATTAATCCTCTCTCATTACATAACACCCAGTCTAAGATGGCCTCCCCCCTAGTTGGTTCCTCGACATATTGGTCTAAAAAACCATCCCTTATGCACTCCAGGAAATCCTCCTCCACCGTATTGCTTCCAGTTTGGTTAGCCCAATCTATGTGCATATTAAAGTCACCCATTATAACTGCTGCACATTTATTGCACACACCCCTAATTTCATGTTTGATGCCCTCCCCAACATCACTGCTACTGTTTGGAGGTCTGTACACAACTCCCACTAACGTTTTTTGCCCTTTGGTGTTCTGCAGCTCTACCCATATAGATTCAACATCATCCAAGCTGATGTCCTTCCTAACTATTGCCTTAATCTCCTCCTTAACCAGCAATGCTACCCCACCTCCTTTTCCTTTTATTCTATCCTTCCTGAATGTTGAATACCCCTGGATGTTGAGTTCCCAGCCCTGATCATCCTGAAGCCACGTCTCCGTAATCCCAATCACATCATATTTGTTAACATCTATTTGCACAGTTAATTCATCCACCTTATTGCGGATACTCCTTGCATTAAGACACAAAGCCTTTAGGCTTGTTTTTTTAACATCCTCTGTCCTTTTAGAATTTTGCTGTACAATGGCCCTTTTTGTTCTTTGCCTTGGGTTTCTCTGCCCTCCACTTTTCCTCATCTACTTTCTGTCTTTTGCTTTTGCCTCCTTTTTGTTTCCCTCTATCTCCCTGCATTGGTTCCCATCCCCCTGCCATATTAGTTTAACTCC
Organism: Pristiophorus japonicus; assembly: GCF_044704955.1. Lineage (NCBI taxonomy): Eukaryota > Metazoa > Chordata > Chondrichthyes > Pristiophoridae > Pristiophorus > Pristiophorus japonicus. The sequence goes on along the minus strand of NC_091978.1, from coordinate 102,858,413 downwards.
TCCCCAACAGCACTAGCAAACACTCCCCCGAGGACATTGGTTCCGATTTTGCCCAGGTGCAGACCGTCCGGATTGTACTGGTCCCACCTCCCCCAGAACCGGTTCCAATGCCCCAGGAATTTGAATCCCTCAAATCGAAGATGACCAATTAAAATGCATATTGCTAATACTATTCATGTTTTCCATTTAATCAGTTAGTTAACCAATTTACAATTAAACCTCCGCCGCCTTCCCGTCCCCCACCCCAACGCCCTCCCCCACCCCCCCTACAATCCAACCCCACCGTCAAGAGCTTTCACGTTGAACACAGTTGTCAAAGAAATGAAAGTAATGATGAAACATAGCAACTGATTATACTGCACAATTACAGGAATGTGCAGGCTGCACGATGAAAATTGTGTATCCTGAATGGTTGCTAAGAATGAAAAGTGCAAGCATCCACCAACATCAAATGTTAGAGCACCAGGCTGTGTGGAAAATGAATGTCAGTCACTGGTATTTATATTCAAAAATGTGAATACCAGAATGGCAAATAGTAATTATTTCTTATGCTTTCTCCAGTTTCTTGCAGTTGACACCTTTCTAGGTTATGCCAAGATTTAGAAATAGCTTTTCTGAAAAAGGAATGGAATATAACTTTGGTAATTTGTTCTCTGCATAATTTGCTTTCTCCAATTCTTTTTAATGGCTCTTGCAATTATATCCTTTGTGATCACATTTACTCAGGAAATGTTTTATTTCAAATTCTCTTTCGCACTTAATACTCTGTAAATAGACTCAGCATTTGCTCTTCTGAAATCTTGTACATCTATAGTTAATTATGGCCTTGGTTTTCACTGTATCAAATCTAACAACACATTAATTAGAAGCCAAGTTCGAGTATACATCAACAACTTGCATTCATGGAACAATTTTAACAGAAAAATATTCCACGGCATTTCATTGAATAAAAAGGAATCTGCTTTCAGGGTAGTCAGTTCTATTGGTGCACGAAATACCTTTTATAATATAACACCTTCTCTTGTGCTCCTTACTGCAATTAAAAGAACTGTATAAGCCTTATGGAGCAGCAAAGTTACTGATCCAGATTTGGATTTGGATCCATCGAGGCTGCAGTCATAAACCATGTCAGAATAAAGTGGATAGAGAAAAAACAAATAGAAAATGGTTGGGCCAAATGTGCTTTTTAAATAAACAGATAAGTGGAACCAAACATACATTTTTATACATCTTCAGTGCAGTACTGAAGGAGTGCTGAGTACAAAAGCAAGGCAGTTATGCTAAACCTTTATAAAACACTGGTTAGACCTCAGCTGGAACATTGTGTTCAATTCTGGGCACCACACTTTAGGAAGGATGTCAACGCCTTCAAAAGGGTTCAAAGGAGAATTACTAGAACAGTACCAGGGATGAGAGACTTCAGTTATGTGAAGAGACTGCAGAAGTTAGTGTTATTCTCTTTAGAGTAGAGAAGGCTAAGAGGAGATTTGATAGAGGTGTTCAAAATCATGAATGGTTTTAATCGAGCAAATAAGGAGAAACTGTTTCCAGTGGCAGAAGATAACCAGAGGTGATTGGCTTAAGAACCAGAGGCGACACGCGGAAACATTATTTTACGCAGCGAGTTATGTTTTGAAATGCACTGCCTGTAGGGGTAGTGGAAGCCAATTGAATAGCAACATCCCAAAGAGAATTGGGTAAATACTTGAAGCAGCCATGAAAAGAACAAGTTTAGCTTTATAATGTAACATTTTGGTTTTTCTTAGAAGTCTTGGGTTGTTGCCTTCAGTTTTCTCGCACTCCTCCCTTAGAACCAACTTCATGGGGCCGAAATTGCCCTCCGCCCCAAACGGGGCGCCACACAGCTTCCCACAGAGGAAAGCTGTCGGAGGCAATGACCAGCGGCCGATCCGCTCCTGCGGGGCAATTTCCTGCGGGGCAATTTCCCTCGCGGGGCGGAAAGGGGGTCGCCACTGGTTGGGAGGGGGTCGGCGCATGCCAGACGGGGCGGCTACACGGCATGACCATCACCACAGGCAAAAACATGGAGGGCAATTTATAAAATGTCGGTGAATCTGCGCCGACTAGACGATGAACCCTCATCGACCTGTGGCCACCTCTTTGAGACGGTTACGGCTCTTATAGAAAGGGGCAATTTCGGCTCCCATGTCTGTTCGCTGTAATTTGGCACTATGACAGCACATACACCAGACACACAACCCCCACCACACACACCACACACACACACAACCCGCACACACACACACACACACACAACCCCTACCACACACACCACACACACACACAACCCGCACCACACACACACACACACACACACACACACACAACCCCTACCCCACACACACAAATAAATTGTGGCCAACTATCTCAAGCAGGGCTGAAGAACAAATCAGGTTTGTTCCACAGTCACATCTTCTTAATAAGAATTTAAAAGGGACTTTATATATTCAGTACACTAGTTCTCATGATACATCGAGCCACGAGATACATTTATAAAATATTATGTTGACAATGAATGCTTTATTATCTTTCATTCTGCTTATTTCAAAGAAACTATATTTAAATAGATTAAAACAACGAATACTGACTTACGGTCAAGGCATGAAGTAATATATCAAAAGGATGGCAATATTCTGAAAATGGGAATCAAAGCTAATTTTAAGTTCCACCAAAACACAATATAGAAGCCACCTGAAAGGAAGCTTGCACCAACAATGGGACAAGTGGAACAATGAAGTTTCTTTATTGGACCTGTATTCTCTTCCCCTGCTTCTCCACGCCACACCCCCCGCCCCCGCCCCCCCACCGCCACAACTATAAAAAATACTGTAAATAACAGACACAGAGTATGGACAAGATATAAGCAAAGTTCACCATCCAATTGGTCATCTTGCCTCACACCAGCCTTTTTCTCAATCACAACTTTTCTTTTAAATCAGTTGAGGTCATAATTCTCCGACATCTCCAATGCCCGAAATATACTATCCTACACACTCCTCTTCCTGAATCACCATTCTTTGTACTTGGTCCAAGATCACTGATTTACAGAAAATACATGGATACAAACATGAAAATCGATCCCCCAAAATACAAATGAAATTCTGAAATTTTCATGCAATAAAAACAGAATTAGAAAAGTCTAGACTTCGGGGTTCATATACAAAAATGTTGATAAAACTGTTACAAAAATAAACTTCCCAGACTTTTCAAATTAGTGGCTTAGTATACAAATCCAAGAGGTAATTTTAGGCTGCAGTTGGAACAACGTGGTTGCGGAAGAGATTCATCAAAATTATGGGCTCAATTTTCCCCGGTCATTTGCACAGTTTTGTTGGTGCGCGCCGTTTTTTCTGGCGTATTTTTTTTTCCAAGTTTCCCCCTGCGATCTGTGCCGGCACAACTGAATTAGTTATGATTTTTCTATGCTAGTTTTTTTTTTGACGTCCCCTCATGTCTGCACCGTTTTTTTCAATTGTTCGCAGTTTGGTCAACATTTTTTTCTCTTAGGTTGGCGTATCTGGCCACGCAGGAAAAACCTTCTGGTGAGTTAAGAAAACCAGCGCACTTTGACAAATCTGAAAGACGCCATTGTTTTTAAATCGAAGATTTTGGAGGGAGTCAGGAACACTGTCAAAATCAATAATAAAGTTCAACTTTATTTTTACCTGTCTACGTGGAAGTGTAAATTTGTTGGATTTCAGAAGGTCCCTCATTTTTTTTTTACTCACTCACACGCCACCAGCGAACGTCGTGAAGCAGGGCTGGAGGGTCATAGGTTTGGCCGGCAGAATCGGCCCCACGCCCAGACACAGCAGCTCGGGGTTTGGCTACAAAACAAACCTCGGGGGAGGGGGGAGGGGAAAGGGAGAGAGAGAGAGAGAGAGAGAGAGAGAGAGAGAGAGAGAGAGAGAGAGAGAGAGAGCGCGAGGTGCCAATCGGAAGGCTTGGGGCCCAGGGAGGGGGAAAGGAGAGAGAGAGAAGTCACAAGACTCAAGGTGGGGGAGGGGCGGGGAAGAGAGAGGAGAAGCACAAGACCTTTGGGTGTGGTCCATCCATATAGACCTCGAGAGATACAACTGCGAACCTCTGCTGCCTGCTTTCCTGCCATTTTGAGCTTCTTTCAAAGGTTAAATTTAAGTATGGGGGCAATACTGACAATGCCATACCTTGTGCGAGCCTTCTGCATCATGGTGCTACGTAGGAGACAATTAATTCGACTTCATCGCATCAGGAACATCAGAGCCCACAGGGGGCTGGGCAGAAGGCCTTAACCACCTCGGGTATATCGAGACAGGTGTTCGTACCCCCACCCGAGTGATGCAGACTGTGTCAGAAGGTTGCGTTTCCGCAAAGAAGTTGTAAGTGACATCTGTGAGTTGGTCAAAGCAGACCTGCAACTTAGAAGCATCAGGAGAACTGTTTTGTCAGTTGAAGTGAAGGTTACACAGCTGCACTTTCATTCTATGCCTTCGGATCGTTTCAAGCAACAACTGGCGATGTGTGCGCCATCTCTCAACATGCAACACATGTCTCCATTCGCCAGGTCACAGCTGCACTGTATGCGCGTAGTAATGACTTCATACAGTTCCCCATGACCGCCCAAGCAATCCATGACAGTGCTGTGGGCTTCTCCAGGATTGCTGGCTTCCCAAAGGTACAGGACTGCATTGATTGTACCCACATCACCTTGCGAGCACCTTTGAAGGATTCTGAGATGTACAGGAATAGAAAAGGCTTCCACTCCATTAATGTGCAGCTCGTATGTGATGACATGCATCATATCATGTCAGTCGATACAAGATACCTTGGCAGCACCCATGATATGTTCATCCTACGCGACAGTGTTATATCTGCCATGTTTCAGTAGCAGCCAGAAAGGGCAGAGCTGGCTACTGGAAGACAAAGGGTACTGCCTCGCCACCTGGCTCATGACGCCCCTACGCGTAACCCGAACGGAAGCTGACCGTCAATACAACATGTCGCACATTGCGACGCGCAGCATCATTGAGAGGACCATTGGCATCTTGAAACAGCGTTTCCGATGCCTGGACCATTCCGCAGGCTACTTGCTGTACTTCCCTGAGATTGTCGATCAGTTCACTGTTGTGTGCTACATGCTGCATAACTTAATCATCATGAGGCAGCTGCGCCTGGGAATGGAAGACCCACCTGCGGTGAGAGTGGCTGATGATAATGATGTGGAAGATGGTGACGAGCAAGAGGAGGAGGAGGAGGAGGAGGAGGAGGAGGTGGACGACGACGACGATGAGGAAGCCATGCAAGTGCCCGAGGCCGGAGCATGACGGCAGAGGAGGGCGGGCCATCGTTCTCCTGTAACAATTGCTCGAGCCTTGCGCCATCAGCTCATTATTGAACGCTTTATTGATGCCTGAGGGCTCAGCGACAACTATTCCACATGGACATGTTTACTATTTGGAGCTGTTCCGTAATGTTGTGTTGTGTTCGTGGAACATGATTCAGTTTTCATATAAAATATATTTTATTACAATGTACTTAACTTAACTTTAATAAAATTATTCTTGTATCAAACTTTACTTTAATATCACTCTTTAAAATCACTTATAAACTTGTAAATTTACATAACTTACAAAAAACTTTTAATTTGAGAAGTTACAACAGTAACAATACTAATAACAACAACAACAGCAGCAAAGAAAGGCTGTGCCCATCTTACATCCCCGATTCGAAGACCGCTCGCTGCACTTGGGCTTGGACCCTCCATCACCCCTGCCCGCAGGCGGTGGCGCAGTGTTTCTGGGCTTGATACCAAGCTTATTCTTTCTAACATCTCGGGTACTGCGCACCTCTTGAGGGTGGGGGGCGTCAGCGTCAGCGTCAGCGTCAGGCGGCAAGTTGGAGGGTCCAGGCAGCAAGTTGGAGGGCCTGGCTTGGGATTGGGATTGACAGTTAATTCTGTCAATGGGCGCGGGGTCTGGGCGTGTTCCCTTATTGGAGCAGCTAACTCCAACATGACGTCCCTCATGCACCCTGACAGTGTCTCAATGACCTGCAACATTCCCTCCCTCATGTTGAGCAAAACCGTCTGAACTATCTGCAACATTCCCTCCCTCATGGTCGGTGATGTAATTTGCACTATCTCTGACATTCTCTCCCTCATAGCCACTATTCCCTCATTGATGGTCCGAGATATCGTTCCCATTTCTCGTGTCATTGCTGTTACTTCTCTCGACAGTCCCGCTACCTCATCACTCACCCCACTGATGGCGTCCAGTAGTGATCGGGTAAGGTCAATGCTCTCCGCGCTCAATGACATCATCTGAACCACATCTGTTAGATCCTGCACCTCAGGAGAGCGTGGTTGAGCTCTCCTTTCCCTCTTCCCCATGGGTGTGGCTCGCACCCCAACACTGGGACATGCAGCCTGGGACAGTGGGGCCCTGGGTGTGCCTCGCTGCACCACACCACTGGGACCCGCAACCTCGGAAGGTATGAAACCATGGAATGTCCCACCAATACTCAAACCACTAGTCACGGAAGGGGCTGTCACCTCCATGAGCAGCACCTCCTCCAAAGTCAGTACAACAGTGGGAGCTTCACCCAGCTCCATCCCCTCCCCATCACCCCCATGAATGGATTGGAAGATGTTCTCCTCTTCAGGCTCATCCGCGTCTGAATCTTCTTCTGCATCATCAGGGTTGGCCTCAAGTTCTGCAAAATATAACAGAACAGTCAAATGATTAGCAACAGAGGAACGGGCAGGGTGGGTGGCATGAGTAGGCTCACAAATCGCAGGCCAAGCAGCAGGTTGATTTGAAGGGCCACGATGAATTTGCAGGACTTACCCTTCTCCCTCGAGTGTGGGCCCAGCTTGTGCAGTACTGATTGCTTTTTTCCAGGCAGGACCCATCAAAGCAGCAACCCTCTCTTCCAAGGGTGTCAGTGGCTGCAGATTTGTCGGGCCTCCTCCTGTTCAAGTTCTTTCCCTTTTATTATGTGCCACCTTCCTCTGCAAAGATGAAAATGCAACTTTTTAAAGAGAGGGTGTCCTTCTGCTGGGTGGGACTTACAGATGGTCACATTAACAATTGCAATTGCATTGAATAAATAAAAATATTACATTCACTAACTACTTGACCAAGGTCCTGCTATTTCTTTTTACACTGGACTCCGGATCTCATGGTGGTCACCACTGCGCAGTAATCTTCTGCAACTTGGTTCCAGTGTTTCTTCATTTCTTTGGGGGGAACTTTTATGTGACCTCTGCTGGTGTCCAGCTCCTGCCATCTGTTCTCAATCACAGTAACTAGTGCCTCCACTTCTTCCTGTAAGAAATTCTTGGTCCTTGCACTACGTTGCATCTTGTATTGCTACAGCTGCGATTTTTCCAATGCTCTCGCACAGCACTCAATGTTCTCACACACACAACTGGCTCTTTAAAAATGGCTGATTGCCAAATCCGAGCTGTACTGGGCATGCGCATCCATTGGAACGACGTCAAAAACTTAACATTTTTTTTCCGTGCATGCGCAGAAGGTGTGGCTTCGGTTTTTGCGCAGACAGCAGGCTCCACCCCCAGAGGCGACTGGATACTCTACGTGGCGTCAAATTTGAATTATACATCGGGATAACTTTGACAAAATATTTCTGATGCATTTCTGGCCTAGAAAAACGGGCGAAACTCTGGCAATACGCCAGAAAACAGGCTTGGGGACAATTGAGCCCAATGAGAGGGATGAGATGCTTTACAAGAAGAGACTCAAGAAAATGCGGCTTCCCTCATTAGAAAAGAGTAAATTAAGGGAAAATCTGATCTGTTCAAATTTATAAGACATTTTTGATAAGGTAGATATGTAAAAACTAATTTTGCTGGTCAGTCACTTGGTAATTAGAGGGCATAAATTTACCACAAAGAATAAAAGGAAAGGTTAAGATATTTTTTAAAAGAGGATTATTAGGACATTGAATACCTGACCAGAAGAAGTGGTGATAGCAGAATCCCTATTAGCTTTTATCAGGGAAGCAGATAAATATTTGGAATATTAAAAAAAAAAGGGATATGGGAAAAGGGCTGTGAAGTGGGGCGAAGTGCACAGCTCTTTGAGAGTTGGAGCAGATACAATGAACCAAACGCACTTCTTCTGTGCTTTAAATTCGATGATTCGATAATTGTTCTAATTTTTGCTCCAGCATCATTGCAATCACGAAAGGGTTTCCCAATTAGATTCCCTCAATCTTTAGGTGTTTGGAATAAGGGGAGAATTGAGAAATGTGATGCACATCTGATTGCATGAGAGATGTTCGATGCCCATTCAGCAACATTCACAATCCCACATTTACAAACATAGGTGATCATATCTCATCAAGAAGATTAATGCATGTGGAGTCTCCTATTCCCAAAAGGGGCAGAAGACCTAATGTGTTAATGTCCATTCGTGTGCGCATGTGCCTTCTACTCCAGACCTGAGCTGTTCACTTCTATTTCCACTTTTTACTCCCCCTTTTTCTTTTCTCTCTATCCCTCCCTGACCATTCTCTCCTGTTGTCATGCCACCTTTCATTTCTCCTCTCGGATATACTGCCCCCCCCAAATCCCTACCCCAACCCTTCATTATTCTTCGGCCTTCCTACTCTCTTGCCGCCGTCCCAGGCTTGACTCCCTCTTGGATAAGCCTACAGCAGAGAGGGAGTCAAACCTGGGCATCCTCCAAAGGGGCCACCATGGCACTCGTCACTATCTCCTCACAAGCAGCAACCTCAAACTGTCCCATCCTACTCGGTCACCGACCTTGTCGCCCGCAGGGGACTAATCTTGCCATCGCCTCCCTGTTCAACTCACCCCTCAAAGCACTGACCCCGAGGATGCTGGCAGTGGATCAGCCATCACTGACCCTCTACACATCTCCCTGCAGAACATCCATTCACTTGTGAACTAGGCCCGTGCCATCTATGAACTAACCGTGGATGATTGCAGCGACGTCACAGCCCTGATGGAAACATGGCTGAGGAGTGATGACACCTTACCCTTAAAAGAAGTCTCCCTACCCAGCTATACCTTCCACCACTGGCCCCGTCCAGATTGCCATGGTGGTAGTGTGGCTCTCATCACCAAATCTAACCCCTGTCTGTCCCCCTACCCCTCTGGCACTGTCTCCTCCTTTGACCAAGTCACCTTGTTCCAACCCTCTCACTTCATTTAAAATTCTTGTTCTCTACTGCTCATCCAAGAACGATACAAATGTTATTACTGAGCTATCTTCACTGCTTTCCTCACTCAGCACCAAGTGACTTCTCATCCTCAGTGATTTCAAACTCCATCTCAGTTCAGCATGCTCTCTTTCCTCTGAGTTTACTTCCCTCTTATCCTCCTTTTATTGCTCCCTCCACGTGCTTTATTACTCCCTCCATGTGAACTCCCCAACCCATATTCACGGCCACCCCCTTGACCTGGTCATCTCTCGTGGCCTCGCTACTCCCGCCGTATCAATCGAAAATAAGGCTATCACTGACCATTTCCTTCTATTGTTCTCTACCCACATCCCCGGCTGCACCCAACCCTACTTCCTTCCGAGTCTGCCCCTGGAAAAAACTCTCTCCCAACTATTACAACTGCACTTACGAAATCCCAACTGTCCAGCCTTTGGCTCTCCATTCACCATGACATTTCTGCAGCTACTGATCTGCTCAACCACCACCTTTGATTCCCTGGGCCCTATTAAAACCATTACCTTCACTCACCCTGGCCGTTCCCCTTGGCATGGCCCTCAACTTCACTCTCTCAAGTCCAAGGGATGCAGACTTGAACGGATATAGCGGACAACTGATTTAGCCACTCACCGCTACATCTGGCTGGGCCACATAAAGCAGTATCGGGTCCTGTTCTCATCTGCCAAAACTGCTCATCACTATTCCAGGATCATTGTGGAATGCAAAGATAACCCCCGGCTACTATTCTCTACTGCTACCCGCCTCCTTAAACCCTCTTCCCTGTCTCCTCCACACTCACCTCCAACAAGTGCAAGGAACTCATGGACTTCTTTGTCTCCAAGATTGAGACCATCCGTTCAGCAGTATCTGCCTCTTCTCTTCCTTCCCCTAGCCCACCAGGCCAAACTTCCTCTAAGGTTCCCCCATGCCCGAGCCCTAAACTTGCATCTTTCTCCAGTTTCTCTCCGATCTCCCCTCTTAACCTTACTATGCTCATCTTGTCCATGATACTCACTTCCTGCTCCCTCGACCCTATTCCCACTAAATTGCAAACCACCCAACTTCCTTTTCTGGTTCCCATGTTAGCTGACATTATTAATGATTCACTCTCGTCAGGTACTGTCCCTTCTCCTTCAAATCTGCCATCATCAACCCTCTCCTCAAAAAAACAACCCTCAACCCCTCCATCCTTGCTAGCTGCCGCCTCATCTCCAACCTTCTTTTCCACTCCAAAGTCCTTGAACGCGTTGTCGCCTTCCAAATCTGTGCCAATCTTTCCCGGAACTCCATGTTTGAAAATCTCCAATCCGGATTCTGTCCCTGCCTTAGTATTGGAACAGCTCTCATCGAAGTCACAAATTACATCGTTTGTGACTGTGACAAAGGTAAACTATCCCCCCTTGTACTTCATGACTTGTCTGCAGCCTTTGACATTGTTGACCACTCAATCCTTCTCCAACGCTCCTGTAACCATTCTATGATTCTATGAATGCCTCTCCAACATTATCCAGCTGGATGGACTGCCCGTGTCTGGTTCCATTTTTATCTATCTACCCTTAGCCAAAGAATCACCTGCAATGGCTTCTCTTCCCGCTCCCGCACCATTACCTCTAATGTCCCCCAATGATCTATACTTGGCCCCCTACCATTTCTCATCTACATGCTGTGCCTAGGCGACATCATCCAAAAACAAACTATCAGTTTCCACATGTGCACTGACGATACCCAACTCTACCTCACCACCACCTCTCTCTACCCCTCCACTGTATCTAAATTGTCAGACTGCTTATCCAACATGCAGTACTGGATGAGCAGAAATTTTCTCCAATTAAATATTTGGAAGCCCGAAGCCACTGGCTTTGGTCCCCGCCACAAACTCCATTCCCCGCCACAAATTCTGTTCCCTAGCCACCAACTCCATCCCTCTCCCTGGTATCTGTCTGAGGCTGAACCAGACTGTTCGCAATCTTGGCATCATATCTGACCCTGAAGTGAGCCACTCATCCGCAGCACAACTAAGATGGCCGATTTCTACCTCCCTAACATTACCTGTCTCCGCCCTGCCTCAGCTCATCTATTGCTGAAACCCTCACCCATGCCTTTGTTATCTCTAGAATTGACTATTCCGACACACTCCTGGCTGGCCTCCCACATTCTACCCTACGTAAACTTGTGAGGTCATCCAGAATCAGCTCCTTATGTCTTAACTCCTGTTCACCCATCACCCCTGACCTACAGTGGTTCCTGGTTAAGCAATGCCATGAATTCAAAATTCTCATCCTTGTTTTGAAATCCCTCCATGGCCTCGTCCCTCCCTATCTCTGTAATCTCCTTTCGCCCCACAACCCTCTGAGATATCTGTACTCCTCAAATTCTGCCCTCGAGCATCCCTGATGATAATCACTCAATCATTGGTGGCCGTGCCTTCAGTTGCCGAGGTCCTAAGCTCAAACTCCCTCCCTAAACCTCTCTGCCTATCTACCTCTCTTTCTTTCTTTAAGACACTCCTTAAAACCTACCTCTTTGACTGTGTCCTAATTTCCTCATGTGACTCAGTGTCAAATTTTTGTCTTATAACACTCCTGTGAAGCCCCTTGGGACATTTTACCATGTTAAAGGCACTATATAAATACAAGTTGTTGTTGTTGTTAAGATATGTGAATATCTAACTGACGAATAGTGGATGTTTACTCAGAAGCATTCTAATTAATAGAAGACTGTGCTTTCAGTGCTACTACATTAAAGAAGGCATGCCACAAGCCACATTTGCAGGCTCTGGCACATCTAACTGTTAACTGTATTCACGTGCTCTGGGTCAACAGAGAACCAGATGCAGAGTTGTACGAAGTGCTGCAGAGACACTTGCAGCTAAAGAGCACAGGGCACATCCAGTAACAGTTACCATTAGCTACAGCCCGAAAACTCACTTCACCTCCCTGCAGATGTCATGGTGTCATGGAGTAGCACAGGGGCAATCTCTCAGAAGCATTTCATGCAGCACCACCTCCACTTTAGCAGTTATCCAACAGTGAGATGAGTGCTGATCTGCTCCATCATTTGCTTGCGTCATGGGTTTCCTTTCCAGCATTTCTGTCCATCACATTTTAGTCTCCTTCCCTTTAGCAAAAGCTGCTTATGAGTTGAGATGCCTTTTGAGCCTTTCCAAGGATTTGAACAATGTTGGAAGCTATTGTAACACTCCCCTGAATTATCATTCATTTACACCTCAGTTACCCACAACACCACTGTGATCCCAATACATGTTCAGAGCTGCATATGCTGCTACGCATAAATAAGATACTGAGCCAACATCAGAAAACGGGGTTCAAATAACATACTTCAATTCAGGCAAAACCCAGTTTTAACTATTTGAGTGTAAACTGCACCATAATCAGAAAATCTAGATTGCTCAGTCACGACACCCAGGTTGTTTAGCTGGATTTAGGTAATAAAGGGATAATAAGGCACACAAGTTCCAGTTCACAGGAAACAGTTTGTTAATGGGAAATAACAGTAAGCTATTCACAAAGCACAACTCAAATTCTTATTAAGTTTGACTAGTACAGTATTGCAAAGCCAACAATTAATACTCTATCAGCTGTGTATTATGAGGTCTGAAATTAATACTCTGTATCGGAAGCCATTACAAATAATAATCAAAATAAAAATCAACACTGAATAAATGTATTTCTTCCTGATGTTTAGACAGCTTTGAAAAAAGTTACTTATCCTAACAGTTAATATTCCTACATGGTCTCAATTCCCAAGTTGATGGATTATCAACTGTGCACAAGTTATGTATTTTTCAACTCAGTTCTTCAGGTTTGCTATTTTAAAGAAAGCTCAAATTATTTCTGTGTTACAATGCAGACTGGAATTTCCAATTGCATTTCAAATATATGTATATAGGTTTTAAAAAAGACAGCAATTATCCAAATCAATATTTTCTGACAAATTTTAAAAATAAATATAAAAATGTATTTCTGTATAATGATTATTTTCCAAGAAGCCATTTCTGAGATGGCTAAAAAAATGAATATATGTTTTGTAATTTTGAGTATTGTAATTTTGTTCTGTAATCTGCAAACCTAAAAAAATATAAATTTCTTTAAGAACAAATGCTGGTCTCATGGGTAAAAAAAAGTCAGATTAAGGCTTTACTAATCTGGCATTATCATTGCATCTTGGGCACTACGATGTAACGCAGAGTCCACTTTCCAATCAACGAAAACAATCCTGTTCATGCAGCAAATAACTGCACAGGGCGGCACAGCAAAATGTAGAAATGTAGTGGCAATAAAGGATTCAATAGTCAGAGAGATAAACAGGCGTTTCTGCAATTGCTGACGTAAGTCTCGCATGGTGCGTTGCCTCCCTGGTGCCAGGGTAAAGGTTATCATGAAACAATTGCAGAACATTCTGCAGGGGAAGGGGAGCAGCCAGAAGTTGTGGTCCATGTTGAAACCAATGAATTAGAAAAGAAAAAGGTTGAGGTCCTGCAATCAGAGTTTCAGGAGCTAGGAAGGACGCTAGTGAGTATAGAGACAGTAAGGTAAGGCAGGTTAATGCATGGCTGGAGAAATGGTACGGAGGGGGGCCCCATATTCGTGGAGCAATGGGACCTGTTCTAGGGCAGGAGGGATCTACCTGTACAAGATGGCAGGAGGGTTAACTAGTGCTGTGAAAGAGGGTTTAAACTAATTTGGCGGTAGGAGGGGCACCAGGATGAAGCATTATCACAGAATCACAGAATAATACAGCATAGAAGGGCACAGAAGGAGGCTATTCGGCCCATTGTCCCCGTCATAGAGCTATACAATTAGTCCCATTCCCCTGCTCTTTCTCTACAGCCCAGTACATTTTTTCCTTCAAGTATTTATCCAATTCTTTTTTTAATGTCACTATTGAATCTGCTTCCACCACAATTTCATGCAGTGCATCCCAGATGACAACAACTCTTTGTAAAAACATATTTCCTCGTGTCGCCTCTGGTTCTTTGCCAATCACCTTAAATCTATGTTCTCTAATTACCGACCCTTCTGCCACTGGAAACAGTTTCTCTTAATTACTCTATCAAAACCCTTCATGATGTTTTAACACCTCTATCAAATCTCTTCTTAACCTTCTCTGCTCGAAGGAAAACAATCCCAGCTTCTCCAGTCTATGCACATAACTAAAATCCCTCATCCCTGATACCATTCTACTAAAACTCCTCTGTACCCTCGCAAAGGCCTTGACATTCTCTCTGGAATGTGGTGCCCGGAATTGAAAATAATACTCCAGCTGAGGTCCAATCATTGTTTTAAAAAGGTTTAACATAACAGCCTTGCTTTTGTCCTCTACTCCTCTATTAATAAAGCCAAGGATCCCATATTTTTTTTTTAAAAACATCCTTTTCAACTTGTACTGCTTCCTTCAAAGATTTCACACTATTCTAGGATGCATCCCATCTGCATGACTGACTTTTCTACTTTGAGGATTGCCGAATATAGAGGGGAGAAACAAAATGCACAGAAGACAAGCAGCATTCGAATATAGAGGATTTCTAAAATAGGAGGGGGTCACACGGGGGGGAAATGCGAGGCAGACTAGGATGGATTTGGGTGCATGTCCGTAAATGCACAGAGCATGGTACAGATTGGTGAGCTGCAGGTACAAAGAGCCAGATGGGTTAATGATATAGTGGCAATAACAGAGACCTTGCTCAAACAAGCGGAGGATTGGGAACAATATTCCTGGCTACAAGGTATTCAGGAAAGATAACAAAGATAAAAAGGAGCGGGGTGGACGTATTGATCAAAGATCTGGAAAGCAAAGGAGATGGAGGAGAACATTTGCAGGAAAATTGCAGAAAGATGCAAGAATTACATAGAGTAGTGATAATGGACGATTTCAATTCTTCGAATATAGTCTGGGAAACTAAGTGTTAAGGTAAAGAGGGGGAGGAATACCTGAACTATGGAGTAAAAAAGTAGCAAGAGGAGGGGTGGGGCCGATTAGGGACAAAAGGAGACCTATGCATGGAGGCAGAGGGCATGGCTGAGGTACTAAATGAGTACTTTGCACCTGTCTTCAACAAAGAAGAAGATGCTGCCAAAGTCAGTGAAAGAGGAGATAGTTGAGATACTGGATGAGATAAAAATCAAGAAAGAGGAGGTATGAGAAAGGTTGGCTGCACTTAAAGTTGTTAAGTCACCAGGACCGGATGGGATGCATCCTGGGATGCTGAGGGAAGTTAAGGAGGAAATCGTGGAGGTACTGGCCATAATTTTCCAATTCTCCTTAGAAACAGTGGTGGTGCCAGAGGACTGGAGAATTGTAAATGTTACAGCCTTGTTCAAAAAAGGGTGTAAAGGTAAACCCAGCAACGACAGGCCAGTCAGTTTAACCTCGTTAGTGGGGAAACTTTTGGAAATGATAATCGGACAAAGTTAACAGCCACTTGGACAAATGTGGATTAAGTAAACAAAGCCAGTGTGGATTTGTTAAAGTCAAATCATGTTTAACTAACTTGATTGAGCTTTCTGATGAGGTAACAGAGCGGGTTGATGAGGGCAATGCAATTGATGTGGGACACATGGACTTCTAAAAGGGGTTTGATAAAGTGCCACATAATAGGCTTGCCAGGAAAGTTGAAGCCCATGGAATAAAAAGGCAGCATTGGATACAAAATTGGCCAAGTGACAGGAAAGAGAGAGTAGTGATGAACGGTTGTTTTTCAGGCTGGAGGAAAGTATACAGTGGTATTCCCCAGAGGTCGGTACTGGGACCACTGCTTTTCTTGATAGATATGAGTGACTTGGACTTGAGTGTACGGGGCATAATTTCAAAATTTGCAGATGACATTAAACTTGGAAGTAAAGTGAACAGTGAGAAGGATAGTGATAGACTACAAGACAGACAGACAGGCTGGTGGAATGGGTGGACACGTAGAAGATGAAATTTAACACAGAAACCTAGCTCAAACTAGTGGAGAATTGGAAAGAAGGACGAGGAGAGGCAATATTATCTGAAGGGTACAATCATAAAGGAGGTGAATGAACAGAAAGACCTGGGGACATACGTGCACAAATCATTGAAGGTGGCAGGGCAGGTTGAGAAAGCAGTTAAAAAAGCTTACTGGGCTTCATAAATAGAGGCAGAGAGTACAAAAGCAAGGACGTTATGATGAAACTTTATAAAGGTTTGGCCTCAACTGGAACATTGTGCCCAATTCTGGGCACAGTATTTTAGGAAGGATGTGAAGGCCTGAGAGAGGGTGCAGAAAAGATTTGAGAATGACTAGGGAGAAGGTTGAGAGGAAATTTGCTAGGTGTTCAAAATCATGAGGAGAGACAGAGTAGAGAGAGTGACACACTGTTCCCACTGGCAGAAGGGTCGAGAAACAAAGGACACAGATTTAAGTCAAAGGCGACATGAGGATAAACTTTTTAATGCAACAAATGGTTAGGATTTGGAATGCAGTGCCTGAAAGGGTGGTGGAGGCAGACTCAATAGTGGCTTTCAAAGCAGAATTGGAAAAGGGCTTGAAGAAAAAATATTTGCAGGGTTACATAAGAACATAAGAATTAGGAACAGGAGTAGGCCATCTAGCCCCTCGAGCCTGCTCCGCCATTCAACAAGATCATGGCTGATCTGGCCGTGGACTCAGCTCCACTTACCCGCCCGTTCCCCGTAACCCTTAATTCCCTTATTAGTTAAAAATCTATCTGTGATTTGAATACATTCAATGAGCTAGCCTCAACTGCTTCCTTGGGCAGAGAATTCCACAGATTCACAACCCTCTGGGAGAAGAAATTCCTTCTCAACTCGGTTTTAAATTGGCTCCCCCGTATTTTGAGGCTGTGCCCCCTAGTTCTAGTCTCCCCGACCAGTGGAAACAACCTCTCTGTCTCTATCTTGTCTATCCCTTTCATTATTTTAAATGTTTCTATAAGGTCACCCCTCATCCTTCTGAACTCTATTGAGTAAAGACCCAGTCTACTCAATCTATCATCAGAAGGTAACCCCCCTCATCTCTGATATCAGCCTAGTGAATTGTCTCTGTACCCCTCCAAAGCTAGTATACCCTTCCTAAAGTAAGGTGACCAAAACTGCACACAGTACTCCAGGTGTGGCCTCACCAATACCCTGTACAGTTGCGGAAGGACACCTCTGCTTTTGTACTCCATCCCTCTCGCAATGAAGGCCAACATTCCATTCGCCTTCCTGATTACCTGCTGCACCTGCAAACTAACTTTTTTGGATTCATGCACAAGGACCCCTAGGTCCCTCTGCACCGCAGCATGTTGTAATTTCTCCCCATTCAAATTATAGTCCCTTTTATTGTTTTTTTTTCCCCCAAGGTGGATGACCTCACATTTTCCGACATTGTATTCCATCTGCCAAACCTTAGCCCATTCGCTTAACCTATCTAAATCTCTTTGCAGCCTCTCTGTGTCCTATACACAACCCGCTTTCTCACTAATCTTTGTGTCATCTGCAAATGTTGTTACACTACACTCTGTCCCCTCTTCCAGGTCATCTATGTATATTGTAAACAGTTGTGGTCCCAGCACCGATCCCTGTGGCACACCACTAACCACCGATTTCCAACCCGAAAAGGACCCATTTATCCCGACTCTCTGCTTTCTGTTCGCCAGCTAATTCTCGATCCATGCGAATATATTTCCTCTGACTCCGCGTACCTTTAATCTTCTGCAGTAACCTTTTGTGTGGCACCTTATCGAATGCCTTTTGGAAATCTAAATACACCACATCCATCAGTACACCTCTATCCACCATGCTCGTTATATCCTCAAAGAATTCCAGTAAATTAGTTAAACATGATTTCCCCTTCATGAATCCATGCTGCGTCTGCTTGATTGCACTATTCCTATCTAGATGTCCCACTATTTCTTCCTTAATGATAGCTTCAAGCATTTTCCCCACTACAGATGTTAAACTAACCAGCCTATAGTTACCTGCCTTTTGTCTGCCCCCTTTTTTTTTTAAAAACAGAGGCGTTACGTTAGCTGCTTTCCAATCCGCTGGTACCTCCCCAGAGTCCAGAGAATTTTGGTAGATTATAACGAATGCATCTGCTATAACTTCCGCCATCTCTTTTAATACCCTGGGATGCATTTCATCAGGACCAGGGGACTTGTCGACCTTGAGTCCCATTAACCTGTCCAGCACTACCCCCCTAGTGATAGTGATTATCTCAAGGTCCTCCCTTCCCACATTCCCGTGACCAGCAATTTTTGGCATGGTTTTTGTGTCTTCCACTGTGAAGACCGAAGCAAAATAATTGTTTCAGGTCTCAGCCATTTTCACGTTTCCCATTATTAAATTCCTCTTCTCATCTTCTAAGGGACCAACATTTATTTGAGTCACTCTTTTCCATTTTATATATCGGTAAAAGCTTTTACTATCTGTTTTTAAGTTTTGCGCAAGTTTATTTTCGTAATCTATCTTTCCTTTCTTTATTGCTTTCTTTGTCATTCTTTGCTGTCGTTTAAAATTTTCCCAATCCTCTAGTTTCCCACGAACCTTGGCCACCTTGTACGCATTGGTTTTTAATTTGATACTCTCCTTTATTTCCTTGGTTATCTACGGCTGGTTATCCCTTCTCTTACCGCCCTTCTTTTTCACTGGAATATATTTTTGTTGAGCACAATGAAAGAGCTCTTTAAAAGTCCTCCACTGTTCCTCAATTGTGCCACCGTTTAGTCTGTGTTCCCAGTCTACTTTAGCCAACTCTGCCCTCATCCCACTGTAGTCCCCTTTGTTTAAGCATAGTACGCTCGTTTGAGACACTACTTCCTAACCCTCAATCTGTATTACAAATTCAACCATACTGTGATCACTCATTCCGAAAGGATTTTTTACTGGGAGATCGTTTATTTTTCCTGTCTCGTTACACAGGACCAGATCGAAGATAGCTTGCTCCCTTGTAGGTTCTGCAACATACTGTTCGAAGAAACAATCCCGTATGCATTCTATGAATTCCTCCTCATTGATACCCCATGCGATTTGATTTGACCAATCGATATGTAGGTTAAAATCCCCCATGATTACTGCCGTTCCTTTTTCACATGCCTCCATTATTCCCTTGATTATTGTCCGCCCCACCGTGAAGTTATTATTTGGGGGCCTATAAACTACGCCCACCAGTGACTTTTTCCCCTTACTATCTCTAATCTCCACCCACAATGATTCAACATTTTGTTCATTAGAGCCAATATCGTCTCTCACAACTGCCCTGATATCATTGTTTATTAACAGAGCTACTCCACCTCCTTTCCCTTCTTGCCTATCTTGTCAGATACCCCTGTTTGTTTAATTCCCAGTCTTGGCCACCCTGCAACCACGTTTCTGTAATGGCCACCAAATCATACCTATTTGTAATGATTTGTGCCGTCAACTCATTTACTTTATTTCGAATGCTGCGTGCGTTTAGGTAGAGTGTTTTAATACTAGTTTTTAAACCATGATTTTTAGTTTTGACCCCTCCTGCAGCCCCTTTATATTCTTACATATTGTCCCTTCCCATCACCTTGTGGTTTAAACTTACCCCAGTGCTACTCTGCTCTGTTGCCTCCTGCCTTTTGCATTCTTTCTTGGGGTCCTGTTCATCTGAGCTCTTACCCACTCTAACGAGCTCAGAGCCCTCTCCTGGGTTCCGAATACTCCTCGCATTGAGGCACCGAGCTTTCCGGCTTGCCTTTTTATTACACTTTGACCCTTTAGAATTTTGCCCTTTTTGTTTTTTGCCTTGGGTTTCTCTGCCCTCCACTTTTCCTCATCTCCTTTCTGTCTTTTGCTTTTGTCTCCATTTTGTTTCCCTCTGTCTCCCTGCATTGGTTCCCATCCCCCTGCCATATTAGTTTAACTCCTCCCCAACAGCACGAGCAAACACTCCCCCGAGGACATTGGTTCTGGTCCTGCCTAGGTGCAGACCTACGGGGAAAGGGCGGGGGAGTGGGACTAGCTGAAATGCTCCTGCAGAGAACTGGCACCTGCTCGATGGGCTAAATGGCCTCCTTCGGTACTGTAACCATTCTATGATTCTACGTGCACTGGGGAACTTTCTTAATCAGTACGTTTCCAGCACAACGAGGAAGTAAGCAGTATTGGACCTGATTCTGGGGAATGAAGTGGGGCAAGTGGAGCATGTTTCAGTGGGGAAGTGTTTGGGAAACATTGATCACAATACAATTAGGTTTAGAGTAGTTATGGAAAAGGACGAGGAACAAACAAATGTGGAAATATTTAGCTGGAGGGAGAGCCAATTTCAGCGGGTTGAAAAAGTATCTGGCCCAGCTGCACTGGAATCAAAGAATGGCAGGTAAGACAGTAAATGAGCAGTGGGAGGCCTCCAAAGAGGGGATAGTTCGAGTGCAGATTCGACACATTCTCACGTAGAAACATAGAAACATAGAAAATAGGTGCAGGAGTAGGCTATTCGGCCCTTCGAGCCTGCACCACCATTCAATTAGATCATGGCTGATCATTCCCTCAGTACCCCTTTCCTGCTTTCTCTCCATACCTCTTAATCCCTTTAGCTGTAAGGGCCATATCTCACTCACCCTTGAATATATCCAATGAACTGGCATCAACAACTCTCTGCGGTAGGAAATTGCACAGGTTCACAACTCTCTGGGTGAAGATGTTTCTCCTCATCTCAGTCCAACATGGCTTAGCCCCGATACTTAAGACTGTGTCCCCTGGTTCTGGATCTCCCCAACATCAGGAACATTCTTCCTGCATCTAACCTGTCCAGTACTGTCAGAATTTTATATAGAAACATAGAAACATAGAAAATAGGTGCAGGAGTAGGCCATTCGGTCCTTCAAGCCTGCACTGCCATTCAATGAGTTCATGGCTGAACATGCAACCTCAGTACCCCATTCCTGCTTTCTCGCAATACCCCTTGATCCCCCTAGTAGTAAGGACTACATCTAACTCCTTTTTGAATATATTTAGTGAATTGGCCTCAACAACTTTCTGTGGTAGAGAATTCAACAGGTTCACCACTCTCTGGGTGAAGAAGTTTCTCCTCATCTCGGTCCTAAATGGCTTACCCCTTATCCTTAGACTGTGACCCCTGGTTCTGTACTTCCCCAACATTGGGAACATTCTTCCTGTATCTAACCTGTCTAGATCCTTTCTATGAGATCCCTTCTCATCCTTCTAAACGCCAGTGAATACAGGCCCAATCAATCCAGTCTCTCCTCATATGTCAGTCCTGCTATCCCGGGATCAGTCTGTTGAAACTTCGCTGCACTCCCTCAAGAGCAAGAATGTCCTTCCTCAGATTAGGAGACCAAAACTGAACACAATATTCCAGGTGAGGCCTCACCAAGGCCCTGTACAACTGCAGTAAGACCTCCCTGGTCCTATACTCAAATCCCCTAGCTATGAAGGCCAACATACCATTTGCCTTCTTCACCGCCTGCTGAACCTGCATGCCAACTTTCAATGACTGATGTACCATGACACCCAGGTCTCGCTGCACCACACCTTTTCCGAATCTGCCGCTATTCAGATAATATTCTGCCTTCGTGTTTTTGCCACCAAAGTGGATAACCTCACATTTATCCACATGAAACTGCATTTGCCATGCATTTGCCCACTCACCTAACCTGTCCAAGTCACCCTGCAACCTTTTAGTGTCCTCCTCACAGCTCACACTGCCACCCAGCTTACTGTCATCTGCAAACTTGGAGATATTACACTCAATTCCCTCATCCAAATCATGAATGTTTATTGTAAATAGCTGGGGTCCCAGCACTGAGCCCTGCAGTACCCCACTAGTCACTGCCTGCCATTCTGAAAAGGAGCCATTTATCCCGACTCTCTGCTTCCTGACTGCCAACCAGTTCTCGATCCACGTCAGTACATTACCCCCAATACCATGTGCTTTAACTTTGCAAACCAATCTTTTGTGTGGGACCTTGTCAAAAGCCTTTTGAAAGTCCAAATACACTATATCCACTGGTTCTCTCTTGTCCACTCTACTAGTTGCATCCTCAAAAAATTCTAGAAGATTTGTCAAGCAGGATTTCCCTTTCATAAATCCATGCTGACTTGGGCCGATCCCATCACTGCTTTCCAAATGTCTGCTATTTCATCTTTAATAATTGATTCCAACATTTTCCCCACTACTGAGGTCAGGCTAACCGGTCGAAAATTACTCGTTTTCTCTCTCCCTCCTTTCTTAAAAAGTGGTGTTACATTAGCTACCCTCCAGTCCATAGGAGCCGATCCAGAGTTCACAAGGGGGAAATGTCATGTATCTTACATTATTATATATAACTGTATCCTAACATGCTAGACATGACTGTAATAAGATATGACCTGTAACCACCAGCATACCTTACCACCAGGGGTGCACTTGCAACAGACAGGTATATAAGGACAGGTCTCAGGCAAGTGCAGCATTCCACAGCTGTGAAATAAAGGTGCAGGTCCAGAGTGACCTTGACTTCAATATATGCCTCATGTGAATCTGTACTGAGGGGACAGGACTTTACAGTGGCGACGAGTTACGGGATTACAGAATCCACAGAATGGCGAACAACGGATCAGATGAAAAGTACAGTGCGGGAGACAATTGGGAGGACTTTATAGAAAGGCTCCAGCAAAGCTTTGTAACCAAAGACTGGTTAGGTGACGATAAGGCAGACAAGAGAAGAGTCCATCTCTTGACCAGCTGTGGCTCGAAAACATACGCTTTAATGAAGGATCTGTTGGCACCCGAGAAACCAGCAAGCAAGTCGTTTGAAGAATTGAGCACACTGGTAAGAGACCACCTGAAGCCAGCGAGCAGCCTACACATGGCCAGACACAGATTCTACAACTACAGACGCTGTGTGGGCCAGAGCATACCCGACTTCGTGGCGGAACTTCGGAGGTTGGCTCGTTGATGTGAGTTCTCCAATGAACTGAGGAGAGAAATGCTGAGAGACTTTTTCATTGAAGGAATAGGCCATGCAGGCATATTCCGAAAGCTCATAGAGACCAAGAACCTGACCTTAGAGGCAGCAGCACTAGTTGCACAGACATTCTTGGTAGGGGAAGAAGAAACGAGGTTGATTTACAATGCAGGTACGACAACTAACGAAATATCGGAACAAGAAGTTCACAGCACTAAACAAGCTGCTACCCCCACACACAGATAAAACCGGGAGAACAGGCTCTTGAAAGCAGGCAGAAGCCATCAAGGGCCACAGGAACGGCCGTTCACACCTCATCAACTCACAATGCGAGCAATCAACTACAAACTGAGAGAAGCTCAAGAGAGATCAGCCAGACGCAGCTCATTCTTTGGAAACACTTTGAACAATGGAACAGGTCTGTGCTGGAGGTGTGGGGGTGGGCACTCGTCAAGGGGATGTCGATTTCAGCAGGCTGTTTGCAGAAATTGTGAATATACAGGGCATTTGGCCCGCATGTGCAAAAAAATGGCAGCTCGGCTGGTATACGAATCGGATGAGTCGGAAAGCGGAGCAGAAGATGGTGGGGACAGTACCCGGGACACCGATGGACAGCGGGTCAACACGATCAATGGCCGCTGCTCCTACAACAGGACGCCTCCTATAATGATAAGGGTCCGACTCAACGGGATATCTGTCAACATGGAGCTGGATACGGGAGCGAGTCAATCTCTCATGGGCGCTCAACAATTTGAACAACTGTGGCCGCATAAGAGACAGACCAAAACTCACAAGGGTCGACACCACACTAAGGACCTACACCAAAGAAATCGTACCAGTCCTCGGCAGCGCCATGCTCTCTGTCACACACAAAGGGATAGTGAACCGACTTCCCCTGTGGATTGTCCCCGGAGACCCCCCAGCACTGCTGGGGAGAAGCTGGCTGGCAAAACTAAACTGGAAATGGGATGATGTCCATGCCATGTCATTAGAGGAACGGACCTCCTGCTCAACAGTTATAAAGCGATTTGAACATCTCTTTCAGCCAGGTGTGGGCACTTTCAAAGGGGCCAAAGTCAAAATCTACATCACACAGAATGCTGGACCGGTCCATCACAAGGCCAGAGCTGTACCCGATGTGATGAGGGAAAAGATTGAACACGAACTAGACAGGTTTCTGAGGGAAGGCATGATATCACCTGTGGAATTTAGCGACTAGGCAAGTCCCATTGTCCCAGTCATGAAGCCTGATGGATCTGTACGAATCTGTGGGGACTACAAATCTACCATAAACAAACAGAGTCTCCCTACAGGACCAGTACCCGCTGCCCAGAGCGGAGGACTTATTTGCCACATTGGCTGGAGGTAAACGTTTCTCAAAATTCGACCTCACATCTGCGTATATGACGCAAGAATTGACCGAGGAATCCAAGTTACTCACCACCATCAACACACATCGAGGCCTTTTCAGGTACAATCGATGCCCATTCGGCATCAGGTCGGCAGCTGCCATATTCCAGCGCAACATGGAGAGTCTGCTCAAGTCCATCCCGGGGACGGTTGTATTTCAAGACGACATACTTATCACGGGCAGGGACACCGACTCCCATCTCCGTAATTTGGAGGAAGTACTAAAGTGGTTGGATCGGGTAGACCTACGAGTCAAGAAATCCAAGTGCCTGTTTCTCGCACCCGAGGTTGAATTTCTGGGCAGAAGGATTGCCGCTGATGGAATCCGCCCAACGGAGTCCAAAACAGAAGCAATTCGCCTGGCACCCAGGCCGCGGAATGTCTCAGAACTGCACGCCTTTCTCGGGCTACTCAATTACTTTGGGAACTTTATGCAGAACTTAAGCACACTGCTGGAGCCTCTCCACGTGTTACTCAGTAAGGGGTGCGATTGGTTTTGGGGGGACGCCCAGGAACGCGCCTTCAATAAGGCACGCAACCTTCTGTGTTCCAACAGCGTTTTGACTTTCTTTGACCCAGGTAAAAAGCTAGTTCTCACATGCGATGAGTCAGCGTATGGGGTCGGGTGCGTTTTGCGGGCAAATTACAACCCATAGCTTATGCCTCCAGGTCACTTTCGCGGGCAGAGCGCGGGTACGGAATGGTAGAGAAGGAGGCGCTTGCGTGCGTGTACGGTGTCAAAAAGATGCACCAATACCTTTTCGGGGCCAAGTTCGCGTTAGAAACCGACCACAAGCCCCTCACGTTCCTCCTATCCGAGAGAGCAAGGCAATAAACGCCAACGCCTCGGCGCGAATTCAACGGTGGGCACTCATGCTGGCGTGCTACGACTATACCATAAGGCACAGATCAGACACAGATAACTGTGCCGACGCGCTCAGCAGGCTCCCCCTGGCGACCACGGAAGGGTCTGACGAACAGGACTGTGAGATAGTCATGGCAATCAATGCCTTTGAGTCCACAGGTTCACCCATGGCGGCTCGCCAAATCAGAGCCTGGACGGCCAGCGACCCCATGTTAGTAAAAAGATGTGTCCTAACCGGTGACTGGGCAGAGGCTCGCGATGCCTGCCCCGAGGAATTAAAACCCTTTCACAGGCGCATGCATGAGCTATCACTACAAGCAGACTGCCTGATGTGGGGCAGCCGAGTAGTCATGCCTCTGCGAGGCAGAGAGGCATTTGTCCGGGAGCTCCACCGCGAGCACCCGGGGATCGTTCTCATGAAGGCTATAGCCAGATCTCATGTCTGGTGGCCTGGTATTGACGCGGATTTGGAGCTCTGCGTCCGAAGGTGCACCATTTGTGCCCAACTCAGCAATGCCCCCAGGGAGGCTCCACTGAGCCCCTGGCCCTGGCCTACCAAACCATGGTCGCAGGTGCACGTAGACGATGCGGGCCCATTCATGGGCAAAGTGTTCCTCGTAGTTGTAGATGCATTTTCAAAGTGGATTGAATGCACCATTTTAAACTCGAGCACAGCCTCCACCACTGTGGAGAGCCTCGCAACCATGTTTGCAATGCACGGAATCCCTGACATATTGGTCAGTGACAATGGTCCGTGCTTCACCAGCACAGAATTCCAAGACTTTACAATTGACCACGGCATAAATCACGTCAAGAAGGCACGGTTCAAGCCGGCCTCCAAAGGCCAGGCGGAGAGAGCAGTGCAAATCATTAAACAAAGCATGCTTAAAATCCATGTCCCACGCTGCAGGGGTCGCCTGTCGCGACTGCTGCTGGCATACAGATCTCGTCCGCACTCACTGACTGGGATCCCCCCCGCGCAACTGTTGATGAAAAGGACTTTAAAAACAAGGCTCTCATTAATCCTCCCAGACATGCACGAAATCGTTGAGGCAAAGCGCCGTAAGCTGACTGAGTACCATGACAGAAATTCGAGGGGGAGATGGAATGAGATAGGGGACAAATGGTTTGTACTAAACTATGGCAGGGGTCCCAAATGGCTTGCAGGGACAGTAACGGGCAAGGAAGGAAAAAGGCTACTGGTAGTACAAATGGACAATGGCAAAACCTGCCAGAGGCATGTAGACCAAGTCAAAAGCAGATTTACCAACAACACTGCAGAACCAGAGGCAGACTACAATGTGGAACTCGCACCACACCTGGTGGACAGACAGAGGGAACAACCTGAGGAAAGAGCAATCCCAACAGACAGCCCAGGTGAGTCAACAATAATCACACCAATCGAAACAGACAGCCCAGGCGAGATACCAGCAACCACACCCAAAGAAAAACAGACACCAAGGCAAACAACTGAACCACAACTTAGACGCTCCACGCGAGAGCGTAGACCACCTGAGAGACTGAACCTATAAAGACAATAAGACATTGGGGGAGGGTGATGTCATGTATCTGACATTGTTATATATAACCGTATCCTAACATGCTATACATGACTGTAATAAGATATGACCTGTAACCACCAGCATGCACTTGCAAGAGACAGGTATACAAGGACAGGTCTCAGGCAAGTGCAGCATTCCAGAGCTGTGAAATAAAGGTGCAGGTCCAGAGTGACCTTGACTTCACGATATGCCTCGTGTGAATCTGTACTGAGGGGACAGGACTTTACAGGAAAGGAAGTGAATCCAAAGCTCGAGCTCCCTGGATGACTAAAGATAAAGACATTAAAATGAAATGTAAAAAGGAGGTTTATGATAAATGTGAAGCTCAAAATACAGTGGAGAATCAAAAAGAAATACAAAGGGCAAAGAATATATTAGCTGGTAATGTAAAATGCAACCAAAGAGTCTTTTATAAACCTTTCAATACCAAAAGGGTTGTCAAAGGAAGGGTTGGGCTGATGAGGAACCAAAAAAAAGAAATCTTCTTGTGGAGGCAGAGGGCATGGCCGAGGTACTAAATGAGTATTTTGCATCCGTCTTCACGAAAGATGAGTTACTGGAGAAATTGGGTAGAATCAAAATAGATGAAGAGGAGGAACTAATAGTTTAATAGCGCTCAAAGTAAAAAAAAAACAGTCCAGACGGGATGCACCCTAGGTTGCTGAAGGAAGTCAGGATGGAGAAAGCAGATGCTTTGGCCACAATCTTCTAATCCTCCTTCAATATAGTGGTACCAGAGGTTGGAGGGTTGTAACTATTCAAAAAGGAAAGAGGGATAGACCCAGTAACTGCAGGCCAGTCAATTGTGTTTGACTTAATTGATTGAGTTTTTTGATGAAGTAATGGAGAGGATTGATAAAGGAAGTGCGGTTGATGTTGTGCATATGGACTTTCAAAAGGTATTTGATGAAGAACAACATAATAGCAAAATTGAAGCCCCTGGGATTAAAGGGGTCATAGCAGCGTGGATACAAAATTGGCTAAGGGATAGAAAGCAGAGAGTAGCGGTGAACGGCTGTGTTTCAGACTGGAGGGAAGTATACAATGGTGTCCCCCAGGGGTCGGTGTTGGGACCACTGCTCCTTTTCATATATTTTTATGATTTGGACTTGCATACACAGGGTAGAATTTCAAATTTTGCAATTAACACAAACTCAGAAATGGAGCAAACAGTGAGGAGAGTAATAAAAGGCTTCAGGTAGACATGGACAGAGTGGTGAAATGAACAGACATGAAATTTAACGCGATAAGTGTGAAATGATGCAATTTGGTAGGAAGAATGGGGAGAAGTAATACAAGCTAAATGGTACAATTTTAAAGAGGGTGGAGGAAGAGAAAAACTCCTGAGGGTCTACGTACACCAATCTTTGAAGGTGGTGGGATAAGTAGAGAAAGCTGTTAAAAAAGCAGACTGGATCCTTGGCTATTTAAACATGGACATGGAATACAAAAAAAAGAAAGTTATGCTAAACCTTTATAAAGTATACCTGGGATGCAGGCTTCAGTTATGTGGCAAGAGGAGAGAAGCTAGTCCTTAGAAACATAGAAAACAGGAGCAGTAGTAGGCCATGTGACCCTTTGAGCCTGCACCGCCATTCAATATGATCATGGCTGATCCTTTATCTCAACAACATATTCCTGCTTTTTCCCCATACCCCTTGATGCCTTTTGTGTCTAGAAATCTATCTCCCTCCTTCTTAAAGGTGAGTCGGGAGGCGAGGCGGGAGTCGGAGGAGCGGCCTATAAAAGGCCCAACAGCTGGGGAGCAGCCAGCCAGTTCAGCTCCAGCAGGGAGAGAAGGCAAAAAAGAAGTAGAAAAAAATCGAAGGGTGAAGTCACAGCCAAGGGAGTAAGTGATTGGCTGGTGATTGGTGAGTAGTTTTTCTTTTTCTTTTCCTTTATCAGCAGGTAACCTTTATCATTGTTGTTGCCATATTAAGTTAATCTAGGGGTTAAGTCATGGCAGGAGAGCTCGGACACATGTCATGCTCGTCCTGTACCACGTGGGAACTCAGGGACGCTTCCCTGACGACTACATGTGCGAGAAGTGTATCTTGCTGCAGCTCCTGACAGACTGCATTGCAGCACTGGAGCTGCGGGTGGATTCACTCTGGAGCATCCGATGCTGAGGCTGCTGTGAATATCACGTTTAGACATACCGCAGGTCAAGGTTGCACAGATAGTTAGGGAATGGGTGACCAACAGGAAGAGCAGTGGAAGGAAGGTAGTGCAGGGGTCCCCTGCGGTCATCCCCCTTCAAAACAGATACACCACTTTGGGTAATGTTGGCGGGGGATGACTCATCAGGGGAGGGCAGCAGCAGCGAAGTTCATGGCACCGTGGGTGGCTCTGCTGCACAGGAGGGCAGGAAAAAGAGCGGGAGAGCTATGGTGGTCGGGGATTCCACTCTCAGGGGAATAGATAGACGTTTCTGCAGCCGCAATCGAGACTCCAGGCTGGTATGTTGCCTCCATGGTGCAAGGGTCAAGGATGTCTCGGAGCGGCTGCAGGACATTTTGGAGGGGGAGGGTGAACAGCCAGTTGTCGTGGTGCATATAGGTACCAACGTTATAGGTAAAAAAACGGGATGAGGTCCTACAAGCTGAATTTAGGGAGCTAGGAGTTAAATTAAAAAGTAGGACCTCAAAAGATAGTAATCTCAGGATTGCTTCCAGTGCCACGTGCTAGTCAGAGCAGGAATCGCAGGATAGCTCAGGAGAATACGTGACTTGAAGAGTGGTGCAGAAGGGAGAGATTCAAATTCCTGGGACATTGGAACCGGTCTGGGGGAGGTGAGACCAGTACAAACCGGACGGTCTGCACCTGGGCAGGACCGGAACCAATGTCCTGGGGGAGTGTTTGCTCGTGCTGTTGAGGAGGGGTTAAACTAATATGGCAGGGGGATGGGAACCTATGCAGGGAGACAGAGGGAAGTAGAATGGGGGCAGAAGCAAAAGATAGAAACAAGAAAAGTAAAAGTGAAGGGCAGAGAAACCCAAGGCAAAAATCAAAAAGGGCCACATTACAGCAAAATTCTAAAGGGGCAAACTGTGTTAAAAAGACAAGCCTGAAGGCTCTGTGCCTCAATGCGAGGAGTATTCGTAATAAGGTGAATGAATTAGCTGCACAGGCAGCAATTAATGAATATGATATAATTGGCATCACGGAGACATGGCTGCAGGGTGACCAAGGCTGGGAACTCAACATCCAGGGGCATTCAACATTCAGGAAGGATAGACAGAAAGGAAAAGGAGTGGGGTAGCATTGCTGGTTAAAGAGGAAGTTAACTAATAGTAAGGAAGGACATGAGCTTGGATGATGTGGAATCTGTATGGGTGGAGCTGCGGAATACCAAAGAGCAGAAAACGCAAGTGGGAGTGGTGTACAGACCACCAAACAGTAATAGTGAGGTTGGGGGCAGCATCAAACAAGAAATTAGGGATGCGTGCAATAAAAGGTACAGCAGTTATCATGGGTGACTTTAATCTACATATAGATTGGGCTAACTAAACTGGTAGCAATACGGTGGAGGAGGATTTCCTGGAGTGTATTAGGGATGGTTTTCTAGACCAATATGTCAAGGAACCAGCTAAAGGGCTGGCCATCCTAGACTGGGTGATGTCTAATAAGAAAGGACTAATTTGCAATCTTGTTGTGCGAGGCCCCTTGGGGAAGAGTGACCATAATATAGTAGAATTCTTTATTAAGATGGAGAGTGACACAGTTAATTCAGAGACTAGAGTCCTGAACTTAAGGAAAGGTAACTTCGATGGTATGAGACGTGAATTGGCTAGAGTAGACTGGCGAATGATACTTAAAGGGTTGACGGTGGAAAAGCAATGGCAAACATTTAAAGATCACATGGATGATCTTCAACAATTGTACATCCCTGTCTGGAGTAAAAATAAAACGGGGAAGGTGGCTCAACCGTGGCTAACAAGGGAAATTAAGGAAAGTGTTAACTCCAAGGAAGAGGCATATAAATTGGCCAGAAAAAGCAGCAAACCTGAGGACTAGGAGAAATTTAGAATTCAGCAGAGGAGGACAAAGGGTTTAATTACAAGGGGGAAAATAGAGTATAAGAGAAAGCTTGCTGGGAACATAAAAACTAACTGCAAAAGCTTCTATAAATATGTGAAGAGAAAATGATTAGTGAAAGCAAATGTAGGTCCCCTGCAATCAGATTCAGGTGAATTTATCATGGGGAACAAAGAAATGGCAGACCCGTTGAACAAATACTTTGGTTCTGTCTTCACGAACGAAGACACAAATAAACTTCCAGAAATACTGGGGGACCGAGGGTCAAGTGAGAAGGAGGAACTGAAAGAAATCCTTACTAGGTGGGAAATTGTGTTCGGGAAATTGATGGGATTGAAGACCGATAAATTCCCAGGGCCTGATAGTCTGCATCCCAGAGTACTTAAGGAAGTGGCCAGAGAAATAATGGATACATTGTTATCATTTTCCAACAGTCTATCGACCCTGGATCAGTTCCTATGGACTGGAGGGTAGCTAATGTAACACCACTTTTAAAAAAGGAGGGAGAGAGAAAACGGGTAATTATAGACCGGTTAGCCGGACATCAGTAGTGGGGAATATGTTGGAATCAATTATTAAAGGTGAAATAGCAGCGCACTTGGAAAACAGTGACAGGATTGGTCCAAGTCAGCATCAATTTATGAAAGGGAAATCATGCTTGACAAATCTTCTGGTATTTTGTGAGGATGTAACTAGTCAAGTGGACAAGGGAGAACCAGTGGATGTGGCATATTTGGTCTTTCAAAAGGCTTTTGACAAGGTCTCACACAAGAGATTGGTGTGCAAAATTAAAGCACATGGAATTGGGGGTAATGTACTGATGTGGATAGAGAACCAGTTG
This sequence comes from Pristiophorus japonicus, assembly GCF_044704955.1. Classification (NCBI taxonomy): domain Eukaryota; kingdom Metazoa; phylum Chordata; class Chondrichthyes; family Pristiophoridae; genus Pristiophorus; species Pristiophorus japonicus. The sequence continues at coordinate 102,826,571 of NC_091978.1, read as the reverse complement.
ACAGACAGGAAGCAGAGAGTCGTGATAAACGGGTCCTTTTCAGAATGGCAGGCAGTGACTAGTGGGGTGCCGTAGGGTTCAGTGCTGGGACCTCAGCTATTTACAATATACATTAATGATTTAGATGAAGCAATTAAGTGTAATATCTCCAAGTTTGCAGATGACACCAAGCTGGGTGGCGGTGTGAGCTGTGAACAGGACGCTAAGAGGCTGCAGAGTGACTTGGACAGGTTAGGTGAGTGGGCAAATGCAAGGCAGATGCAGTATAATGTAGATAAATGTGAGGTTATCCACTTTGGTGTCAAAAACACGAAGGCAGAATATTATCTTGACTGATGGCAGATTAGGAAAAGGGGAGGTGCAACGAGATCTTGATGTCATGGTACATCAGTCATTGAAAGTTGGCATGCAGATTCAGCAGGCGGTGAAGGCGGCAAATGGTATTTTGGCCTTCATAGCTCGGGGATTTGAGTACTGGAGCAGGGAGGTCTTACTGCAGTTGCACAGGGCCTTGGTGAGGCCTCACCTGGAATATTGTGTTCAGTTTTGGTCTCCTAATCTGAGGAAGGACGTTCTTGCTATTGAGGGATTTCAGCAAAGGTTCACCAGACTGATTCCCGGGATAGTTGGACTGACATACGAGGAGAGACTGGATCGACTGGGCATGTATTCACATGAGTTTAGAAGGATGAGAGGGGATCTCATAGAAACATATAAAATTCTGACGGGACTGGACAGGTTAAATGCAGGAAGAATGTTCCCGATGTTGGGGAAGTCCAGAACTAGGGGACACAGTCTAAGGATAAGGGGTAAGCCATTTAGGACTGAGATGAGGAGAAACTTCTTCACTCAGAGAGTTATCAATCTGTAGAATTCCCTACCGCAGCGAGTTGTTGATGCCAGTTCATTGGATATATTCAAGAGGGAGTTAGATATGGCCCTTACGGCTAAAGAGATCAAGGGGTATGGAAAGGGGTACTGAGGTGAATGATCAGCCATGATCTTATAGAATGGTGGTGCAGGCTCGAAGGGCCGAATGGCCTACTCCTGCAACTATTTTCTATGTTTCTATGTTAAATAAATTCAGTGACTTGGCCTCCACAGCCTTCTGTGGCAGAGAATTCCACAGGTTCACCACCCTCCAAGGTGAAAACATTTCTCCTCATCTCGGTTCTAAATTTCCTAACTCGTATCCCGAGATTGTGACCCCTTGTTCTAGACTTGCCAGCCATTGTTTTAATGTTTTAATCTAGAATGCATTGCATGAAAGGGTGATAGGCGCAGATTCAATAATAACTTTCAAAAGGGAATTTGAAGGACAAGAATTTATAGGACTATGGGGAAATGGCAGGGCAATAGGACAAATTTGATAGCCCTTTCAAAGAGTCGCACAGGCACAATTAAGCGAACTGTCTCCTCCCGTGCTGTATCATTCTATGATCTATGGTCAGAGTTTATTCCTATTTCAAATTTATTAATGATCATTACTCCAGAAAGAAAATCATTCCACTTTTGATCAGAGTTGAAAATTGCTACTCAGACTGCCATACTTTTTTTAAAAATTGACGACTGGAACAAAATTTTTCATTCGGAAGTTCTTTGGATTAAAAAAAAGTGAGTCAGAGGCCTTTAGGCCTGAAACCCTCAACAGAAGCACATTGCTAACTAGCTCATGACCACAATACGGCGATCCCTTTTCACAGAGAACCAAAATTGTATTGGGTGGGCACCAGATAAAAGATGTGCTCAGATGGCTCATGGTCAACTCTTGTAGAGAGACACTATGGCCCCAAGTTTCCACATGATTTGCTCCTGATTTTTAGGAGCAACTGGTGTAGAACAGAGCATCTTAGAAATCAGAATTCTCGTCATTTAGTTTGTTCCAGTTCTAGTCAGTTAGAACAGTTTCACTTTGGAACAGAATTTATTTTTCCAAAAGAGGGTGTGTCCGGCCACTTTCGCCTGATTTCAAAGTTTCGTGAGTGAAAACTTACTCCAAACTAACTTAGAATGGAGTAAGTGAAGATTTTTGTACGCTCGAAAAAACCTTGTCTACACTTTCGAAAATCAGGCGTAGGTTACAAATCACGCGTAGGGAATGGTGGGGGGGGGCGGGGTTTAAAGGGAAGTTTACAAACATTAAACACTTCAGTTTTACAAATAAAGGGCCATCATCAATAATAAATGATAAATACATCAATAAATCAACCAATAAATCAATCAAAAAAAATTAATAAGAAATAATTATTTTTTTTAAATCAATAAATAAAACATTTTCTACTTATCGACTGCAGCACCGGGAGCCCTCCAACAGCGTGCTGGGATGCCCCCCTCACTGTGTCTCTCAGTGTCTCTATCTCTCTGTCTGTGTGTCTCTCATTCTCTGTCAGTGTCTGTGTTTCTGACAGCGAGGGGAGGGGGAGGAGGGGGGGTTGAGGGAGTGAGGGGGGGAGCAGAGGGAGGGAAGGGGGAAGAAGGGGGAGGGATGGGGAGAAAGGGGAGGAATGGGGAAAAGGGGGAGGGATGGGGGAAAAGGGGGAGGGATGGGGGAGAAGGGGGGAAAGGAGATGGGGGAGTGGTGAAAGGAGATGGGGGGGTGGTGAAAGGAGATGGGGGGGTGGTGAAAGGAGATGGGGGGTGGTGAAAGGAGATGGGGGGGTGGTGAAAGGAGATGGGGGGGTGGTGAAAGGAGATGGGGGGGTGGTGAAAGGAGATGGGGGGGTGGTGAAAGGAGATGGGGGGGTGGTGAAAGGAGATGGGGGGGTGGTGAAAGGAGATGGGGGGGTGGTGAAAGGAGATGGGGGGGTGGTGAAAGGAGATGGGGGGGTGGTGAAAGGAGATGGGGGGTGGTGAAAGGAGATGGGGGGGTGGTGAAAGGAGATGGGGGGGTGGTGAAAGGAGATGGGGGGTGGTGAAAGGAGATGGGGGGTGGTGAAAGGAGATGGGGGGGTGGTGAAAGGAGATGGGGGGGGTGGTGAAAGGAGATGGGGGGGGTGGTGAAAGGAGATGGGGGGGTGGTGAAAGGAGATGGGGGGGTGGTGAAAGGAGATGGGGGGGTGGTGAAAGGAGATGGGGGGGTGGTGAAAGGAGATGGGGGGGGGTGGTGAAAGGAGATGGGGGGGTGGTGAAAGGAGATGGGGGGGTGGTGAAAGGAGATGGGGGGGTGGTGAAAGGAGATGGGGGGGTGGTGAAAGGAGATGGGGGGGTGGTGAAAGGAGATGGGGGGGTGGTGAAAGGAGATGGGGGGGTGGTGAAAGGAGATGGGGGGGTGGTGAAAGGAGATGGGGGGGTGGTGAAAGGAGATGGGGGGGTGGTGAAAGGAGATGGGGGGGTGGTGAAAGGAGATGGGGGGGTGGTGAAAGGAGATGGGGGGGTGGTGAAAGGAGATGGGGGTGTGGTGAAAGGAGATGGGGGGGTGGTGAAAGGAGATGGGGGGGTGGTGAAAGGAGATGGGGGGGTAGTGAAAGGAGATGGGGGGGTTGTGAAAGGAGATGGGGGGGTGGTGAAAGGAGATGGGGGGTGGTGAAAGGAGATGGGGGGTGGTGAAAGGAGATGGGGGGTGGTGAAAGGAGATGGGGGTGGTGAAAGGAGATGGGGGGTGGTGAAAGGAGATGGGGGGTGGTGAAAGGAGATGGGGGGTGGTGAAAGGAGATGGGGGGTGGTGAAAGGAGATGGGGGGGGGAGAAGGAGATTGCGGGGGGAGAAGGAGATTGCGGGGGGGAGAAGGAGATTGCGGGGGGGAGAAGGAGATTGGGGGGGGAGAAGGAGATTTGGGGGGGAGAAGGAGATTTGGGGGGAGAAGGAGATTTGGGGGGGAGAAGGAGATTTGGGGGGGGGAAGGAGATTTGGGGGGGAGGGGAAGGGGATTGGGGGGGGAGGAGAAGGGGATTGGGGGGAGGGAGATTGGGGGGGGGAAGGAGATTAGGGGGGGAAGGAGATTGGGGGGTGGGGAGAGAAGGAGATTGGGGGGGGGGAAGGAGATTGGGGGGGAGGGAGATTGGGGGGGGAGGGAGATTGGGGGGGAGAGAGGGAGATTGGGGGGGGGGGAGGGAGATTGGGGGGGGGAGGGAGATTGGGGGGGGGGGAAGGAGATTGGGGGCAGGGGGAAGGAGATTGGGGGCAGGGGGAAGGAGATTGGGGGCAGGGGGAAGGAGATTGGGGGCAGGGGGAAGGAGATTGGGGGCAGGGGGAAGGAGATTGGGGGCAGGGGGAAGGAGATTGGGGGCAGGGGGAAGGAGATTGGGGGCAGGGGGAAGGAGATTGGGGGCGGGTGGGAAGGAAGGAGAAGGGGGAGGGAGGCTGAACGGGCCGGGCCCGAGACTTCGGGCAGGGCCCGTCCCCAGCACCAGATTTACGGGTAGGTAGCTTTGGGTCGGGTCGAGGGGGGTGGTGGGAGGGAGGTCGGTTCGTTCGGTTCGGGTCGGGGGGAGGGAGGGAGTGAAAGGGAGGTCAGGTCGGATCCAGTCCGGAGGCGGGGGGGGAGCGGGTGTCGGGTCCGGTCCGGGGAGCAGATGTCAGGTCCGGTCCGGGGTGGGGGGGGGAAGCGGGTGTCGGGTCCGGTCCGGAGGCAGGGGCGGGAAGTGGGAGTCGAGTCGGGTCGGGAGAAAGCAGGAGCTGGCCGTGGGAGGAGCCTTATTCACGCAGCCCCAGTGAGGCCATTGGGCCAGGGCTAGGGGCTGCGTGCTTCGGGCCCCTCCCACACAGTTTCGGGCGCCTGGAGCTACTGCACTTGCGCGCCCACTGTTGCGCGCATGTGCAGAGGTCCCGGCACTGTTTTCAGCGCAGGGACCTGGCTCCGCCCCCTACAGCTCCTGCTCCGCTGCGCCGAGGGCCAGAGGACCTGCAGGGAGGTGGAGAATACGGAGGGTTTTTTTAAGGCGCACTTTGTGGCGCGAAAAACGGGCGTCCAGGTCGGGACTGCGCTGTTCTAGGCGCGGCTTGAAACTTGGGCCCTATAAACTGAGTAAGTGATATGCTCACCAGGTAAAGGAGTAGAGGCTGGAAAGCAGGACATCCTGTATTAATAAGAGGAGCCCGTATTTACAAATCAACATCTCAGAAAAATCTAACATATAAATAGTGATATTTCCAGTGAAGAATATGTAGGATTCCGATATGTGACATGCAGCTCCTGTCTGCCATGTACAGCCATCTCTACGTCGTTGCACCATCGTCACTCTTCGTGTAGGTCACACACTCCTCTGCAATGACATCCAGTACCTGTTGCAGCCAGAATGCACCTCGCCTTTAAGAGGTGCAGGCGGGTTTTAAGAATTGCATGCTAGCTTTCATTGGTGCTAGCCTCATACAAACTTGGGCCCCCTGCTGAACATGTAACCACTCAGCAACGCAGTTAGCACTGGGCTGCACGCCACTGTCATTTAAATTAGCAGCCAGCATGAAGTTTGCAGGCTGCTTGTATTACTTTGAATGAAGGTGGGTTAATCGTGCATCCCCATGCTGGTATTCGGGTGCTATCGAATTTTTCGCCCCAGGTGTTCACTTCGCCTGAAATAAAACATATTTAGATATCCCAGAAATACTAAGGCCTAAAAATTGGCCTCCTTAATGCCTCCTGTTATCGCCTACAGGAGCGATAATGGGGAGCTAAGCACTTACCGACCAGGCATGGCGAGATGACCGACTCCCCCCCCATTGTGCAACGCTGCACAAGTACTGCCCCGCTGCATCCTGTTGCGCTCCAGGAAAGAAGTGGAGCGCTAAACCCCAAATCTTTTTAAAAGTTGAAAATCATGGGGCGCTCCCGAATTTATCCCCTCTAGTGTCTAAAATATTGGGCTCAAAATTGGCCAGGAGTTGCTCCGTTTTTTTTGGAGCAATTTGATTTTTCTGGATTATCTTAAAAATCCCCATTTTGCACATTCAATTTGCGCCAGTGTAAGTGAGTTAGGAGTTTTTTCGTTAAATTTTTTTGTCAAAAAGGGGCGTTACCAACCACCTACGCTTGTTTTGGCCATTTAGGCCACTTTGGACAGCTAATAGTTACTCCAAACTAACTTAGGCCAGCGTATCTGGCCACTTGTGGCCGCACAGAAAATTCTTGTGGAGAATTAAGAAATCAGCGCAGGTAGGTACATCAGAGACCATTCTGCCAGAGATAGGGGCAGGAAGGGAAGCGGAGAGGACCTTGCAAAGCACTAAACAAAGCACAACAAGTAGTAAGCATTCAAGAAGACTTAAAACATTCAAGAAGAAATAAAAAATAAAACCAAGTCCTACCTTCATATCAAAACTCTAAACAAAGCAGAAAAATAAGCATTCAATAATAAAAAATAGAAGAAAGCGGAGATGACCTGCACCTAAAGCACCAAGATTTACAAAGCACTAAACAATGCACAAAAAGTAACAAACATTGAACAACCAAATAAAATAAAGAAGAAAGACCTACCTTCATCTCAAAACACAAGACTCCGTTCATCTAGACTCACTGATTCCTGGTATTGTATTATTGATATACAAAATTCTAAATAAATGACAATGCCCTCTGAACAGCATTTACTTACAATTCTTCACATTTACAATGCGTTCCACAGCGGGCCCACTCGGTCAGGGATAGGGGCGACAAGCATCCGGTCCCTCCCACACAAGCTGCAGGACGTGCTGGGGGCGAGGAGCTACCACGCACGTGCGCACACTCTAACGCGCATGTGCAGACATCCTGGCATTGTTTTCAGCGCCGGGACAGTAGCTCCGCCCCCAATCCACTGGCCACGCTGTGCCAAGCCTCGGGAGAGGCAACACAGCGGCGAGAATCGGGGGGGGACATTTTCTCGGCGCCCTTTTTCTCCTACAAAAGTGGCGCAACTCCGGTGAGTGCACCAAAAAGCTGCAGGGGCCAATTTTGAGCCCATTAATAGTAACTTTGGTCTTGCCAACCTTTTTTGGTTTCACATGTTTCAGTTCTCAGCAGTTTGTGGCTTTTGTACAAGAGACAGTTTTCACCACCTAGGATTAGAAAGATGAATACTGATAGATGCATTGGGGCCAAGTTTCGGCCTGAGTTGCTCCTGTTTTTTTGGAGCAACTGGTTTAGAATGGAGTATCTTAGAAATTGCAATTCTCGGCATTTAGTTTGCTCCAGTTCTAGTCAGTTAGAACAGTTTCAGTTTGGAACAGATTTTTTTTTTTCAAAAGGGGGCGTGTCCGGTCACTTACGCCAGTTTTGAAAGTTTAGGCAGTGAAAACATACTCCAAACTAACTTAGAATGGAGTAAATGTAGATTTTTGTACGCTCAGAAAAACCTTGTCTACACTTAGAAAATCAGGCGTAGGTTACAAATCAGGCGTAGGGAAGGGTGTGGGGTGGGGGGAGGGGGGGGTTTAAAGGGAAGTTTATAAACATTAAACACTTCAGTTTTACAAATAAAGAGCCATTATCAATAATAAATGATAAATACATCAATAAATCAACCAATAAATCAATCAAAAAAAATTAATAAAAAATAAAAAAAATTTATCAATAAAACAAAACATTTTCTACTTACCGACTGCAGCACCGGGAGTCCTCCAACAACGTGCTGGGATGGCCCCTCCAGTGTGTCTCTGTCAGTGTCTCTATCTCTCTGTCTATCTGCGTGTGTGTCTCTCTCACTCTCTGTCTGTCAGTGTCTGTGTTTCTGACAGTGAGGGGAGGGGGGAGAAGAGGGGGATGAAGGAGGAGGGAGGTAGAGGGGGGTGGGGAGAAGGGGGAGGGGGGAGGGGGAGGGGAGGGAGAGGAGGAGGGAGGGAGGAGGGGAGGGAGAGGGGGAGGGGAGCGAGGGAGGAGAGGAGAGGGAGAGAAGGAGACTGAACGGCCAGGCCCAAGACTTCGGGCTGGATTTACAGGTAGGTGGCGTCGAGTCTTGGGTCCCAGGTCTGGGGCGGGGGGGGTTGCGGAGATCGGGGGGTGTCGCGGAGATCGGGACGGGGGGGGGGGGGGTCGCGGAGATCGGGGGGGGGTTCGCAGAGATCGGGGGGAGAGAGTCGCGGAGGTCGGGGGGGGAGAGAGAGTCGCGGAGGTTGGGGGGGTGGAGAGAGAATCGCGGAGGTCGGGGGGGCGGGGGAAGAGAGTCGCGGAGGTGGAGGGGGGAGAGAGAGTCACGGAGGTCGGGGGCAGAGTCGCGGAGGTCGGGTCGCGGGGGGGGCGGAGAGCGGAGGTCGGGTCAGGGGGGCGGGGTGGGGAGAGCGGGGGTCGGGTCCGGTCCGATTCGGGGAGTGGGGTCCGATCGGGTGGGAGGTGAGCCTTATCCACGCAGCCCCAGTGAGGCCATTCAGCCAGGACTAGGGGCTGTGTGCTTCGGGCCCCTCCCACAATTTTGGGCGCCTGGAGCTACTGCACATGTGCGCCCACTGTAGCGCGCATGTGCATTGGTCCCGGCACGGTTTTCAGTGCAGGGACCTGGCTCCGCCCCCCACAGCTCATGCTGCGCCGCGCCCAGCTCCAGAGGACCTGCAGGGAGCCGGAGAATAGATGAGGTTTTTTTTAGGCGCACTTTGTGGCGCGAAAAACGGGTGTCGTTTTAGAAACTTGGGCCCATTATTTCCATACAACGGCATTTACACTCAGAAAGTCACAGAAGATTTTTTTAAAAATTCTGAACAAGGTAGGCAACTTGAAAGAAAACACACCTTAAAAAAAAAAATCACACAGGCTTAAATGCAAGTAGCTGACATGGCATCAAAACTATCCCATTGAATTCAAATGCCTCCAATTCTGGATCCAGATGTCTACTTCATATTCAAACCATTCTTAAAATTCCACAAGGGAGATCATATATTTACGTCTGTATAATTATTTTAAAAAGGAACAAATTGTTCTAATCAATAGTCAGTGAATCTGGAAGAGATTTTTTTTTGCAGACTTTAAAATTACTCAATTTCAGGTAAAAAGCAAAAATCTCAATTGAATCTACTGGCAAAAATATTGATCTATTATTAAAAGCCTGCAGTGCAATTAGGAACTGCATTTCACTGCAGCCACTTCCATTCTCCATCATTCCGCATCCTTCAATTATTGTTGGAACTTGACCAGTCTTGCTTGGGTCTGGGGAGACCATGTGTTGAACACAGCCATAAAAAAAATTGCAAAAAAACAAATACAACAGATGCTAAAAATATGAAAATAGTAAAAGCTGGTTACACTCAGCAAATCAGGTAGCAGCTATTGTTGCTATTCCAATGATGCTGCTATACCTGCTGAGCATTTCCAGCTATTGTTGTTTTTATTTTCATAAAAATTACATTATGTTGGTGTATACACACATTTCCAGGATTTCCATCATCATGTGATGTGGTATTTGTTAATAACAAACTAGAAAAAGGCTGGAGAGCTTCAAAGCATGTGGTCTGCATTCACTAGTCATTTTTAGTACACAACACGCAGCTGACAATCAGGAAAGTATTAGGTCTGAGGGAAAATAAAAGACATTTCCTGTACTAAACAGTAGATATAAAGTGACATCAGTTTTGATACAATAGAAACCAATTCATCTGCAATCCTCCCTCCCCCTCCACAACACTTTCTGCTGCTAGAGTTGCAATCCAACCTCTCTGCTGTTGGGCAGTTTACATTGGTTGAGTACAGTTTTAGTGCCCTTTACGAATTTCGAGTTCTTTTCAGATGCATTTCGGAAGGATCAATGAGGACAGGCAATAATGGGACAGAATTTCCGGCCTCCCGGGTCCGTACTGAGTGAGTACGGACCCGGGAAGGCATCGCAAAAGCCGGTTTTCAGCGCACAATGCAGCTTTTCCGATCTGTCAAGCTGGAGCTTGACAGATCTTCCGTATCTTGGCAGTCCGGACATTTGCATGGGCAAGATTGCGGTATTTACACATATTTTGCCCAACAAATGTCCTCAAAACACTTGCGCCTGATAAAAGCAGGGGAATAGCCTAATTTTACTGGCGTAAGAGTTTTAAAACACACTTAAAACATAAAAAATAAAATTTAAAAAACACATTTTATTTTTAAATACCCTGCCCACTACATTAAATTTATTTTAAAGCATAATTTAAAAAACTTTTTTTTTTAAATTGGAAAAATAATTCTTTTAAAATAATACATAAATAACTTTAATTTAAATTAATGTTAAATATGTAGTGTATTTTTTCTATTTTTTTATTAATGCATTGTATGTTTGGGGGGGTGGGTTTCTCACTCATATGGAGTTCCCATTATTATGAATGAGAATATACTTTACCTGATTTGCTGCCCAGAGCCATGTGACTGCAGCTCCAGCCCTGCGCATGCCCTGACGTGCATGCCCTGCGACTCGCAGTCAGTGGGGGCCTCTGGTCTGGGAACTCGCATGGGCGCAGCAGCTTCAGGTAAGTGCGCTTCTTTTTAAAACATTTTTAACTAATCACCCGCGGAAAGCAGCCGACCAGGGTTTCTGGGCCATAAACTAAATGGTACAATTTTAAGGGGGGTGCAGGAGCAGAAGACCCAATGGTTCAGATACACAAACAAATCTTCGAAGGTGGCAGGACAGTTGATAAGTCTATTAAAAAAGCAGATGGGATCCTTGGCTTTATAAATAGAGGCTTGAGTACAAAAGCAAGGATGTTATGCTGAACCTTTTCGGATCACTGATGAGGCCTCAGCTGGAGTATTGCGCTCAATTCTGGGCACCACACTTGAGGAAGGCGGTCAAGGTCTTGAAAAGGGTGTAGAGGAGATTTGCCAAAATGAAACCAGAGATAAGGGACATTAGTTATACCGAGGGACTAGAAAAGGTGGGATTGTTCTTCTTAGAAGGTTATGGGGAGATTTAATAGAGGTGTTCAAAAATTATGTCAGGTTTAAATAACGTGAAATTGTTTCCACTGGCAGGAGGGTCAGGAACCAGAGGACTCAGATTTGATGACTTGCAAAAGAGCCAGAGGGGAGTTGAGGTGATTTTTTTTAACGTAGCACATTATGATCTGGAATGCACTGCCTGAAAGCATATTGCAAGTATTGTGTTCCTAACACAGATGAGACTGCACACAGGGAGGTAAAGACACTCCAGAGTGAGGAACAGGCTGGTCCAAGTCCTAATCTGGCGGGCCGTGACAGGTGATTTATCATTTTCAAACGCTTCCATGACCATCAACAAGTCTGCGGGCTGCGCCACCATCAACAAGTTTGCAGGCTGCGCCATTTCCACTCCCGTGGTGGGAAATGGTAGCCGACTGAGAGCATCCGCACAGTTCTCGGTGCCTGCCTTATGGCGGATGGTATAGGTTATATGCTGATAGCATGAGTGCCCACCTTTGTATGCGGGCTGAGGCATTAGTATTTATCCCCTTGTTTTCAGCGAACAGAGATATGAGGGGCTTGTGATCGGTTTCCAGCTCAAATTTGAGGCCAAACAGGTACTGATGCATTTTCTTTACCCTGAACACACACGCTAATGCCTCTTTCTCAATCATGCTATCGGCCCTCTCGTCCTTCGACAAGCTCCTGGAGGCATAGGCGACAGGTTGCAACTTCCCCGCAACGTTAGCTTGTTGTAATACATACCCGACTCCGTACGGCGACGCATCACATGCTAGCACACGGGTTATACAATACAAGCAGCTTGTTGGAGCATAAAATGTTTCTGGCTTTCTCAAAAGCAATTACTTGTTTTTTTTCCCCATACCCAGTTCTCACCTTTAGGCAGGAGCTCTAAGAGGGTGCTTAACCCCGGTAGGAAGTTACCAAAATAGTTGAAGAGTCCCAGGAACGACCGCAGCTCCGTGACGTTCTGTGACCTGGGCGCATTCCTGATAGCCTCTGTCTTGGCGTCTGTGGGCCAAATGCCCACCGCTGCTATCTTTCTCCCCAAAAACTTCACTTCTGTTGCCATGAAGACGCATTTCGACCTCTTCATCCGCAGCCCTACGCGATCCAGTCGCTGAAGGACCTCCTCCAGGCTTTGTAGGTGCTCGACGGTATCCCGACCCGTGACCAATATGTCATCCTAAAAAACCACCTTGCGTGGTACCGATTTGAGTCGGCTCTCCACGTTTCTCTGGAAGATCGCTGCAGCCGACCGAATTCCAAACGGGCATCTGTTGTAGATGAACAGTCCCTTGTGCGTGTTGATGCAGGTGAGGCTCTTGGAAGACTCCTCTAGCTCCTGCGTCATGTAGAACGAAGTCAGATCGAGCTTGGTGAACGTCTTGCCTCCTGCCAGCGTTGCAAATAGGTCGTCTGCCTTAGGTAGTGGGTATTGGTCCTGCAGCGAAAAACGATTAATAGTTACTTTATAATCGCCGCAAATCCTGACCGTGCCATCACTTTTGAGTCCTGGAACAATCGGGCTGGCCCACTCGCTGAATTCCACTGGGGAAATGAAGCCCTCGCGTTGCAGCCTGTCCAGCTCGATTTCCACTCTCTCCCTCATCATGTGAGGTACCGCTCACCTTTTGTGGTGAATGGGTCATGCCTCTGGGACCAAGTGGATCCGCACCTTCGCCCCGGAAAAATTTCCAATGCCTGGCTCAAAAAGGGAAGGAAATTTGTTAAGAACCTGGGTACATGAGGCCTCATCAACATGTGATAGTGCTCGGATGTCATCCCAGTTCCATCGGATTTTGCCCAGTCATCTCCTTCCAAGCAGTGTGGGGCCATCGCCCAGGACAATCCAGAGTGGCAGTTCGTGCACCGTGCCCTCGTAGGTGAGCTTGACCATGCGCTGCCCAGGACAGTGATAAGTTCTTTGGTGTACGTTCTCAGTTTCGTGTGGATGGGGCTCAGGGCTGATCTGAGTGACTTGTTGCACCACAGTCTCTCAAACATCTTTTTACTCATGATGGATTGGCTAGCGTCAGTGTCCAGTTCCATGGCTACAGGTAAGCCATTCAATTTTACATTAAGCATTATAGGTGGACATTTCGTCGAAAATGTGTGCACCCAGTGTACTTCAGCATCTGCCTCCTCTCTCTGAGGCTCAAAATTGCTTTGATCCACCATGGACCTATCTTCCTCTGCCACGTGGTGGTTAGCAGGTTTTGCAGAGCTTGCAGCTCGTCTGCAAGCTCGTTGGAGGTGCCCCATTGTTCCACAGCTCTTGCAAACATACCCTTTGAAGCGGCATGAATAGGCTGAATGGAAGCCTCCACAACGCCAACAAGGTGTGAATTCCCCTGCATTCATCCTTTGTTGTGGACTCGGAGTCATCTGGGTCACCTGAGGCCTGCTGGCAGTTGCAGACTCATGGTTTCTGCCCTGTACATTTCTGCTTGCAAACACAGTTCCAGTTAATTTATGAACATTGCTAGCACTTGTGTGCTGAGAGATTTGTTTGGTGTTATCACTGGTGGACATAAACGCCTGTGCTATCGCAATTGCCTTACTGAGGCTTGGTGTCTCCACTATCAAAAGTTTTCGGAGGATGGTCTCGTGGCCAATGCCCAGTACAAAAAAGTCTCTGAGCATTTGCTCCAGGTAGCCATCAAACTCACATTGTCTTGCAAGTCGCCTTACCTCGGCGACATAGCTCACCACTTCCTGACCTTCAGATCGCTGGCATGTGTAGAACCGATATCTCGCCATCAGCACGCTCTCCCTCGGGTTTAAGATGCTCCCGAACCAGTGTACACAGCTCCTCATATGACTTATCTGTGGATTTCACAGGAGACAGAAGATTCTTCATGAGGCTGCAGGTCGGTGCCCCGCAGATGGTGAGGAGGACCGCTCTCCTTTTTGCAGCGCTTCCTTCTCCGTCCAGCTCGTTGGCTACAATGTACTGGTCTAGCCGTTCAACATAGGCTTCCCAGTCCTCCGAGAACTTCTCCAGGATGCCCACAGTTTTCTGCAACTTTGCGTTGGATTTGTATACTCGTCGCCAGTTATTGTGATCTTAACACAAATGAGACTGCACATGGGGAGGTTAAAGTAACAGCGACCTCATTAAAACACTCCAGAGTGAGTAACAGGCCTTAGGGGTCAGCTTATAATACAGTGCTCCAAGGGATGCTGGTATCCCTTGGGACTTCAGGGGATGCGCTCCCTGGTGGCGGAACATGGGAGTGCATGCTTTACAGATGCACAACAGGAAGCAGCTTCAATAGTAATTTTCAAATGAAATATATGCATATATACTTGAAAAGGAAAAATTTGCAGGACAATGGGGAACGAGCAAGGGAATGGGACTAATTGGATAGCTGTTTCTAAGAGCCAGTACAGGCACAATGGGTTGAATGGCCTCAATCTGTGCTGTATGATTCTTTTATTCTATTTTAATTATATTCCCCTTTCAGCTCTTGCAACTTGCAAAACTAGACAGCTAACAATAGCTAATCAATAGCTTCTAAAAGGCTGACACGCCTAAAAAAGCAGACTCAAAAACAGCCTTGAATAAAAGCCTCTTCTGTGAAAGCAAGTAATTAATACTGCAATTGCGGTGGGGCACACAGGCTTGTAACTTTAGCTGCAAGTATACAGTCGCTTTAAGTAGATGAAAACTTGAAAGTGGAAAGATAGTGTTAAAGAAACTTTCTAGAGAGATGTGGGGGCATGCACTCGCTCTTCAATACCCCCTTCCTTCCCACTGTGCAATGATTGCCTCTTCCTCCACTTAACTTATCATCTCCTTCTCCTCCCCTGCAAAGCACTGCTCCTATCTATTGCCATTGTTGCTTTGATTGACAGCACAGGTCACTGAGCAAAAACTCCTGATCCAAGAATTCCCACGGTCAGTGTCTATTCTTGGTTCACCCAGAACTCTTGTTACTTCATGTATGGACACTTGGCATGTGCAAACTTGGCAATGGCCAACTTCATGTCAGAGGACATTAAGAGTCAAGCACATATTGTGGAAGTACAGTCACACATAGCACAGGACAGGTAGGGGTAGTGGGTTTCCTATGCTGAAGGACACTAGTAAACCAGTTGGATTTTTACAATAAAACCAGCACTTTTCCTGGTGCTGGCTCAAAACGTTATTTTACATCGAAGTACAGAATAGAAACAGGCCATTCAGCCCAACTGCCAGTGTTTATGCTCCACATGAGCCTTCTCCCACCCTACTTCATCGAACCCAAGAAATTCAATTTCTCAACTTCCCATGGTGGGATTTAAACTCTGGTTTGCTAGTCCAGTATCACAGCCAGTGCACAATCACGTCCAGTTCGAAATCCAAGCCCCTCTCTGGCATCAAAGGTCAGGCAGCTGAGTTCCCTGCATGGGGTTGATGGCGAGGAAAGAAGTGAAGTTGGTTACCACCAGCATTCTCAGGGTCGGGAATCCAGCATAAAGCCTCCTTGCCTCATTTTCTCCCCTTCTTCTACTGTTGGACTTCAGGTGCAAAAGTAAGAGGAAAATACAGTCCACAGTGCCAATGACATGCAGGCTGTGATCCTTACCAATGGCTCCATCACAGACCCAATCCACGTCCGGACTGGGGTCAAGCAGGGCCCCAACCCTCTTCTCAATCTTCCTCGCTGCCATGATCCACTTCACAGTCGACAAGCTCCCCGCTGGAGTGGAACTAAACTACAGAACCAGTGCGAAACTGTTCAACTATCGCCGTCTCCAGGCCAGATCCAAAACCACCCAACCTCTGTCGTCGAGCTACAGTACGCGGATGACGCCTGTGTCTGCGCACACACAGACGCTGAACTCCAGGACATAGTCGATGTATTTACTGAGGTGTACGAAAGCATGAGCCTTACTCTAAACATCAGTAAGACAAAGGTCCTCCACCAGCCTATCCTCACCGCACAACACTGCCCCCCAATCATCAAGATCCACGGCACAGCCCTGGACAACGTGGACCACTTCTCTCATCTCTGGAGCCTCCTATCAACAAGAGCAGGCATTGATGCCAGTGCAGCCTTCGGCCGTCTGAGGGAAAGAGTGTTTGAAGACCAGGCCCTCAAAACTGTCACCAAGCTCATGGTCTACAGGGCTGTGGTAATACCTGCCCTCCTGTATGGCTCAGAGACATGGATCATGTACAGCAGAGTCCTCAAGTCGCTGGAGAAATACCACCAACGATGTCTCCGCAAGACCCTACAAGTCCCCTGGGAGGACAGACACATTAACATTAGCATCCTCATCCAGGCCAACATCCCCAGCATTGAAGCACTGACCACACTTGTTCAACTCCACTGGGCAGGCCACATTGTTCGCATGCCAGACATGAGACTCCCAAAGCAAGCGCTCTACTCGGAACTCCTTCACAGCAAACGAGCCAAAGGTGGGCAGTGGAAACGTTACAAGGTCACCCTCAAAGCCTCCCTGATAAAGTGCAACATCCCCACTGACACCTGGGAGACCCTGGCCCAAGGCCGCCCTAAGTGGAGGAAGTGCATCCGGGACGGCGCTGAGCTCCTAGAGTATCGTCGCCGAGAGCATGCAGAAATCAAGCGCAGGCAGCGGAAAGAGCGTGCGGCAAACTAGTCCCACCCATCCCTTCCCTCAATGACTATTTGTCCCACCTGTGACAGAGACTGTAGTTCTCGTATTGGACTGTATAGCCACCTAAGAACTCATGTTAAGAGTGGAAGCAAGTCCTCCTCGATTCCGAGGGACTGCCTATGATGATGATGATGATGGAGTGAAATATGCAATCTATCGTGTCTGATTATGATTTAGGAACCTGTAGCACTAATATTTAAAATTAATTTCTGAATATATGGATATAATCAATTTAAAGATCAAACTTCACACACAGTAGGACAGATTTTGTCCAACTATTTCAGAATATCCTCAGAGTGCATTTGAAAAAGAAAGCTATATTCATATTTGTGCAGAATTAATTTTGCACATCAAGTGCTGTGTGTACCACAAGATTGAAAACCAGTCCTGGCCATTGTCCAAAACATGCACTTACTGAAGACCTTCTAAGAAGCAGACAGGGATTTGATGAAAATTGATTTTTACCATATTTATAACATGACAAATGCTAACTCGACTGAGTGCTGGTGGAACCAGAGGACTGTATTTGTCACAACACCACCAACATATTGCCAAAACAAACATGCAATGTATCTGCCAGCCATTTACCTTCCACTCAAGATTTTAGTGGCTGAAGTTAGAATTACAAAGTTATTGATTTAATTTTATTTTTTATAACTAAATATCTGAGAAAGTAATCATTAGTTAGATAGAAACCATGTAACAGCATAAGACAATTTTATCTCATTATTTGCTCCAGTAATTTAGGAAAAATGGGGAAACAATTTATTCTTAGCCAACTGATATAAATTATTAATGCTGGAGTCACTCCCCAAAATGTCGTCTTTTTTTAAAAACAGAATTCAATCTCACATGTCACCTTCTGTAAACATTACTGAAATTATTCACGGTAAGCTGTCTCAGACCATTATTCAGCAGTCATTCACTTGTACAAGAATACAACAGGAGCCATTTGCTGATGTCTATTTGGATTGACTAGAAATAGGACAGCAAGGACATCTATATGACAAGCTGCCTTGGAAATTCCATCAGTCGATTCCCAAATGAATAGCATCAAGTAGCTTTTTTCACTAATGGTTGAATAGTTTTGTTTACAGTTTCTTTATTTTTCCTGATACTTTTAGGAATGATAAAACTGATATAAATATTTGGACAATTCAAAGAGTAAGCCATTATCACATGCCTCAGTTCTGCCCAGATCAGTCATGGTGATTAGCAGTTTGAATGAAAGAAAGATCATACTCAAGATGGGTATTCCATTTGAACAGAAATTTAATTTTCCTTTATACCATGGAGAAAATCATCTCGGGACACTTCCCTTTAAGAAGCTGTCCCTTTCACAGGTAGCATAACTTTTCCCCACTAACCATATAAATAAAATATCTCATGAACTTTAGTGAAGGAAATCTGTTCTTACCTGGTCTGGCGGTCATAGAAACATAGAAAATAGGTGCAGGAGTAGGCCATCTGCCCTTCTAGCCTGCACCATCATTCAATAAGATCATGGCTGACCATTCCTCAGTACCCCGTCCCTGTTTTCTCTCCATACGCCTTGATCCCTTTAGCCGCAAGGGCCATATCTAACTCCCTCTTGAATATATCTAATGAACTGGCATCAACAACTCTCTGCGGTAGGGAATTCCATCGGTTAACAACGCTGAGTGAAGAAGTTCCTCCTCATCGGAGTCCAAAATGGTTTACCCCTTATCCTACGACTACGTCCCGTGGTTCTGGACTTCGCCAACATCAGGAACATTCTTCCTGCATCTAACCTGTCCAGTCCTGTCAGAATTTTATGTGTTTCTATGAGATCCCCTCTCATCCTTCTAAACTCCAGTGAATACAGGCCCAGTCGATCCAGTCCCTCCTCATATGTCAGTCCTGCCATCCCAGAAATCAGTCTGGTGAACCTCCGCTGCACTCCCTCAATAGCAAGAATGTCCTTAGTCGATAAACTGTTGGAAAATTATCACCAATGCATCCACTATTTCTTGGGTCACTTCCTTAAGTACTCTGGGATGTAGACGATCAGGTCCTGGGGATTTATCGGCCTTCAATCCCGTCAATTTCCCGAACACAATTTCCCGCCTAATAAGGATATCCTTCAGTTCCTCCTTCTCACGAGACCTTCGGTCCCCTAGTACATCCAGAAGGTTATTTGTATCTTCCTTTGTGAAGACGGAACCAAAGTACTTGTTCAATTGGTGCCATTTCTTTGTTCCCCATTATAAATTCACCCGAATCCGACTGCAAGGAACCAACGTTTGTCTTTACTAAACTTTTTCTCTTCACATATCAATAGAAGCATTTGCAGTCATTTTTTATGTTTCCGGCAAGCTTCCTCTTGTACTCTATTTTCCCCCTCTTAATTAAATCCTTTGTCCTCCTCTGTTGAATTCTAAATTTCTCCCAGTCCTCAGGTTTGTTACTTTTTCTGGCCAATTTATATGCCTCTTCCTTGGTTTTAACACTATCCTTAATTTCTCTTGTTAGCCACGGTTGAGCCACCTTCCCCGTTTTATTTTTACTCCAGACAGGGATGTAGAATTGCTGAAGTTCATCCATGTGATCTTTAAATGTTTGCCATTGCTTATCCACCGTCAACCCTTTAAGTATCCTTTGCCAGTCTATTCTTGCCAATTCACGCCTCATACTGTCGAAGTTACCTTTCCTTAAGTTCAGGACACTAGTTTTCGACTTAACTGTGTCACTCTCCATCTTAATAAAGAATTCTACCATATTATGGTCACTCTTCCCCAAGGGGCCTCGCACAACAAGATTGTTAATTAGTCCCTTCTCATTACACATCACCCAGTCTAGGATGGCCAGCTCTCTAGTTGGTTCTTCGACATATTGGTCGAGAAAACCATCCCTAATACACTCCAGGAAATCCTACTCCATCGCATTACTACCAGTTTGGTTAGCCCAATCAATATGTACATTAAAGTTGCCCATGATAACTGCTGTACCTTTATTGCACACATCCCTTATTTCTTGTTTGATGCTATCCCCAACCTCACTACGACTGTTTGGTGGTCTGTACACAACTCCCACTAGCGTTTTCTGCCCTTTGTTATTCAGCAGGTCCACCCATACCGATTCCACATCATCCAGGCTAATGACCCTCCATACTATTGCATTAATTTCCTCTTTAACCAGCAACGCCACCCCGCCTCCTTTTCCTCTCTGCCTATCCTTCCTAAATGTTGAATACCCCTAGATGTTGAGTTCCCAGCCTTGGTCACCCTGGAGCCATGTCTCCGTGATGCCAATTCCATCATATCTGCGCAGTTAATTCGTTCACCTTATTCTGAATACTCCTCGCATTGAGGCATAGAGCCTTCAGGCTTGTCTTTTTAAACACACTTTGCCCCTTTAGAATTTTGCTGTAATGTGGCCCTTTTTGTTTTTTGCCTTGGGTTTCTCTCCCCTCCACTTTTACTATTCTCCTTTCTATCTTTTGCTTCTGCCTCCATTTTATTTCCCTCTGTCCCCCTGCATCGGTTTCCATCCCCCTGCCATGTCCGTTTAACTCCTCCCCAACAGCACGAGCAAACACTCCCCCCAAGGACATTGGTTCCAGTCCTGCCCAGGTGCAGACCGTCCATTTTGTACTGGTCCCACCTCCCCCAGAACCGTTTCCAATGTCCCAGGAATTTGAATCCCTCCCTTTTGCACCACTCCTCAAGCCACGTATTGATCTGAGCTATCCTACGATTTCTACTCTGACTAGCACGTGTCACTGGTAGCAATCCTGAGATTACTACATATGAGGTCCTACTTTTTAAATTTAGCTCCTAGCTCCCGAAATTCGTCTCGTAGGACTTCATCCTGTTTTTTACCTATATCGTTGGTACCTCTGTGCACCACGACAACTGGCTGTTCACCCTCCCTTTTCAGAATGTTCTGCACCCGCTCTGAGACATCCTTGACCCTTGCGCCAGGGAGGCAACATACCATCCTGGAGTCTCGGTTGCGGCCGCAGAAACGCCTGTCTATTCCCCTTACAATCGAATCCCCTATCACTATTGCTCTCACACTCTTTTTTTCCTGCCTCTGTGCAGCAGAGCCACCCACGGTGTCAAGAACTTGGCTGCTGCTGCCCTCCCCGATGAGTCATCCCCCTCAACAGTACCTAAAGCGGTGTATCTGTTTTGCAGGGGACCCCTGCATGACCTTCCTTCCACTGCTTTTCCTGTTGGTCACCCATTTACTATCTGGCTGTGTACCATTTACCTGCGGTGAGACCAACTCGCTAAACATCATTCTCAGCATCGTGGATGCTCCAGAGTGAATCCACCCGCAGCTCCAGTGCCGCAATGCGGTCCATCAAAGCAGGAGGCGGATACACTTCCTGCACACGTAGTCGTCAAGGACACCGGAAGCGTCCCTGACTTCCCACATAGTACAGGAGCAGCATAACACATCTCCGAGCTCTCCTGCCATGTCTTAACCCTTAGATTAATGTAATTGGGCAACAGCAATTCTGAAGGTCACTTACTGAAAAAGAAAAGAAAAAGAAAAGCTACTTACCAATCACCAGCCAACCACTTACCCCCTTGGCTGTGACGTCACCTTTCGATTTCTTTCTACTTCTTTTTTGCCTTCTCTCCCCGCTGCAGCTGCACTGACTGGTCTCCTCGACACTGCCACTGCTCCCTGCAACTGCTGGGCCTCTTGTAGGCCTCACCACCGTCCTGCTTCGCCTCCTCGACACTGCCGCTGCTACCTGCAACTGCTGGGCCTCTTGTAGGCCTCACCACCGTCCCGCCCCGTCTCCTCGACACTGCTGCTGCTCCCTGCAACTGCTGGGCCTCTTGTAGGCCTCACCACCGTCCTGCTTCGCCTCCTCGACACTGCCGCTGCTCCCTGCAACTGCTGGGCCTCTTGTAGGCCTCACCACCGTCCCGCCCTGCCTCCTCGATGCTGCCGCTGCTCCCTGCAACTGCTGGGCCTCTTGTAGGCCTCACCAACGTCCCGCTCCGCCTCCTCGATGCTGCCGCTGCTCCCTGCAACTGCGTGGCTTGAGCAGTGGTGCAAGAGAGAGGGATTCAAATCCCTGGGTCATTGGAACCGTTTCTGGGGGAGGTGGGACCAGTACAAACCAGACGGTCTGCACCTGGGCAGGACCGGAACCAATGTCCTAGAGGGAGTGTTTGCTAGTGCTGTTGGGGAGGAGTTAAACAAACATGGCAGGGGGATGGGAACCTATGCAGGGAGACAGAGGGAAATAAAATGGAGGCAGAAGCAAAAGATAGAAAGGATAATAGTACAAGTGGAGGGCAGAGAAACCCATGGCAAAAATCAAAAAGGGCCACATTACAGCCAAATTCTAAAGGGGCAAAGACAAACCTGAAGGCTCTGTGCCTCAATGCGAGGAGTATTCGGAATAAGGTGAACGAATTAACTGCGCAGACAGCAGTTAACAGATATGACGTAATTGGCATCACGGAGACATGGCTCCAGGGTGACCAAGGTTGTGAACTCAACATCCAGGGATATTCAACATTTAGGAAGGATAGACAGAGAGGAAAAGGAGGCAAGGTGACTCTGCTGGTTAAAGAGGAAATTAATGCAATCGTAAGGAGGGTCATTAGCCTGGATGATGTGGAATCGGTATAGGTGGAGCTGCGGAATACCAAAGGGCAGAATACGCAAGTGGCAATTGTGTATTGACCACCAAACAGTAGAAGTGAGGTTGGGGACAGCATCAAACAAGAAATAAGGAATGTGTGCAATAAAGGTACAGCAGTTATCATGGGCGACTTCAATCTACATATTGATTGGGCTAACCAAACTGGTAGCAATGCGGTGGAGGAGGATTTCCTGGAGTGTATTTGGGATGGTTTTCTCGACCAATATGTCGAGGAACCAACTAGAAAGCTGGTCATCCTAGATTGGGTGATGTGTAATGAAAGAGGAGTAATTAGCAATCTTGTTGAGCGAGGCCCCTTGGGGAAGAGTGACCCTAATATGGTAGAGTTCTTTATTAAGATGGAGAGTGACACAGTTACTTCAGAAACAAGGGTCCTGAACTTAAGGAAAGGTAACTTTGACGGTATGAGGCGTGAATTGGCTAGAACAGACTGGCAAAGGATACTTAAAGGGTTGACGGTGGATAAGCAATGGCAAACATTTAAAAATCACAAGGATGAACTTCAGCAATTGTACATCCCTGTCTGGAGTAAAAATAAAACGGGGAAGGTGGCTCAACCGTGGCTAACAAGGGAAATTAAGGATAGTGTTAAAACCAAGGAAGAGGCATATAAATTGGCCAAAAAAAGCAACAAATCTGAGGACTGGGAGAAATTTAAAATTCAACAGAGGACGACGAAGGGTTTAATTAAGAGGGGGAAAATAGAGTACGAGAGGAAGCTTGCAGGGAACATAAAAACTGACTGCAAAAGCTTCTATAAATATGTGAAGAGAAAAAGATTAGTGAAGACAAACGTAGGTCCATTGCAGTCGGATTCAGGTGAATTTATAATGGGGAACAAGGAAATGGCAGAACTGAACAAATACTTCGGTTCTGTCTTCACAAAGGAAGACACAAATAACCTTCCGAATGTACTAGGGGACAGTGGGTCTTGTGAGAAGATGGAACTGAAGGATATCCTTATAAAGCTGGAAATTGTGTTCGGGAAATTGATGGTCTTGAAGGCCGATAAATCCCCAGGGCCTGGTAGTCTGCATCCCAGAGTACTTAAGGAAGTGGCCCGAGAAATAGTGGATGCATTGGTGGTCATTTTCCAACAGTCTATCGACTCTGGATCAGTTCCTCTGGACTGGTGCTGGGACCACAACTGTTTACAATATACATAGATGACCTGGAAGAGGGGACAGAGTGTAGTGTAACAAAATTTGCAGATGACACAAAGATTAGTGGGAAAGCGGGTTGTGTAGAGGACACAGAGAGGCTGCAAAGAGATTTAAATAGGTTAAGCGAATGGGCTAAGGTTTGGCAGATGGAATACAATGTCGGAAAGTGTGAGGTCATCCACCTTGGGAAAAAAACAGTAAAAGAGAATATTATTTGAATGGGGAGAAATTACAACATGCTGCGATGCAGAGGGACCTGGGGGTCCTTGTGCATGAATCCTAAAAAGTTAGTTTGCAGGTGCAGCAGGTAATCAGGAAGGTGAACGGAATGTTGGCATTCATTACGAGAGGGATAGAGAACAAAAGTAAGGAGGTCCTTCTGCAACTGTACAGGGTATTGGTGAGGCCGCACCTGGAGTACTGCGTGCAGTTTTGGTCACCTTACTTAAGGAAGGATATACTAGCTTTGGAGTGGGTACAGAGACGATTCACTCGGCCGATACCAGAGATGAGGGGGTTTACCTTATGATGATAGATTGAGTAGACTGGGTCTTTACTCGTTGGAGTTCAGAAGGATGAGGGGTGATCTTATAGAAACATTTAAAATAATGAAAGGGATAGACAAGATAGAGACAGAGAGGTTGTTTCCACTGGTCGGGCAGACTAGAACTAGGGGGCACAGCCTCAAAATACGGGGGAGCCAATTTAAAACCGAGTTGAGAAGGAATTTCTTCTCCCAGAGGGTTGTGAATCTGTGGAATTCTCTGCCCAAGGAAGCAGTTGAGGCTAGCTCATTGAATGTATTCAAATCACAGATAGATAGATTTTTAACCAATAAGGGAATTAAGGGTTACGGGGAGCGGGTGGGTAAGTGGAGCTGAGTCCACGGCCAGATCAGCCATGATCTTGTTGAATGGCGGAGCAGGCTCGAGGGGGCTAGATGGCCTTCTCCTGTTCCTAATTCTTATGTTCTTATGGAGGGTAGCTAATGGAACACCGCTTTTTAAAAAAGGAGGGAGAGAGAAAACGGGTAATTGTAGACCGGTTTAGCCTGACATCAGTAGTGGGGAAAATGTTGGAATCAATCATTAAGGATGAAAGCAGTGACAGGATCGGTCCAAGTCAGCATGGAGTTATGAAAGGGAAATCATGCTTGAGGAATCTTCTGGAATTTTTTGAGGATGTAACTCGAAGAGTGGACAAGGGAGAACCAGTGGATGTGGTGTATTTGAATTTTCAAAAGGCTTCTGACAAGGTCCCGCACAAGAGATTGGTGTGCAAAATCAAAACACATGGTATTAGGGATCTTTTCAGAGTGGCAGGCACTGACTAGTGGAGTGCCGCAGGGCTCAGTGCTGGGACCTCAGCTCTTTACAATATACATAAACAATTTAGATGAAGGAATTAGACATAGAAACATAGAAAATAGGCGCAGGAGTAGGCCATTCGGCCCTTCGAGCCTGCACCGCCATTCAATGAGTTCATGGCTGAACATGCAACTTCAGTACCCCATTCCTACTTTCTCGTCATACCCCTTAATCCCCCTAGTAGTAAGAACTACATCTAACTCCTTTTTGAATATATTTAGTGAATTGGCCTCAACAACTTTCTGTGGTAGAGAATGCCACAGGTTCAACACTCTCTGGGTGAAGAAGTTTCTCCTCATCTCGGTCCTAAATGGCTTACCCATTATCCTTAGACTGTGACCCCTGGTTCTAGACTTACCCAACATTGGGAACGCTCTTCCTGCATCTTACCTGTTAAAAAACCCATCAGAATTTTAAACGTTTCTATGAGATCCCCTCTCATTCTTCTGAACTCCAGTGAATACAAGCCCAGTTGATCCAGTCTTTCTTGATATGTCAGTCCCGCCATCCCGGGAATCAGTATGGTGAACCTTCGCTGCACTCCCTCAATAGCAAGAATGTCCTTCCTCAAGTTAGGAGACCAAAACTGTACACAATACTCCAGGAGTGGCCTCACCAAGGCCCTGTACAACTGGAGTAACACCTCCCTGCCCCTGTACTCAAATCCCCTCGCTATGAAGGCCAACATGCCATTTGCTTTCTTAACCGCCTGCTGTACCTGCATGCCAACCTTCAATGACTGATGTACCATGACACCCAGGTCTCGTTGCACCTCCCCTTTTCCTAATCTGTCACCATTCAGATAATAGTCTGCCTTCCTGTTTTTCCACCAAAGTGGATAACCTCACATTTATCCACATTATACTTAATCTGCCATGCATTTGCCCACTCTCGTAACCTATCCAAGTCCCTCTGCAGCCTCATAGCATCCTCCTCGCAGCTCACACTACCACTCAACTTCATGTCATCCGCAAATTTGGAGATACTACATTTAATCCACTCGTCTAAATCATTAATGTACAATGTAAACAGCTGGGGCCCCAGCACAGAACCTTGCGGTACCCCACTAGTCACTGCCTGCCATTCTGAAAAGTATCCATTTACTCCTACTCTTTGCTTCCTGTCTGCCAACCAGTTCTCAATCCACGTCAGCACATAACCCCCAATCCCATGTGCTTTAACTTTGCACATTAATCTCTTGTGTGGGACCTTGTCGAAAGCCTTCTGAAAGTCCAAATACACCACATCAACTGGTTCTCCCTTGTCCACTCTACTGGAAACATCCTCAAAAAATTCCAGAAGATTTGTCAAGCATGATTTCCCTTTCACAAATCCATGCTGACTTGGACCTATCATGTCACCTCTTTCCAAATGCGCTGCGATAACATCCTTAATAATTGATTCCATCATTTTACCCACTACCGACGTCAGGCTGACCGGTCTATAATTCCCTGTTTTCTCTCTCCCTCCTTTTTTAAAAAGTGGGGTTACATTGGCAACCCTCCACTCCATAGGATCTGATCCAGAGTCGATGGAATGTTGGAAAATGACTGCCAATGCATGTGCTACTTCCAAGGCCACCT
The DNA here is from genome assembly GCF_044704955.1 of Pristiophorus japonicus. NCBI lineage: Eukaryota > Metazoa > Chordata > Chondrichthyes > Pristiophoridae > Pristiophorus > Pristiophorus japonicus. The sequence goes on along the minus strand of NC_091978.1, from coordinate 102,800,409 downwards.
CCTTAAGTACTCTGGGATGCAGTCCATCAGGCCCTGGGGATTTATCGGCCTTCAATCCCATCAATTTCTCCAACCCAATTTCTCGACTAATAAGGATTTCCCTCAGTTCCTCCTTCTTACTAGACCCTCTGATCCCTTTTATATCCGGAAGGTTGTTTGTGTCCTCATTAGTGAATACCGAACCAAAGTACTTGTTCAATTGATCTGCCATTTCTTTGTTCTCCGTTATGACATCCCCTGATTCTGACTACGTTTGTCTTTACTAACCTTTTTCTCTTTACATATCTATAGAAGCTTTTGCAGTCTGTTTTAATGTTCCCTGCAAGCTTCCTCTCGTACTCTATTTGCCCTGCCCTGATCAAACCCTTTGTCTTGCTCTGCTGAGTTCTAAATTTCCCCCAATCCCCAAGTTCGCTGCTATTTCTGGCCAATTTGTATGGCACTTTCTTGGCTTTAATACTATCCCCGATTTCCCTTGATAGCCACGGTTGAGCCACCTTCCCTTTTTTATTTTTATGCCAGACAGGGATGTACAATTGTTGTAGTTCATCCATGCGGTCTCTAAATGTCTGCCATTGCCCATCCACTGTCAACCCCTTAAGTATCATTCGCCAATCTATCCCAGCCAATTCACGCCTCATACCTTCAAAGTTACCCTTCTTTAAGTTCTGGACCATGGTCTCTGAATTAACTGTTTCATTCTCCATCCTAATGTCGAATTCCACCAGATTATAGTCACTCTTCCCCAAGGGGCCTCGCACAACGAGACTACTCATTAATCCTCTCTCATTACACAACACCCAGTTTAAAATGGCCTCCCCCCCTCGTTGGTTCCTCGACATATTGGTCTAGAAAACCATCCCTTATGCACTCCAGGAAATCCTCCTCCACCGTATTGCTTCCAGTTTGGTTAGCCCAATCTATATGCATGTTAAAGTCACCCATGATAACTGCTGCACCTTTATTGCATGCACCCCTAATTTCCTGTTTGATGCCCTCCCCAACATCACTGCTACTGTTTGGAGGTCTGTACATAACTCCCACTAACGCTTTTTGCCCTTTGGTGTTCTGCAGCTCTACCCATATAGATTCCACATCATCCAAGCTAATGTCCTTCCTAACTATTGCATTAATCTCCTCTTTAACCAGCAATGCTACCCCACTTCCTTTTCCTTTTATTCGATCCTTCCTGAATGTTGAATACCCTTGGATGTTGAGTTCCCAGCCCTGATTATCCTGGAGCCACATCTCTGTAATCCCAACATCATATCTGTTAACATCTATTTGCACAGTTAATTCATCCACCTTATTATGGATACTCCTTGCATTAAGGCACAAAGCCTTCAGGCTTGTTTTTTTAACACCCTTTGTCCTTTTAGAATTATGATGTAGTGTGGCCCTTTTTGTTTCTTGCCTTTGTTTACTCGGCCTTCCACTATTGCTTTTTACCTTTCTACCATTTGTTTCTGACTCCATATTACTTCGCCCTGTCTCGCTGCATCGGTTCCCATCCCCCTGCCATATTAGTTTAAACACTCCCGAACTGCATGAGCAAATGTTACCCCTAGGACATCAGTTCCAGTCCTGCCCAAGTGCAGATCGTCCCTTTTGTACAGGTCCCACTTCCCCCAGAACTGGTTCCAATGTCCCAGGAATTTGAATCCCTCCCTCTTGCACCACTGCTCAAGCCACGTATTTATTCAAACTATCCTGCTCCCTCTACTCTGATTAGCACGTGGCACTGGTAGCAATCCAGAGATTACTACCTTTGAGGTCCTACTTTTTAATTTAACTCCTAGCTCCCTAAATTCAGCTTGTCGGACCTCTTCCCGCTTCTTACCTATATCGTTGGTACCTACATGTACCACGACAACTGGCTGTTCACCCTCCTTCTCCAGAATGATCTGCAGCCGCTCAGAGACATCATTGACCCTTGTACCAGGGAGGCAACATATCATCCTGGAGTCTCGGTTGTGGCTGCAGAAACTCCTATCTATTCCCCTTACAATAGGGTCCCCTATCACGATAGCTCTCCCACTCTTTTTCCCACCCTTCTGTGCAGCAGAGCCACCCATGGTGCCATGAACCTGGCTGCTGGTGCCTTCCCCTGGTAAGTCATCTCCCCCAACAGTATCCAAAATGGTCACCCATTCACTATCTGTCCTAACCCTTACCTGCGGTGTGACCAACTCACTAAATGTGCTATCCACAACATTCTCAGCATCGCGCGTGCTCCAGAGTGAGTACATCCGCAGCTCCAGTGCCGTCATGCGGTCTGTCAGGAGCTGCAGCTGGACACACTTCCCGCACACAGAGTGTCCCTGACTTCCCACATAGCAGAGGAGGAGCATGACACGGGTCCGAGCTCTCCTGCCATGACTGAACCATTAAATTAATTTACTTACTAAAATTTACTTCAACACCAAACAGCTACTTAGTAGTTCGCTACCAATTAAACCAATCTAAAAGTCAGTCTAAAAGAGAATTATACTTACCAGTCAAACAGCCAACTACTTACCAGCTTGGCTGTGACGTCACCTCTCGATTTCGCACCCCTCTATCTTTCTCTGCAGCTGATTCCAGGGATCGCTGGACTGTCATATGAGGAGAGACTGGATCAACTGGGCCTTTATTCACTGGAGTTTAGAAGGATGAGAGGGGATCTCATAGAAACGTATAAGATTCTGACGCGACTGCACAGGTTAAATGCGGGAAGAATGCTCCCGATGTTGGGGAAGTCCAGAACCAGGGAATATAGTCTTAGGATAAGGGGTAGGTCATTTAGGACTGAGTTGAGGAGAAACTTCTTCACTCACAGAGCTGTTAACCTATGGAATTCCCTGCCGCAGAGAGTTGTTGATGCCAGTTCATTGGATATATTCAAGAGGGAGTTAGATATGGCCCTTACGGCTAAGGGGATCAAGGGGTATAAAGAGAAAGCAGGAAAGGGGTACTGAGGGAATGATCAGCCATGATCTTATTGAATGGCGGTGCAGGCTCAAAGGGCCGAATGGCCAACTCCCGCACTTATTTTCTATGTTTTTATGTTTCTATGTCCCAGCGGATTGGAAAACTACAAATGTAATAGCCCCATTTAAAAGAGGTGGCAGAGAGGAAACAAGAAACTATCGACCAGTAAACATAACATTTGTCGGGAAAATGCTGAAGTCCATTATTAAGGAAGCAGTAGCAGGTCATTTGGAAAAGCATAATTTAGTCAAGCAGAGTCAGCTTGGTTTTATGAAAAGGAAATCATGTTTGATAAGTTTGCTGGATGTTCTTTAAGAATGTAACGAGCAGGGTGGATGAGGGGGAACCCGTGCATGTGGTGTATTTGGATTTCCAGAAAGCATTCAATAAGGTGCCACATAAAAGGTTACTGCACAAGATAAAAGTTCACGGGGTTGGGGGTAATATAATAACACGGGTAGAGGATTAGCTAACTAACAGAAAACAGACAGTCGGGATAAATGGGTCATTTTCCAGTTGGCAAACAGTAACTAGTGGGGTGCCACAGGGATCGGTGCTGGGGCCTCAACTATTTACGATCTATATTAATGATTTGGATGAAAGGACAGAGTGTAATGTAGCCAAGTTTGCTGATGATACAAAGATGGGTGGGAAAGTAAGTTGTGAGGAGGACACAAAAAATCTGCAAAAAGACAGGCTAGCTGAGTGGGCAAAAATTTGGCAAATGGAGTATAATGTGGGAAAGTGTGAGGTTATTCACTTTGGCAGAAAAAATAGAAAAGCAAATTATTATTTAAATGAAGAAAACACAAAAAGTTAGTATGCAGGTACAGTAAGTCATCAGGAAGGCATATGGAATGTTGGCCTTCATTTCAAGGGGGATGGAGTATAAAAGCAGAGAAGTCCTGCTGCAACTGTGCAGGGTATTGGTGAGGCCACAACTAAGGTACTGCGTACAGTTTTGGTCTCCTTATTTAAGGAGGGATGTACTTGCATTGGAGGCAGTTCAGAGAAGGTTCACGAGGTTGATTCCTGAGATGAAGGGGTTGACTTATGAAGAAAGGTTGAGCCTGTACTCGTTGGAGTTCAGAAGAATGAGAGGTGATCTTATTGAGACATACAAGATAATGAGGGGGCTCGACAAGGTAGATGCAGAGAGGATGTTTCCACTGGGGGGCATAGTTTCAGAATAAGGGGTCGTCCATTTAAAACTGAGATGAGGAGGAATTTCTTCTCTCAGAGGGTTGAAAATCTGTGAAATTTTCTGCCCCAGAGAGCTGTGGAGACTGGGTTATTGAATATATTTAAGGCAGAAATAGACAGATTTTTGAGCGATAAGGGAGTAAAGAGTTCTGGGGAGCGGGCAGGGAAGTGGAGCGGAGCCCAAGATCAGATCAGCCATGATCTTATTGAATGGTGGAGCTGGCTCGAGGGGCCCAATGGCCTACTCCTGCTCCATTTTCTTATGTTCTTATGACAGATCGTGCTAAACGGGATAGTTTCAGAACTGATCTAGCAGCCCAAAACTGGGCACCCATGAGGCGCCATCAGCAGCAGCAGAATTGTATTCCACCAAAATCTGTAACCTCGGGGCCCAGTAGATGCCTCACTGTATCATTACCATCAAGCCAGTGAACGAATCCTGGTTCAATGAGGAGTGCAAAACAGCATGCCAGGAGCAGCACCATGCATACCTAAAAATGAGGTGCCAACCTGGGGAAGCTGCAACACAGGACTACAAGCATGCTAAACAGTGAAAGCAGCATGCTATCGACAGGGCTAAGTGATCCCACAATCAACGGATAACATCAAAGCACTACAGTCCTGCCACATCCAGTCGTGAATGATGGTCGACCATTAAACAACTAACGGGAGGAAGGCATTCCAGGAATATCCCCATCCTCAATGATGGTGGTGCCCAGCACGCAATGCAAAAGACAAGGCTGAAGCGTTTGCAACCACCTTCAGCCAAAAATGCCAAATAGATGATCCATTTCGGCTCTCTCCTGATGTCCCCACCATCATAGAAGCCAGCCTTCAGCCAGTTCAATTCACTCCACGTGTTATCAAGAAATGGCTGAGCGTACTAAATATAGCAAAGGCTATGGTCCCCGACAACATCCCGGCTGTCGTGCTGAAGACTTGTGCTCTCGAACGAGCCGTGCCCCTCGCCAAGCTGTTCAGCTACAACACTGGCATCGACCAGACAATGTGGAAAACTGCCCAGGTATGTCCTGTCCACAAAAAGCAGAACAAATCCAATCAGGCCAATTACCACCCCATCAATCTACTTTCAATCATCAGCAAAGTGATGGAAGGGGTCATCAACAGTGCTGTCAAACGGCACTTACTCACCAATACTCAGCTTGGGCTCCAACAGGATCACTCAGCTCCAGATCTCATTACAGCCTTGTCTAAACAGGGACAAAAGAGCTGAATTCCAGTGATAAGGTGCGAGTGACTGCCCTTTACATCAAGGTAACATTTGACCGAGTGTGGCATCAAGGAACCCTAGTAAAATTGAAGTCAATGGGAATCAGGGGGAAAACTCTTCACTGGTTGAAGACATACCTAGCACAAAGGAAGTTGCTTGCGGTTGTTGAAGGTCAATCATCTCAGCCCCAGGACATCGCTGAAGGAGTTCCTCAGGACAGTCTCCTACGCCCAACCATCTTCAGCCGCTTCATCAATGACCTTCCTTCCATCATAAGGTCAGAAGGGGATGTTCACTGATGATTGCACAGTATTCAGTTCCATTCGCAACTCCCCAGATAATGAAGCAATCCATGCCCGCATGCAGCAAGACCAGGACAAAATACAGGCTTGCGATGATAAGTGACAAGTAACTTTCCCAGCCACACATGTGCCAGGCAATGATTATCTCCAACAAGAGAGAATCTAACCATCTCCCCATGACATTCAATGGCATTACCATCGCCGAATTTTTCACCATCAACATCCTGGGGGTTACCATTGACCAGAAACTTAACTGGACCGGCCACATAAATACTGTGGGAACAAGAGCAGGTCAGAAGTTGGGTATTCAGCAGCGAGTGTATCACCTCCTGACTCCCCAAAGCCTTCCCACCATCTACAAGGCACAAGTCAGGAGTGTAATGGAATACTCTACACTTGCCAGGTTGAGTGCAGCTCCAACAACAGTCTAGAAGCTCGACACCATCCAGGGCAAAGCAGCCCGGTTGATTGGCACCCCATCTATTACCTTAAAAATTCCCCTCCACCAGCGGCGCACGATGACTGCCACCGTGCGCCGGTGGTGGAGGGGGTAACCATCTACAAGATGCACTGCAGCAACTCACCAAGGCTTCTTTGGCAGCATCTCCCAAACGCGCAAATTCTACCACCTGGAAGGACAAGGGTAGCAGGCACATGGATACACCATCACCTGCAAGTTCCCCTCCAAGTTACACACTATTCTCACTTGGAAATTTATTGCCGTTCCTTCATAGTCGCTGGTTGAAAATCCTGGAACTTCCTCCCTCCCTGACAGCACTGTGGGACTACCTTGACCACACGGACTGCAGTGGTTCAAGGCGACGGCTCACCACCACCTTCTCAAGGGCAACTAGGGATGGGCAATAAATGCTGGCCTTTCTAGTGAAGCCCATATCCTAGGAACCAATAAAAAAAACCTCTTGGTTAAGAGTTGAAAGTGAATCTCTGACAAAAGATGAGACATAAGTCTTAAAACTGGTCGAAAGATACAGGAGGTGAAGACCTTTATGAATGATGAAGACTCAACTTCAACTAAAGAACAAGACAAAAAGGCAGGTGAACTATTCTTCATTTGTGTTTTCCAAGGACATCTCTTTAGGCCAGCTTAGAACTTTACCATGCCCAAGTATAACGGGCTACTTCAAGACAGTAAGAATTATTAAAAACTCATGTGAAACTTTGCACCTATTTTATCTGGTATTTATAAATGCAATTCAAATGAAATAAAAGGGGAAAACGCTGCTAAAAATCTGACAATGGTTGCCTCTGTTATACTTACTCTGTTGCAAATCAAAGCAATCAGAGCTCAGCAATTGGAATGCAATATTCAAAGGATTGCTGAAGGTTGGCTTGCTGAAACATAGAAACATAGATAATCAGTGCAGGAGTAGGCCATTCGGCTCTTTGAGCCTGCACCACCATTCAATATGATCATGGCTGATCATTCACCTCAGTACCCCTTTCCCGCTTTCTCTCCATACCCCTTGATCCCTTTAGCCATAAGGGCCATATCTAATTCCCTCTTGAATATATCCAATGAACTGGCATCAACGACTCTCTACGGCAGGGAATTCCACAGGTTAACAACTCCCTGAGTGAAGAGGTTCCTCCTCATCTCAATCCTAAATGGCCTACCCCTTATCCTAAGACTGTGTCCCCTGGTTCTGGACTTCCCCAACATCGGGAACATTCTTCCTGCATCTAACCTGTCCCGTCCCGTCAAAATCTTATACGTTTCTATGAGATCCCCTCTCATCCTTCTAAACTCCAGTTGGTCCAGTCTCTCCTCATATGTCAGTCCAGCCATTCCTGGAATCAGTCTGGTGAACCTTCGCTGCACTCCCTCAATAGCAAGAACGTCCTTCCTCAGATTAGGAGACCAAAACTGAACACATTGGTCCAGGTGAGACCTCACTAAGGCCCTGTACAATTGCAGTAAGACCTCCCTGCTCCTATACTCAAATCCCCTAGCTATGAAGGCCAACATGCCATTTGCCTTCTTCACTGCCTGCTGTACCTGCATGCCAACTTTCAATGACTGATGAACCATGACACCTCTTGCACCTCCCCTTTTCCTAATCTGCCACCATTCAGATAATATTCTGCCTTCGTGTTTTTGCCACCAGAGTGGATAACCTCACATTTATCCACATTATACTGCACCTGCCATGCATTTGCCCACTTACCTAACCTGTCCAAATCACCCTGCAGCCTCTTAGCATCCTCCTCACAGCTCACACCACCACCCAGTTTAATGTCATCTGCAAACTTGGAGATATTACACTCAATTCCTTCATCCAAATCATTAATGTATAATGTAAAGAGCTGGGGTCCCAGCACTGAGCCCTGCGGCACTCCACTAGTCACTGCCTCCCATTCCGAAAAGGATCCATTTATCCCGACTCTCTGCTTCCTGTCTGCCAACCAATTTTCTATCCACGCCAGTACATTACCCCCAATACCATGTGCTTTGATTTTGCACACCAATCTCTTGTGTGGGACCTTGTCAAAGACCTTTTGAAAGTCCAAATACACCACATCCACTGGTTCTCCCTTGTCCACTCTACTAGTTACATCCTCAAAAAATTCCAGAAGATTTGTCAAGCATGATTTCCCTTTCATAAATCCATGCTGACTTGGACTGATCCTGTCACTGAAAGTTCTACTTGCTCTGTACAATAAGAGACAAAGGAGGAGGAAATTGGCAACAGACTACTCCTTTTAACACATTTTTGAAAATTAGAATTAGTCCAGAAATGAATGCACATTCTAGTTCAGTTCCCCAAGATAATTTGGGGTTCAGTTCAGAAGTGCTAATTATCCCCACAGTATTTCGCGCAAGTAAGTATTTGAGTGCCAGCCCATACAGTGCGTGTTGGTATGCTGTTTGATTCATGCCCCAGCTTTTTGATCAGGTCTGCTGAGGCCAATTGCAGCACTCTGGTTAAGGTCAAAGGCTACATTTTGCTAGTTTCTCAAGTTTTCCCCCTCCCTGATGCTTTCAACAATGCAAACAAAAATTTATATGACCTACTGCCAATCGGTTCTTACCATGATTATACAAAACATAAAAATGATGGACAGGAAAAAACATCCCAACTTCATTTTGGAATAACCTCATGGCACTGGTTGTGAACCTTCAAACAGCCACATGTCTCCTGCTCAGCAGCCTTCAGCACACAACCCTGCATGATGTGCACATGATTGGCATTGCCCCTACCCACATACTCAACACTACATTTATCACTCTTAAAAGACTGTAATCTATTTTTCTCATCTAAGGTCCTTACACCCGGACATTTCTTTGCATCATCCGCCAACTTGTGGATAGTGTTTTCATCCAGATCATTGATAAAGATGGTTGATAAGCAACAGTCCTGAGGCAGAAGAACAACAACTTGCCTTTAAGTCCCAGCTTTTTGGTCCCTGCTGAGACCAAATGCAGCACTCTGGCTAAGGTCAGAGGCGACATTTTGCTAGTTTCTCAAGTTTTCCCCTCCCTGATGCTTTCAACAATCCCAACGTGCTTCACAGGAGCGTTATCAAACAAAATTTGATGCTGAGTCGCAGAAAGAGATATTAGGACAGATGACCAGAAACAAAATCTTGGTCAAAGAGATTTTAAGGAGAGTTTTAAAGAGAGAGGTCGAGAAGCAGAGAGGTTTAAGGAGGGAGTTCCAGATTTTAGGGTCTCGCTAGCTGAATGCACAGCCGCCAAAGGTGGAGTGATTAAAATAGAGCCAGTTCACGGATGTCGTTCAATTACCACTTGCACACACAAAGCAATCGGACTAGGATACTAAAATAGGAGTGCCAGCTTAGCCATTTTACAAAGTTTAATACAAGTAAAGAACCAACACATAAACTGTACCGATAGATCAGTGTGTTTAGAGTTTTAGTCTGTCATGATCTGCGAGATCAAGTTAGGAACCTGGTTACCTTAACTGCCCAAGTGACTCCTTCAATGTGTTGTACCAGCAACTTAGGTTCAATTTGGCAGCAGTTTGTTTGAACAAAATTTGTTTGCAAAGTGAAATGCTCACAAGAACACACAGCATTTCTATTTTCCAAGACCATTGGGAGTCATAAAGTGACAGACAACTATGATGAGTGTCAACAGTAAAGTCCTGCTGAAAAATCTGTCTGTGATGATTTATGAAACTAAATACTAACTGTTGTTTTATGGCAATCATCGGCAAATTACCACGCCATAAAATTGTAGCAATTATGCCACAATCATTAATCTTTCAAGAGTAGTGTGCACAGTTCAAATCTCTATACTATGGCAGATGGAATGGGGGAAGATTCGTGTTAACTATGAACACCAGCACAGACTAGTTGGACCATACACCCAAACTTTATGCTGTATATTCCTTGTCATTCTACGTAATTCGGAGGTCACCACACATATGGCACGATGCCCACAACAAAGAAAATGCAGAAAATATCAAAAAAAAACTGCCGCCAAATTTTTCTTTAAACGTGTATATATGGAAGTAATTTCTCGGTAATTTCAACCATGAAGGGCTTCTAAGATGATCATGAAAATATTCATGTTGGAGCCTTCTCCTTCCAGCAGCTCATATCAAATCAACTCTACTATGGTTCCAAATTAAGCGAGATCCAATACTCTATTACAACCAGATCAGTCAACTTCATTTCAAGTAAACTGTTTTGTATGTAAACATTACCAATGTTTAAGACTTGCCACCAGGGAGGCGCATCGTGGGAGACCCAAGGGTCACCTGCACACCCTGGGTAAGCAGGTATAAAAGGCAGTCTACCATGCTGCTTCCTCACTCTGGAGTTACATTAAAGAGACCATGGTCACAACAGTTTGAGCTTACACTATACAGTCTTGTGGAGTTATTCTGAACATAACAATTGGCGATGAGTAACACTCACGAACTTTCACACTGTCATGGCTGCCGTTGGTATTCTTGAGAGATTTGTTGAAGGTGATGATTGGGAAGCCTTCGTTGAGGGGCTTGGCCAACACTTCGTGGCCAACGAGCTGGAAAAGGAAGAAACCACGGTCAAGCATAGGGCGATTCTCTTCACCGTTTGCGGGTCCACGATATATGGCCTCATCAAAAATCTGCTAGTACTGACGAAACCAACGGAGGAGACATATGAAGAGTTGTGCGCGCTGGTTCAGGAACACCTCAAGCCGAAGGAGAGCATCTTGATGGTCAGGTATCACTTTTATACGCACCATCGCTCAGAGGACCAGGACATGGTCGGCAATGTCGCCGACCTAAGACGCCTTGCGGGATTTTTGCTGGATTTTTGGGGGAAATGTTGCAGGACTTTTTCATGCTTAGAATCGGCCACGAGGTCATTCTTTGCAAACTGCTGTCTGCCGAATCCCTAGATCTGAGCAAGGCCATCACAATAGCCCAGGTTTTTATGTTCATGAACGATAACACTTAACAGATATCATTGCATATCGAAGCTCAACGACAAGTACTGTGCATAAAATAACGCCTTCAGCAGGCAGAACTGTACATGGCAGGGCCTACACGCCCGCAGAGGCCAGACCTGGGATGACTCAGAATCCGCCGTGGGGCGTGAATGCGAATCCATTCGCACCATGTTGGCGCTGTGGGGGTAATCATCGAATCCATCAATGTTGATTCAAGCACGACGTGTACAAGGACTGTGGAACAATGGGGCAGCTCCAGCGAATGTGCAGGTGTGCTGCGACTCACCACGTGGCAGAGTTGGCAGAAGATGACCGATCCGGCGCAGATCACGCTGAATGAGTAAGAAAGGCAACTCAACCCGAAGCTGAAGAGGAAGTGTATGGGGTACACATCTTCACCATCAAAAGCCTTCAGATAATGTTAAATGTCAAATTAAACGGCATTTCAGTTTCCATGGAATTGGACACAGGGGCGAGTCAATCAATTATGAGCCTGAAGGCTTTTGAGAAACTGTGGGGCAACAAGGCACAAAGGCCAAAACTAAGCCCGATCCACACCAAGCTGCGCACTTACACCAAAGAGCTCATACCAGTCATTGGCAGTGTGGCAGTGAAGGTATCGTACGATGGAGCTGTGCATGATTTACCACTATGGATTGTACCAGGCGATGACCCAGAAGCTGGCTAGGAAAGATCTGATGGAACTGGGACGACATCAAAGCACTGTCTTCGGTGGATGACGCCTCGTGCGCCCAAGTGCTAAACAAATTCCCATCGTTATTCGAGCCAGGCATCGGCAACTTCACAGGCGCCAAAGTGCAGATCCATCTACTCCCTGATGCACGACCCATTCATCACAAGGCCTGAGCGGTTCCATACATGATGCGAGAGAAAGTCGAGATCAAGCTGGACAGACTTCAACGAGAGGGGATCATATCGCCAGTCGAGTTCAACGAGTGGGCCAATACAATTGTTCCAGTGTTGAAGAGCGATGGGACAGTTAGAATCTGCGGTGACTACAAGGTAACGATCAACCGGGTCTCGTTACAGGACCAGTACCCACTCCCCAAAGCGGATGACCTGTTCACAACGCTAGCGGTGGGGGGGGGGGGGGGGAAAAGTCATTCACCAAGCTGGATCTAACCTCTGCTTACATGACACAGGAACTGGCTGAACCGTCAAAAAAATTGATGTGCCTCAACACACACAAAGGACTGTTTATATATCACAGATGCCCCTTTGGGATTCGCTTGGCTGCGGCCATCTTCCAGAGGAACGTGGAGAGTCTGCTGAAATCTGTTCCACGCACCATGGTGTTTCAAGACGACATCTTGATCACTGGCCGCAATACCACCGAACACTTGCACAACCTGGAAGAAGTTCTAAAGTGACTGGACATTGTGGAACTCAGGCTGAAACGCTCCAAGTGTGTTTTCCTGGTGCCAGAGGTCGAATTTCTGGAGAGAAAGATTGCGGCGGACGGCATCAGACCCACGGACTCCAAGACGGAGGCCATCAAGAATGCACTCAGACCACAGAATGTGACGGAGCTGCGCTCGTTCCTAGAACTCAACTATTTTGGTAACTTTCTACCGGGGTTGAGCACTTTGCTGGAACCATTGCATTTATTGCTATACAAGGATGACGACTGGGTTTGGGGTAAATCTCAAGAGACAGCCTTTAACAAGACCAGAAACCTGTTATGTTCTAACAAGTTACTTTTATTATATGACCAGTGTAAATATTTAGTACTAGCTTTTGATGCATTTTCGTATGGGGTCAGTTGTGTGTTACAGAAAGCCAATGGGTCAGGCAAACTGCACCCGGTTTCATATGCGTCCAGAAGCTTATCTAAGGCTGAAAGAGCCGACAGCATGGTTGAGAAAGAAGCATTAGCATGCGTATACGAGGTTAAGAAAATGCACCAATACCGATTTGGACTCCAGTTCGAGATCGAAACCGACCACAAGCAGCTCATTTCGCTGTTCTCAGAAAACAAAGGTATTAACACCAATGCTTTGTCCCGCATCCAAAGATGGGCACGAACGTTATCTGCGTATGACTATATAATCCACCACAGACCAGGCACTGAGAACTGTGCTAATGCCCTCAGTCGGCTATCATTGCCCGCCATTGGGGTGGAAATGGCGCAACCCGCAGACTTGCTCCTTGTAATGGATGCTTTTGAGAGCGAGGTGTCACCCATCACGGCTCGCCAGATCATGACCTGGACTAGCCAGGACCCTATGCTATCACTAGTAAAAAGCTGTGTCCTCAATGGGAGCTGGTCGGCGGTTCCAGGGGAAATGCAAGACGAAATTAAGCCGTTCCACTGACGCAAGGATGAAATGTCCATCCGTTCGAACTGCCTCCTATGGGAGAATCATGTAATTTTTATACGCGACCTTCACAGTACCCACCCAGGCATAGTCATGATGAAGGCTATCGCCAGGTCGCACGCTTGGTGGCCTGACATTGACTCGGAATTGGAGTCATGCGTACACCAATGTAACACTTGCTCACAGTTGAGTAATGCACCAAGGGCACTGAGTCTGTGGTAATAGCCCTCCAAACCATGGTCCAGGGTCCACGTAGATTTTGCTGGCCCCTTTCTAGGCAAGATGTTCCTTGTAGCAATGAACGCTTACTCTAAATGGATTGAATGTATAATAATGTCGTCATGTATGGCCACTGCCACCACTGAAAGCCTCCGGGCTATGTTCGCCACCCATGGTTTGCCCGACGTCCTTGTTAGTGACAATGAATCATGTTTCACCAGCTTGGAAGTCAACGAGTTTCCGACCCGCAATGGCATCAAGCATGTCAGGTCTGTGCCATTTAAGCCCGCATCCAATGGTCAAGCGGCACGGGCGGTCCAAACTATCAAACAGAGCTTGAAACTTGTGATGGATGGTTCCCTGCAGACCCGGTTATCTCAGATTCTGCTCAGCTACCACACGCGACCCCACTCGCTTACCGGGAATCCCCCTGCAGAATTGCTATGAAGAGAGCACTGAAAACTAGGCTCTCCTTAGTTTACCCGGATTGCAATGATCATGTAGAAACCCGGCGTCACCGGCATAACGTGTACTACGATCGCGCGGCTGTATCATGTGGCATTGAGGTTAATGACCCTTTGTTTGTTATTAATTACGGTCATGGTCCCAAATGGGTTGCTGGCACTGTGTTAACCAAGGAGAGGAATGGAGTGTTTGTTGACAAACTTTTGAATGGACAAACATGCAGAAAGTACTTGGATCAGACCAAACTGCGGTTCACTGACAACCAAGAACAGTTTGAAGAGGACATTAACATCAATGATCCACCCACACACACCCAACCAACAATCGACCTCGTGGTCAACCACGAGGATGAACCCACCATGCCCGACAGTCCAATCAAACCAGCCACACCGCAGTGCAGCAATGATCCGACCGACTCACCCATGCCAGGACTTCAACTCAGGCGATCAACCCGGGAATGCGGAGCCCCGGATCGCCTCAACTTCTAAATAACTTGTATCTAAGACTTTGCGGGGGGGGGGGGGAATGATGTTATGTATGTAAACATTACCTCTGTGTTAGACTTGCCACCAGAGGGCGCACCGTGGGAGACCCAAGGGTCACCAGCACACCCTGGGCAAGCATGTATAAAAGGCAGTCTACCATGCTGCTTCTTCACTCTGGAGTTACATTAAAGAGACCAAGGTCACAACAGTTTGAGCTTACAATATACAGTCTTGTGGAGTTATTCTGAAAACATAAACAGTAACAGCATTTAGAATTGGATTGAGCCCCATTTTAAAATGGAGCCTCTCTTGAAAATTAACTTTTGGGTTTTTTTCCTCTCTTCTCCACCGACATAATTTGAATTTGAACAAAGCAAAACATCACAGAAAGCTACAAATGAACACATTTAAATGCAGTGTTCAATCTGAATTTTCCTCTGGAGGTCATTTGACTTAGTTCGAGGATAATAGACATCCTTATGGTCATGTTAAAAGTAAAAGCACAAGCTGTAATTCTGTACCCGACCACAGAAAACAAAATACTTTTTTTTCCAACTTAAGCATTTCGTGCTTAATTCCCTTCTAAAACAAGACAAGCACTTCTTCAAATAAATGGTTCAAATTCTGGTTCGAACACAATTAAATAATACTTAGCTTTGCAACACTAGTACGACTACTACCAAAAATTAATTTTCATGGGATTTAATTTTCATGGGATTTTGTTGTACAAATTAATTTCCCTATTCAGTTTAGCATTCAGAATTGCAATAATACCCATTCCTTAATTTGAAGTCCAGAAAAGTAAAATTCCTGTTTTTAGGGCCACATTTGAATTAGGGACACTTAATAGCATACAATCCCAGACATGCGCAGCAGGGAAAAACAGCAATTCCGTTGTTACCATGCTATGAAAACATCCCTTCCACTTAAAAAAAATCTCAACACTTTCGTATCATTTTACAAACTTATGATAGCACCAAAACACAACATAGCAAGAAATTGTGTTCTTAATCCAATCCATGAATCTTACCTGGAGATCCACTGAGGCTGGCTTTCTTAACTACAAAAGGCAGAGGGAAGAAAAAAAGAAAAACATTAACTCCAAGGAATAATTATTTCAATACATTCGTAATACAGATGTAAACAAACAAAGAAAGCCGGTTGTGCAATTAATCAGCATTTCCCGAGATTGGTCCATTGAGCTTCTTACTGAACAACGACAGTCATCACAAGATTATGTGGAACTAACTGGCTAAAAATCCAATTGCAAACTAACTTGCTGGAATTGTTGGTAGCTTTGAAGCTACAATATTGCTGCAGAAACTCTTAGTTGATAGAAATGGTCTTAAAGCTATACTTTCTATTAATTCAAGGTCACTTAATTCAAATTGTCTGAAAACCAAGTTCAAAATTATCAGTTGATTGCAGTACCCTGAATTTAATAGGTCATCACCTCCTGTTATTCTTTGAGAGCTCATAGAACCAGTCTTTTCAATCGCTTCCAAGGGTAGCGGCTAGTACTATGATTGGCAAGCATCCAGGGTCTAAGAATTGAGGAGTTCACTATAAAATCCAATCAACTTTTGAATTAACAATGCTAGGCCAGTTTGTATTGAGAAAAGTTAGTCACCTTCAGTTCGCACTTAAATATTTGGGCATCCAAAGTACCAGCCATCTACAAAAAAACACGCAGGTGCCGAAATTGAGCCCTGCCCCAAACGGGGCGCACCTACCGTTTTTACAAGTTTTTCTCCACCCCAATCCATGGGGCGGAGAATCCGGCGAAGTTTAGGACTAGGAATATTTTATTTTGGTCGGGCCGGATGTCATGTCATATCAGCGGTGCCTAAGTGCGGGCGGGTCGGAAAAGCCGTCACTCCGAGTCATCAACACCGCGCTGAGAGATCACAATATCCCTCCCCTTCAGTTAAAGGGGAGGGCCGCTGCGAACTCTGCAAAGTTTTTGGTTAGATCCACTGGGCCACCAGGGAAGGTTTCGGCCGGGTCACTGGCCTGGCACCCAAGAGGTTGCCTGTTGACGGCCCAGCTGAACCCGTGGGCATAATTGTCGGCCCTGAAGTCGGCTGACCATAAAAAATAAAAAGGAGTCGCCGGCAGCACAACCTCCCCTTTAAGGGCAAACGCGTCGCCCAACCAGAGACAGCCGCCCGCTGGGGAAAGCTGTCAGTGGTACCAATCGGCGCCGCTCCCGCGGGGCAATTCCGCACGGGTCAATTTCCCGCAGGGCAATACCACGGGAGGGGCGGAAAGGAGGTTGTTGCCGGGAAAACAGGTGGAGTGGAAACCCAATTCCTCCTCTTCGGCCCGGAGGCAATTTCGGACGGGTTGGCCCATCCGTTCGCCCCTGGTCGGTAAGACCTCATGGCTCTAGTCCCACCTCTTAGAGGTGGTAATGGAGCTTATGGAGAAGGACGATTTTGGCTCTGCACTATAAAATGATGAGTTTGTCAGCATTCAAGTAAAATGTACCACAAAACTAGTCATCCATTTGAAATCCAGAATTTACTCAAATTTACATCCAAAACGTTGCTGGGCCTAAAAATTGCAAAATCAATCGTCCATTTTGTTAAAGATTCACCATTCATGAAAACATGCCTTTGGCATTTTCTAATGTATTTCTTAATTTGTTTAAAATTCTACACAGTACAAATCCTGCTGAAAGGAGAACATTTGCACACAATATCATTTTAAAAATTGCACAAAACACATGAATCTTCTTACCCCTTTAATGAAATAATGTTTGCCAAAAACACACAAACCATGCTTCTCCAAGTTTACTGGAACTACATATATAGGCCCCAAATTTCCCCAGCCGCTTAGAATGGCGTAATTCGATGCGGTGCGCCGACTTCCTGCGGGGAAAAAAGCGTCAAAAATCTACCTTTGAATTTGGCCACTCCCTCGTCGTCTGGATCCATCAGCGTCGCACAGCAGAGCCTGGGGCGGGGGATGGGGGGGTGCGGAGCTTTGGCCGCGCTTGCTCAGCGCGGCAAGCAGGGGGGCGCAGCTTGGGCCCAGTGTGTTGTGCCAGCAGGGACACGCATGACCGTTTGAGCGTGCACGCGTGCGCAATGGGCGGTCCAGCTTGTGCGCATGCGCAGTGCACCAGGAAGCTTGGCAATCGGCCAATTAAAGGGAGAGCGTCCTCAGAATAATTGGTTATGGATCACATATAAAATTGAGGTCTGAATATTGATTTTTATGTGGCTGAGGAAGTGGAAAGGAGTGCTGGATAGGTGTAAGAGAGATCTTTGAACATTACCTGTGTTTGAGTCCAATAGACGAATGGCGCAAGAGTGTGCAAGACAAACCAAGAATTTCCTCCATGAGGAAGAGGAGAAATTAGTGACTGTAATTGAGGAGAAATGGCTGGAGCTGGATATCAGCAAGAGTGGTCCGTCAAAAGTTTCACCCAAGGAAATGAGAAAAAGATGGAACTTCGTTGCAGAAGAATTTTCCACTGGGGTCAACACCGCAAGATCTGGAAGCCAGTGCAAGAAGAAATGGCAGGACATTGGTCAAGTAGTGAGTGTAAGTAATATCTTCATCTTTAAATTGAATTGCGATGGAAAATGTCAGCATCTGTATGTGTCCCACCCATCAGAAGCGCACCATGTCTGACAATTAATATTTTCATCGTTGCAGAAGAAATTGGCCCACAACAAGAGGGAGAGAACTCGAACAGGAGGAGGTCCGCCAAATCTGCACCAACTGTCACCCCTGGAACAGAGGGTTGCTGCCTTGCTGAGTCGCACCGGCAGAAAAAGAATCAGCTCTGCACAAGCTGGATCCACACGCGAGGGGGAGTCATTAAAATGCATAGTGGCCCTTCAAATCAACCTGCTGACTGGCCTGCGACGCATGAGACTACTCACGCCACCCATCCTGACCCCTCCTGTGTTGCTAACCATTTGACTGTTATGTTGTCTTTTGCAGAAAAAACTCCTCAAGATCCTGAGTATCCAGATGCGTGCGCTCCAGACCAAGGCGGGTGGGGGGAGGAGGGGTCCATGGAAATGTGTGCTCAGGAGAATGCTGACCGCGATATGGAACAGGTCATATCACAGGGCATCACACTGCCAGAACCCTCCATTAGCTCCTCGGTAACCTTCCATGGGTTCACACCTTCTTAGGTCGCGGGTCCGAGTGGCAGTCGGGAAATGCATCCCAGCCGCGCCTCGCACTGGAGGGGTGCCACTAGACAGACCCACGGCGAGGAGAGGGAGAAGCCGACCAGTCTCTACTGAGAGGCAGCCCTCAGCAGTGGTTCATCAGGTTGTTTCATTGGGTGAGGAGACCAATGCCCTCACAAGATTACTCGTGGTGGCCGTCAGTGGGGTTCATGATGAGGTCACGACACTGTTGGGTGAAATCTCTGCACTAAGACGGGAAGTCAGGGGGGCATTTCAGAAGGTGTGCAGACAATAGCAGATGCCATGATGGAGCTGGCTTCTGCAATAAGGGCACAAAGGCCGGAAACTCAAATGCCACTCCCACATCACTCCATGCACCAGCCACCGGTCAGACCCAAGCCGGGCCCCCAACTGCCCCCCCCCCACCCACCACCATCACCGACCCTATAAGGAAGTGCACTTTCCCCGAGATGTGGGTGAGGGATGGGTGCAGACTTTCTTTCCTGTTGTGGCTGTTGTTGGTATCGTTGAAGTGCACTGTAAAATTTACAATAAAAGATATTTTGCATCAAAACTGAATCATCCTCCATTAGGACCACGCAACATTTAGGGCCAACTGTAAAAGGTAAAAATCCTTCACCCCTGCAGTCATGCATGCCTGCCGCCCCTAGCCCTGGCGGGAGGGCGAGCCGGTGCGTTCTGCAGTCGGCAAGGTAGGACTGCTCTATTTCCTGCAGCTGATTTATCTTTCATTTATTTGTGATGATGTTGCGCAGCTGTTGTGCTGAAGATGTTGTAATGTTGTGCTGATATTGTGAAGATCTTTCGTGCTTTGGAATCCTCTAACTCACCTCCCTGCCCCCCACCCCAACTCTATCTCTGGTTGCCTGCACTGATCTCTTCAATGTAAGTAAGGTTTTTCTGTACCTACAAAAGTGGCCACATACACTGGCCCAAGTTAGTTTGGAGTAACTTTCAGCTGGCCAAATTTGCTTCTATGGCCAGAAGAGGTGTAAGTGGCTTATCACGCCCCCTTTTGGAGAGAACAAACTAAACTGTAATAAAAAGCGAAGGTCATAGAGTGGCCTTGTCCCTGGAATGTGCCTCGTGTGGTTGCATGCTGCAGAGTAAGGACATTACATTGGCGACGAGAAACGGGAATTCACGACCCACGAGAATGGCCACCTGGAGCACAGAGGAATGGTACTGTGTTGGGGAAGACTGGGACGATTTTGTCGAGAGGCTTCAGCAAAGCAACGTAACGTAACTAAAGACTGGCTGGGGGATGCAGCGGTCGACAAGCGACGGGCTCATCCCCTGACCATCTGCGGGCCAAAGACTTATGCGCTCATGAAGGACTTACTGGCACCCGAAAAGCTGTCGGACAAAACCTTTGAAGAGCTCAGCAAATTAGTCGGGGAGCATCTCAAACCGGTGAGCAGCATACACATGGCTCGACACAGATTCTACACCCACCGACGTCGTGAAGGACAGAGCATACTGGACTTTGTAGCGGACCTCTGGCGTTTGGCCAGCCTCTAAGTTCACAGGCGCCTGCAGGGGGGAGATGCGAAGGGACTTCTTCATCGAGGGTATCGGTCATGCGGGAATTTTTCGCAAGTTAATTGAGGCCAAGGACTTGGCCTTAGAAGCGGCAGTGTTGTTAGCTCAAACTTTCATGATGGGGGAGGAAGAGTCGAAAATGATTTACACGCGCAATTCTGCCTCTAACGCGGCGATGGATCAGGGAGTCAACATCATAAATGCTACTCAGAGCCCCACAGGCAGGCAGGGGCAGTCCGACATTTACCAGGCAGCAATAGATCCCAGAGCAGGATCTCAACAGAGACAATGACAGGCTGAATGGACGTTCACGCCATCACATTGGACAATGCGGCCCGGGATGGGGCTATTGACACCCATGAAGAGAGTACTTAAGAGCAGTCAAAGGGACAGTCAGCCTGGAATTCCTGGCCATTGTACCTTTGTCCCCAACAATGGAAACTTTAACTCATGCTGGAGGTGTGGGGGAAAACACTCAGCCAGAGCTTGCAGATTCCAACATTTGGTCTGCAGAAACTGCAATCTCAGTGGCCATTTAGCCCGAATGTGTAGAAAACCTGCAACCAAACTGATATATGAGACAGAGGGACCAGGAGAGGGTTTCGTGAGGCAGGATGACTTTTGGGGCAAATCGATGGACGCCGAGGTTCAGCGGGTCCATGCGGCGAATATTCACAGTTCATACACCAAAACGTCACCAATGATGATGAGGGTTTTGTTGAACGGCATCCCAGTACGCATGGAGCTGGACACTGGGGCCAGCCAGTCATTCATGGGCGTTCAGCAACTCGAGAAGCTATGGCCACTCAAAGCCAGTAGACCCAAATTAGAACGTATTGAGACACAATTACGGGCTTACACCAAGGAAATCATTCTGTTGCTCGGCAGTGCAATGATGGCTGTCACACACTATGGGTTAGTGAACCGGCTGCCACTCTGGATTGTCCCGGGCAATGGTCCCGCTCTGTTGGGGAGGAGCTGGTTAGCCGAGATGAACTAGAAATGGGGGGATGTTCACGCAATGTCCTCGGTGGAGCGAAGTTCGTGCTCACAAGTCCTACAACAATTCGAGTCACTATTCCAACCTGGCATCGGGACTTTTAAAGGCACTAAAGTAGTGATAGACATCACCTCGGACGCCAGGCCAGTGCACCACAAAGCCAGAGCAGTGCCATATGTGATACGAGAAAAAAATCATGTGAACTGGACCGGCTGTTGCGAGAGGGCATCATCTCGCCTGTTGAATTCAGGGACTGGGCGAGCCCCATTGTTCTCCTTCTAAAAGCGGATGGTTCTGTCAGGATCTGTGGCGACTACAAGGCCACCATCAATTGGGTGTCCCTACAAGACCAATACCCGCTCCAAGAGCGGAGGACCTCTTCACCGCGCTGGCAGGCGGCAAGCTGTTCATCAAGTTGGACCTCACTTCAGCCTGTATGACCCAGGAACTGGCCGATGAATCCAAACTACTGACCACCATCACCATGCACAAGGGACCGTTTGCGTCTAACAGGTGCCCATTTGGCATTCAATCAGCGGCCGCAATTTTTCAACGTAACATGGAAAGCCTGCTTAAATCCATTCCTGGAACGATCGTATTCCAGGACGACATCCTCATCAGGGGTCGAGATACCGAGGAACACCTACACAACCTGGAGGAGGTGCTATGCCGACTGGACCGGGTAGGCCTGCGACTCAAGAAGTCTAAATGTGTGTTTTTAGCTCCTGAGGTTGAGTTTCTGGGCAGGACGATTGCTGCAGATGGGATTCGGCCCACCGAATCCAAAACAGAGGCGATTCGATGAGCACCCAGGCCCTGCAACACATTGGAGCTGCGTTCATTCCTGGGACTGTTGAACTATTTCGGGAGCTTTCTGCCGAACTTGAACACGTGCTCCTGCGGAAGGGTTGCGATTGGTTTGGGGGAACTGTCAGGAACGGGCTTTTGATCGGGTGTGAAACCTACTTTGTTGAAACAAATTGTTGACCCTGTACGGCCCCTGTAAATGTTTAGTTCTGACTTGTGATGCATCGTCCTATGGGGTTGGGTGCGTGTTGCAGCAGGGTAATGCTGAGGGTCAGCTACAACCTGTGGCTTATACCTCCAGGTCGCTCTCTCAAGCAGAATGAGGATATGGCATGGCCGAAAAGGAAGCACTTGCATGTGTCTATGGTGTAAAAAAAATGCATCAGTACCTCTTCGGTAGGAAGTTTGAATTAGAGACGGACCACAAGCCACTCACATCCCTGTTGTCAGACAGCAAGGCTGTCAATGCCAACGCATCAGCTCGCATTCGGTGGTGGGCCCTCACGCTAGCTGCTTATGACTACTCCATCCAGCATCAGCCCGGCACTGAAAACAGAGCTGACGCACTCAGCAGGCTCCCACTGGCCACCACCGAGGGGGCAGCTGAGCAAAGGCTGTCGACGCCTTTGATAGCGCAGGCTCCCCCATCACAGCCCGCCAGATCAAAATCTGGACAAACGGAGATCCCCTCCTATCCTTGATTAAGAAATGTGTCCTGACTGGGGATTGGGCACCCGCACATGGAACATGCCCTGAGGAGGTCAGACCGTTCCACAGGCGGATGGATGAACTCTCCATCCAAGCCGACTGCCTACTATGGGGCAGCCGGGTAGTCATATCCCAGAAGGACAGGGAGGCATTCGTCAGGGAACTCCACAGCGAGCACGCAGGCATTGTGATGATGAAGGCCATTGCTCAGTCACACGTTTGGTGGCCTGGAATCAATTCAGACCTGGAACACTGTGTTCGCAGGTGCACGACGTGTGCCCAGCTGGGTAATGCCCCCAGGGAGGCCCCGCTCAGCCTGTGGCCCTAGCCCACCAAGCCATGGTCACACATTCACGTTGACTACGCAGGTCCGTTCATGGGGAAGATATTCCTCATTGTAGTAGATGCATTCTCGAAATGGATTGAGTGCATCATCCTTAATTCATGCACGTCATCCACCACCGTGAAAAGTCTACGTGCGATCTTTGCAACCCATGGCTTGCCGGACATCCTGGTTAGTGACAATGGCCCATGTTTCACGAGCTATGAATTCCGGGAGTTTATGTCGGGCAATGGCATCAACCACGTCAGGACTGCGCCATTCAAGCCGGCCTCCAATGGCCAGGCAGAACGGGCAGTCCAAATCATTAAGTAAGGTATGCTCAGGATTCAAGGACCCTCCCTACAATGCCGCCTATCGCGCCTCCTGCTGGCCTATAGATCCCGCCCGCACTCACTCACGGGGGTCCCGCCTGCAGAGCTACTCATGGAATGGACACTCAAAACTCGGTTGTCCCTCATCCACCCAGTCCTGACCGACATAGTTGAGGGCAAGCGCAAGTCACAAAATGAGTACCATGACCGTAATTCAAGGGGGAGATGTATAGAAATAAATGATCCTGTATTCGTCCTCAATCACGCCATGGGGCCCAAATGGCTTGAGGGTACTGCAATTGGCAAAGAGGGGAATAGGATCATTGTGGTAAAACTCAACAATGGGCAGATATGCCGTAAGCATCTGGACCAAGTAAAAAAAATCATTCAGCAGGGACATGGAGGAACCTGAAGACGACCATGAGATGGAGCTCACACTATCGCCAGCGAACGTGCAAGAGCAATCGGAAGAATGCACAGTCCCTGAGGTCAGCCCGGACAGGCCAGAATCACCACAGGCGACAGACACTCACATCAGCGTCCAACAACCAGAGCCCCAACTGCGGCGCTCCAAGAGGGAGCGTAGACCACCTGAAAGACTGAACCTATGATCCCATTAAGACTTTGGGGGGGGGGGGAAAAGGTGATGTCATGTTTGTAACTACAATGTAACACCACTGCATTACTGTATATACTCAACTTAGATGCATACCTTGACCACAGGGGGTGAACTTGTGGGAGACACTCCTTACCTGATCACACAGGTACATAAAGGGAGGTCCCACGCAGGGTCATCACTTCTGGAATCCTGTAATAAAGAGCTAAGGTCACAGAGTGGCCTTGTCCCTGGAATATGCCTCGTGTGGTTTCATGCTGTAGAGTAAGGACTTTACAGAGCTGGTCTCCAGTTGTCTTGGGTAATCCTTGCCACTGGACCAAGACCTAGCTCTGTCAAGCCTGTGTGGTGGCTGGTGTGCAACGGCCACCCCACGTTAAAAAAATTTACGCACAGGCATCTTCCACTCTTCAGGATAAAGTTCGGATCCTTCATTTAAATACCTGTGAACTCGTCGTTGTTTTGGCGTGGAAGCAAGTCATCCTCGTTTCGAGGGACCAGCTATGATGATGATGAGTAAGCGGAGAAGTTGAAAAAAATTGCTGATGAGGATGGTATGCTCATACCAAATTATTCTTCTCATATCCTACTTCCCCATCATATCACAATCTTTTCTCATTTACAAGCTGCTGATGGTGTATGTATGGATATTTTGCTTTGGTGCAATAACAAGCCTGCCAAAGAACTTCTCGTCAGCGTCAAGGAGCATGGAGGAGTCCAGTTCCAACATTGCACAGGGCTGTGTGCAGAGCTTGAAAGCCATGATTTCCAGGATGGAAATGGACAACTTCAGGAGAGAACTTGTGGACCCACAAATGATGCTGGGTGTGATAGGTGATCTCGCAGCTTCCACTGCAGTACAGGCGGAAGTGACCCAACATCTCAATGCTGCAGTGGAAGCTCAGACTGCTGCCATCGTCGCTGGGATTCAGAGTCTTGAAAGGGGCTTGCAGGGTGTCACAGCAGGCCAGCAATCTGTCCTCCCACAGGAATCCAGAGACGCCGCCCTGGTGAGTGGTAATGGTTCTATGGAGCAAGAACCTGCCATCCTCTCTCAGGATGACAGCATTCCTACTCCCAATCCGCCACTGCTCTTGCTGCTGCCCATCAGCCAGTCAGCCCAGACTGTTGCCACCCATGCAGAAGTGGTGCAATCTACAGCCAGGCCTTCTTGGTCCAGAGCTGCTCAAGGTCGTCCTACAAGGCCATCTGTAGTCTCCCTCACTGAAAGCAGCCTTCCAGTGGCCTTGCTTCAGCCACCGGGGAGCACTTTGTCAGAGCAAAAAACTAGGAAAAGGCACACGAAAGACACAGACACGAAGGGAATGCACAGGAGTGAATAGTTGATTGTGGTTTTGATTTGAACTTGATAAATGTATTAATTTTGTTTGGAATGTCTGCTTTGTGGTGGCTCTCATATCAACTTTGTGCCGAGGAGGACACTGTGATGTCGCGACTAAGGGATAATATAATGGGGATCTGGAATTTCTTTCACTCGAGTCGGAGTCTGATGAGGCACTCACAGAAAGCCCGTCCAGAACAGATGTGTTGCCTTCCTGCTCTCTTCCGTCTCTTCCTTTTCAGATGGTCCTGCAATCCCCGGTGGCAAGGATTGCACCTTCTTGATGGCCATGCTGTGGAGCATGCAGCAGGCCAACCCAAAATGGGACACCTGCGTGTACTGGAGGGCTCCTCTCAAGCGGTCAAGACAGTGGTCTGCTCGATGACGTTCTTCGTGGCAGCATGGCTGTCATTATATGAGTGTTGGCCACGAGTGGTGGGGTTGCAGAGCAGATAGCCCCTGTCTCATAGCAGACACCCTCAGGTTTGACATGGTGGCTGGAATATTGCTGACTGGAATATTGCTAACACACCAGACTGGCACAGGATGAAGGTATTGTGGCAGCAGTCATGATAGCGGGCATTCACCATCATGATGTGCTAGGCGTGGTCACAAAACAACTGACATTAAAAGAGCGGTAGCCTTTGCGCTTATGGAACATCTCAGGATTGTTACACGGTCCCTGCAAAGCCACTTGTGTGCAGTCAATGGCGCCCTGCACCATGGGGAAGCCTGCTATCTTGGCAAAGCCACATGCATGCTTATCCTGCTTTTCTCTGTTCAGAAAGACAATTAAGTCCCTTCTCCTGGAGTAGAGAGCCTCAGTGACCTTCCGGTTGCAGCAATGGATGACGAACTGCGAGATGTTAGCTATATCTCCTGCTGCAGACTGGAAGTATCCACTGCTGAAAATAAATTGAGGGCCACGACGAGCGCAGTCGTCACCTTGCTGAGGCTACAGGTCTGGTTACAGGAGGTGGCAGAGTTCCATGATCACCTCCTTGGTTAAGCGGAGCCTTCTAAGACACTGCTGCTCAGTTAAGTGGGCAAGACCTCCTGCAAAGAGCTCGCCTGGTTCTCCTCCTCCCTCTGTGAGCATCTTCTCCTCTTCATCGCTGCCTCTACACTGTTATGTATGCAACTATGCAATGTTTGCCACCAGAAGGCATGACTGTTGGAGTCCAAATGGTCACCTGCACACACGTGCAGGGCCAGTATAAAAGGTTGGCTGCCATGTTGTTTAGCACTCTGGAGTTGTACTAAAGACGACTAAGGTCACACTAAGTTTAGCACACAGTACTCAGCTTCGTGGAGATCTTGTATACCTAACAATTGGCGACAAGTAACAGAATACAAACCTTCAAGCAACCATGACTACCGTTGGAATATGAGAGAGATTCGTAGAGGGTGATGATTGGGAAGCCTTCATCGAGCGTCTCGACTAGTACTTTGTGGCCAACGAGCTGGAGGGAGACACTAATGCAGCCAACCATAGGGTGGTTCTCCTCACCGTCTGTGGGCCTAAAATATACGGCCTCATCAAGAATCTGCTCGCACCGACAAAACCAAAGGAGAAGGAATATACAGAGCTGTGCACACTGGTTCGGGACCACCTCGAGCCGAAGGAGAGTATCTTCATGGCCAGATATCGTTTTTACACGCGCCATCGCTCCAGGGGCCAGGACGTGGCGGATTATGTTGTCGACCTGAGCGGCCTCGCAGGACCATGCGATTTTGGAGCTGAGTTGGGGCAAATGCTGCGGGACATTTTCGTGCTGGGCATCAGCCACGAGGTCATTCTTCGAAAGCTGCTGGCCGTCAAAACCCAAGACCTGAGCAGGGCCGTCGCGATCGCCCAGGCACGCGCGGCCACGGACGATAACAGATATTTTCTCAACATCGAAGCTCATCGGCAAGTACTGTGCATAAAATGATGTCGCTAGCAGGCCGAACTGCATATGGCAGGGCCTATACGTCTGCGGCTGCAAGACCTGTGATGACTCGAGTCCGCCATCGGGGGTGAATGTGAATCCATTAGCACCATGTTGGCACTGCAGGGGTAATTATCGGGCCCATCAATGTCGATTCAAGCACCACGTGTGCAAAGGCTGCGCAACAATGGGGCACCTCCAGCGAATGTGCAAACATGCTGCGACACACCACGTGGCAGAGGATGATCGATCCAGCGCGGATCACGCAGCACAGGCAACTCAACCCGAGGAAGAGGTGTATGGGGTACATAACTTCACCACCAAGAGCCTTCCTATAATGCTGAAAGTCAAATTAAATGGAGTTCCAGTATCCATGGAGTTGGACACGGGTGCAAGTCAGTCAATAATGAGCCAGAAGGCTTTCAAGAAACTGTGGGGCAATAAGGCACAAAGGCCCAAACTGAGCCCGATTAATGCAAAGCTGCGTATCTACACCAAAGAGCTCATACCAGTCATTGGAAGTACAGCAGTGATGGTATCGTATCATGGAACTGTGCATGACCTATCATTGTGGATTATTCCAGGCAATGGCCCAACGCTGTTCGGCAGAAGCTGGCTAGAAAAGATTAGATGGAATTGGAACGACATCAAAGCACTATCTTCAGTGGATGATGCCTTGTGTGCTCAAGTGCTGAGCAAGTTTCCCTCGCTATTCGAGCCAGACATCGGCAACTTCACAGGCGCCAAGGTACAGATCCATCTAGGCCCTGATGCACGGCCCATCAATCACAAGGCTCGGGCGGTTCCGCACACGATAAGGGAGAAAGTCGAGATCGAACTGGACAGACTTCAACACGAAGAAATCGTATCGCCAGTCAAGTTCAATGAGTGGGCCAGTCCAATTGTTCCGGTGTTGAAAAACGATGGCACGGTCAGAATCTGAGGAGACTACAAGGTAACGATTAACCGAGTCTCACTGCAGGACCAATACCCGCTGCCCAAGACAGATGACCTGTTTGCAACGTTAGAAGGAGGGAAGTCGTTCACCAAGTTGGACCTAACCTCTGCCGACATGACACAGGAGCTGGCTGAATCTTTGATGTGCATTAACACACACAAAGGGCTGTTTATATACCACAGGTGTCCTTTCGGGATTCGCTCGGCTGCAGCCATTTTCCAGAGAAACACGGAGAGTTTGCTGAAATCTGTTTTGCGCACCGTTGTGTTTCAAGACGACATCCTCATCACTGGTCGTGACACCATCGAACACCTACACAACCTGGAAGAGGTTCGAAGTTGCCTCGACAGAGTGGGACTCAGGCTGAAATGCTCCAAGTATGTTTTCCTGGCACCAGAAGTCGAAGTTTTGGGGAGAAAGATTGCAGCAGACGGCATCAGGCCCACCGTCTCAAAGACAGAGGCCATCAAGAATGCACCCAGACCACAGAATGTGATGGAGCTGCGTTCGTTCCTGGGACTCAACTATTTCGTTAACTTTCTACCCGGGTTGAGCACGTTGTTAGAGCTTTTGCACATGTTGCTACGCAAGGGTGACGACTGGGTTTGGGGCAAATCTCAAAACACAGCCTTTGAGAAAGCCAGGAAACTGCCAAGTTCAAATAAGTTACTTGTACATTATGACCCATGTAAACATTTAGTGCTAGCTTGTGATGCCTAATCGTACAGGGTCGGCTGTGTGTGACAGCAAGCCAAAGTACTGGGCAACCTCCAACCGGTTGCATATGTGTCTAGAAGTCTGTCTAAGGCTGAGAGAGCCTATAGTATGGTCGAGAAAGAGGCGTTAGCATGTGAATATGGGGTTAAGAAAATGCACCAATACCTATTCGGTTTGAGCTTGAAACTGACCACAAGCCGCTCATTTCACTGTTTTCAGAGAGCAAAGGGATAAACACCAATGCTTCATCCCACATCCAAAGATGGGCACTAACATTATCCGCCTATGACTATGTTATCCGCCACAGACCAGGCACTGAAAACTGTGCCGATACTCTCAGCCGGCTAACATTACCCACCACTGGGAATGAAATAGCGCAGCCTGCAGACTTGCTACTGGTCATGGATGCTTTTGAAAGCGAGAAGTCACCCGTCACAGCTCGCCAGATCAGGACTTGGACCAGCCAGGATTCTGTGCTATCATTAGTAAAGAGTTGTGTCATGTATTCAACTGTCATTGTAACCCATGTATAAACTGACCTAAGTTGTACACCGTGAGAATACTGACCACGAGGTGGTGAACTTGTGGGAGACACTCCTAACCTGGACTTTCAGGTATAAAAGGGGAAGCTCCAACCACTTTCTTCACTTCAGTGCTGACTAATAAAGGTTACTGGTCACAGAGTGACCTTCTCTCAAGTATAGGCCGTATATACCGTATAGTAAGGATATATTAAGTTGCGTCCTAAATGGGAACTGGTCGGCCGTTCCCAGGGAAATGCAAGATGAAATTAAGCCGTTTCACTGTCACAAAGATGAAATGTCCATCCAGTTGGATTGTCTCTTATGGGGTAATTGCGTGGTTTTGCCAAAAAAAGGCAGGGAAACATTTATATGTGACTTACACAGTACCCACCCAGGCATTGTCATGATGAAGGCAATTGCCAGGTCGCATGTTCGGTGGCCCAGCATTGACTCGAACTTGGAGTCATGCGTGCATCAGTGCAACACTTGCTCGCAACTAAGCAATAAACCAAAGGAGGCTCCACTGAGTCTGTGGTCATGGCCCTCCAATCCGTGGTCCAGGATCCACATAGATTTTGCCAGCCCCTTTCTCGGAAAGATGTTTTTAGTAGTAGTGGACGCTTGCTCCAAATGGATTGAATGCGTAATCATGTCTTCCAGCATGTCCACAGCCATTATTGAAAGCCTCCGGGCCATGTTCACCACCCATGGCTTGCCCGACATCCTTGTCAGTGACAATGGACCGTGTTTCACCAGTTCAGAATTCAACGAGTTTATGACCCGCAATGGCATCAAGCATGTCAGGTCTGCTCCGTTTAAGTCCGCGTCTAACGGTCAAGCAGAGCGGGCAGTCCAAATAATCAAGCAGAGCATGAAACGCGTGACGGATGGCTCCCTGCAGACCCGCTTGTCTCGCATTCTGCTCAGTTACCTACCCGACCCCACTCGCTTACCGGGGTTTCCCCGGTAGAATTGTTAATGAAGAGAGTCCTCAAAACCAGGCTCTCCCTAGTCCACCCAGATCTTAATGATCACGTGGAAACCCGGTGACACTGGCAGAACATGTACTACAATCACGCAGCTGTTTCACGTGACATTGATGTTAACGACCCTGTGTTTGTCCTGAATTACAGTCATGGTCCCAAGTGGGTTGCTGGCACTGTTTTAGCCAAGGAAGGGAATAGGGTGTTTATAATCAAACTGTTAAATGGCCAAACGTGCAGAAAGCATTTAGATCAGACCAAATTGCGATTTACTGACAACCAAGAACAACTCGAAGAGGACATCACCATCGACGATCCACCAACACACACCCAACCAGCAATCGACCTCGCTGTCAATCACGAGGATGAACCCGCCATTCCTGACAGTCCGGTCAGACCAGCCGTGGTGCAGTGCAGCAATGGACCGGCCAACTCAGAGACCAGGGTTTGAACCTAGATGATCAACCAGGGAGTGAAGGGCTCCGGATCGCCTCAACTTGTACTGAAGACTTTCGGGGGGAGGGCGGTGGGGGTGGAGTGATGTTATGTATGCAACGATGTAATGCTTGCAATCAGAGGGCGCGACTGTTGGAGTCCTAATGGTCAACTGCACACACGTGCAGGGCCGGTATAAAAGGTTGGCTGCCATGTTGTTTAGGCACTCTGGAGTTGTAATAAAGAAGACTAAGGTCACACTAAGTTTAGCTCACAGTACTCAGCCTCATGGAGTTCTTGTATACCTGACACACACCATCTCCCGATAATATTAGTGCGAGGGAGACTGCAAGTAGAGCCCCCATGACTGAGCAAGTGGTCTGAGCAGAAGCCTTTAATGAGAATAAAGGCATTCTCCACTTGCAGCAACACCCCCTATGACCTCAGCAACTTTAAGCAATTCTAGAAAGCTCCAAACAGTTGCAAAACCTTAGACCAAACCATTGAACTGAAAAAGCATGTCAGCTGCAGGTTGTTGATGATCCCTTTAAATAGCGCTGCTGGGAGCGTCTTCCTGCTGCTAAACATTTGGTCAGCTGGTCATGCATGATTAGGAGAGAGTGTTAAATGGAGCAGCGACATCCAAAATGGCAGATTGTGCAATGCTGATTTGACGCACATTCTTTGATATCACGATCTGCCTCATCTAAAGATCTGGAGCGAGCGCTGACAACGGCAGTGCCATTGACCTTCCCAAAATGGCAACTGTCACATGACCCACCAGAAGTGAGTCGGACGCCAGTTTTTCTTCAAAACAGGCCTTAACAGCCAGCGCTAAACCCCCAAATCTCTCAGGCACAGTCTTAAATCTATTAGAACAATTCCGACAAATTGTTTGCACTGTTTAATTTAACAATGAATTGTTCCCATTTTACCCTCATGATATCGTATCAACTGCATTTTCTTGCAAGTATGTGGTTAAGTGCTTGATGTGCTATAACAAGATTTACTGCATATTGATTTACTTTTATATCTTTGTACCTTCAGTTTCACAGCTCCCCAGGGTTAAAATTATGTTGAACTGCTCACTGTAGAACTGTTTACATTCCTGATAAAGTTGGCCTGCTTCATATGGACCTCAATTGTGCCATATTTGCCCATTACTGTGTTAAGTGTCATTAAACACGCTACTATCATTATATATGCCCTTAGCAAAGCATTTGCTACAAAAAAAAGGATTAAAGTACCTGGTCCAGTATGAATCTCAAACTACTACTACTTGCTTGACAAATTTTTCATACCATAAATGTATTCTATACAAAACTCAGGAAACTTTCATTTAACAATAAAAGCTGGTAGAGAAATAACATTTACCAAATGGGACTTGCTGAGATAACCTTCTGGGGCTCATCATTCCACCACGTGTACTATTTTCAGACCAGTACCTAGTCTGCTGCTAACAAACCAATTTTAGCTTCACACTGTTCTCTAGCCAGGGAAAAAGGAACAATGCTGACTGATATTCAGTTACATTTTCCTGTTCAATAGCAGTAGTGACAGTTTTAAATGTTCAAGTTTGCTTTGCACCAGTCCAGTTATATTACAGTCACTGAAGCTAAAGCTGTGCAAGGCTAACTCCACCGGGTGATCGAATACTGATGTTTGCTATCTACAATCGATATCCAGCATAACATTGTCAATACAGACCATCTTAGTCTGCCACTTTAACTCAACAGAATCACAGATGCAGTACCAGCATTTGAACTGACCATGGTGGTGGTGGAGCGGGGAGGGCAGGGTGAGACATGCCCACTTATTTTTGAACCGCAACATATACGCACACAGATCTAGCCAAGATGTTGTTTTTTTAATCAATAAGACATCATATGAGGCAGATGCTGTCTATTTCCTCCTACATTTCTTCCATAGCGGTTGTCTACTACAACTTGCCGTACACCAGATGGTGATCATCAGCAAATTGTTGATAGTTCCCTCAATTCCAGAATCCAGGGGGCCGAAATTCAGGGTCTCAAAGAAACCCATTAATGCCCATTTATGGCAGCCATTTCTAAATATCGAATGGCCGGAGCTTTGGGGTTAACAGGCCGACCCAACCTAAATTCAGGTCGGGGATTTTCGGCCTGGACCCCATCCAGCCCGAGTGGTTGCACCACCAATAAAACAATAAAAAAGCAATAAAAATACTTACCCATCGATTTTCACCTGAGTCCCTTGATCCCCCGCAATGCGGTGCCCCCAGTTTTTCTTCCTTGCCAATCGGCCGGTAAAATACTGCCCCCGGGTTCGGCCAGGCCACCAATGGGCAGCTTGGCACCCCCTCTTGGGTGCCAGACCACTGGCCCAGCCGAAACCCTCCCTGGTGGCCCAGTGGCCAAAGTTAAAAAATTATAGATTCTCTCCCCTTTAACAGAGGGCAGAGAGCATGGTGACGCGCATGCGCTGTGACGTCACCACAACTCCACTGCTGATTGACAGCAGTGGAAGCCCCGAGCGACCCATTTTCACTCAGTCAGCCTGGCTTTGAATCTAAGGTCCGCCTAATTATGATCCATTTCCTGCAGTACTTTGAAAAAATTTCAAAGTTCTGAAAATGGATCTAATTTCCGTACCAGGGGTTCCAGCAGTAAGTACCACTCTAAAATTCATAGGTGCACCAGCTTTCTGGTGTATTTTAATTTCGGCCCCCAGATCTTTTATACAAATGGTAAGTAATAATACCAGAACATAGATACATGTGGAAAATCATCTGCTATATATTTTCAGTTTGAGAAACTTCCTTTTGCCTCTACAATTTATTTTCCTTTCCCCAACCATCCCTGCAACTACATTCCTCTTTCCCATATAAACCACAGACTTTGCATTTCCTTTATCTATCCAGTTATATTTTCCAATAAACTTTGTATGGTTGGTCAAGCACCACCTGGCCTTTAAAAATCTGTCTGGATTGGCCCAGGTTAGTTCAGGTTTTTCCAAATGCTGAGCTTTAGAACTGACAACAAACCATTCAGCATTTCAAGTTAGATGTATTAAAAACTGGGGTGGGGGCGGGGCAGGGGGAAGGGCGAGAGAGTGGTGGTTGTCCGTAAAATGGATCAACCAACAAATATTAGTAAGAGGGGAATGCATTTGTGTTAGTACTATAAACAGTACAATCATCTGGGCCTGGGAGACAATGTGCCTACGTATACATTACAGAAAGTCAGAGCACTTTATACATTCTTCACCGATACAAGTGGGACGGATACAACCGAGCATTTAAATATTACACTTACATGATTGATCCCTCAAAAATATCAGTGTAGTGTGAGAAATCAGAAAGTAGACAACTCATTTGCAAAAGTTATGATTTTAATTTGTCAGTGATGGCATTCCAGCAGCTTACGCAAACCTTGAAGAAACATAGAAAATAGGTGCAGGAGTAGGCTATTCGGCCCTTCGATCCTGCACCACCATTCAATAAGATCATGGATGATCATTCACCTCAGTACCCCGGCTCCTGCTTTCTTTCCATACCCTTTGATCCCTTTAGCCGTAAGGACCATATC
This sequence comes from Pristiophorus japonicus, assembly GCF_044704955.1. Classification (NCBI taxonomy): domain Eukaryota; kingdom Metazoa; phylum Chordata; class Chondrichthyes; family Pristiophoridae; genus Pristiophorus; species Pristiophorus japonicus. Next base: position 102,765,812 of record NC_091978.1, on the reverse strand, counting down.
CAACTTCCTCTTGAATATATCTAACGAACTGGCAACAACAAATCTCTGCGGTAGAGAATTCCAGGGGTTAACAACTCTCTGAGTGAAGAAATTTCCCCTCATCTCGGTCCTAAATGGCTTACCCATTATCCTTAGACTGTGACCTCTAGTTCTGGACTTCCCCAACATCGGGAACATTCTTCCTGCATTTAACCTGTCCAGTCCCGTCAGAATTTTATATGTTTCTATGAGATCCCCTCTCATTCTTCTAAATTCCAGTGAATACAGACCCAGTCGATCCAGTCTCTCCTCATATGTCAGTCCCGCCATCCCGGGAATCAGTCTGGTGAACCTTCGCTGCACTCCCTCAATAGCAAGAACGTCCTTCCTCAGATTAGGAGACCAAAACTGAACACAATATTCCAGGTGAGGCCTCACCAAGGCCCTGTACAACTGCAGTAAGACCTCCCTGCTCCTATACTCAAATCCCCTAGCTATGAGGGCCAACATTCCATTTGCCTTCCCCTTCCAGAATGCGCTGCATCCTTGGCCCTTGCACCAGGGAGGCAACATACATAGAAACATAGAAACATAGAAAATATATGCAGGAGTAGGCCATTCGGCTCTTCTAGCCTGCACCGCCATTCAATGAGTTCATGGCTGAACATGCAACTTCAGTACCCCATTCCTGCTTTCTCGCAATACCCCTTGATCCCCCGAGTAGTAAGGACTACATCTAACTCCTTTTTGAATATATTTAGTGAATTGGCCTCAACAACTTTCTGTGGTAGAGAATACCACAGGTTCACCATTCTCTGGGTGAAGAAGTTTCTCCTCATCTTGGTCCTAAATGGCTTACCCCTTATCCTTAGACTGTGACCCCTGGTTCTGGACTTCCCCAACATTGGGAACATTCTTCCTGCATCTAACCTGTCTAAACCCATCAGAATTTTAAACGTTTCTATGAGGTCCCCTCTCATTCTTCTGAACTCCAGTGAATACAAGCCCAGTTGATCCAGTCTTTCTTGATAGGTCAGTCCCGCCATCCCGGGAATCAGTCTGGTGAACCTTTGCTGTACTCCCTCAACAGCAAGAATGTCCTTCCTCAGGTTAGGAGACCAAAACTGTACACAATACTCCAGGTGTGGCCTCACCAAGGCCCTGTACAACTGTAGCAACACCTCCCTGCCCCTGTACTCAAATCCCCTCGCTATGAAGGCCAACATGCCATTTGCTTTCTTAATCGCCTGCTGTACCTGCATGTCAACCTTCAATGACTGATGTACCATGACACCCAGGTCTCACTGCACCTCCCCTTTTCCTAATCTGTCACCATTCAGATAATAGTATTTCTCTCTGTTTTTAACCACCAAAGTGGATAACCTCACATTTATCCATATTTACTTCATCTGCCATGCATTTTCCCACTCACCTAACCTATCCAAGTCGCTCTGCAGCCTCATAGCATCCTCCTCGCAGCTCACACTGCCACCCAACTTAGTGTCATCCGCAAATTTGGAGATACTACATTTAATCTACTCGTCTAAATCATTAATGTACAGTGTAAACAGTTGGGGCCCCAGCATAGAACCTTGCGATACCCCACTTGTCACCTCCTGCCATTCTGAAAGGTACCCATTTACTCCTACTCTTTGCTTCCTGTCTGACAACCAGTTCTCAATCCATGTCAGCACACTACCTCCAATCCCATGTGCTTTAACTTTGCACATTAATCTCTTGTGTGGGACCTTGTCGAAAGCCTTCTGAAAGTCCAAATATACCACATCAACTGGTTCTCCCTTGTCCACTCTACTAGAAACATCCTCAAAAAATTCCAGAAGATTTGTCAAGCATGATTTCCCTTTCACAAATCCATGCTGACTTGGACCTATCATGTCACCTCTTTCCAAATGCGCTGCCATGACATCCTTAATAATTGATTCCATCATCTTACCCACTACCGATGTCAGGCTGACCGGTCCATAATTCCCTGTTTTCTCTCTCCCTCCTTTTTTAAAAAGTGGGGTTACATTGGCTACCCTCCACTCGATAGGAACTGATCCAGAGTCAATGGAATGTTGGAAAATGACTGTCAATGCATCCGCTATTTCCAAGGCCACCTCCTTAAGTACTCTGGGATGCAGTCAATCAGGCCCTGGGGATTTATCGGCCTTCAATCCCATCAATTTCCCCAACACAATTTCCCGACTAATAAGGATTTCCCTCAGTTCCTCCTCCTTACTCGACCCTCTGACCCCTTTTATATCCGGAAGGTTGTTTGTGTCCTCCTTAGTGAATACCGAACCAAAGTACTTGTTCAATTGGTCCGCCATTTCTTTGTTCCCCGTTATGACTTCCCCGATTCTGACTGCAGGGGACCTACGTTTGTCTTTACTAACCTTTTTCTCTTTACGTATCTATGGAAACTTTTGCAATCCGTCTTAATGTTCCCTACAAGCTTCTTCTCGTACTCCATTTTCCCTGCCCTAATCAAACCCTTTGTCCTCCTCTGCTGAGTTCTAAATTTCTCCCAGTTCGCTGCTATTTCTGGCCAATTTGTATGCCACTTCCTTGGCTTTAATACTATCCCTGATTTCCCTTGATAGCCACGGTTGAGCCACCTTCCCTTTTTTATTTCTACGCCAGACAGGAATGTACAATTGTTGTAGTTCATCCTCTAAATGTCTGCCACTGCCCATCCACAGTCAACCCCTTAAGTATCATTCGCCAATCTATCCTAGCCAATTCACGCCTCATACCTTCAAAGTTACCCTGCTTTAAGTTCTGGACCATGGTCTCTGAATTAACTGTTTCATTCTCCATCCTAATGCAGAATTCCACCATATTATGGTCACTCTTCCCCAAGGGGCCTCGCACGAGATTGCTAATTAATCCTCTCTCATTACACAAAACCCAGTCTAAGATGGCCTCCCCCCTAGTTGGTTCCTTGACACATTGGTCTAGAAAACCATCCCTTATGCACTCCAGGAAATCCTCCTCCACCGTATTGCTTCCAGTTTGGTTAGCCCAATCTATGTGCATATTAAAGTCACCCATTATAACTGCTGCACCCTTATTGCATGCACCCCTAATTTCCTGTTTGATGCCCTCCCCAACATCACTACTACTGTTTGGAGGTCTGTGCACAAATCCCACTAACGTTTTTTGCCCTTTGGTGTTCTGCAGCTCTACCCATATAGATTTCACATCATCCAAGCTAATGTCCTTCCTAACTATTGCATTAATCTCCTCTTTAACCAACAATGATACCCCACCTCCTTTTCCTTTCATTCTATCCTTCCTGAATGTTGAATACCCCTGGATGTTGAGTTCCCAGCCCTGATCATCCTGGAGCCACGTCTCCGTAATCCCAATCACATTATATTTGTTAACATCTATTTGCACAGTTAATTCATCCACCTTATTACGGATACTCCTTGCATTAAGACACAAAGCCTTCAGGCTTGTTTTTTTAACACCCTTTGTCCTTTCAGAATTTTTCTGTACAGTGGCCCTTTTTGTTCTTTGCCTTGGGTTTCTCTGCCCTCCACCATCCTGGAGTTTCGTCTGCGGCCGCAAAAACGCCTATCTATTCCCCTTACAATAGAATCCCCTATCACCCACTCTTTTTCCTGTCCTCCTGTGCAGCACAGCCACCCCTGGTGCCATGGACTTGGCTGCTGTTGCCTTCCCCTGATGAGTCAACTCCCCCAACAATACCCAAGGTGGTGTATCTGTTTTGGAGGGGGATGATCGCAGGGGATCCCTGCACTACCTTCCTTCCACTGCTCTGCCTGATGGTTCAGTGTAATGTCTGTAAGCTTGTAATGTTTGTAGCTCCACACTGTGGATGTAGACGTATTGTGTACTGCAACTACAGAGTTAATAATTAAACAGAAGCAGCAGGTTCCGGTGACTTCCCAGAGAGCTGCCTGCCATGTTAGAAAGCTGTGTGTGCTTGTACTCTGAATATACCACAGTCACCCATTCCCGATCTGCCTGAGTAACCTTTACCTGCGGTGTGACCAACTCACTAAACGTGCTATTCACAACATCCTCAGCATCGCGGATGCTCCAGAGTGAATCCATGCGCAGCTCCAGTGCCGCAATGCGGTCTGTCAGGAGCTGCAGCTGGATGCACTTCCCGCACATGTAGTCGTCAGTGTCCCTGACTTCCCACATAGCACAGGAGGAGCATGACACAGATCTGGGCTCTCCTGCTATGACTTAACCCTTAAATTACAGCAATGACAAATGTTTCTTACTGCTAAGAAAAAGAAAAAAGATGCAGAAAAAGAAAACTACTCACCACTCAACCAACCAATCACTTACCCTCTTGGCTGTGACGTCACCCTTCAATTCCTTTTTCTTCTTTCTTACTTCTGACCCTGTTGCAGCTAGCTGCTCGCTCCACCACCGACTGCCGCCGATCCCCGGACTCCCGCTGGGCCTTTATAAGCCTCTCCTCGCTCCTCCTCTGGCTGCTCGCTCCACCACCGGCCACCGAAGCCATAGAAATTCGATCGCATTCAAAAAGGGTTCGGTCTCCCACTCCACATGTCTGTTAGTGCTGTCACTAACATTTGTGCTGCCTGCTTATCATGATTCAGGCCTGCAGCATTTTCACCATCCATTGCACACATGTCTGTTTGGGTGACTGGATATCACAGATCTGCGACAATAAAAGGCAACCAGCACCTCTTAAAGGGGTGGTGCACTTTGGCTACAGACAATAGAGAAAGTTTGTAAGGAGAGAAATGGCTAATGAAGTGCATATCAGTCTCCCAGTTTCTCTGATGCTGCCTTGAAGGCCCTGCTGCAGAGTCTTTAAGGTGGGAGATGCTCTCCCACCCCTAGGGGATCAGAACCCAAGGCCATAAGAATACAAGAAATAGGAGCATGAGTAGACCTTCCGGCTCTTCGAGCCTGCTCCGCCATTCAGTACCATCATGTCAGATCTTCTACTTCAACTCCACCTTCCCACACTATTCCCATATCCCTTGATTCCCTTAGTAGCCAAACTATTGAACTTGTCTTGCACATATGCAACAACTGAGCATCCACAGCCCTCTGGGGTAGAGAATTCCAAAGATTCACAACCCTTTGAAATTTCTCCTCATCTTAATCCTAAATGGCCGACCCCTTATTCTGAGTCTGCGACCCCTAGTTCGAGACTCTGAGCCAGGGGAAATATCCTCCCAGCATCTACTCGATCAAGCCCTGGAGGAATTTTATATATTTTATTGAGATCACCTCTCATTCTTCTAAACTCCAGGGAATATAGGCCAAGTCTACTCAATCACTCCTCATGGGACAATCCCCCCATCACAGGAATCAGTCTGGTGAACCTTCGTTGTACTCCCTCGAATGCAAATATATCCTTCCTTAGCTAAGGACACCAAAACTGTGCACAGTACTCCAGGAGTGGTCTCACCAAGGCCCTATATAATTACAGTAAGACTTCTTTACTCTTATACTTCAATCTTTCTGTAATAAAGACTAACTTCCCTAATTACTTGCTGTACCTGCATTTTAACTTTGTGATTTGTGTGCAGGATCCCCAAATCCCTCTGAATAGCCACATTTTCCAATCTATCGCCATTTAAAAAATTCTACTTTTCTATTTTTCCAACCAAAATGGATAAATTCACAGTTGTCCACATTATATTCCATCTGCCCTCCCACTTAACCTGTCTATATCCCTTTGCATCCTCCTCACAACTTATTTTCCAACCTAGTTTGTTATCAGCAGCAGTATTGGATACATTACACTCAGTCCCCTCATCCAAGTCATTGATATAGATTGTAAATAGCCGAGGTCCAAGCACTGATCAATGCTGTTCCCCACTAGTTACAGCGTGCCAAACCAAAAATGACCTGTTTATTCCCATTGTCTGATTTCTGTCCATTAATCAATCCTCCATCCATGCCAATACTTTACCCCAATCCCATGAGTTCAAAATTTTGTTCAATAACCTCTTATGTGGCACCTTTTCAAATGCTTATTGAAAATCCAAATATGTGACAGCCTTCCACCACTAAGGGCAAGAGTTCGCTTGGGGGGCGGGGGGGCGGAGAAAGAAGAGAGAGAGAGAGAGAGAGAGAGAGAGAGAGAGAGAGAGAGAGAGAGAGAGAGAGAGAGAGAGAGAGAGAGAGAGAGAGAGAGCGCGCGCGCGAGCGAGCGAGGGGGGCGAGGAGGGAAGGACTTGCAATTATATATTACCATGCACAACTATCGGACGTCCGAAGGTGCTTTTCAGCCAATGAAGTACTTTTGAAGTGAAGTGTAGTTTGTTGTAATGTAGGAAACGTGCCAGCCAATTTGTGCACATCAAGCTCCCACAAACAGAAATGCGATAAAGACTAGACAATCTGTTTTTTGTGATATTGATTAAGAGATAAATATTGACCAGGACATCAGGAATAATTCCCCTGCCCTTCTTCAAATAGTGCCATGGGATCTTTTACGACCCCTGTGAGAGCAGACGGGGCTTCGGTTTAACGTCTCAGCCGAAAGACAGCAGCTCACTCAGTGCAGCACTCCCTCAGTACTGCACTGGAGTGACAGCCTAGATTTGCGTGCTCAAATCTCTGGAGTGGGACTTGAACCCACAATCTTCTGACTCAGAGGTGAGGGTGCTACCAACTGAGCCACAGCTGCTACTTTAGCTCCCAAGGACATGGCTGCAATGCTGCTAAAAGTTCAATGACCTCAACCCCCTCGAACAAAACGTACTGGCCATCATGAGCAGGGGCATATTTATGGCAGTGACAATGCTGGAAGAGATGTCATAGAAACATAGAAAATAGCTGCAGGAGTAGGCCATCCGGCCCTTCGAGCCTGCACCACCATTCAATAAGATCATGGCTGATCATTCACCTCAGTACCCCGTTCCTGCTTTCTCTCCATACCCCTTGATCCCTTAAGCCGTAAGGGCCATATCTAACTCGCTCTTGAATATATCCAATGAACTGGCATCAACAACTCTCTGCGGTAGGGAATTCCACAGGTTAACAACTCTCTGAGTGAAGAAGTTTCTCCTCATCTCAGTCTTAAATGTCTTACCCCTTATCCTAACACTATGTCCCCTGGTTTTGGACTTCCCCAACATCGGGAACATTCTCACTGCATCTAACCTGTCCCGTCCCGTCAGAATTTTATATGTTTCTATGAGATCCTCGCTCATCCTTCTGAACTCCAGTGAATATAGGCCCAGTCGATCCAGTCTCTCCTCATATGTCAGTCCTGCCATCCCGGGAATCAGTCTGGTGAAGCTTCGTTGCACCCCCTCAATAGCAAGAACGTCCTTCCTCAGATTAGGAGACCAAAACTGAACACAATATTCCAGGTGGGGCCTCACCAAGGCCCTGTACAACTGCAGTAAGACTTCCCTGCTCCTGTACTCAAATCCCCTCGCTATGAAGGCCAACATACCATTTGCCTTCTTCACCGCCTGCTGTACCTGCATGCCAACCTTCAATGACTGATGAATCATGACACCCAGGTCTCGTTGCACCTCCCCTTTTCCGAATCTGCCGCCATTCAAATAATATTCTGCCTTCGTGTTTTTGCCACCAAAGTGGATAACCTCACATTTATCCACATTATACTGCATCTGCCATGCATTTGCCCACACGCCTAACCTGTCCAAATCACCCTGCAGCCTCTTAGCATCTTCCTCACAGCTCACACCGTCACCCAGCTTAGTGTCATCTGCAAACTTGGAGATATTACAGTCAATTCCATCATCCAAATCATTAATATATATTGTAAAGAGCTGGGGTCCCAGCACTAAGCCCTGCGGCATTCCACTAGTCACTGCCTGCCATTCTGAAAAGGACCAGTTAATCCCGACTCTCTGCTTTCTGTCTGCCAACCAGTTCTCTACCCATGTCAGCACATTACCCCCAATACCATGTACTTTGATTTTGCACACAAATCTCTTATGTGGGACCTTGTCCAAAGCCTTTTGAAAGTCCAAATACACCACATCCACTGGTTCTCCCTTGTCCACTCTGCTAGTTGCATCATCAAAAAATTCCAGAAGATTTGTCAAGCATGATTTCCCCTTCATAAATCCATGCCGACTTGGACCAATCCTTTCACTGCTTTCCAAATGCGCTGCTATTTCATCCTTAATGATTGATTCCAACATATTCCTCACTACTGATGTCAGGCTAACGGTCTATAATTACCGGTTTTCTCTCTCCCTTCTTTTTTAAAAAGTGGTGTTACATTAGCAACCCTCCAGTCCATAGGAACTGATCCAGAGTCCATAGACTGTTGGAAAATTATCACCAATGCATCCACTATTTCTAGGGTCACTTCCTTAAGTACTCTGGGATGTAGACTATCAGGACCTGAAGATTTATCAGCCTTCAATCCCGTCAATTTCCCTAACACAATTTCCCGCCTAATAAGGATATCTTTCAGTTTCTCCTTCTCACTCGACCTTCGGACCCCTAGTACATCAGGAAGGTTATTTGTGTCTTCCTTTGTGAAGACAGAACCAAAGTACTTGTTCAATTGGTCTACCATTTCATTGTTCCCCATTATAAATTCACCCGAATCTGACTGCAAGGGACCTAAGTTTGTCTTAACTAATTTTTTTTCTCCTCACATATCTATAGAAGCTTTTGCAGTCATTTATTATGTTTCCGGCAAGCTTCCTCTCGTACTCTATTTCCCCCCTCTTAATTAAACGCAAGGTTTCTTCACACCTTATCCTCTTTTCCCTGATCGCTTCTATCTCACCTACACACTCTATGACAAACTGCAGATGCTTTCACCAGCCACTTCATTCTCTCACTCTCTCTCTCTGTTCTCCCTTTACACTACAAGTTAACACATATCCTCCTTTTTCATTTCAAGTGCTACAGATATGGATATACATGTGCCACATGAGGAAGAGGAGGCCAGTCTTTGTAATGATGCAACGTCACTCACTCTCACCCTTGCAAGCACCAGTTCAGATACTGTCACTATGTGTGCTTTAGAGGCTAGGTTAGATAATGGATCCTCAATGAAAGCTCAGCTCTTCCACCTCCCAAGCTGTAGACATTGTGGAAACACTGGGGACCACTCGGATAAGTAAACGAGCCCACAAGGCATGAACTAAGGGTTTGCACAAGGGTGATTCATGCTTATTTCTGTTAGCCATTAGATACAGATGGAATTGAGTAGTTTGATAAATTTGTTTTTTGATCTAGATTTAGCATTGGTGTTTACATTTGCATTGGTGAGATGTGCTGGGAGCCGGGAGAATCCGGCAGGTAACGTCCCATCGACAAAGGCAGCGAGATGGCCAGAACCACTCAGAAGAGCTCTTGGATGGCGGCCTTGCTGCGCTCCAGGGATGTGATCAGGGCCCAGGAGAGGCATGAGTTCGGGGCCAGAAAAGGCGAGGGCCCAGGGGCAGCACAGGCCAGCCCACACTGCGATATGTGTGCTCACTAGGCCAGTACAGCAGAGCTGGTCTCCAGTGGTCTTGGGTAATCCTTGCCACTGGACCAAGACCTAGCTCTGTCAAGCCCGTGTGGTGGCTGGTTTGCAACGGCCACCACATGTTAAAAATGTCCATGCACAGGCATCTTCCACCCTTCAAGATGTAGTTCTGGACCTGGAATATTAGGTCCTTCATTGAAACACCTGTGAACTCATCCCCTTTTGGCGTAGAAGCAAGTCATCCTTGTTTCGAGGGAATGCCTATGATGATGATGGTGAGGGCAAGACCCATGAAGCTATACTGAAAGAAGGCAATCGGGTGATGGGAGTAAGGACAGTGGTAAGGATTTCACGACTGTTGGTGTACTGCGATTGGAGGGATGGTTTAGGTGACGTGATCTTCGGTGAGCTGCTATCAGAGCGCTTGCAGATAGGGGCACGAGCGGTCAATGCCGCTCTGTTCTTCCTCCTCTTCATGCTTTTCCTCCTTCTACTGCCCAGGTGGTGGTAAGAACTGGTCCCTCATGATGATAAAGTTATGTAGCAGATGACCACTAATCCAATTACCCGGTCGACGGTGCAATGCAAAGCTCCTTCAGAATGGTCAAGACAGAGGAACCTCCCTGATACAGCAGTGGATTGAAAACTGATATATGTTGGTTATGTCGCCTGCTGCAACTTGGAAGGAGCCTGTGGCATAAACGTTAAGAGCCACGGTGACCTTGACAGCTACAGGCAGTGCTATCCATGCTCTGGTGCGTTGCTGCAGCACGTGACATAGATCGGTGATAGTCTCCTTTGTGAAGTGAAGGCAGCCCATACGTAGCTTCTCAGTGAAGTTTTTTTGATTTGTTCACGTGATGTAGGCATCACTGGCAAGGCCAGCATTTATTGCCTATCCCTAATTGCCCTTGAGAAGGTGGTGGTGGTGAACCTCCTTCTTGAACTGCTGCAGTCCATACGGTGAAGATACTCCCAGAGTGCTGTTCAGGAGCGAGTTCCAGGATTTTCACCCAATGACAATGAAGGAACGGCAATATATTTCCAAGTCAGGATGGTGTGTTGCCCTTGTATTTCTAGGTGGTAGAAGTCACGGGTTTGGGGGGTGCTGTCAACGAAACACTGGCAAGTTGCTGCAATGCATCTTGTGGATGGTACACACTGCAGCCACGGTATGCCGGTGGTGGAGGGAGTGAATGTTTAAGGTGGTAGATGGGGATGATTTTGTCCTGGACGGTGTTGAGCTTCTTGACTGTTGTTGGAGCTGCACTCATCCAGGCAAGTGGAGAGTATTTTATCACAGTCATGACTTGTGCCTTGTAGATGATGGAAAGGCTTTGGGGAGTCAGGAAGCGAGATACTGGCCACAGAATACCCAGCCTCAATGGTGACCCTCCCAGGATGTTGATGGTGGGGGATTCAGCAATAGTAAATGAATGTCAAGAGGTGGTGGTTAGACGGTCTCTTGTTGGAGGTAGTCATTGCCTGGCACTTGTGTGGCGCGAATGTTCCTTGCCACTCATCAGCCCAAGCCTGAATGTCGTCCAGGTCTTGCTGCAGGTGGGCATGTACTGATTCATTATCTGAGGAGTTGTGAATGGAACTGAACACTCTGCAATCATCAGCGAACATCCCCACTTCTGACTCTGTGATAAGGGGTAGATCATTGTTGATGCAGCTGAAGATGGTTGGGCCTAAGACACTGCCCTGAAGAACACATGCAGTGATATTCTGGGCTGAGATGATTGGCCTCCAACAACCACTTTCCTTTGTGCTAGATATGACATGAGCCAATGGGAAGTATTCCTCCAATTCCCAGTGACTTCAATTTTACTAAGGCGCCTTGATGCCACACTCGGTCATATTCTGCCTTGATGTCAAGTGCAGTCAGTCACCTCATCTTTGTAATTCAGCTCTTTTGTTCATGTTTGGACCAGTGCAAGACAAGTGCTCTTGAAGACCCACTGTGGGTTTGGCCTCTTGCACAGTGCCCTCCTCCTCTTCCTCCCTCTTCTTCCAACAGCACCTGCACTTGCCTGTTTTCCTTGCTGTTATCCCTTGTCCTCCAGACCCGAAGTCAACCGCACCCATGACTGCAGTCAAACTGTTTATAAGGCAGCCAGAAACAGTGCAACATCAGCAAATCTTTCTTCTCAGCCATCAGAATTAACTATCCAGAGTCAGAAAACAGGCAAAAAGACAGAGTTAACCAGCAGCCTGAAATGACAAACCAACAACTAATCTGTAATTATTGCATCTATAATTCCGGCCTGTTCGTGCTGTGTGTTGCTGGACGAGTGGCACTGGGCCACACAAAAAAAAATCTGAAAAGGATCCTCGAATAAGCTTAGAACGATATATACACACACAAGTGATTCATGTTATGTGCTCCGGAAGCCTACAGAAAAGCCCGATTCAATTCTGCCTGCCATATTGGAGGTATACATGCCGGTTTAGTGGCCAAAAAATGAGTGCGACATGATTGAATTTCTACACCAAAGTCTATTGAGCAGATGTGACAATTAAACAAGTAGTTATGTATGGATTTCCTTTTACAATTCCACCACAAAGTTGCGTGCATCTTTGTTTCCCGTTAGCTAATATAAAAAGAGGGGCTAAATTAGATAGCCCCAAAAACAGGCACAGCGAGCATGATGTGGAATTACCTTGCGCCTGTTGTATGTATTTCAGGCGTCATGGCATCTTCCTGCTGCCTGCTCATTTACATGATATCTGCGGGCAACCACCGCTAAACACGCGGTTGATTGGCTGCATGCATCAGCAGGGGCCCCAAAATTGATGCATGCTAGCACTACTTAAAGCTACCCTGTACTACTTAAAGCTAGCCTGCACCTCTTAAAGAGGAAGTGCATTGTGGCTGGAGCAGGTGCTGGGAGTCCTGTGTGAACTGAATCTGATCTGGGAAAGACAGAAGAATGGCTGAACATGGGAAAGAGCGGGCACCCAGATTTTACGACGTTGCACTGGAGGTCTTGGTGAAGGAGTTGGAAAGGACGAGAGACATCCTATATCCACAGGATATCCTCCAGACACTGGGTGAATAGGCAGCGGGAGCAGATGCAGATGCCATGGAGGTCAATGCCAGGAGTCTAGCCCCGAGGACCTGAATGCAGTGTGGCAAGAGGTTTAATGGTCAAAGTCAGTGAATGCATCTTCAAACGCCTTATCCTGCAGGAGAAGACGGCGCGCAACCAAAGGCAGTAAGAACTAACCAGATGGGGAGCGGTGCTCCTGCATACTCTACCTCCCATGGAATAGACAGTGCTGGCCATTATCGAAGGGCCATTGCTGAGGGCGTGGCCAGAGGCGGGCTGAAACCATTGAAGGTGACGGTATCCTCATATTTAATCCTACTTACATCCCACTTCCTCCTCATCCCACAATCTCTTCTGAGTTACAAGCTGCAGATGGTGTAAACATGTGCCTCTTACTTTCCCGTCTCCCCTCCCCTCACCACCCACAACCTTACCCTTGTGCCTTTTTCCTTTCAGATACCAAAGAAATGCAATCTGGCCAGGAGGAACACCAAGAAGAGAGTGATGATGAAAACACACGATTACTTGATTTTACACTCACAGCCACCAGCTCAGATATTGACACTGCACGTATCTTCGAGGATAGGTTAGAGGCAGAATCTGCACGTGATTAGATACCGAGCACAAGTGGACAACAGTCAGGGCAGGGGGAAAGGATAGCGCAGATCTTATCCACAGTTCGCCACAGAGCGAGATTGCACACGAGTTCTGGGGTAGAAGACTCAGATGAGGACTTCGATGGGGCAGGCTACAGAAAGCGGCTATACACAACAAAATGCTTGGTGCACTGGGATGCCTACATTCAATGTCAAGGAGCATGGAGGACTCCGCCACCAACTTGGCACTGGGCTTTGCTCAGAGCTTGGAGCCCATCCTTTCCAGCATGGAATTGGTGGCCAACTCCATTAACACACTTGTGTACCCAACCATGATGCAGCATCTGGCGACCGATGTCTCAGCTTCCATTGCAGCACAAGCAGCTTCCACTAAACATCTGAGTGCTGCAGTGGAAGTTCAGACTGCTGCCACTGTGGATGCATTTACTAGTGTGGAAAGGAGCTTGCAGGGTGTCACATCAGTCAGGCAATCTGTCTTCCAATAGATTACTAGGATTCCTGCGGCACCGCCCCGGGAGGAGTGCCAGTGGTACCATGGAGCACGAGGCTGCTGTCATCTCTCGGGATGACAGATTTCATCTTCCGACCCCTGTCACTCCGCAAGTGGCCTTGCTCTTGCCTGTCAACCAGCCAGCTCAGACTGCTGCCACCCATGCCGAGATGGTGCAGTCTGAAGCCAGGCCTTCAAGGCGCAGAGCTGCTTGAAGTCATCCAAGGCCATCTGCTATCTGTCCTATATGTGACTTCAGACCCACAGCAATGTGGTTGACTCTTAATTGCCCTCTGAAATGGTCTAACAAGCCACTCAATTTAGGGATGGGCAATAAATGTTGGTTTTGCCAGCGACGCGCACATCCTGAAAACAATTTTTTTTTTTTTAAATTGTTCCTCACTGAGGTTCAGGTAGGATAATTGCTCCCTGAATACCCTGGGCAGATTTGGCCTCTTTCTGAGAGCCCTTCCAACAGGTTGTCCTGCTCTGTATGGCCTCTGTTCATTTTCCCAGTCATTCTCTATTTCAAGAGGAAAGCCTACTAGTGTCTGGGAGCAAAAGGTTTGTGTCCTTTTCACCCTCCTCTGTAAACTAAATAGCAAGCTGAATGTTTAATAGCCGCAATTAATGATACATGAAACATCCTATGCATTATGTGCATGATACATGAGAACAGGATCAGGATTTGCTGTATTGCCAGCATCTTCCCCCAGTAGAAAAGTCTGTGTTGACACATGACAGACAGTTATAAAGGTGATGTACAAGACACATCTAAAAATCAGTGCTTTCCAGGTGGGGTGGAGGGTGGGGGGAGAATATAGTTTTTTTTTTAAAAAAGAAAAAAGTAAATTTAAGTTTTTTTTAATGAATCAGTGATATTTCAAAGAGCCATATCATTGTATTGCATCTACATTTACAAGACAGAAGAATATCTCTACCAACTAAACCCTAGTGGTAACAATCCTCTTTTAATGATAATTAAAATGTACTTCATTTCAACATTAAAGGATTCATTGTCACTGGAATTAGAATTGCAAACCACGGACGCCTGTTTCATATAAATTGAACATCACTTAATTTATCCTGGATCCTCAGGACAGCTCTTTTGCTTGTGGGAGGAAGAGAAATTATTAAGGAATCAATTCCCTAACCAGCTGGATTGTGTTTCCACATTTGGCATTGTGCCATGCCACAGGTGGACTGAAAAAGATAGGTACAGTCTGTTAAATTCATCCCCACTATCCTGGCAGTAGAACAGGATCTGTTTTTCAAACAGATTTTTAGTTGGCAGATTGCAATAACCGATTTGCCCGCCAACAATATTTTGCAGCTCTCTCAAATAGATCTGCATGAACATGACAGTGCAACTTGATTTAACATCCTAGTAATTCTCTACAATAAATGAAATTAGCTATGTCACATAAAACAATTACAATCTATAGTTAATATACAATAAAAACCTTTATTTTGAAAAGCCCAAGAAACACAAAAAGAAAATGGGCCTGAATTCGCAGTCAGTATGACAGCATACTCATACCGCCTTGAAAATTGACCGCAAGTTCGTGATTTCCGCTCACGCTTGTGCATGCACTAAATCCTAAGGTTACGATGTGTCAAATTCCAACAAGACAGATCATCCTCTGCGACTGTCAAGTCCTTATTTGAAATGATGTGCTGGCGTAGAGTTGGGCTAATGGCCCACCAGCTGCGCATCAATTGTGCTGGAAAACTTTACGGCTGGTGCAAAGAGAAGCAGGAGCCTGTTTGCGCAGTGTATGGGTGGAGGAGGGTGTGGGGGGGCGGATGGAGGGCTAGAGCGAATTGCAATTTCAGGGCCATACTAATTAAAAGCTATCAGGTTAAAGAAATTAACAGGCAGCTGTAAAGGCTCAGTTTGAAGGATGATATTGTTTTAATCTTTTTTTAAAATCTCGTTTCAAATTTGACAATCAACCAAAAAACTATATTGCCAGTTTTAAAAACCATCAATCTACTTTCATTGACAAATAGGTTTGATTGTCACAATTCTCAGGTGGCAGAGCTTTGCGTTCGTGCATTATTTATATTAATAATATTTTCATGTTTATGGTGTCAAAATAGATTTCAAATTTTTGTCAAGTCATTTACAGATATATGGATATGTATTGATGTAAGCTTGCAAGAAAGACTGGATTCCAATTGACTTGTGCCTTCCTTTAAAGAGTGTTAGCCAAACAGAGCTTTCTAAGTTTCCTGATTGGTTAGTGAAAGGAGCACTACCCCACTTGATCCCAGGTACGCTTACTCACAACGTACACCCCTGGGATCCATGTGGCATTCATCATCATCATCATCATAGGCAGTCCCTCGGAATCGAGGAAGAAATGCTTCCACTCTAAAAATGAGTCCTTAGGTGGCTGAACAGTCCAATACGAGAATCACAGTCCCTGTCACAGGTGGGACAGATAGTCATCGAGTGAAAGGGTGGGTGGTACTGGTTTGCCGTACTCTCTTTCTGCTACCTGCGCTTCATTTCTGCATGCTCTTGGCGATGAGACTCGAGGTGCTCAGCACCCTTCCTTCTCTTAGGGCGGTCTTTGGCCAGGGACTCCCAGGTTTCAGTGGGGATGTTGCACTTTATCAGGGAGGCTTGGAGGGTGTCCTTCTAACGTTTCCTCTGCCCACCTTTGGCTCGTTTGCCATGAAGAAGTTCCGAGTAGAGCACTTGCTTTGGGAATCTCGTGTCTGGCATGCGAACAATGTGGCCTGCCCAGCAGAGCTGATCAACTGTGGTCAGTGCTTCAATGCTGGGAATGTTGGCTTGGTCGAAAACGGCAACGTTGGTGCGTCTGTCCTCCCAGGGGATTTTCAGGATCTTGCGGAGACATCGTTGGTGGTATTTCTCCAGCGACTTGACGTGTCTGCTGTACATGGTCCATATCTCAGAGCCATACAGGAGGGCGGGTATTAATACAGCCTCTCCTCCTCGGCGGCGATTGGCCTCTCCTCCTCTTCCTTCAAATGCGGCTGGGCCTCACTTCCTCAACGGTGATCGGGCCTCCTCCCCTTCAGCGACGACTGGGCCTCTCCTTCCCCATGTGGTGCTGCGCACAACTCTGCGGCATTTCACAGCAAGCTTTCGTTTGGGGCTTTGCACCAGGAAAGTGCAGATTTCATCAGAGATCGGCGGTGTACTCCTTAGCTACACCGCCGATTGCAATTTCGGGGCCAATACATCAGTGAACGGGGCGTGGGGCACCTTTCAAACCAACCATCATAGTTTAGATTACATACATAACATAAGAACATAAGAAATAAGTGCAGATGTAGGCCATCTGGCCCCTCGAGCCTGCTCCACCATTTAATAAGATCATGGCTGATCTGATCTTGGGCTCAACTCCACTTCTCTGCCTACTCCCTATAACCATTTACTCCCTTACCATTCAAAAATCTGTCTAGTCTCCATCTTAAATATATTCAATGACCCAGCCTCCACAGCTCTCTGGGGCAGAGAATTCCACAGATTTAGGACCCTCAGAGAAGAAATTCCTCCTCACCTCAGTTCTAAATGGGCGACCTCTTATTCTGAAACTATGCCCCCTAGTTCTAGATTCCCCTAGGAGGGGATACATCGTTTCTGCATCCACCTTGTCGAGCCCCCTCGGTATCTTATATGTTTCAATAAGATCATCTCTCATTCTTCTAAACTCCAAAGAGTATAGGCCCAACCTGCTCAACCTTTCTTCATAAGTCAATCCCGTCATCTCAGGAATCAACCTTGTAAACCTTCTCTGAACTGCCTCCAATGCAAGTATATCCCGCCTTAAATAAGGAGACCTAAACTATACGCCGTACTCCAGGTGTAGTCTCATCAATATCCTGTATAGTTGTAGCAAAACTTCCCAGCTTTTATACTCCATCCCCCTTGCAATAAAGGCCAACATTCCATTTGCCTTTCTGATTACTTGCTGTACCTGCATACTAATGTTTTGTGTTTCATGCACCAGGACCCCCAAGTCCCTCTGTATTGCAGCATTTTGTAATCTCTTTGCATTGAAATAATAATTAGCTTTTTTATTTTTCCTGCCAAAGTGGATAATGTCACACTTTCCCGCATTATACCCCATCTACAAATCTTTGCCCACTCACTTAACTTGTCTATATCCCTTTACAGATTCTTTGTATTCTCCTCATAACTTGCTTTCTCACCCATCTTTGTATCATCAGCAAACTTGGCTACATTACACTCGTCATCCAAGTCATTAATATTTCTAAATAGTTGAGGCCCCAGCACCGATCCCTATGGCACCCCACGATTTACCATTTGCCAACCGGAAAATGACCCATTTATCCCGACTCTGTTTTCTGTTAGCCAGTCCGCTGTCCATGCTAATATATTACCCCCAACCCCATGAGTTTTTATCTTCGACAGTAACCTTTTATATGGTACCTTATCAAATGCCTTCTGAAAATCCAAATACACCACATCCATTGGTTCCCCTTTATCCATCCTGCTCATTACATCCTCAAAGAACTCCAGCAAATTTGTCAAACATGATTTCCCTTTCATAAAACCATGCTGACTCTGCTTGACTGTGTTATGCTTTTCCAAATGTCCTGTTACTGCTTCCTTAATAATGGACTCTAGCATTTTCCCAATAACAGATGTTAGGCTAACTGGTCTATAGTTCCCTGCTTTCTGTCTGACTCCTTTTTTAAATAGGGGCATTATATTTGCGGTTTTCCAATCCGCTGGGACCTTTCCAGAATCCAGGGAACTTTGGTAGATTATAACCAATGCATTCACTATCTCTGCAGTCACTCCTTTTAACATCTATGTAATGGCTATCAGACCATACCCATTTATAACTATTTGTGCCGTCAACTCATCTATCTTGTTACGAATGCTGCGTGCATTCAGAAAAAGAGCTTTTAATTTTGTCGTTTTACCTTTTTTCCCTGCTTTGACCCCACTTTCTGATACAATCTTATTTTTATACATTCTGTCCCTTCCTATCACACTCTGGTTATCCTTTCCTCCATCGCTACCCTGCTCTATTGCCTTCTCCTTTCTCTTTGACTTTTTAAATTTCGACTCATCTGAGCACCGCCCCCCCCCCCCCCCGCCCCCCACTATTTAGTTTAAAGCCCTCATACAGATGCCAATCAGTGACGGTTGAGGTTACTGCGGGCCCCAAGGGACAGTAAACTGCCATGCTCAACTTAGATCTCCCAGACTGTCATACAGCAAAACAAGAGTTTGTATTTATATATAGTGAAACGTCCCAAGGCGCTTCACAGGAGTATTATCAAATAAAAATTTGACACCGAGCCGCACAAGTAGAAATTACACAGCTTGGTCAAAGAGCTATGTTTTAAGGAGCGTCTTGAAGGAGGAACGAGAGGTAGAGCAGCGGAGAGATTTAGCAGAGAATTCCAGAGCTTAGGGCCTAGGTAACAGAAGACACGGCCACCAATGGTTGAGCGATTATAATCAGGATTGCTCAAGAGAGGAGAATTAGAGGAGCGCAGACATCTCGGGGGTTTGTGGGGCTGGAAGAGATTAGAGATAGGGAGGGGCGAGGCCATGGAGGGATTTGAAAATAAAGAATGAGAATTTTGAAATCAAAGCATTGTTTAACCAGAAGCCAATGTAGGTCAGCGAGCACAGAGGTAATGGGTGAGCGGGACTCGACGCGAGTTAGGACACGGCAGCCGAGTTTTGGATCACCTCTAGTTTACGTCGGGTAGAATGTGGGAGGCCAGCCAGGAGTGGGTTGGAATAGTCAAGTCTAAAGGTAAGAAAGGCATTGCTGAGCGCTCCAGCAGCAGCTGAGTTGAGGCAAGGGCGGAGACGGGCAATGTTATAGAGGTGGAAATAGGCTGTTTTAGTTATGCTGAAAATATGTGGTCGAGAGCTCATTTTAGGATCAAATATGACACCAAGGTTGCTAACAGTCTGATTCAGACTCAGACAGAAGCTGGGGAGAGGGATGGAATCAGTGGTTAGGGAATGGAGCGTGTGGCGGGGACTGAAAACAGTGGCTTCGGTCTTCCCAATATTCAATTGGAGAAAATTTCTGCTCGTCCAGAACTGGATGTCAGACATGCAGTCTGACAATTTAGAGACTGTGGAGGGGTCGACAGGAGTGGTTGTGAGGTAGAGCTGGGTATCATCAGCGTACATGTGGAAACTGATGCTGTGTTTCCAGATTATGTCACCAAGGGGCAACATGTCGATGAGAAATAGGAGGGGGCCAAGGATAGAACCTTGGTGACACCAGAGGTAACAATGCGGGGATGGGAAGAGAGGCCATTGCCGGTGATTCTCTGGCTACGATTAGATAGATAAAAATGGAACCAGGTGAGTGCAGTCCCACCCAGCTGGGAGACGGTGGAGAGGCGTTGGAGAAGGACAGAGTGGTCAACCGTGTCAAAGGCTGCAGACAAGTCAAGAAGGACGAGGGAGGGATAGTTTGCCATTGTCACAGTCACAAAGGGTAGCTGCAGATAGCAAAATCCAGGGCCTCAGTGAATATATGAAGTGAAATATTTATTCTGAATAATGCTTAACCAAATTGACAGCTACAGTTTAACCAACATGAGGATTGTTTTTGCATCATCGTTGGCAAGAACTAAAAGCACAGTTAGATTGCAAAGTGCAATCTCATAACCATTAGTCAAGGTTTACAGTGGTGGTATAAACTGCAGTCACACAGACATTCAGAGACGTAGGTTTTTCAGCAATTCTGAAACCAATTCCCAGTTGCTGGACACGGATATAGTATAGCCATCAGGTGATGACACAGGACAGTTGACATGAGCATCAAACCAAATGCAATCAATCATTAAGTGGAAATCGATGTTTGACATTTTTGCTCAACCAAAAACTACTCGGCAGCGCTCCCCTTAGGCCTAACATCAAGCGACAGTACATTCTTCCGATATTCTGCTGTAACTCTGAACTATGGAAAACACAACTTTTACAGCCACTTGGAATTTGTATTCAGTAGGATTCCCTCAACCGCCAGGAGTTTCATTCATCCCACTACAGTGTGCCACTAAGCCATACTGCTGATTCACCTTTAGATTCATACTGCGCTTTTGCAGTCATGTTAAAATGAGTGTGTTTGGCAAACAACAAGGAGTACTATAAAAGACTGCAAGAGGGCAGAGGGGTTTGGGGAATGGACATATAGGTTACAAAGATTTTTTGGAAAATTGCAGTGAGAGCCTCCACAACAACTTGCATTTACATAGCACCTTTACCATAGTAAAATATCCCAAGGTACTTCACAGGAGCATTATCAGACAAAATTTGAAACTGAGCCAAAGAAGGAGATATTGAGAAGTGTCGAGGAACAGAGGGACTTTGGAGTGCTTGTCCACAGATCCCGGAAGGACAGGACAGGTGGATAAGATGGTTCAGAAGGCATACATAGTACTTTCTTTTATTAGCCGAGACAGAGAATATAAGAGCAGGGAGGTTTTGCTGGAACTATATAAAATGATGAAGGATCATCAACCTGAAACGTTAACTCTGTTTTTCTCTCCACAGATGATGCCTGACCCGCTGAGATTTCCAGCATTTTCTGTTTTTATTTCAGATTCCAACTTCCGCAGTATTTTGTTTTTGTATATAAAACGCTAGTTCAGCCACAGTTAGAGTACTGTGTACAGTTCTGCGAAGAGAGGGTACAGAGGAGACTTGCGAGGATGTTGTAAGGACTAGAGAGTTTTACTGTGAAGAAAGATTGGATAGGCTGGGGTTGTTTTCTTTGGAGCAGAGGGGGCCAAGGGGAGATTTAATTGAGGTGTATAAAATCATGAGGGGTGCAGACATAGTAGAGAGAGACAAACTGTTCCCATTGGTGGAAGGGTTGTTTTTTTTTATACACAGCGAGTGGTTACGATCTGGAATGCATTGCCTCAAAGGGTGGTGGAGGCAGATTCAATCGAGGCTTTCAAAAGGGAACGGCTTAAGTACCTGAAGGCAAAAAAATTTGCAGGACTACGGAGAAAGGGCAGGTGAATGGGACTAGCTGAAGTGCTCTTGCAGAGAGCCGACACGGGCTCAACAGGCCAAATGACCACTTTCTATGATTCTAGGAGAGATCAATAGCCGGTGCATAGATTTAAAATAATTGGTAGAAGGATTAGAGGGGAGTGGAAGAGAACTTTGCACACAGAGGATGGTGGGGGTCTGGAACTCACTGTCTGAAAGGGTGGTAGAGGCAGAAACCCTCATCACATTTAAAAAGAACTTGGATATGCACTTTAAGTGCCGTGACCCACAGGGCTACAGACCAAGAGCTGGAAAGTGGTATTAGGCTGGAGAGCACTTTTTCAGCCGGCACAAATGGCCTCTTTCTGTGCCGTAAATTTCTATGATTCTATATTAGGGCAGGTGACCAAAAGCTTGGTCAGAGGTAGATTTTTGAAGGAGCATCTTAAAGCATGAGAGAAAGGTAGAGAGGGAGGTTTAGGGATGGCATTCCAGAGCTCAAGGCCTGGACACCTGAAGACATGGCTGCCAATGGTGGGGCAACGGAAACTGAAGACACACCAGAGGCCATAATTGGAGGAACGGAGGGTTGTAGGGATGGAGGAGGTTACAGAGATAGGAAGGGGCGAGACCATGGAGGGATTTGAAAGCAAGGATGAGAATTTTAATTCGAGGCGTTGTTCAACCAGGATTTTTTTATTCGTTCCTGGGATATGGAAGTCACTGACAAGGCCAGCATTTATAGCCCATTTCGAACTGCCCTTGAGAAGGTGGTGGTTAGCTGAGTTCTTGAAATGCTGTAGTCCATGTGGTGAAGATACTCCCAACAGTTCCGTTAGAGAGGCTGTTACTGGATTTTGACATAGCTACAGTGAAGGAACGGCGATATACTTCCAAGTCAGGATGGTGTGTGATTTGGAGGTGAATGTGGAGGTGATAGTGTTTCCGTGCACCTGCTACCTTTGTCCTTCTAGGTGGTAGAGGTCGGGGGTTTTGGAGGTGCTGTTGAAGAAGCCTTGGCGAGTTGATGCAGAGCATCGTGTACACTGCAGCCATGGTACGCCGGTGGTGGAGAGAGTGAATGTTTAAAGTGGTGGATGGGGTGCCAATCATGCGGGCTGCTTTTACCTGGATGGTGTCAAGCTTCTTGGAGACTGCGTGCAGATTTGTTTTCCATATTTACGAAAGGATATACTTGCTTTGGAGGCAGTTCAGAGAAGGTTCACTAGGTTGTCCCGGAGATGAGGGGGTTGACTTATGAGGAAAGGTTGAATAGGTTCGACCTCTACTCATTGGAATTCAGAAGAATGAGAGGTGATTTTATCGAAACGTAGAAGATTATGAGGGGGCTTGACCAGGTGGATGCAGAGAGTATGTTTCCACTGATGGGGGAGACTAGAACTAGAGGGCATGATCTTAGAATAAGGGGCCGCCCATTTAAAATGAGATGAGGAAGGCTGTAAATCTGTGGAATTCACTGCCTCAGAGAGCTGTGGAAGCTGGGACATTGAATAAATATGAAAGAAATAGACAGTTTCTTAAACGATAAGGGGATAAGGGGTTATGGGAGCAGGCAGGGAAGTGGACCAGAGTCCATGATCGGATCAGCCATGATTGTATTAAAATGGCGGAGCAGGCTCGAGGGGCCGTATGGCCTACTCCTGCTCCTATTTCTTATGTTCTTATGTTCTTGGAGCTGCACTCATCCAGACAAATGGAGAGTATTCCGTCACTCTCTTGACCTGTGCCTTGTAGATGATGGAAAGACTTTGGGGAGTCAGGAGGCGAGACACTCAGAAATACCCAGCCTCTAACCTCTTCAAACTGTACGATGATCTCTTTCTACTGTCAGAATAACAGATCCCAGATTAATTATTATCTCATCCAAGACAGACAAACGTGACTATTTTCAATAAGCCATTTATTTAGTTTCAATTATGTCATTAATTGATAAGGCCTCCTGTCTTTCCTTTTTCCTTCCATGTCTCATCTAAAAAGTTTGTAGCTGAGTTTTGATTTGTTAAACGGCTTTATTCTACAGTAAAGCAAACATACAGATATGATGAGAATGACTTCATTAAAAATCGGTCAAACATATCTCTGCATAAAGATATAAATATAATGAATGTGTGATGCTATCCCATTTAATGGAGTTATCTTAATGAAAACAGAAAAACCCCTTTGCATTCTGTCCTCCAGTCCAGGACAGAACATCCTTTCCCTGTAGATTCCTGTCTTTCACAGTCTTTTATGGCCTGACTGTCTATGGAGCATTGTCTTTTCAAAACACCAGCCACATTTTTTGTGACTTTGTCAATTTTCATAACTCCTGATTTATAGACTGACCGAGATCTAAGAATTTTCCAATACAATGGGGAAGAAGTATTTTTCCAGATATGCAGTCGAACTAATTAATTGGTTTTTCATTTAGACTCAGAGAAAAACCTACTTCTGGTTGATATTTTAACCTCTCGCTGTCTGGATGCCATTTAAAAAAAAACTTGGGAATACACATTGACCTGGATTTTGTGGTGTAATGATGGCATTCGCTTTCCTTACCCTATGAAATTGGCTGCAACTTCTGGCATCCACACATGCGCACACGCGGAAATCCTGAAGTTGCTGTCAGTGATTGCCGACTCCCCAGGGGCATGCTGTTGACGTTCCACAGACTACAATCTTTTTGAAATCACTGTACTGATGAGAACTTCAGCTTTTATGCTCGAATATCAGTGTTAAAACCCTCTCGAGAAAGTTAAGCCTTGTTCAGTGAGGTGTAACTGGGGTTTTAATGTTGTACTAAGTCATAAATACTGCTGAATAATCCCTCTGTCCCTGCAAAACTAATTTTATATTTGTGGAATGGCAAATTTTTCCATTATGATAAAAATTCAGTTTTTCTTTTTAATAATTTATTAAGTTTAGGATATATCAGCTTATATCTTAATCCCATGTGTATGTCCCAATCTTTATTTCGCTCTCTAAATTTATTGAAAGTGAATTTACTTCCTGGTTTGCTTCAATTTGATTGGCTGCTTAGTCTGCTTGATGACATCACTGTTGCTGGACGCGAGAGATCCCCAAGACTTTGCGCCAGAATCAAATGAGCGTCAGAAAAAGTGAAATTGATGCCCAGAGATAGTTAGATCTTTGTGGGCAGCTTTCTTTGAAGTCAGTGACGAGTGTCATCACTTAG
Source organism: Pristiophorus japonicus (assembly GCF_044704955.1). Taxonomy (NCBI): domain Eukaryota; kingdom Metazoa; phylum Chordata; class Chondrichthyes; family Pristiophoridae; genus Pristiophorus; species Pristiophorus japonicus. The sequence goes on along the minus strand of NC_091978.1, from coordinate 102,741,042 downwards.
TCATTTACCACAAAATCCGGGCCATTACTTTTAAAACAATTCTTTCTCCTCAAATGCTTTTACATGAAAGTTAAATTAAAGAAATAGAAAGGCTGACAATCCAACACAGATTGGCAGGACGCATATGACAACCTAAAAAAAAAACTAGCAAAAGCTGACCAACAGAATGAATGACATAAGAACATAAAAATTAGGAACAGGAGTAGGCCATCTCGCTCCTCGAGCCTGCTCCGCCATTCAAAAAGATCATGGCTGATCTGGTCGTGGGCTCAGCTCCACTTACCCGCCCGCTCCCCATAACCCTTAATTCCCTTATTGGTTAAAAATCTATCTATCTGTGATTTGAATACATTCAATGAACTAGCCTCCTTCCACAGATTCACAACCCTCTGGGAGAAGAAATTCCTTCTCAACTCGGTTTTAAATTGGCTCCCCCGTATTTTGTGGCTGTGCCCCCGAGTTCTAGTTTCCCCGACCAGTGGAAACAACCTCTCTGCCTCTATCTTGTCTATCCCTTTCATTATTTTGAATGTTTATATAAGATCACCCCTCATCCTTCTGAACTCCAACGAGTAAAGACCCAGTCTACTCAATCGATCATCATAAGGTAACCCCCTCATCTCCGGTATCAGCCTAGTGAATCGTCTCTGTACCCCCTCCAAAGCCAGTATATCCTTCCTTAAGTAAGGTGACCAAAACTGCATGCAGCACTCCAGGTGCGGCCTCACCAATACCCTATACAGTTGCAGCAGGACCTCTCTGCTTTTGTACTCCATCCCTCTCGCAATGAAGGCCAACATTCCATTCGCCTTCCTGATTATCTGCTGCACCTGCAAACTAACTTTTTGGGATTTATGCACAAGGACCCCCAGGTCCCTCTGCACTGCAGCATGTTGTAATTTCTCCCCATTCAAATAATATTCCCTTTTACTGTTTTGTTTCCCCAAGGTGGATGGCCTCACATTTTCAGACATTGTATTCCATCTATAATCAAGGGAATAATGGAGGCATGTGAAAAAGGAACGGCAGTAGTTATGGGGAATTTTAACCTACATATCGATTGGTCAAATCAAATCGCAGGGGGTAGCCTGGAGTAGGAATTCATAGAATACATACGGGATTGTTTCTTAGAACAGTATGTAACAGAGCCTACAAGGGAGCAAGCCATTTTGGATCTGGTCCTGTGTAATGAGACAGGAAAAATAAACGATCTCCTCGTAAAAGATCCTCTCGGAATGAGTGATCACAATATGGTTGAATTTGTAATACAGATTGAGGATGAGGAAGTTGTGTCAGAAACGTGAGTACTATGCTTAAACAAAGGGGACTACAGTGGGATGAGGGCAGAGTTGGCTAAAGTAGACTGGAAACAAGGACTAAACGGTGGCACAATTGAGGAACAATGGAGGACTTTTAAGGAGCTCTTTCATAATGCGCAACAAAAATATATTCCAGTGAAAAAGAAGGGCGGCAAGAGAAGAGATAACCAGCCGTGGATAACCAAGGAAATAAAGGAAAGTATCAAATCAAAGACCAATGCGTATAAGGTGGCCAAGGTTAGTGGGAAACTAGAGGATTGGGAAGATTTTAAGCAACAGGAAAGAATGACTAAAAAAGCAATAAAGAAAGGGAAGATAGATTACGAAGGTAAACTTGCGCAAAACATAAAAACAGATAGTAAAAGCTTTTACAGATATATAAAACGGAAAAGAGTGACTAAAGTAAATGTTGGTCCCTTAGAAGATGAGCAGGGGGATTTAATAATGGGAAATGTGGAAATGGCTGAGACCTTAAACAATTATTTTGCTTCCGTCTTCACAGTGGAAGACACAAATACCATGCCAAAAATTGCTGGTCATAGGAATGTGGGAAGGGAGGACCTTGAGATGATCACTATCACTAGGGAGGTAGTGCTGGACAGACTAATGGGATTGAAGGTAGACAAGTCCCCTGGTCCTGATGAAATGCATCCCAGGGTATTAAAAGAGATGGCGGAAGTTATAGCAGATGCATTTGTTATAATCTACCAAAATTCTCTGGACTCTGGGGAGGTACCAGCGGATTGGAGAGCAGCTAATGTAACGCCTCTGTTTAAAAAAGGGGGCAGGCAAAAGGCAGGTAACTATAGGCCGGTTAGTTTAACATCTGTAGTGGGGAAAATGCTTGAAACTAACATTAAGGAAGAAATAGCGGGACATCTGGATAGGAATAGTGCAATCAAGCAGACGCAGCATGGATTCATGAAAGGGAAATCATGTTTAACTAACTGACTGGAATTCTTTGAGGATATAACGAGATGGTGGATAGAGGTGTACCGATGGATGTGGTGTATTTAGATTTCCAAAAGGCATTCGATAAGGTTCCACACAAAAGATTACTGCAGAAGATAAAGGTACGCGGAGTCAGAGGAAATGTATTAGCATGGATAGAGAATTGGCTGGCGAACAGAAAGCAGAGAGTCGGGATAAATGGGTCCTTTTCCGGTTGGAAGTCAGTGGTTAGTGGTGTGCCACAGGGATCAGTGCTGGGACCACAACTGTTTACAATATACATAGATGACCTAGAGGAGGGGACAGAGTGTAGTGCAACAAAATTTGCAGATGACACTAAGATTAGTGGGAAAGCGGGTTGTGTAGAGGACTCAGAGAGACTGCAAGGAGATTTGGATAGGTTAAGCGAATGGGCTAAGGTTTGGCAGATGGAATACAATGTCCGAAAGTGTGAGGTCATCCACCTTGGGGGAAAAAAAACAGTAAAAGGGAATATTATTTGAATGGGGAGAAATTACAACATGCTGTGGTGCAGAGGGACCTGGGGGTCCTTGTGCATGAATCCCAAAAGGTTAGTTTGCAGGTGCAGCAGGTAATCAGGAAGGCAAATGGAATGTTGGCCTTCATTGCGAAAGGGATGGAGTACAAAAGCAGGGAGGTGTTGCTGCAACTGTATAAGGTATTGGTAAGGCCGCACCTGGAGTACTGCGTGCAGTTTTGGTCACCTTACTTAAGGAAGGATATACTAGCTTTGGAAGGGGTACAGAGACGATTCACTAGGCTGATTCGAGAAATGAAGGGGGTTAACTTATGATGATAGATTGAGTAGACTGGGTCTTTACTCTTTGGAGTTCAGAAGGATGAGGGGTGATCTTATAGAAACATTTAAAATCATGAAAGGGATAGACAAGATAGAGGCAGAGAGGTTGTTTCCATTGGTGGGGGAGACTAGAACTAGGGGGCACAACCTCAAAATACGGAGGAGCCAATTTAAAACCGAGTTGAGAAAAAATTTCTTCTCCCAGAGGGTTGTGAATCTGTGGAATTCTCTGCCCAAGGAAGCAGTTGAGGCTGGCTCATTGAATGTTTTCAAGTCAAAGATAGATAGATTTTTAAGCAATAAGGGAATTAAGGGTTACGGGGAGAGGGCGGGTAAGTGGAGCTGAGTCCACGACCAGATCAGCCATGATCTTATTGAATGGCGGAGCAGGCTCGAGGGGCTAGATGGCCTACTCCTGTTCCTAATTCTTATGTTCTTATGTTCTTATCTGCCAAACCTTAGCCCATTCGCTTAACCTATCTAAATCTCTTTGCAGCCTCTCTGTGTCCTCTACACAACCCGCTTTCTCACTAATCTTTGTGCCATCTGCAAATTTTGTTACACTACACTCTGTCCCCTCTTCCAGGTCATCTATGTATATTGTAAACAGTTGTGGGCCCAGCACCGATCCCTGTGGCACACCACTAACCACCGATTTCCAACCGGAAAAGGACCCATTTATCCAGACTCTCTACTTTCTGCAAGCCAGCCAATTCTTGATCCATGCTAATACATTTCCTCTGACTCCGCGTACCTTTATCTTCTGCATTAACCTTTTGTGTGGCACCTTATCGAATGTCTTTTGGAAATCTAAATACACCACATCCATCGGTACACCTCTATCCACCATGCTCGTTATATTCTCAAAGAATTCCAGTAAGTTAGTTGAACATGATTTCCCCTTCATGAATCCATGTTGCGTCTGCTTGATTGCACTATTCCTATCTAGATGTCCCGCTATTTCTTCCTTAATGATCGCTTCAAGCATTTTCCCCACTACAGATGTTAAACTAACCAGCCTATAGTTACCTGCCTTTTGTCTGCCCCCTTTTTTTAAAACAGAGGCGTTACATTAGCTGCTTTCCAATCCGCTGGTACCTCCCCAGAGTCCAGAGAATTTTGGTAGATTATAACGAATGCGTCTTCTATAACTTCCGCCTTCTCTTTTAATACCCTGGGATGCATTTCATCAGGACCAGGGGACTTGTCTACCTTGAGTCCCATTAGCCTGTCCAGCACTACCTCCCTAGTGATAGTGATTGTCTCAAGGTCCTCCCTTCCCACATTCCCGTGACCAGCAAATTTTGGCATGGTTTTGTGTCTTCCACTGTGAAGATGGAAGCAAAATAATTGTTTAAGGTCTCAGCCATTTCCACATTTCCCATATGTTCTTATGTAAATGGTGACAGCACAAAATTGGTGGTGCATTTCTGGAGATTGATGTGAGAGGGAAGTGAGGGACTCAAGGACCTGCTATCCAGAAATGTGTGATTATTTTTAATTAAAAATAGTGTATTCCGGTTCACATTTAGCACTTCTATATTGGATGATTGACATTTTCAAATCTATAAAAACATGACCTTGGATTTTCAAAAGACAAATCAAACAGCCAATCTTTCCTAAAGACCTCCTCTCCACCACCCCAGTTCAAAGACAGTGTGCCCCACTGTCAGCAAAATCTTCAACCTTGAACCACTTTCATTTAAAAAAACGTAGAGACCATCAGACCACATTGGAACTTTTTAAATGCCATTTTCTGCTTTTCGTTAATATGAAAATCTGATTGGCTTTAAGATGCTATTGAGCACGGCTTTGTGCATGTATGCATGCAAGGATGCATTCTCTAATCAAACACAATGCTGGCAGATAAACTCAAGTCTGCTGGCCCATTTCACACTGAAAAAGGTATCAGTTTCAAAGTGGTTCCTATAGTAATGACACCTTTTGATTCCGAAGCCATCAGCTAATGTTTTAGATTTATTGATATGTAGACTGGCACCTTATTCATGACTTCTACAATCTGAAGTACTGGTGGTTTATTTTATTTGTTGTATCAAACTTAAAATAATTATAATAGCTCATCACTCACGGCAAAAGGAATAATGAACTTTTAAAACTTTAATGAAGTCTGTCAGGGCTGACTCATTGCATTACTCATCGTGTAGGTTTGGTGCAGATTTGCGAATGTACAAAGTAAGGCAGCCAAAAAAAAATTTTTTTTTTCCTACCTGAAAATACCAGCAGCAAGCATATTTTCCTGGATTCTAGAAAATGTAAAGTTACCAGAAGAAACTAGGAGAATTCAAGTAAGTTAGGTGGCAACTTATTATACAGTTGTTACATTCATTTATAAGCTGCAGCTGGTAAATAATTCTAACAATATTAATAGCCTGATGATGATGTCAATTCTATGCTCAAGAGAAAATAGATTTCAAAGTTAAAAAATGGTACATTATCTCTACTCTAATGAATACAGCTTTGGAAATTCCAAGCTCCTGCTAACAAAAAGGTTAATAACCTTTTGAGTCTATTCTTGTTCCTGTTCATTAAGTCTGAAGCAGCAAAAATCTCAGATAATTAAGCAATTCCAGACACTATCGCTCTCGTAGCCTTTTCCCCTGCAGCATCTCCGTATTTAGCATCCCATGCATTTGAAGATTGTTTCTGGAAACAAGCCATTAATATGTTATATTATGGTATAGATTAGGTATTTTCAAAAAAGGAAAAGACCAATGGTGGTTTACCTAATAAACCTGCAGTGACTACTTAACAATCGAAAACACCCTTGAATCGATTACATAGAAAATGGCAGCTGCTGAGACACATATTAAAACAATAAAACAAAATAAAACTGTTGCTTTCAGTTTCACAATTATACTGTATTTAAAAGAAAATACATGGAGGTGCTTTCAACGATGTAGTGTCATTTTGGGATTCAGATCACAGTTAGAACCCATGAAAAAAGTTTTCTCCTCACTATGGGCTCAATTTTCCCCAGTGATTTGCGCCGTTTTTTTTGGAGCAGGCTGCTTTTTTTGGCCTAAGTTAAAAATCCACAGTTTCCCCAATCAATTTGCACCAGCGTAACTCAGTTATGATTCTTTTCGGTAAGTTTTTTTTTCAGCCAAAGGGGGCATAACCAGCCACCTACGCCAATTCTGGCCATTTAGGGAACTTTGGCCAGCTGATAGTTACTCCAGTTCTGCTTAGACCAGCGTATGTGGCCTCTCCAGAAAAACCGTGCGGAGAGTTAATGAAATCGTCGCATGTAAGGAAATCGGAGGAGGCCATTCAGCCTGGGCTAGGGGCGGGGAGCAGACTGGGAGGGCACTCGGGGCCAGGGTCGGTAGGGGAGTAGATAGGCAAGCCCTTCGGCCTGGGCTAGGGTCGGGCAGTGGACCGGGAGGGCAAGCGGTCTCCAGCCAACGGCTGTACCTCCGCCGGGCAAAGAGGCAGCCGCAGCGTCGTGTTCCGCTCCTCCGGCCGGTGCAGGCGCCATTTACAAGGACCAGTTCTGACGTTGCCTCGCCAAGTTATACCCGAAATACACCATATGCCAGCCTGACTGACTTACTCCCTCCCTCTATCGTCACCACAAATCACCGCCCTGCCGCCCTTGCACTGAACCAGCTTCATGCCAGTCCTCACCCCCATCCAACAACATCAACTCACACCTTACCCTCCGCCCTGTCGACACAAGTTTACAAACAACACTGAAAATACACCCTCCTTCCCGGCTACGGATGCTGCTGCAATCCCTCCCTCACCATGACAAAATCACCACCCCTGCCCCGGATGCCCTTGCACGGCACCGTCTTAATGCAACCACAAAAGAAACCTCTGACCCCCCCACCCCAACAACCTCAACCCATGCATTACCCTCAACCCTATCGACATAAGTTTAAAAGCAGCACTGAAAACACACCCTCCTTCCCGGCTACGGACACAGATGCAACCCCATTGGCAGGTTTAATATACCACCACAAATCACCCATCCCAGTCGCCCCTGCACGGCACCATCTTCAAGCCTTCACAATAAAACCTCTGACCCCCGCACAACAAGCTCAGCTCACACCCTTCCTCAGCCCTATCGACATTGCCAAATCCGAGCTGTACTGAGCATGTGTGTCCATTGGAGTGACATCAAAAACGTTTTTTTTCCCGCGCATGCGCTGAAGGCCTGGCTTCGTTTTTCGGCGCAGACAGCATGCTCCACCCCCCGAGGCAACTGGACACGCTGCACGGCTCCGAATTAGATTGAAAGATCGGGGAAAGTTTGGACAAATATTTATAACTGAACGAATGTTTGCATGCCGAAGTTCCAGACTTCTGGCCCTAAAAACCCAACGTAACTCTGGCAATATGCCAGAAAACGGGCTTGGGCTAAATTGAGCCCAAGTGTCATCTGTAGACCTCAATGCCGTCTCTGCTTTGTAAATCAATCCTAAATAACCTTATCGTAAAAGATTTTCTTGCATGCAAAACACAGACTTTTAAATGGCCAATTCTCTTACATTCTTAGGCTGTATTACGCTCATGGAACTGCATTAGCCAAAGTAGGCAATATTAATTATTTCAAAAAAAGTCTACTCTTAATGAATGTTAACAGATAACCTACAGAACCTGTAAGCAATTTGTAACAACATCATGGAAGCAATCTTCCACAGTGCCAATATCAACATAACAATCCTATGATGATGAACAATCATAGCATTTCAAATATAATTCACAGTATGTGAATGCTTTAAAAGTGTCAGAGAAAAGCTGTAAAATGCTCATTACAAGTTCAGATTTGCTGCAAATATCTACTCTGGTTCAGTCAACCATTCTCCAACAGTCTGGTCATCTGCTTCGTACACTACCCTATGACTTGCTGCCCCCACACCTTTACCTCTGAAGTTACTCAAGGATCTATCCCTGGCCTCCTCCTATTTCTCATCTACATACTACCTCTCGGCAATATCATTCAAAAACATGTATGCTAATGATACTCAGCTCTACCTCACCTCTCTTGACCCCTCCACTATCTCTGTGTTGCCAGACTGCTTGTCAAACATGCATTCCTGGAGGTGCCAAAATTTCCTCCAATTAAACATTGGAAAGACTGAAGCATTGTCTTTGGCCCTCGCCACAAACACCATTCCTAACCACCAATTCCACCCCCCCTCCCTGGCCACTGTTTCTGGTTGAATCAGACTGTTCACAACTTTGGCATTCTATGACACTCAGAGGATATGGGGTTGGAAGCTCAGCCGTCACCCAAACCGCCTACTGTAATAACGTCCATCTCCTTCCCTGCCTCAGCCCATCTGCTGCTGAAATCATAATCCAGGCTTTTGTTACCTCCAGACTTGATTATTTGAATGCTCTCCTGGCCAACATCCCATCTACCACCTTCCATAAACTTATGCTCATCCAAAACTCTGTCCATATCCTAATCCACACCATCCCTATGCTTGCTGACCTGTGTTTGCTTCTGGTCCACCAACACCTCAATTTTAAAATTCTCATCCCCGTGTTCAAATCCCTCCCAGGTCTCATCCTTCCCCATCTCTGTAACCTCCTCCAGCACGACAACCCTTGGAGAACTGTGTTCATCCAATCCTGACCTCTTATCCATCTCCCATTTCTTTACCCAACCTTTGGTGGCCATGCTTTCAGCCGTCGAGGCCCCAAATTTGAGAATTCTCATTAAATATCTCTGCCTTATCACCGCTCCATCTTTAAGACGCTGCTTACAACCCACCTCTTTAACCAAGCTTTTGGTCACCTGCCCTAATTTCTCCTTCTTTGGCTCGGAGTCAATTTTTGTCGCAGTTCATTCCTGTGAAATACCTTGGGACATTTTAATGCATACTTAAAGCTGCAATATAAATGTAAATTGTTGTTGTCGTTTGGTAATGGGACCGAGGAGCATAACGATGAAATTCCTTATGTTCTGCACTTGATTGCCATGCTCCTTCAATCTCTCCAAAGGCAGACCAAGTTAACACTAAGGAGCACAATGTTCGGTTCAATTTGTAAAGTGCTTTATTCTACCACAGGCAAAATGTATGACGAGACACTTATGCAAATAAGTATAAATTATATATATTCAGATCCAACCCCAACCTTGTCATCAGACCTGCTGACAAGGGTGGCGCTGTTGTTGTTTGGCGAACCAACCTCTACCTTGCAGAGGCTGATCGCCAACTCTCTGACACCTCCTCCAACCTCGCCCGGACAATGACCTCACTACTGAACTTCAAGCCATAATTTCCCAGACCGTCACTAACCTCATCTCCTCTGGAGATCTTCCCTCCATAGCCACCAACCTCAGTTCCCCAACCCCGCACAGCCCGCTTCTACCTCCTTCCCAAGATTCACAAACAGGATAGCCCCGGGAGACCCATCGTTTCAGCCTGTTCTTGCCCCACAGAACTTATTTCTCCCTATCTCGACTCTATTTTTTTCTCCCCTTGTCCACTCTCTTCTCACCTACATCCGCAACTCCGACACCCTCCATCACTTTAACAGTTTCCAGTTTCCCGACCCAACCATCTCCTTTTCACTATGGACATCCAATCCTACGACACTTCCATCCCCCACCAGGATGGCCGAAGGGCGCTCCATTTCTTCCTCGAGCAGAGGCCCAACCAGTCCCCATCCACCATCACCCTCCGCCTAGCTGAACTTGTTCTCATGTTGAACAGCTTCTACTTTAACTCCACTCACTTCCTCCAAATTAAAGGTGTTGCTATGGGAACCCACACGGGTCCTAGCTATGCCTGCCTTTTCATGGGATATGTGGTACATTCTTTGTTCCAGTCCTACTCGGGTCCCCTCCCTCACCTCTTTTTCCGGTACATTAATGACTGTATCGGTGCAGTTTCCTGCTCTCGCCCTGAACTAGAAAATTTCATTCACTTTGCATCCAATTTCCACCCTTTCCTCACCTTCACATGGTCCATCGCTGACTCTTCCCTTCCCTTCCTCAACTTCTCCATCTCCATCACTGTGGTAGGCTTTCCACCAATACCCACTGATTCCCACAGCTACCTGGACTACACTTCCTCCCACCCCGCATCCTGTAAGGACTCCATTCCATTCTCCCAGTTTCTCCGGCTCCGTCGCATCTGCTCTGACGATGCCACCTTTCACACCGGTGCCTTTGACATGTCTTCCTTTTTCCTCAACAGAGGATTCCTCTCCGCCATAGTTAACATGGCCCTCGACTGAGTCAGTTCTATTTCCCGCACCTCTGCTCTTATCCCTTCCCCTCCCTCTCAGAACCATGATAGGGTTCCCCTTGTCCTCACCTTTCATCCCACCAGCTTCCATGTTCAACGGATCTCACCACCTCCAGCATGATCCCATCACCAATCACATCTTACCCTCCCCTCCCCTCTCAGCATTCCGAAGGGAGCGCTCCCTCTGCGACACCCTGGTCCATTCTGTAGTCACCCCCCAGCAGCCCCTCCCCTTCCCACGGCACTTTTCCGTGCAAGCACAGGAGATGCATAGAAACATAGAAAATAGGTGCAGGAGTAGGCCATTTGGCCCTTCGAGCCTGCACCGCCATTCAATGAGTTCATGGCTAAACATGCAACTTCAGTACCCCATTCCTGCTTTCTCGCCATACCCCTTGATCCCCCTAGTAGTAAGGACTACATCTAACTCCTTTTTGAATATATTTAGTGAATTGGCCTCAACAACTTTCTGTGGTAGAGAATTCCACAGGTTCACCACTCTCTGGGTGAAGACGTTTCTCCTCATCTCGGTCCTAAATGGCTTACCCCTTAACCTTAGACTGTGTCCCCTGGTTCTGGACTTCCCCAACATTGGGAACATTCTTCCTGAATCTAACCTATCTAAACCCGTCAGAATTTTAAACGTTTCTATGAGATCTCCTCTCATTCTTCTGAACTCCAGTGAATACTAGCCCAGTTGATCCAGTCTTTCTTGATAGGTCAGTCCCGCCTTCCCGGGAATCAGTCTGGTGAACCTTTGCTGCACTTCCTCAATAGCAAGAATGTCCTTCCTCAAGTTAGGAGACCAAAACTGTACACAATACTCCAGGTGTGGCCTCACCAAGGCCCTGTACAACTGTAGTAACACCTCCCTGCCCCTGTACTCAAATTCCCTTACTATGAAGGCCAACATGCCATTTGCTTTCTTAACCGCCTGCTGTACCTGCATGCCAACCTTCAATGACTGATGTACCATGACACCCAGGTCAAGTTGCACCTCCCCTTTTCCTAATCTGTCACCATTCAAATAATAGTCTGTCTCTCTGTTTTTACCACCAAAGTGGATAACCTCACATTTATCCACATTATACTTCATCTGCCATGCATTTGCCCACTCACCTAACCTATCCAAGTCACTCTGCAGCCTCATAGCATCCTCCTCACAGCACACACTGCCACCCAACTTCGTGTCATCCGCAAATTTGGAGATACTACATTTAATCCCCTCGTCTAAATCATTAATGTACAATGTAAACAGCTGGGGCCCCAGCACAGAACCTTGCGGTACCCTACTAGTCACTGCCTGCCATTCTGAAAAGTACCCATTTACTCCTACTCTTTGCTTCCTGTCTGCCAACCAGTTCTCAATCCACGTCAGCACACTACTCCCAATCCCATGTGCTTTAACTTTGCACATTAATCTCTTGTGTGGGACCTTGTCGAAAGCCTTCTGAAAGTCCAAATACACCACATCAACTGGTTCTCCCTTGTCCACTCTACTGGAAACATCCTCAAAAAATTCCAGAAGATTTGTCAAGCATGATTTCCCTTTTACAAATCCATGCTGACTTGGACCTATCATGTCACCTCTTTCCAAATGCACTGCTATGACATCCGTAATAATTGATTCCATCATTTTACCCACTACCGATGTCAGGCTGACCAGTCTATAATTCTCTGTTTTCTCTCTCCCTCCTTTTTTAAAAAGTGGGGTTACATTGGCTACCCTCCATTCCATAGGAACTGATCTAGAGTCAATGGAATGTTGGAAAATGACTGTCAATGCATCCGCTATTTCCAAGGCCACCTCCTTAAGTACTCTGGGATGCAGTCCATCAGGCCCTGGGGATTTATCGGCCTTCAATCTCATCAATTTCCCCAACACAATTTCCCGACTAATAAGGATTTCCCTCAGTTCCTCCTTCTTACTAGATCCTCTGACCCCTTTTATATCCGGAAGGTTGTTTGTGTCCTCCTTAGTGAATACCGAACCAAAGTACTTGTTCAATTGGTCTGCCATTTCTTTGTTTCCTGTTATGACTTCCCCTGATGTTGACTGCAGGGGACCTACGTTTGTCTTTACTAACCTTTTTCTCTTTATACCTGCCCTTTTAACTCCTCCTTTCCCACTATCCAGGGCCCCAAATACTCCTTACAGGTGAAACAGTGATTTACTTGTACTTCTTTCAATTTAGTATACTGTATTTGCTGCTCACGATGTGGTCTCCTCTACATTGGGGAGACCAAGCGTAGATTGGGTGACCGCTTTGCGGAGCACCTCCGTTCAGTCCACAAGTGTGACCCTGAGCTTCCGGTTGCATGTCACTTTAATTCTCCACTCCATTCCCACTCTGATATCTCCGTCCTCAGTCTCCTACACTTTTCCAACGAAGCTCAACGCAAGTTCGAGGAACAGCACCTCATCTTTTGTTTCGGCACTTTACAGCCTTCTGGACTCAACATCGAGTTCAAAAATTTCAGAGCGTAAATCTTCGGCTCCCTTCCTCCCCCGCGCCTCCACCCCCCGCCCCCCCCCCCCCCCCCGCGCCTCCACCACCACCCCCCGCCCCGCCCCGCCTCAGAGCCTGTTTCTTTCTTTTTTTCCTCATTGTCTCTAATGGCAGTTGGTCATTATCCCACCATTCACCCCCTATCTTGACGAATGCTTTTCTAACTCCTGGCATTACCATTTGAATTTGGGCCATCATCCCTTTTGTCTCTCTAATCTCTTCTGTCTTCCACCCGATCACAGACCTTCCCTTTTGTTCTTTCTTCCCCTCCCCCTTTCAGTGCTCGTTAAGAATCTGTTATTTCCGAACACTCTCCAGTTCTGACAAAGGGTCATTGACCCAAAACTTTAACTCTGTTTTCTCTCCACAGGTGCTGCCTAACCTGCTGAGATTTCCAGCATTTTCACACTAGTGCCTCTGACATGTCTTCCTTTTTCCTCAACAGATAATGCATCCGCAGTATTTTGCTTTTGTACAAGTATAAATTATGTTCATGTACCATTACAGACACAAAGAAAACAAGTATGCAAATCCATTTTGGTGGGCCGTTTATTAACGTGAAAGCACAAACTCTCCCTGACCAGAGCAGTAGAGCTCCCCATGCCTTTTGATAATCTGTCCTGACTTTTAAATGCATCTCTCTGAGCTACAGAGATTAAACATTTGTCAACACCACAGTGATGAGTGCCTTGCTAAAGACCAAACATTGCTGATGAATTGCCTATTGTTTGGACTCTTAACAGAAACCCCTTACCATTCCGCCATTGAATTACTATTCATCTGCCGACAGAAACACAACTCAGCAAGGAGCTGTCCCAAAAAGTAGGCAGCTTTGTTAAATTTTAGTTTGCTTTTGTCCAAGTCTTTTCTATAGGAAATACCAAACTATGGCAATCTCCATAAACGTGTTTACTTTCTGTATAGATAAATAAATACGCTACAGCAGGAGCTTTAAGAAATGGGCAATGAAGTACACTTACATATGTTTACGACTATTTGTATACTCAGATCCTCAAAGAAATCAAATCCTTAAATCCGCTGGAAATAAAGTCTTGCATTTATAGAGCGCCTTTCACGACTCCCATCCTCCCAAAGTGCTTTACAGCCAATTAAGAACTTTTTGAAGTGTAGTCACTGTTGTAATGTAGGAAATACGGCAGCCAATTTGTGCTTAGCATCATCATTGGCAGTCCCTGGAAATCGAGGAAGACTTGCTTCCACTGTAAAAGTGAGTTCTCAGGTGGCTGTACAGTCCAATACAGGAATTACAGTCCCTGTCACAGGTGGGGCAGACTGTGGTTGAAGGAAAGGGTGGGTGGGGAGCCTGATTTTGCCGCACACTTCTTCTGCTGCCTGCGCTTGATTTCCGCATGCTCTTGGTGACGAGACTAGAGGTGCTCAGCGCCCTCACGGATGCTCTTCCTCCACTTTGTGGATGCTCAGCAAGCTCCCACCAACAGCAGTGCAATAATGACCAGATAGTCAGAGGAGCAGTTTGGAGCGCGAGGCTGGAGCTGGGGGAAAATCAAGAAACGCCCGACTTTGTGGAGCAATCAGAGGAGGAGTTTGGAGTTTGGAGTGCGAGGCTGCAGCTGTGGGCAAATCAAAAAAAGGTAGCCACAGCAGCAGCAGAATCAACAATGGTCTCGAGCGGGCGACAAAATTAGATGTCATCAGAATGCAGGTCGATGATTGGTGGCATCTCTTGGAGCGTGGTGGAGCATAGTGGAGGGGTCGGGACCCAGGAGCAGGTGAAGCAAAGAACGGAAGTGGTGAGGAGGGAAGGTCGGAAGCGTGTGGAGCAGAGGTCGGAATTGGGGAGGAGCGGAGGTCGGAAGCGGCGTGGAGCGGAGGTCGGAAGCAACGAGGAGCAGAGGTCGGGACCGACTAGGAGCGGAGATCAGGACGGATGAAGTCCGGACCGGCAAGGACCAGGGATTGGAAGCAGAGAGGAGAGGACAGATGAGGCATGGAGGAGCGGAGAAGTCGGAGCCCAGAGGTGGAGCAGAGTGGAAGGTGCAGCACGCACCAATAGCGAGGGTGTGATGTCGTGAGGCTCACATTGCGTACTATGAATTCCATGTAGAGAGAGATCCTGAGGGAAGGAGGAAGGAAGGAGGACAGAAGGAGTATGTTTGAGTTTGTGTGTATGTGTTGGCACATGCGGCGGAGCCTGGTCTCCAGTCGTCTTGGATCCCCTTCCCACTGGACCAAGACCTTGCTCCGTCAAGCCCGTGTGGTGGCTGGTGTGCAACGGCATCTTCACGCACAGGCATCTTCCACCGTTTAAAATGAGTTCATCAGTCACCTGAGTACTCATTTTTAGTGTGGAAGCAAGTCATCCTCGACCCCGAGGGACAGCCTATGATGATGACTCAGGTCCCCAAATGCCAAGTTTTTGATCATGGGAATAGCAAGTTCAAGCCTAGAATTATGCATTTTTTTGCCCTTGAATAAAATGAACTAGTTACTCCAGGCCAATTTTGTTGTGCAATGAGAAAGCGTTAATTAATAACCTTGTAGTAAAGGGGCCTTTAGGGAAGAGTAACCATAATATGATAGAATTTTACATTAAGTTTGAAAATGATTGTTAAATACGAAACTATGGTATTAAATCTATAACAAAGGAAACTACATAGGTATGAGAGGAGAGTTGGCTAACGTAGATTGGAAAACTACATTAAAAGGTATGATGGTAGACAAGCAATGGCTAGCATTTAAAAGAATTAATACATAATTTACAACAAACATACATTCCTTTAAGGCACAAAAACCCCACAAGAAAAGTGATCCAACTGTGGCTAACAAGAGAAGTTAAAGATAGTATTAGATCAAAGGAAGAGGCACATAATGTTGCCAAAAAGAGCAGTAAGCCGGAGGATTGGGAGGATTTTAGAATTCAGTAAAGAGGACCAAGAAATTGATAAAGAAAGGGAAAATAGAATATGAGCGCAAACTTGCGAGAGACATAAAAGCAGACTGTAAATGGATAAGGACAATAATAGGCCTGGAATAAAAGTCACAAATTGGGGAAAAGCTAATTTTGCTAAGTTAAGGACTGATTTGACCATACTGGGCTGGAAACAGCTACTTGTGGGTAAATCAGTGTCAGAACAGTGGGAGGCATTTAAGGAGGAAATCCAGAATGCTCAGGCCAAACATGTGCCCTTAAAGAAAAAGGCTGAGAAAAATAATTCTGGAGCCCCCTGGATGTCTCGGGACTTTCAGGGGAGGATTAAGAAAAAAGGGACGCTTACGTCAGATATCAATGGCTAAATACTTTAGAATCTTTAGAGGAATATAGAAAGTTAAGAGGCAAAATTAAAAAGGATATTAGGAATGCTAAGAGAGAGCACGAGAAATTCTTGGCCAGTAAAATTAAGGAAAACCCTAAGATGTTCTATAAATATATTAAGAGTAAGAGGGTAACTCAGGAAAGGGTAGGACCTATTGGAGACCATGAGGGTAAACTTTGTGTGAAGATGTTGGTCGGGTTCTTAACTAATACTTTGTATCTGTTTTCATAAAGGAAAGAGGTAATGCAGATACTGCTAGAGGAGGAATGTAATATTCTAGATGAAATAAACATAGTGAGAGAGGAAGTATTAAGGGGTTTAGCAGTTTTGAAAGTAGATAAGTCCCTAGGTTGTTGAGCGAAGTAAAAGAGGAAATAGCAGAGGCCTTGACCATCATTTTCCAGTCCTCTTTGGATATGGACATGGTGCCGGAGGATTGGAGGACTGCTAATGTAGTACCCTTGTTTAAGAAGAGAAAAAGGGATAGGCTGAGTAATTATAGGCCTGTCAGCCTAACATCAGTGGTGGGAAAAGTATTGGAAAAAAATCCTGAAAGACAGGATAAATCTGCATTTGGAAAGGCAAGGATTAATTAGGGACAGTCAGCACGGATTTGTTAAGGGAAGATCGTGTTTGACTAACCTGATTGAATTTTTTGAGGAGGTAACAGATCGGGTCGATGAGGGTAATGCAAACGATGTAGTATAGATGGACTTAAGCAAGGCTTTTGATAAGGTCCCACATGGTAGACTGGTCATGAAGGTTAAAGCCCATGGGATACTGGGCAAAGTGGCAAGTTAGATTGAAAATTGGCTTGCTGGTAGGAAGCAAAGGGTAATGATTGATGGATGTTTTTGTGACTGGAAGGCTGTTTCCAGTGGGGTTCCGCAGGGCTCAGTACTGGGTCCCGTGCTTTTTGTGGTATATATCAATGATTTAGATTTGAATATAGGGAGTACAATTAAGAGGTTTGCAGACAACACTAAAATTGGCTGTGTGGTTGCTAATCTACTGGTCAGGTGGGCAAAACAGTGGCAAATGGAATTTAATTCAGAAGTGTGAGGTGATGCACTTTGGGAGGGCTAATAAGGAAAGGGTATACACATTAAGCGGTAGGCCACTTAATAGTGTAGATGAACAAAGGGACCTTGGAGTGCTTGTCCACAGATCCCTGAAAGTCGGTCAGGTGGATAAGTTGGCTAAGAAGGCATATGGAATGCTTGCCTTTATTGGCCTAGGCATAGAATATAAGAGCAGGGAGGTTATGCTTAAATTGTATAATACTTTGGTTAGGCCACAGCTGGAATACTGCATGCAGTTCTGGTCGGCGTATTATCGGAAGGACGTGATTGCACTAGAGAGGGTGCAGAGGAGATTTATTCGGAAGCTGCCTGGAATGGAGAATCTTAGTTATGAGGATAGATTGGACAGGCTGGGTTGTTCTCATTGGAACAGAGGAGGTTAAGAGGAGACCTCATTGAGGTGTACAAAATATTGAGGAGCCTGCACATAGTAAGGGTCTATTTCCATTGGTGGAGGGGTCTATTATGAGGGGACATAGTTTTAAGGTGATTGGTGGAAGGTTTAGAGGGGATTTGAGGCGGGGCTTCTTTACACAGAGGGTTGTGAGGATCTGGAACTCGCGGCCTGGAAGAGTGGCGAATGCAGAAACCCTCACCACTTTTAAACGATGGTTGGGTGGGCACATAAAGTGCCCGTAACCTGCAGGGTTATGGACATAGAGCTGGTAATTGGGATTAGACTAGATGACCTTTTGTTGGTCGGCGCAGATATAATGGTAAGTACTGCTGGGGATAGAATACAGCCAGGGTGATCTCCTAGACGCGTTTCGATCGCCTGGATGGGTCGGAGAGGAATTTTCCCAGATTTTTTTCTCCCTAAATTGGCCTTGGTTTTTATCTGGTTTTTGCCTCTCCCAGGAGATCACATGGCTCCGGTTGGGGTGGAGTGTAGATGTTTTTAGAATAAGGGGTGTTGCAGTGGTCTCGGGCGGACTGGTTGGGCTGGGTGCTCTTTGCCTTTCCGTCATTGATCATGGGTTTGTAGGTAACCTTTAGAGCTGCTAACGAAGGGCCCGTGCGGCTCTTTGTCGGCCGGCATAGACACGATGGGCCGAAACGGCCTCCTTCTGTGCTGTACATTTCTATGTTTCTAAAAGCTTCTATAGGTATGTAAAAAGGAAAGGATTACCGAAAGTAAATGTGGGTCCCCTACAGGCTAAGACAGGAGACTTTATAAGGGGGAAATAAGGAAATGGCAGAGAAATTAAACAAATAATTTGTGTCCATCTACACGGAAGAAGACACGAAAAAACTCTCAGAAATAGTGGAGTATCAGTGAGAACGAGGAACTGAAACAAATTAGTATTAGTAACAAAAATAGTACCGGAGCAATTAATGGGACTGAAAGCTGATCAACCCCCTGGACCTGATGGTCTACATCCTAGGGTTTTGAAAGAGGTAGCTATAGCGATATTGATGAATTGGTTCTCATCTTCCAAAATTCCATAGATTCTAGAATGGTTCCCACAAATTGGAAGGTAGCTAATGTAACCCCACAGCGGAAAGAGCGTGCGGCAAACCTGTCCCACCCACCCTTTCCCTCAACGACTATCTGTCCCACCTGTGACAAGGACTGTGGTTCTCTTATTGGACTGTTCAGCCACCTAAGGACTCATTTTTAAGAGTGGAAGCAAGTCTTCCTCGATTCCAAGGGACTGCCTACGATGATGACTATTTAAGAAAGGAGGGAGAGAGAAAACGGCAAACTACAGACCAATTAGCCTGACAGCAGTGGTAGGGAAAATGCTAGAATCTATTATTAAAGATGTGGTAACAGGGCACTTATAAAATAAAAATAGGATTGGGCCAAGTCAACACGGATTTATGAAAGGGAAATCATGTTTGACAAATCTGTGTCAGTGAGGTTGTAACTATAGAATATTTAAGGGGGGGGACCAGTGGATGTACTGTATTTAGATTTTCAGAAGGCATTCTATTCTGATTTCGGACGACCCTTTCACCAATCTGCACAATGTCCAGATTTTGTAATATTCCGGATTTTGAATCTCCGGATTTCGGAGGTCGGACCTGTATATCCAAGTTCGCTGATGATACAAAGCTAGGTGGGAATGTAAGTTGTGAGGAGGGTGCAAAGAGACTTCAAGGGGATATAGACAGACTAATGAGTGGGCAAGAACATGGTAAATTGAATATAATGTGGAGAAATGTGAAGTTATCCACTATGGTAGGAAAAATAGAAAAACAAGAGTATTTTTTAAAATGGTGAGCGATTGGGAAATGTTGGTGTTCAGAGGGACCTGGGTGTCCTTGTACACGAATCATTGAAAGTTAACATGCAGGTACAGCAAGTAATTAAGAAAGCAAATGGTATGTTGGCTTTTATTATGAGGATTTGAGTATGAGAGTAAAGACATCTTATTGCAATTATACAGGGCCCTGGTGAGACCACAACTGGAGTATTGTGTACAGTTTTAGTCTCCTTAGCCAAAGAAGGATATACTTGCCATTGAGGGAGTGCAACGAAGGTTCACCTGACTGATTCCTGGGATGGGAGGATTATCCAATGAGGAGAGATTGAGTAGACTCAGCTTATATTCTCTCCAGTTTAGAAGAATGAGAGGTGATCTCATTGAAACATACAAAAGTCTTACAGGGCTTTACAGAGTAGATGCATGGAGGATGTTTTATCTGGCTGAGGAGTCTGGAACCAGGGGCACAGTCTCAAATTAAGGGGTCGGCCATTTAGGACTGAGGTGAGGAGAAACTTCTTCACTCAGAGGATGGTGAATCTCTGGAATTCTCTACCCCAGAGGGCTGCACAGGCTCATTCTTTGAGTATATTCAAGGCAGAGATTTTTGGATATTGTCACAGGGAATCAAGGGATATGGGGATAGTGCAAGAAAGTGGAGTTAAGGTACAAGATCAGCCATGATTTCATTGAATGGCAGAGCAGACTTGAAGGGCCAAATGGCTTTACTCCTGCACCTAATTCTTATGTTCTTATGTTATGTTACGTTCTATCTTGTACAGCTCCTCATCTAACTCAGAAGTGGTGTTAGGAGAGGTCTGGGTGCACATCCACTTGGCCAAGGAATACCATGTAGCACAGGGAAATATAAATAAACAGTGAAAAACAAATTATATTAAAAGTGTGGTATACAAAGTACTGGCACTCAAATTTTCCAAATTAATAAACTGTATGCAAGAAAGTTTAATAGGATATTGCCCTGGACTATCTATTCATCACTTGGCAGTTGGCCCATCTTTTATCTGTGCAGTAAACAAAGAACCTAGGTTTATAC
Organism: Pristiophorus japonicus; assembly: GCF_044704955.1. Taxonomy (NCBI): domain Eukaryota; kingdom Metazoa; phylum Chordata; class Chondrichthyes; family Pristiophoridae; genus Pristiophorus; species Pristiophorus japonicus. Next base: position 102,720,571 of record NC_091978.1, on the reverse strand, counting down.
AGTTTTATTACATTTTGATAAATTTTTGTTTGGTAAAGTTATCAAGGGAAATGGAAGTGAGGGACAGATCAGCCATAATCTGATAAATGGCACATCAGGCAGAAATGACCTCCTCAAATTCCTATATTCAGGAGATTAGTTCTCCAAGCAATCTGCAAACAATTAATGACTTTGCAAAACAATAATTTGGGGGTGCTGAGAACATTAACAACTGTCTTATAATTTCATTACACATTTTACATCGACAAAATCCTTCTCATCAGGTAGACTAAGGTTCACAAATATGTTTGCGTATATAGAAATTATGTATAAAAAGAGATGTTCGGACAGGAAAAGGTTTCTGACATACCAAACATTTTGCTAAATTGAAAAGTTGATGAGGCCCATCAAGAGATCTCGTCATAAATCGACACTCAGCAGCCAATATTCTGTCAACATTTATCGAACCATTTTCCTTTCCAGAGAAATATGGCCTTCAGAAATGACAAGACAAGCAAAATCCATGACATTAGCGTGCATGCAAACCAATAGCGGCTTTCTGATATTTGGTTGTACAGTATTTACAATAGACTGTTGGATACCAGAAAACTTGCCTCATACAAAACAACATTTACCTGGTTATAGTGTATTTAGTTGCAGTGATTGCATTAGAAATGCACTAAAAACTATAGCAAGCTGCTGTATAGTAGGTATAAATGTAACAAGTCTAAGGGGTTAAAGTTCATCTGAGATAATACAAGGTGACAAAAATGACATCCACATAATTCTTTTGTTACATCCTCTGAAGAAATTTACTATATCCATTTTTATGTGCTGGTTCTATTAGAAGCAAGCAAAGAATTTGGCAATGTGTACGTACCCAAAAACCTAGTTGTCCAGATAGTCTATTGAATAAAAAGGATTGCATGAGAGACCAGTTAAGTCATACAAACCAGAAGTACAAGGTTTGATGTCCAGCCCATGCTGAATGAGCTGATCTTAGCCAGAGAAGCAGTTGGGGTACAACTGGCCTCAGTACCCCTGAACTGGAGAGTGTGGGAAGGAAGGCGGGGGGGGGGGGGGTGGGAAAGAGAAACAGGTCACTATCCAATGACCCTGTCTGAGAGTGTGTGGGTGTCGAGCACTAACTGAATCAGGCGTCAGTTGCGATTCCATCCACGGTTAAAACTGTCTGCTTCACATAATGATGAGGTACCAGCATCCAGGAAGCAGCCAGTGGTTTAAAGAGAAAACAGAGGAAAAAGTTGTATTTCTCCTTTTTCAATACAGAAACAAAATTGCAACAGTTACTAGTTTGTGGACCCTGAAAAATTAATTGAAATCAAATTGGTTTTGAATACAGAACAAATCAGAATTTCAATCCCCACAAAACAGACAGGTTTAACATCTGTTTCAGTTAACAAACACAACATTTCAACTTTAATCGGAAGAATACGAAAGGCTGGGAATAGTTTGCAATGCTCAGATCTGATTCAGAGAGCTAGAAACAAGACTCCAGGGAAACTGCCTGTGAACAACAAAATTATGAAAAGGAAGGAATTTAAAAAGCAACAGCTTTGCAACAGAAGTATTATCCCACCACACCAGACACTTTCATCAAATTTCTCCCAAAGCAGGGCCAATACAACTCCTGAGTCCTCAGATCAGAAAGCTACAAGCAAGATAGTTGACTAGCCATATGATTTATCTTTCCCTCTCAAGCCACCCCAAAAGGTAGACTGAGATTTGGAAAACATGAGGAAATTCTAAGAAGGTCACTAGTAGATTAGCAGATTGTGCAATAAACCTCTTTTCACTCAGCCCTTGAATACAAAAGGGTCAGATATGGCTCAGTGGTAGCACTCTTGCCTCAGCGTCAGAGGATTGTCAGTTCAAGTTCCACTTCAGGAGCACAAAACCTAGGCTGATCTCCACTATGGGTATGGTAGCACAGTGATTATATCACTGGACTAATACTTCAGAGGCCTAGACTAATGATTCAAATCCCACCAGAGGGAAATAAAAAATTCAGTTACTTAAATAAATCTGGATAAAAAGCTAGTATCAGTAATGGTTATCACAAAACTACTGGATTCTCATAAAAAAACATCTAATTCACCAATGTCATTTAGGAAAGGAAATGTGCTAGCCAAAATGTGATTCCAAACCCACAGCAATGTGGTTGATTCTTAACTGCCATCTGAAATGGCCGATCAAGTCACTCAGTTGTCAAGAAGGGGTAGCAATTAGGGATGGGCAATAAATGCTGGCCTTGCCAGCAATGCCCACATCCCATGAATGAATTTTTTTGGAGTGCTGCACTGTCAGAGGTGCCAACTTTCAGACGAGACAATAAACAGAGCCACCATCTGCTCGGTTAGATGGACATAAAAAATCCCACAGCATTATTTATAAGAGCAACAACAATAACTTGTATTTAACACAGTAAATCTTCCCAATGCATTTCACAGGAGCATTAGCGAACAAAATTTGACACTAAGGAGCTATTCGGGCAAAAAGAGGTCAGTTTTAAGGAGCGTCTTAAAAGGAGGAAAGAGAGGTAAAGAGGTTTTAGGGAGGGAATTCCAGAGCATGAGTCTTTGGCAGCTGAAGGCACGGCCACCAATGGTGGAACAATTAAAATTGGGAATGCTCAAGACGCCACAATTGAAGGAGCGCAGATATCTCGGAGGGTTGTAGGGCTGGAGGAGAACAAGGCGTTCTCCCCTTTATCCCTCAATCACCGTCACTAAAACAAATTACCTGGTCATTATCACACTGCCCTTTGTGGGAGCTTGCTTCTTACATTACAACAGTGACTATACTTCAATAGTACTTCCTTGGCTGTAACGAGCTTTAGGATGCCCTGAGATTGTTAGGGGCAACTCTTTCTTTAATTCGCCTAACCTTGTTCCAGTGCAAATTTTTCTATGTTTTACAACAGCCATGTTGCAGCTTTTTCTGGGTGAGATAATTATGGTCAGACCAATTTGTATGCTTGGACCTGTGAACAAGTAGACTGGAGATGAGATAAACTCATTTCAAATAGTTGCCTTAGAGTCAGCAGACCGCCAACACTTCCATAGAAACATAGAAAGTAGGTGTAGGAGTAGGCCATTCGGTCCCTCGAGCCTGCACCACCATTCAATAAGATCATGGCTGATCATGCAACTTAAGTACCCCATACTTGCTTTCTCTCCATACCCTTTGATCCCTTTAGCCGTAAGGGCCACATCTAACTCCCTTTTGAATTTATCTAATGAACTGGCCTCAACAACTTTCTGTGGTAGAGAATTCCATAGGTTCACAATTCTCTGAGTGGATATGTTTATCCTCATCTCGGTCCTAAATGGCTTACCCCTTATCCTTCAACTGTGACCCCTGGTTCTGGACTTCCCCAACATCGGGAACATTCTTCCTGCATCTAACCTGTCCAATTCCGTCAGAATATGAAATGTTTCTATGAGATCCCCTCTCATTCTTCTAAATTCCAGTGAATATAAGTCTAGTCGATCCAGTCTTTCTTCATATGTCAGTCCTGTCATCCTGGGAATCAGTCTGGTGAATCTTCACTGCACTCCTTCTACAGCAAGAATGTCCTTCCTCAGATTAGAAGACCAAAACTGCACGCAATACTCAAGGTGTGGTCTCACCAAGGCCCTGTATAACTGCAGTAAAACCTCCCTGCTCCTATACTCAAATCCCCTCGCTTTGAAGGCTAGCATGCCATTTGCTTTCTTTACCGCCTGTTGTACCTGCATGCCGACCTTCAATGACTGATGTACCATGACACCCAGGTCTCGTTGCACCTCCCTTTTACTAATCTGCCACCATTCAGATAATAATCTGCTTTCCTGTTTTTGCAACCAAAGTGGATAACCTCACACTTATCCACATTATACTGCATCTGCCATGCATTTGCCCATTCACCTAACCTGTCCAAGTCCCCCTCCAGTCTCCTAGCATACTCCTCGCAGCTCGCACTGCCACCCAGCTTAGTGTCATCTGCAAACTTGGTGATATTACATTCAATTCCTTCGTGTAAATCATTGTGTATTGTAAATAGCTGGGGTCCCAGCACTGAACCCCAATAGCACCCCATTAGTCACTGCCTGCCATTTTGAAAAGGACCCGTTTATTCCCATCTTTGCTTCCTGTCTGCCAACCAGTTCTCTATCCACGTCAATACATTACCCCCAATACCATGTGCCTTAATTTTGCACACTAATCTTGTGTGGGACCTTGTCAAAAGCCTTTTGAAAGTCCAAATACACCACATCCACTGGTTCTCCCTTATCCACTCTACTAGTTACATCCTCAAAAAATTCTAGAAGATTTGTCAAGCATGATTTCCCTTTCATAAATCCATGCTGACTTGGACCGATCCTGTCACTGCTTTCCAAATGCGCTGCTATTACATCTTTAATAATTGATTCCAACATTTTCCCACCACCGATATTAGGCTAACCGGTCTATAATTCTGTTTTCTCTCTCCCTCCTTTTTTTAAAAAAGTGGGGTTACATTAGCTACCCTCCAATCCATAGGAACTGAACCAGAGTCTATAGAATGTTGAAAAATGACTACCAATGCATCCACTATTTCTAGGGCCACTTCCTTAAGTACTCTGTGATGGAGACTATCAGGCCCTGGGGATTTATCAGCCTTCAGTCCCTTCAATTTCCCCAGCACCATTTCCTGACTAATAAGGATTTCCCTTTGTTCCCACTTCTCGCTAGACCGCCGGTCCCCAAGTATTTTTAAGAGGTTATTTGTGTCTGCCTTAGTGAAGACAGAACCAAAGTATTTGTTCAATTGGTCTGCCATTTCCTTGTTCCCCAATATGAATTCCTCTGATTCTGACTGCAAGGGACCTACATTAGTCTTCACTAATCTTTTTCTCTTCACATATCTATAGAAGCTTTTGCAGTCAGTCTCACTGATCTGGCTGTATTTGGACCCAGGACCTAGAGGATAATCCACTGCGTGCATCATCCATACAATGTATGAAGGATAATTTTATGCATATCTATACTAAACATCTTCAATGGGATTTTCACTATTAAAATTGGAAGAGTTAGCCATTGTCACAATACAGTCATTGGCACTTTATTGGATATCCAGGAGCAGAGGGCATCACACAGAGAGCAGCAAGGATGTGGAGGAGCATGAGGATAGGACACATAGGAAAGGAGTGTGGAGGGCACAGAGGGTGGCTGGGGCATAGAAAATACAGCGGTAGTCTGCTAGTACTGCAAAACCAACAAAGATAGTTAAGCAGCTCATGCAGGCCTGCCCTACATTTCGAAAGCCAACAGCCCAATTCTGTCTATCACCTCTTGCAGCCTGTTGCTGCTCCCCCATTCTTCACCATATTTTATAGACGTTTTCTTTTTCTGCCTGCTGATCCTTGCATTCTCCAGATCAACCATCCGCTTTGCTCAGCCACCTCAGCCTCCCACAGCCCTGCTTCTCTTCACCTACTCTTATGCATTGCACCAACTCACAGCATCGCTCCTCCTGTCAACACACCGGGTTCCTTCACCATCATAGGCAGTCCCACGAAATCGAAGAAGACTTTCTTCCACTCCAATAGTAAGTTCTCAGGTGACTAAACAGTCCAATTCGGGAATTACAGCCTCTGTCGCAGGTGGGACAGACGGTCGTTGGAGAAAAGGTGGGTGGGGAGTCTGGTTTGCCACACGCTTCTTCCGCTGCCTGCGCTGGTTTTCTGAATGCTCTTGGCGACGAGACTTGAGGTGCTCTTCCTCGACTTAGGGCGGTCTTTGGCCAGGGACTCCCAGATGTCAGTGGGGATGTTGCACTTTATCAAGGAGGCTTTGAGGGTGTCCTTGAAACATTTCCTCTGCCCACCTGGGACTCGCTTGCCATGTTGGAGTTCCGAGTAGAACGCTTGCTTTGGGAGTCTTGTGTCAGGCATGCGAACAATGTGGTCCGCCCAACGGAGCTGGTCAAGTGAGGTCAATGCTTCAAAGCTGGGGATGTTGGCCTGATCGAGAACACTGACGTTGGTGCGTCTGTTGTTCCAGGGGATTTGCAGGATCTTGCGGAGGCATCGTTGGTGGTATTTCTCCAGCGATTTAAGGTGTCTACTGTATATGGTTCACGTCTGAGCCACACAGGAGGGCGGGTATCATTACAGCCCTGTAGACCATAAGCTTGGTGGCAGATTTGACGGCCTGATCTTCGAACACTCTCTTCCTCAGGCGGCCGAAGGCTGCGCTGGCGCACTGGAGGCGGTGTTGAACCTCGTCGTCAATGTCTGCCCTGGCTGATAATAGGCTCCCGAGGTATGGAAAGTGGTCCACGTTGTCCAGGGCCATGCCATGGATTTTGATGACTGGGGGCCAGTATTGTGTGGCAGGGTTAGATTAGTGGAGGACCTTTGGCTTACGGATGTTTAGTATAAGGCCCATGCTTTCACACGCCTTGGTGAAGATGTTGACGATGACTTGGAGTTCAGCCTCTGAATGTGTGCAGACGCAAGCGTCATCCGTGTACTGTAGTTCAACGACAGAGGATGGGGCGGTCTTAGATCTGGCCTGGAGGCGACGAAGGTTGAACAGGTTCGCACTGGTTCTATAGTTTAGTTCCACTACAGCAGGGAGCTTGTTGAGTGTGAGGTGGAGCATTGCAGTGAGGAAGATTGAGAAGAGGGTTGGCGTGATGACGCAGCCCTGCTTGACCCCGGTTCGGACGTTGATTGGGACTGCGGTGGATCCGTTGGTCAAGATCACGGCTTACATGCCATTGTGGAGCAGGCGGAGGATGGCGACAAACTATTGGGGGCAGCTGAAACGGTGGAGGACATTCCACAGCCCCTTGCGGTTAACACTGTCAAAGGCCTTTGTAAGAAGACCATGTACAAGGGCTGGTGCTGTTCCCTGCATTTCTTTTGCAGTTGTCGCGCTGTAAAGATCATGTCCGTTGTGCCCCGTTGTGGACGGAATCTGCACTGTGACTCCGAGAGGAGCTCCTCAGCCACAGGGAGAAGACAGTTGAGGAGGATTCTAGCGATGACTTTCCCAGTGGCTGACAACAGGGAGATTCCTCTGTAGATTCCATTCACCAGCTATCTCCTAGACCTCCAACCACCAAGCTTGTCAAATCACCGCTCTCCATAAACCAAAACTCACCACGTCATAGATTCTCAACGCCCAAGCTGAAAAAAAGCACTCCCCCATCAGCACTACCCAATCACTATCCCATTTCAACTCCTACAAAACACCTCTCCACACAAACACAACCCTTTCTTCACTTGTAGCCTCTGTCGGGAACATCGCCATGGGTATTTTACCAGTTTAAATAAAAGCACAAGCAAATCATGGGAAGACATGCAGCAGTCAGGCAAATAAAAAAATGAATATTTTGGACTTGTTTTGTGTTCAACTGATCGCCTGGTTATGAAAGAAATATGGTTACAATATTTACTTCCATTTAAACTAATCTATTGTGTAAATAAATCACTTTGTCAGATGCAAAAGGGTACGACTTGTGGTAGACAGATTATTCAGATTTGAAAAAAGGAACTAAGCTATCCATTTCAGCATAAGCTACCAAAGACTGAAGTACAAGTTAGTTCAGAGGGATGGGCGGACAGAGACAGAGAAAGAAAGACGGAGAGAGAAAAAGAGAAAGAAGAAATATTTTGAACAATTAAGTCTGAGAAAGTTATTAAAAAATCCCATGTTCTCATTACATGATAAAGCACAGTTCAAAGACACATTGACATTAACAAAGACATTGCCTGCCAAAGACAGCGAACAACTTAGTAAAAGATTGAAGTGTGTTTTAACCATTCCTAAAAACAGACCATTTTGGTTAAGTACACTCATCTTCTGGAATACATGTGCCAGAGACTGCACGGATATCAATGCATTAATGCACAGTAAAAAACATGCCCACCCTGCTTTCTAAAAATGTTCCACCAAGGGTATTTATACTAGTCCAAATACACTATTTCAATTGCAAATTGCAGTGCACTTTTATTGCCAGTCAGAATTTGACCACTATCACGAGGTAAATTGATAGAGATCAAAACAGGTGTTCCGTTGCCCATGACTCAATCACCTTTTACAATCAAATAAAACTTCACAAAGTGATTAAATTTTTTTTTCCATTCAGCTGCTCAAGTTCTAGAACATATTGCAGTCGCAGTGATCCTGGATTATTTTCAGAGGTATAATAGCTCAATAAATCAGTAACAGCATTCACAATCACATAAATTACAGCACAGGAGGCTGCCATGCAGCCTATCATCCTTGTGCCAGTGCTAGTTTTTCAACTGAAGCTATCTACTCTAATCACATTTTTTTGCCCTTTGCCTTTATATTCTTCCTTTTCAAATCCTTATTAAATCGGATATTTCCTGCATCAATTTCCAACATGCCGGCTGTCGTGCTGAAAACTTGTGCTCCAGAATTAGACACACCTCTAGCCAAGCTGTTCCAGTACAACTACAACACTGGCAGCTACCCGACAATGTGGCAAACTGCCGAGGCATGTCCTTCCACAAAAACCAGGACCAATCCGGCCAATTACCACCCCATCAGTCTACTCTCAATCATCAGCAAAGTGATGGAAGGTACCACATAAAAGGTTACTGTAGAAGATAAAAACTCATGGGGTTGGGGGTAATATATTAGCATGGACAGCGGACTGGCTAACAGAAAACAGAGTCGGGATAAATGGGTCATTTTCCGGTTAGCAAATGGTAAATCGTGGGGTGCCATAGGGATCGGTGCTGGGGCCTCAACTATTTAGAAATATTAATGACTTGGATGACGAGTGTAATGTAGCCAAGTTTGCTGATGATACAAAGATGGGTGAGAAAGCAAGTTATGAGGAGAATACAAAGAATCTGTAAAGGGATATAGACAGGTTAAGTGAGTGGGCAAAGATTTGTAGATGGGGTATAATGCGGGAAAGTGTGACATTATCCACTTTGGCAGGAAAAATAAAAAAGCAAATTATTATTTCAATGCAAAGAGATTACAAAATGCTGCAATACAGAGGGACTTGGGGGTCCTGGTGCATGAAACACAAAACATTAGTATGCAGGTACAGCAAGTAATCAGAAAGGCAAATGGAATGTTGGCCTTTATTGCAAGGGGGATGGAGTATAAAAGCTGGGAAGTTTTGCTACAACTATACAGGATATTGATGAGACTACACCTGGAGTACGGCGTATAGTTTAGGTCTCCTTATTTAAGGCGGGATATACTTGCATTGGAGGCAGTTCAGAGAAGGTTTACAAGGTTGATTCCTGAGATGACGGGATTGACTTATGAAGAAAGGTTGAGCAGGTTGGGCCTATACTCTTTGGAGTTTAGAAGAATGAGAGATGATCTTATTGAAACATATAAGATACCGAGGGGGCTCGACAAGGTGGATGCAGAAACGATGTATCCCCTCCTAGGGGAATCTAGAACTAGGGGGCATAGTTTCAGAATAAGAGGTCGCCCATTTAGAACTGAGGTGAGGAGGAATTTCTTCTCTGAGGGTCCTAAATCTGTGGAATTCTCTGCCCCAGAGAGCTGTGGAGGCTGGGTCATTGAATATATTTAAGGTGGAGACTAGACAGATTTTTGAATGGTAAGGGAGTAAATGGTTATAGGGAGTAGGCAGGGAAGTGGAGTTGAGCCCAAGATCAGATCAGCCATGATCTTATTAAATGGTGGAGCAGGCTCGAGGGGCCAGATGGCCTACATCTGCACTTATTTCTTATGTTCTTATGTTATGTATGTAATCTAAACTATGATGGTTGGTTTGAAAGGTGCCCCACGCCCCGTTCACTGATGTATTGGCCCCGAAATTGCAATCGGCGGTGTAGCTAAGGAGTACACCGCCGATCTCTGATGAAATCTGCACTTTCCTGGTGCAAAGCCCCAAACGAAAGCTTGCTGTGAAATGCCGCAGAGTTGTGCGCAGCACCACATGGGGAAGGAGAGGCCCAGTCGTCGCTGAAGGGGAGGAGGCCTGATCACCGTTGAGGAAGTGAGGCCCAGCCGCAGTTGAAGGAAGAGGAGGAGAGGCCAATCGCCGCCGAGGAGGAGAGGCTGTATTAATACCCGCCGCCCTCCTGTATGGCTCTGAGATATGGACCATGTACAGCAGACACGTCAAGTCGCTGGAGAAATACCACCAACGATGTCTCCGCAAGATCCTGAAAATCCCCTGGGAGGACAGACGCACCAACGTTGCCGTTTTCGACCAAGCCAACATTCCCAGCATTGAAGCACTGACCACAGTTGATCAGCTCTGCTGGGCAGGCCACATTGTTCGCATGCCAGACACGAGATTCCCAAAGCAAGTGCTCTACTCGGAACTTCTTCACGGCAAACGAGCCAAAGGTGGGCAGAGGAAACGTTAGAAGGACACCCTCCAAGCCTCCTTGATAAAGTGCAACATCCCCACTGACACCTGGGAGTCCCTGGCCAAAGACCGCCCTAAGTGGAAGTGCATCCGGGAGGGTGCTGAGCACCTCGAGTCTCATCGCCGAGAGCATGCAGAAATGAAGCGCAGGTAGCAGAGAGTACGGCAAACCAGTACCACCCACCCTTTCCCTCAACGACTATCTGTCCTACCTGTGACAGGGACTGTGATTCTCATATTGGACTGTGCAGCCACCTAAGGACTCATTTTTAGAGTGGAAGTAAGTCTTCCTCGATTCCGAGGGACTGCCTATGATGATGATGATGATGAATGCAACATGGATCCCAGGGATAAGCGTACCTGGAATCAAGTGGGGCGATGCTCCTTTCACCAGCCAATCAGGAAACTTAGAAAGCCCTGTTTGGCTAACACTCTTATGAAGAAAGGTTGAGCAGGTTGGGCCTATACTCTTTGGAGTTTAGAAGAATAAGAGGTGATCTTATTGAAACATATAAGTTGTAGTCTCAGCCCCTCAAAATCAGCTTTTCTCCAATCTATTAACCTGGTTTTCATCATACTTATGGCCTTCTCAATTATCTGCTTAAAGTGTATATTATGGTCACTATTGCCGAGATGTTTCCCCAGTTTTAATTCTCTTATCTGCTCTGGTTCATTCCCCGTTACTAGATCCAATAGCGAATTCTCCCTTGTTGGGTTTTTTACATATTGGGTTAGAAAGGAGTGCTGTACACATTGGAAGAACTCCATTCCCTTTCCCCTTTACCTACCTCTTCTGTCCAATTAATGTCGGGGTAGTTGAAATCCCCCATGATTATTATTCTATGTTTTTTACTCATTTCTCTAATTTGTCTTCATATTTCTTCCTCCATTTGCCTTCCACTATTAGGTGGTCTGTCGTCTACACCTATTAGTGTGATTAATCCCTTACTATCTTTTATCTCTATCCATATGGATTCTATTTTAATATAAAAACAGAGAATGCTGGAAATCTCAGTGGGTCAGGCAGCATCTGTGGAGAGAGAAATATAGTTAACGTTTCAGGTTGATGACCCTTCGTCAGATTCTATTTTTGTCTTGCTGATAGCTGTCACATTTTCCAACTGCCATTATGTTATCCCTAATAAGTACAGCTACTCCACCTCCCCTTTTTCCCTCTGTATCTTTTCTACATATGTTACACCCTGCAATGTTTAATTCCCAGTTCGAATTTTTCTGTAGCAATGTCTCAGTAATTCCTACTATGTCTTGTTCCTCGCAACGCAGGATTGCTCCAGCTCCCCTGTTTCATTACAGACACTGTGTGCATTGCTGTACAGACTGTTTAACTCATTTTTCAATCGGACTTCATCTCACTTTATGATTAACCATCTTTTTAGACTCCTAGGGCCCGAATTTGGTCAACCTACACCGGATGCCGACGAGAAAACTCGGCGATCTCCCTGTTTTTTTTCGGCGCTCTCCCCTCCGAGCGAGTTTGGCGAGGACCTCACGCCAGCGGTTTGAAAAGACCGCTGGGGAGCGTCCGTAGATGTGCGCCAAAAAAAGTCCTCCTGTCCGCTCCCGCCCGAGATTCATCCGAGCGGTCCTCCGCTTCAGCAGGAGTAAAGATTGCTGCGTGGAAGCATTTCTTACCTGAACGGCAGGTATGAAGACCAGCAAGAAAAGATTAGTGAGATAGTTTGCTTCATTTCTTTTGCAGTGATTTTGTTTGATAGGGTCCTCTGAAGGTTTTGTCATGTTTTGTTTTTTATTTGTTGAAGATTTTTTTTTTCTGTTCCCCCTCTCCCTGGCCCGCTGCCGCCCAAATCGGCATGTCAGGCCCATTTTTTCCGCCGGGTGGTTTTTTCCCCATTTATTCACCAAACTTCCGCCCAAAGTACCGTCAGGATCTTAGCGGTCTTTTTGACAGTAAATGGGCGGAACTTAGGTTTGACCAAACTCGGGGCCCCTGTTCTATAACTATTTATTGCCTTACCATTAATGTCCTCCCTTACTTTATTCTTTCCTATGTTCAGTTCCCTATTTTGTTTATATTTAGGCTGGTTACGTTTCTTGTAGATCCCTCCCCCCATCTTACCAGTTTAAAGCCTTTGCCACCTCTCTATTTACCCTTTCCGCTCGGACACAGGTCCCATCCTGGTTCAGGGCTGGAACCCGTCCCATCGGTACAGCTCCTTCCCGTCCCAAAACTGGTGCCAGTGCCCCATGAAAAGTAACCCCTCCTTCCCTCACCAGCCCTTTAGCCACGTGTTAATTCTCCTGATCTGTCTGCTTCTATGCCAATTTGCACATCGCTCAGGCAATGATCCAGAGATTATTACCCTCGAGATCCTGCTTTTTAATTTAGAACCTAACTCCTGATACTCTTTCAACAGGATCTTCTCCCTGTTCCTACTATGTCGTTTGTTCCAGCATGGACCACGACAACTGGTTTTCCAAGTTCCTCTCCAGCCACCATGAGATATCCTGTCTATGTCATCCTGAAATCGATAACGATCCTCATCATTATCTACTACTTTGCCAGAGTAGATTTGTAGTCCTTGATTTACTTCATAATAGACCGTTATTTGGGGGTTTGTATCTAGGCGAATTAAATACAACCAACTTATCTCTCCAAGTTCTCAAGCTCATGGGTTTAAAATTCAATACTGACCCAAGGTGTCCGATTTTAGTAGACTGAGACTCAGTATGTAGGCTATATATTGAACAACCTATGTTAAAATACATTTCCTTGCTGTTACACCAATTAAAATTAATAGCTCAAAATGAAACACTAAGTTTTTCTACAAAAGTCTGTTCCAAACTTATATAAAAGACTTGCAGAAATGAGTTTCCACCGTGCCTAGTGTTCTCACCACTTACCGCCTCGCGAGGGAAATTGCCCTGTGGGAGCGGAATGGCTGCCGCTCGGTGCCCCCGACAGCTTTTCCCGGCGTGAAGCTGCCAGTGTCTGGGCGGTACGACCGTCCTTAAAGGAGAGCACACACTGCTGCGACCTCCATTTTATTTTAATTGTCTCCCAACTCCCGAGTTGGCCCGACAATGACGGCCATGGGAAGCCCTCCCTGGTGGCTCAGTGGGCACCACTAAAGTAGCTGCAAACCGTGCAGCCACACTGGCATGCTCAGTGCAGCGCTGATGACACCGCCCGCCTTCCGCCCCGCTCCAGACGCACTTCCACACCTCAGCCGCCCCAAATACCACTAACGATTTTCAAAAATTGAAGAAGCCAATTTCCCTCTATTCTCCACCCCATTAATGCTTTTAACATAATACCTCACTCTCTTATCTGACCCTCTTCTCTCCCCTGACCCCCTCAGCCCAAAAATGCTTTCTCTTCTCTTTGTGTCAGCTGTGGCTCAGTTTCTGGCATGCTTGCCTGAATCAGAAGTTTGTGGTTTCAAGCCCCACTCCAGAGGCTTGAGCACATAATCTAGGCTGACACTCCAGGTGCAGTACTGAGAGAGTGCTGCACTGTTTGAAGTGCTGTCATTCAGATGAGACATTAAACCAATGCCTTTTCTGCCCTCTCAGGTGGATGCAAAAGATCACATAGCATTATTCAAAGAAAAACAGGAGAGTACTGGCCAATATATATTGCTCGACTAACATCACAAACCGATTATCTGGTCATTATCACATTGCTCTTTGCGGGACCTAGCTGTGCGCAAATTGGCTCCCGCGTTTTAACGCTAACAATTTGCATTTATATAGCACCTTTAACGTGATAAAACGTCCCAAGGTGCTTCACAGGAGCCTTATCAAAGAAAATTTGACACCAAGCCACAAAAGGAGATCTTAGGAATGATGATCAAAAGCTTGGTCAAAGAGGTAGATTTTATTCAAAAGCACTTCATTGGCTGTAAAGCGCTTTGGAAAGTCTTGAGGCTGTGAAAGGCGCAAAATAAATGCAAGATTTTTTTTCTTTCATGTAGGCAGTAATTTATGCTGATGCACAGTTCCTCAGCAACTGCCAAACTGGCCATTCTTTGAGTGCAATCCCATACAGTGAATGCCAAAAGGTGAGAAAGAGATAGGCAACATCAATCCTTTCCATGCAAGGGTCACTCAACAGAAACTGGAACCCTATCTGACTTTCTTCCCCACTATCTGGAGACACAATGACATATTTTTACTATATTCCTTACTGAGATCAAGTACCGACCATAATTCAAACCTGGAGTCTTCCTAATCTGTGACATAGCAACAGACCAAACCAGTGAAGAAACCCATATTCTCAAATTAAAAAGCTCGTATCAGTAATGGTGACGGAGAAACTACAGATTGTCATAAAAACCTAAAATGATATCCTTTAGGGAAGGAAATCTGCTATCTGTATCTGGTCTGGCCTATATGTGACTTCAGACCCACAACAATGTGGTTGACTCTTAACTGCCCTCTGAAATGGTCGAGCAAGCCACTCAGTTGTATTCATGAAGGCGGCTCACCACCACCTTTGAGGGCAATTAGGAATGGGCAATAAATGCTGGCCTTGCCGACAACATCTACAGCCCATGAATGGCTAAAAAAACATATTGGCCCAGAAATTCCAGCCTCCCTGGGTCCGTACGGAGTGGGAAGGCATTGCAAAAGCCAGTTTTCAGCGCACAATGCGCATGCGCTGAAAACCGGCTTTACCATGTCAAGCTCCAGCTTGACAGCTCATCCGCATATCGGGAGCGAGGACATTTGCAAGGTCAAGATTGCGGGATTTACGCATATCTTGTCCAGCAAATGTCCTCAAAACTCTAGCGCCTGATAAAAACAGGCGCATAGCCTGCTTTTACAGGTGTAAATCTTAAAACACACTTAAAACATAGAAAATAAAATTACAAATACACATTTTATTTTTAAAAGCCCTGCCCACTACATTAAATTTATTTTAAACCATAATCAAAAAAACTTTTTAAAAACTCGGAAAAATGTTTTTCTCTAAGATATTTATTAATTAATTTTAATTATGTGAGGTGTGTTTTTATTTGGTGTTAATGTTTGTTTTTTCCCAATTAATACCAATGAGAACTCGTAGATACGGAGTTCCCATTGCTATTAATTGAGACTACTTTACCCGATTGGTTGAGCAGTCGCACATGACTGCAACTTCTGCATGGGAACCTGGAGGACAGGAGCACGCTTCGCAGTGCGGGAAGAGAAGGCCTCCCCACCGGAATACCACGCTCCTTCCAGACCACCAAGTAATTTCATAGAACTGTTTCAGGTAGGAGGCAATTGCCCGCGAGAAGCCTCCGACTGGAATTTCAGGGCCATTCTATTTTAAATTTATGCAGCAATCTGAATGGAGAATTTGATTTAGGATAAACATATTTCAAACCATCCATAGATAGTGAAAATACTGTCATAATTGCTGATTAATCAGTATTTGAAAGAGAAAAGATAACATTTCATCAGAACCAAGTCAGGTAGGGAAGCCATAGAATCGACAAGGACAAGTCAGAACATGCCCAAGAGGGGAAGACAGATAGAAGGCAAGAGTTCCAATCTGCTACTAGTTTTCTGCAAGATACAGCTACTGGATCGAATAGCCCAACAATATATTTGAAAATGCTGGGAAGAGGTGTAAAGTGCTTATGTTGCACTTCACGAATTCTAAATAAGTTACATATTAATGCATTTGAAGCACAAAGCACAAGAAAGTCAAAGGGGGAGTTGAAGTCAGACACATTCCAACAGGAGGGGAAAACAGCAGAAAGAAAATGATTCCGATCAGGAAAAATCATTTAAAAAAATGCCAAGGCTGCAATTGTTGGAGTCAAGAGAATTCCCACTCAACAGTACCCAGAATGGCAGCAAGATACTGTTCCTTAAGATTTGCACTGTCTTTATTTGAAGATTGTTACATCACTATTGGGTGCCTCCCTGCAGCTGGCCAAAGGAGGCATGTTCGAGAACTTACGGTCTAAAAATATATTTTAGTTAAAACTGTTTTGATTTGATCGAGAAAGAGGAGAGAAAAATAGATTTTTCCTTAAAGTTAGCCATTTTTACACTGGAATTTTGCTGCAATCATTTTGTGTAAGTGCTCGAATAACAATGGTTCAATACGTTACAAGAACATAAGAAATAGGAGCAGGAGTAGGCCATACGGCCCCTCGATCCTGCTCCGCCATTCAATAAGATCATAGCTGATCATCGAACTCAACACTTTCCCACCCGATCTCCATATCCCTCGATTCCCCTCGACTCCAAAAATCTATCGACCTCAGCCTTGAATATATTCAGAGACTCAGCATCCACAACCCTCTGGGGCAGAGAATTCCAAAGATTCACAACCCTCGGAGTGAAGAAATTCCTCCTGTCTTAAATGGCCGACCCCTTCTCCTGAAACTGTGCCCCCTTACTGCCCACTCAATTAGTCTATCTATATCCTTTGCAGACGCTTTGTGTTTTCCTCACAGCTTACTGTCCCACCTAGCTTTGTATCATCAGCAAACTTGGATACATTACAGTCGGTCCCTTCATCTAGGTCATTAATATAGATTATAAATAGCCGAGGCCCCAGCACTGATCCCACTAGTTGCAGCCTGCCAACCTGAAAATGACTCGTTTATCCCTACTCTGTTTTCTGTCCGTTAACCAATCCTCTATCCATGTTGATACATTATTACCTCCATTCCCATGAGACCATATGTTGTGTAATAATCTTTTATGTGGCACCTTATCGAATGCCTTTTGTAAATCCAAGTTTTCTAGATCCACTGGTTCCCCTTTATCTGCCCTGCTAGTTACATACTTGATTTCCCTTTTATAAATGCATGTTGACTCTGCCGAATCATGTTATGATTTTCTAAGTGCCCTAATCCCACTTCCTTAAAAATGGATTCCACTATTTTCCCATGACCGACGTCAGGCTAACTAACCAATAGTTCCCCGTTTTCTCTCTCCCTCCTTTCTTGAATAGTGGTGTTACATTTGCTGCCTTCCAATCCGCTGGGACTGTTCTAGAATCCATGGAATTTTGAAAAATCAAAACCACTATATCTACAGCCAACTCTTTCGAACCTGAGGATGCAGGCCATCAGGTCTGTGGATTTGTCAGCTTTTAGTCCTATTCGTTTTTCTAGATCTTTTTCTCTACTTATATGAATTACATTACGGTCCTCACCCTCATTACAGCCTTGGTTCCCCACCATTTCAGGTATGCTTTTTGCATCTTCTATTGTGAAGACAGATACAAAATATTTGTTTTAAGTTTCTGCCATTTCCTGCTTCCCATAATATTTGCTCCTGCCTCAGCCTCGAAGGGACCAATGTTTACTTTTGCTATTCTTTTCCTTTTTACATACTTGTAGAAGCTCTGACAATCTGTTTTTATATTTCTTGCCAGTTTTCTCAGTGTATTTTTTCCCTTTTTATCAATTTTTTGGTCATCCTTTGCTGGTTTCTGAAACTCTCCCAAACCTCAGGCTTACTACTATTATTCGCAACATTATAAGCTGCTTCTTTAAATCTAATGCTATCCTTAGCTTCTTTAGTGAGCCACGGAAGAATTACTTTTCCAGTGGAGTTAATGGGCCCAAGTTTCCACAAGATAAAGAACGGGCGCCCCTCCGAGCTGGGCGCCCGTTTTTCACGCCTAAAAAAATCCTCGGTATTCTCCACCTACTTACAGGTCCTCTGGCCCTCGGCGCAGCCAGCACGAGCTGTGGGGGGGGGGGGGGGGGGGGCGGAGCCAGGTCCCGGTGCTGAAAACAGTGCCGGGACCTCTGCACATGCGCACTACAGTCGGCACGCAAGTGCAGTAGCTCCAGGCACCGAACTGTGTGGGAGGGGCCCGAAGCACGCAGCCCCTAGCCCTGGCTGAATGGCCTCACTGGGGCTGCGTGAATGAGGCTCCTCCCATGGCCAGCTCCTGCTGCCGCCGCCCCCCCCCCCCCCGCCGACCAGACCCGACACCCGCTCCCCCCGCCGACCAGACCCGACGTGACACCTGCTTCCCCCCCCCGCCCCGACCCGACACCCGCTCCCTCCCCTCCCCCGCCCCGACCCGAGACCCGCTCCCCCCCCCCGCCCCGACCCGACACCTGCTCCACCCCCCCCCCCCGCCCCAACCCGAGACCCGCTCCCCCCCCCCCCCCCCCGACTGACCCGACCCGCGCTCCTGTTCCCCGACCCGCCCCCCCCTCTCTCTCCCTCCCTTTCCCTCCCTCTCTCTCCCTCCCTCTCCCTCCCTCCCTCCCCCTCTCGCTCAGCGGCACGAACAGCTGCAGAATTCTCCCTGGCTGAAGCACTTTCACACAGGTAGGAAGATGGTTTATTTAATCTT
This sequence comes from Pristiophorus japonicus, assembly GCF_044704955.1. NCBI lineage: Eukaryota > Metazoa > Chordata > Chondrichthyes > Pristiophoridae > Pristiophorus > Pristiophorus japonicus. The sequence continues at coordinate 102,701,894 of NC_091978.1, read as the reverse complement.
TTCTTGGCTTATAAATGTTTATTCAGGTTGGATTTATTTGTATAATATTTGTAGAAGTATAAATAAGGATTTATTGTCGAATTTAATGAGTTCCCTTCCCTCCCCCACTCCCCGCCACCTCATTCTGGACGCCTAATTTGTAACCTGCGCCTGATTGTTTAATGTGTAGTACAGGTTTTTTCAGTTCTACAAAAATCTTCACTGGCTCCATTCTACTTTAGTTTGGAGTACATTTTCACTGTGGAAACTTTCAAATCAGGCGTCAGTGGCCGGACACGCCCCATTTTGAAGAAAAAATTCTGTTCGAAACTAGAACTGTTCTACCTGACTAGAACTGCAGAAAAGAAAATGTGGAGAATTGCGATTTCTAAAATAGTCCGTTCTCCACCAGTTGCTCCTAAAAATCAGGCGCGAATCATGTGGAAACTTGGGCCCATAGTTTCTCAATGGAATGTATTTTTGTTGAGAATTATGAAATATTTCTTTAAATGCTAGCCACTGCTTATCTACTGCCATACCTTTTAATTTATTTTTCCAACTCGCCCTTCATACCTATGTAATTGGCTTTAGGGGGCCTATATACTACTTTCACCAGTGTTTCCTGCCCCTTGTTATTCCTGATCTCCACCCATACTGATTCTACTTCCTGTCTTCCGAGCAGAGATCCTTTCTCTCTACTGTCCTTATGTCATCTTTTAATATCAGGGCTACCACTCCTCCTTTACCATTCTGCCTATCTTTTCGAAACGTCAAGTACCCTGGGAACATTTAGTTCCCAACCTTGGTCACCCTTGCAACCACGTCTTTGTAATGGCTATTAGATCAAACCCATTTATCTCTGTGCCACTAGTTCATCTATCTTGCTACAAATGCTTCGTGCATTCAGATAAAGAACCTTTAATTTAATTTTTTTACCATTATTCCTGCTTTGACCTTATTCTCTGCTGCACTGCTACCATTAAACTCTGACCCTTCCTGTCACACTCTGTTTATTTTTACCCAGATCGCTACACTGCTCTATTGCATTGACCGTTCTCTTCAGATATCTAAATTTCCTCTCACCCGACCCCACTCATCTTTTAGTTTAAAGTCCTATTTACAGTCCTAGTTAGTCGATTCGCCAGGGTGCTGGTCCCAGCCCAGTCTAAGTGGAGCCTGTCCTGATGGAACAGCTCCCTCTTTCCCCAGTACTGGTGCCAGTGCCCCACGAATTGAAACCCCTTCCTCCCACACCACTCTTTGAGCCACGCATTTAACTCTCTGATCTGCTTGACCTTATGCCAATTTGCGCATGGCTCAGGTAGTAATCTAGATTATTACCCTTGAGGCATATTAATTCAGACCCTAGCTCCTCAAACTCCCTCAGCAGAATCTCATTCTTAGTTCTACCTATATCATTGGTTCTTACATGTACCACAACAACTGGATCCTCCCCCTCCCACTCCAAGTTCTTCTTCAGCTGCGAGGAGACATCCTTCACCCTGGCACCGGGCAGGCAGCAAAAAGTAAACCAAGCAAAACATCAAATAAACTATAACACAAAATTAGCAGAACACATTAAAATCCACTGGATCCTCATGGGAGCAAGATATTCAGAAGACTGCTCAAGGTTTATTCTCACACTTCAAAAGATCAGATGAGCCTCGAGAGTACTGCTTTGTAATGTCTCCCAGGAATCTATTATTCTTTATTCTGTTCAAATTATCATATTCATATTATCCTAAATTAGTCAATGTTGCTGGGAAACCAACTCATCACTGAGCTCTATATAATAACTACATATTTGTACACATTTATTATTACACGTGATAAAGATGTCTCCGCTGGCATGTGCTACAATAGCCTCAGCATCCGAGAAAGACTTGCATTTGCATTTATATCCTGGGACCAAGGAGAAATAAATAAAGTCAAGCTGGCAAACTAGACCTCCTGATGACTGTCTAATGATTCCTGGTGGAAAATGTGCATGTGTGGTGGTTTTGGTGTGATCCCTCAATTCTATCCCCTCCTCCCCAGTTAAACAGAATGCTGCCATTCAGTGTGTAGCATTAAGAAAATCCTCGAGGGGAAGCTACTGGGACTCGTGGAACTTTGCTCCAACGCACTCACCACTTTAAGAGAGAGAGAAAAGAGCAGAGAGAGTGCACGTGCAAAAGGGAGAGAAAGTGTGAGAGAAAGAAAGATAGATGGAGAGAAAAAAGGAGCGAGGAGAAAGAGAGAAAACATAGAGAGAAAAAAAAACAGGAAAGAAAGAAAGAAGCACTTGTGGGAGTAGCACTTTAACACCCGTCATATTCCTGATGTGTTCCTTAGTCTTACCCTTCTACAGGAACATATTTAATTATAGGCATCTACAAACGGCATGTTTAAAGCAATTTTGGCAAATGTTGTCATCTAAAAATTTAGATTCAACCATTTATCTAAATAAAACTACACAACTATATAGGTCACGAGAGACAAAGAAAGCTGTGACACGAAGCTAGTGAAGGTGTTAAAATATAAACAATTTACCATTTGGTTTTTCAGCAAGAGTGGATCAGAATATAATTTGAAAAAGTTACTGTCTCCATTTCAATTAGCAGAAAGCAATCACTTAACCCAAATGCACCTGAAATTGTGTCAAAACATCTTCCACAGAATATATTTACAATCAACTGAAGTTAGATTAGAATAGTGAATGCAGATTCTGGTACTGTAACAACTTCACAAACCTTATGCCTGTACAACATGCGAGAGGTAATAATCAATCTTAGCTCGTAGAAGATTTGATTTCACTGGCAGCAACACGTAACGTCGGTGAACAAAATGGCTGCTGCATTTGTTTAATTAACAACAATGAATATACTTCAAATTATTCATTGTTTGTAAAGTTAATTGAGACAAAGTGTGACACAAAAGCAAGCCTATTACTTTACAAGATGTAGAAAATTATAAACAGTCAAGTCGCAGACATTTGTATGTACTACAGAGTTGTGACACCATGCTTCTTGTTTCCATCCATTTTAAAAAGGAACTTTCACAACAGCCTTGTGTATTTATACAGCACATTTAAAAGGTTAAAAAAAAACATCCAAAGCACTTCAGAGGTGCAATCAAATAAATGGTTGCTGAGCCAAAGGAGAGAACATAAGAATTAGGAACAGGAGGAGGCCATCGAGCCCCTCGAGCCTGTTCCGCCATTCAACAAGATCATGGCTGATCTGGCCGTGGACTCAGCTCCACTTATCCGCCCGCTCCCCGTATCCCTTAATTCCATTACTGATTAAAAATCTATCTGTGGTTTGAATACATTCAATGAGCTAGCCTCAACTGCTTCCTTGGGCAGAGAATTCCACAGATTCACAACCCTCTGGGAGAAGAAATTCTTTCTCAACTCTGTTTTAAATTGGCTCCCCCTTATTTTGAGGCTGTGCCCCCTAGTTCTAGTCTCCCCGACCAGTGGAAACAACCTCTCTGCCTCTATCTTGTCTATCCCTTTCATTATTTTAAATGTTTCTATAAGATCACCCCTCATCCTTCTGAACTCCAACGTGTAAAGACCCAGTCTACTCAATCTATCATCATAAAGTAACCCCCTCATCTCCGGAATCAGCCGAGTGAATCGTCTCTGTACCCCCTCCAAAGCTAGTATATCCTTCATTCAGTAAGTTGACCAAAACTGCACGCAGTACTCCAGGTGTAGCCTCACCAATACCCTATACAGTTGCAGCAGGACCTCCCTGCTTTTGTACTCCATCCCTCTTGCAATGAAGGCCAACATTCCATTCGCCTTCCTGATTACCTGCTGCACCTGCAAACTAACTTTTTGGGATTCATGCACAAGGACCCCCAGGTCCCTCTGCACCGCAGCATGTTGTAATTTCTCCCCATTTAAATAATATTCCCTTTTACTGTTTTTTTTTCCCCAAGGTGGATGACCTCACATTTTCCGACATTGTATTCCATCTGCCAAACCTTAGCCCATTTGCTTAACCTATCTAAATCTCTTTGCAGCCTCTCTGTGTCCTCTACACAACCCGCTTTCCCACTAATCTTTGTCATCTGCAAATTTTGTTACACTACACTCTGTCCCCTCTTCCAGGTCATCTATGTATATTGTAAACAGTTGTGGTCCTAGCACCGATCCCTGTGGCACACCACTAACCACCAATTTCCAACCCGAAAAGGACCCATTTATCCCGACTCTCTGCTTTCTGTTAGCCAGCCAATTCTCGATCCATGCTAATACATTTCCACTGACTCCGCGTACCTTTATCTTCTGCAGTAACCTTTTGTGTGGCACCTTATCGAATGCCTTTTGCAAATCTAAATACACCACATCCATCGGTACACCTCTATCCACTATGCTCGTTATATCCTCAAAGAATTCCAGTAAATTAGTTAAACATGATGTCCCCTTCATGAATCCATGTTGCTCTGCTTGATTGCACTATTCCTATCTAGATGTCCCGCTATTTCTTCCTTAATGATAGCTTCAAGCATTTTCCCCACTACAGATGTTAAACTAACCGGCCTATATAGAAACATAGAAACATAGAAAATAGGTGCAGGAGCAGGCCATTCAGCCCTTCTAGCCTGCACCGCCATTCAATGAGTTCATGGCTGAACATGAAACTTCAGTACCCCCTTCCTGGTTTCTCGCCATAACCCTTGATCCCCCGAGTAGTAAGGACTTCATCTAACTCCCTTTTGAATATATTTAGTGAATTGGCCTCAACTACTTTCTGTGGTAGAGAATTCCACAGGTTCACCACTCTCTGGGTGAAGAAGTTTCTCCTCATCTCGGTCCTAAATGGCTTACCCCTTATCCTCAGACTGTGACCCCTGGTTCTGGACTTCCCCAACATTGGGAACATTCTTCCTGCATCTAACCTGTCTAAACCCGTCAGAATTTTAAACGTTTCTATGAGGTCCCCTCTCATTCTTCTGAACTCCAGTGAATACAAGCCCAGTTGATCCAGTCTTTCTTGATAGGTCAGTCCCGCCATCCCGGGAATCAGTCTGGTGAATCTTCGCTGCACTCCCTCAATAGCAAGAATGTCCTTCCTCAAGTTAGGAGACCAAAACTGTACACAATACTCCAGGTGTGGCCTCACCAAGGCCCTGTACAACTGTAGCAACACCTCCCTGCCCCTGTATTCAAATCCCCTCGCTATGAAGGCCAACATGCCATTTGCTTTCTTAACCGCCTGCTGTACCTGCATGCTAACCTTCAATGACTGATGTACCATGACACCCAGGTCTCGTTGCACCTTCCCTTTTCCTAATCTGTCACCATTCAGATAATAGTCTGTCTCTCTGTTTTTACCACCAAAGTGGATAACCTCACATTTATCCACATTATACTTCATCTGCCATGCATTTGCCCACTCACCTAACCTATCCAAGTCACTCTGCAGCCTAATAGCATCCTCCTCGCAGCTCACACTGCCACCCAACTTAGTGTCATCCGCAAATTTGGAGATACTGCATTTAATCCCCTCGTCTAAATCATTAATGTACAATGTAAACAGCTGGGGCCCCAGCACAGAACCTTGCGGCACCCCACTAGTCACTGCCTGCCATTCTGAAAAGTACCCGTTTACTCCTACTCTTTGCTTCCTGTCTGACAACCAGTTCTCAATCCACGTCAGCACACTACCCCCAATCCCATGTGCTTTAACTTTGCACATTAATCTCTTGTGTGGGACCTTGTCGAAAGCCTTCTGAAAGTCCAAATATACCACATCAACTGGTTCTCCTTTGTCCACTTTACTGGAAACATCCTCAAAAAATTCCAGAAGATTTGTCAAGCATGATTTCCCTTTCATAAATCCATGCTGACTTGGACCCATCATGTCACCATTTTCCAGATGCACTGCTATGACATCCTTAATAATTGATTCCATCATTTTACCCACTACTGAGGTCAGGCTGACCGGTCTATAATTCCCTGTTTTCTCTCTCCCTCCTTTTTTAAAAAGTGGGGTTACATTGGCTACCCTCCACTCCATAGGAACTGATCCAGAGTCAATGGAATGTTGGAAAATGACTGTCAATGCATCCGCTATTTCCAAGGCCACCTCCTTAAGTACTCTGGGATGCAGTCCATCAGGCCCTGGGGATTTATCGGCCTTCAATCCCATCAATTTCCCCAACACAATTTCCCGACTAATAAAGATTTCCCTCAGTTTCCCCTCCTTACTAGACCCTCTGACCCCTTTTATATCCGGAAGGTTGTTTGTATCCTCCTTAGTGAATACCGAACCAAAGTACTTGTTCAATTGGTCTGCCATTTCTTTCTTCCCCGTTATGACTTCCCCTGATTCTGACTGCAGGGGACCTACGTTTGTCTTTACTAACCTTTTTCTCTTTACATACCTATAGAAACTTTTGCAATCCACCTTAATGTTCCCTGCAAGCTTCTTCTCGTACTCCATTTTCCCTGCCCTAATCAAACCCTTTGTCCTCCTCTGCTGAGTTCTAAATTTCTCCCAGTCCCCAGGTTCGCTGCTATTTCTGGCCAATTTGTATGCCACTTCCTTGGCTTTAATACTATCCCTGATTTCCCTAGATAGCCACGGTTGAGCCACCTTCCCTTTTTTATTTTTACGCCAGACAGGAATGTACAATTGTTGTAATTCATCCATGCGGTCTCTAAATGTCTGCCATTGCCCATCCACAGTCAACCCCCTAAGTATCATTCGCCAATCTATCCTAGCCAATTCACGCCTCATACCTTCAAAGTTACCCTGCTTTAAGTTCTGGACCATGGTCTCTGAATTTACTGTTTCATTCTCCATCCTAATGCAGAATTCCACCATATTATGGTCACTCTTCCCCAAGGGGCCTCGCACAATGAGATTGCTAATTAATCCTCTCTCATTACACAACACCCAGTCTAAGATGGCCTCCCCCCTAGTTGGTTCCTCAACATATTGGTCTAGAAAACCATCCCTTATGCACTCCAGGAAATCCTCCTCCACCGTATTGCTTCCAGTTTGGCTAGCCCAATCTATGTGCATATTAAAGTCACCCATTATAACTGCTACACCTTTATTGCATGCACCCCTAATTTCCTGTTTGATGCCCTCCCCAACATCCCTATTACTGTTTGGAGGTCTGTACACAACTCCTACTAACGTTTTTTGCCTTTTGGTGTTCTGCAGCTCTACCCATATAGATTCCACATCATCCAAGCTAATGTCTTTCCTAACTATTGCATTAATCTCCTCTTTAACCAACAATGCTACCCCACCTCCTTTTCCTTTTATTCTATCCTTCCTGAATGTTGAATACCCCTGAATGTTGAGTTCCCAGCCCTGATCATCCTGGAGCCACGTCTCCGTAATCCCAATCACATCATATTTATTAACATCTATTTGCACAATTAATTCATCCACCTTATTGCGGATACTCCTTGCATTAAGACACAAAGCCTTCAGGCTTGTTTTTTTTAACACCCTTTGTCCTTTTAGAATTTTGCTGTACAGTGGCCCTTTTTGTTCTTTGCCTTGGGTTTCTCCGCCCTCCACTTTTCCTCATCTCCTTTCTGTCTTTTGCTTTTGCCTCCTTTTTGTTTCCCTCTGTCTCCCTGCATTGGTTCCCATCCCCCTGCCATATTAGTTTAACTCCTCCCCAACAGCACTAGCAAACACTCCCCCTAGGACATTGGTTCCGGTCCTGCCCAGGTGCAGACCGTCCGGTTTGTACTGGTCCCACCTCCCCCAGAACCGGTCCCAATGCCCCAGGAATTTGAATCCCTCCCTGCTGCACCACTGCTCAAGCCACGTATTCATCTGCGCTATCCTGCGATTCCTACTCTGACTATCACGTGGCACTGGTAGCAATCCCGAGATTACTACTTTTGAGGTCCTACTTTTTAATTTAGCTCCTAGCTCCTTAAATTCGTTTCGTAGGACCTCATCCCTTTTTTTACCTATGTCGTTGGTACCAATGTGCACCACGACAACTGGCTGTTCTCCCTCCCATTTCAGAATGTCCTGCACCCGCCGCTCCGAGACATCCTTGACCCTTGCACCAGGGAGGCAACATACCATCCTGGAGTCTCGGTCGCGGCCGCAGAAACGCCTAGCTATTCCCCTCACCATTGAATCCCCTATCACTATTGCTGTCCCACTCTTTTTCTTGCCCTCCTGTGCAGCAGAGCCAGCCACGGTGCCATGAACTTGGCTGTTGTTGCCCTCCCCTGATAAGTCATCCCCCTCAACAGTACTCAAAACAGTGTATCTGTTTTGCAGGGGGATGACCACAGGGGACCCCTGCACTACCTTCCTTGCACTACTCTTCCTGCTGGTCTTCCATTCCCTAGCTGGCTGTGGACCCTTTCCCTGCGGTAAGACCAACTCACTACACGTGATACTCACGTCATTCTCAGCTTCGTGGATGCTCCAGAGCGAATCCACCCTCAGCTCCAACTCCGCAACGCGGACAGTCAGGAGCTGGAGGTGGATACACTTCCTGCACACGTAGTCGTCAGGGACACCGGAAGTGTCCCTGAGTTCCCACATGGTACAGGAGGAGCATAACACCCGACCGAGCTCTCCTGCCATGACTTAACCCTTAGATACACTTAAATTGGCAACAACAATGTTAAAAGTTACTGACTAATATAAGAAGAAAAAGAAAAACTACTCACCAATCACCAGCCAATCTCTTACCCCCTAGGCTGTGACGTCACCTTTGTTTCTTTCTTTGCCTTCTCCCTGTAGCTGCACCGGCACGCCTCTCGCCGACCCCGGACTCGCGCTGATCCGAGCTCCCGCCTCCTCGACTGACTGCTCGACTCCCGCTGGCCTTTATAGGCCTCTCGCCGACCCTGGACTCGCGCTGCTCCGAGCTCCCGCCTCCTCGACTGACTGCTCGACTCCCGCTGGCCTTTATAGGCCTCTCGCCGACCCCGGACTCGCGCTGCTCCGAGCTCCCGCCTCCTCGACTGACTGCTTGAACTGCTCGACTCCCGCTGGCCTTTATAGGCCTCTCGCCGACCCCGGACTCGCGCTGCTCCGAGCTCCCGCCTCCTCGACTGACTATAGTTACCTGCCTTTTGTCTGCCCCCTTTTTTAAACAGAGGCGTTACATTAGCTGCTTTCCAATCCGCTGGTACCTCCCCAGAGTCCAGAGAATTTTGGTAGATTATAACGAATGCATCTGCTGTAACTTCCGCCATCTCTTTTAATACCCTGGGATGCATTTCATCAGGACCAGGGGACTTGCCTACCTTGAGTCCCATTAGTCTGTCCAGCACTACCCCACTAGTGATAGTGATTATCTCAAGGTCCTCCCTTCCCACATTCCCGTGACCAGCATTTTTTGGCATGGTTTTTGTGTCTTCCACTGTGAGGACCGAAGCAAAATAATTGTTTAAGGTCTCAGTCATTTCCACATTTCCCATTATTAAATCCCCCTTCTCATCTTCTAAGGGACCAACATTTACTTTAGTCACTCTTTTCCGTTTTATATATCGGTAAAAGATTTTACTATCTGTTTTTATGTTTTGCGCAAGTTTACTTTCGTAATCTACCTTTCCTTTCTTTATTGCTTTCTTAGCCATTCTTTGCTGTCGTTTAAAATTTTCCCAATCTTCTAGTTTCCCACTAACCTTGGCCACCTTATACGCATTGGTTTTTAATTTGATACTCTCCTTTATTTCCTTGGTTATCCACGGCTAGTTATCCCTTCTCTTACCGCCCTTCTTTTTCACTGGAATATATTTTTGTTGAGCACTATGAAAGAGCTCCTTAAAAGTCCTCCCCTGTTCCTCAATTGTGCCACCGTTTAGTCTGTGTTTCCAGTCTACTTTAGCCATCTCTGCCCTCATCCCACTGTAGTCCCCTTTGTTTAAGCATAGTACGCTCGTTTGAGACACTACTTCCTCACCCTCAATCTGTATTACAAATTCAACCATCCTGGGGTCACTCATTCCGAGAGGATCTTTTACTAGGAGATCGTTTATTATTCCTGTCTCATTACACAGGACCAGAACCAGATCTAAGATAGCTTGCTCCCTTGTAGGTTCTGTAACACACTGTTCTAAGAAACAATCCCGTATGCATTCTATGAATTCCTCCTCAAGGCTACCCAGTGCGATTTGATTTGACCAATCGATATGTAGGTTAAAATCCCCCATGATTACTGCCGTTCCCTTTTCACAGGCCTCCATTATTCTCTTAATTATTGCCCACCCCACCGTGAAGTTATTATTTGGGGGCCTATAAACTATGCCCACCAGTGACTTTTTCCCCTTACTATCTCTAATCTCCACCCACAATGATTCAACATTTTGTTCATTAGAGCCAATATCGTCTCTCACAACTGCCCTGATATCATCCTTTATTAACAGAGCTACTCCACCTCCTTTCCCTTCCTTTCTATCTTTCCAAATTGTCAGATACCCCTGTATGTTTAATTCCCAGTCTTGGCCACCCTGCAACCATGTTTCTGTAATGGCCACCAAATCATACCCACTTGTAATGATTTGTGCCGTCAACTCATTTACTTTATTTTGAATGCTGCGTGCGTTTAGGTAGAGTGTTTTAATACTAGTTTTTAAACCATGATTTTTAGTTTTGACCCCTCCTGCAGCCCCTTTATATTCATACATATCGTCCCTTCCTATCACCTTATAGTTTACACTTACCCCAGTGCTATTCTGCTCTGTTGCCTCCTGCCTTTTGCATTCTTTCTTGGGGTCCTGTTCATCTGAGCTCTCACCCACTCTAACTAGCTCAGAGCCCTCTCCTGGGTTCCGAATACTCCTTGATAAGGAGAGGGTGACCAAAAGTTCAATCAAAGATCGGTTTTAAGGAGGAATAAAAGATGGAGAGGGGGGTTAAGAAAAAAAGACATTGCTGCAAATGATGGTATAGAGTAATGCCCAAGATGACAAAGAGAGAGAAATAGCAAGTTTGGGTGGGATTATCAGGCCGAGGTAGATTAAAAGATTGAGACGAGGGAGGCTGTGAAGGGATTGAAACACAAAGATAAGAATTTTAAATTTGAAGTGTTGGGGGACAGAGATAATAGGCGAGCGGGACTTGGTGCAGGTTAGTATATGTCCTTACTATACAGTATAAATGCACACGAGGCCCATACTTGAGAGAAGGTCACTCTGTGACCAGTTTCCTTTTTTACCAAGACCTCAAGTGATGAAGGTGGGTGGAGCTTCCCCTTTTATACCTGAAAGTCCAGGTTAGGAGTGTCTCCCACAAGTTCACCCCTTGTGGTCAATGTCCTCAAGGTGTACAACTTAGGTCAGCTTATTCATGGGTTACAATGATAGTTGAATACATGACAGTTAGCATACAGGCAGCAAAATTTTGGATCAACTGAAGTTTACAAAGCATGCTGGATAGGAGGACTCGGTGAAGGTTTCAGCAGCATCTAGGCTGAAGTAGCAGAGGAGCCAGATGGTGTTCAGAAGGTGGAAATAGGTTATCTTTATAATGGAGAAAACATGGAATCAGAAACTCAGCTCAGGGTCGAAAGGAATGCTACGTTTCTAAACAGACTGACAGTAAGCAGGGAGTGGGATGGAGTCAATGGCAATGGTACAGAGTTTATGGCAGAGGCCTTGGTCACCCAATATCATACAGACAGTCTAACAGATTAATGGCAGTGAAGAGGTGGAGAGGTAGAGCTGGGTTTCATCAACATACTGACCCAATATCGGCAATTTGGCCAGAACAGGTGGTGGAAAGCACAGCTAGGTGGGGAGGAATCAGTAAGAGGCAAGGTGTTGCCACCTGTGAGCCAAGGTTCAGTCAAGGCTAGGATGTAAATGTAGTCATCCACAATAAGGTTGTGGATAACGATGGATTGTTCACAAGTGAACTGACATTCTGGAGGGAAATGAGGAGAGCGCCTGCGATTGATTATCTGTTGAAAGAGCCTAAAATGGTAGTGGTGGGTGGGGCAAGCAGAACAGGAACATATTTTGGTGAGGTTAGGCTCCAGTGGTTGGCAAAAGAGAATAATGGGGTAGTTGGGGCTGATACTCAAAGAGGCTGCAGCAGATAACTTAATGCACCCTTTTGAGCATGCCAAGAGACACGAAAGAATCGCCATGAGCTGATTCAAGGCTAATTCAAACCTGAAATGGCAGGAGAGTACTCTCGGGTCCAGCAGAGCTACATAATGACCTCCGAGGTGAACAGTATGCACTAGTGGATCCGATGGACAAAGAGAGCACTGAGGAGATCAGCGAACGGCTGCAGGGCAATCTGCGGGGGCGGGGGGGGGGGCGGTGGGGGGAGAGGGTGAACAGCCAGAGATCGTTGTCCATATCGGTACCAATTACATAGGTAGAAAGAGGGATGTAGGCAGAGTTTAGGGAGCTAGACAATAGACTAAAAAAGCAGGACCTCACAAAGTAGTAATCTCCGGATTACTCCCGGTGTCACATGCTAGTGAGTACAGAAATAGGAGGCTAGAGCAGATAAATGCGTGGCTCGAAAGTTGGTGCAGGAGGGAGGGCTTTCGTTTCCTGAGACATTTGGACTGTTTCTGGGGGAGGTGGAACCTATACAAGCCGGACAGGTTGCCCCTCAACAGAGCTGGGAACCAATATCCTCGTGGGGGGTCAGGGGTCGGGGGGTTGCTAGTGCTGTTGGGGAAGATTTAAACAAGCTTGGCAGAAGAATGGGAACCTGAGAATAGAGTCAGTAGAGAGGGAAAAAAACTGGAATTGGAAAACAAAAACATACAAAAGGATAGGGATAGGGGAAACAAGAGCTACATAGTAGTTGACAAGGAGGTTTGTCTGTACTGAATGGTATATACTTCAATGCAAGGAGTATAGCGAATAAGGGAGATGAGCTGAGAGCACAGGTAGACATTTGGGAGTACGATATTATAGTTATTACAGAGACAGGACTAAAAGAGGGGCAGGTATGGCAGCTCAACATTCCTGGTTACAGGATTTTCAGATGGGATATGGAGGGGGTAAAAAGGGAGGGGGTGGTCACGTTTTGATTAAATAAACTATTGCAGCTGTGAGGAGGGATATGATGTTCGAGGGATCATCAAACAAGGCCATATGCGTTGAACTGAAAAACAAAAAAGGGGCAATCACACTGCTGGGAGTGTATTATAGACCCCCAAACTATGGGCCCAAGTTTCGAGCCACGCCTAGAACGGCGCAGTTCGGACCTGGATGCCCGTTTTTCACCCCACAAAGTGCGCCTAAAAAAACCCTCCAGATTCTCCACCTCCCTGCAGGTCTTCTGGCCCTCGGCGCAGCGCAGCACGAGCTGTAGGGGGCGGAGCCAGGTCCCTGCGCTGAAAACAGTGCCAGGACCTCTGCACATGCGCGCTACAGTGGGCACGCAAGTGCAGTAGCTCCAGGCGCCCGAAACTGTGTGGGAGGGGCCTGAAGCACACAGCTCCTAGCCCTGGCCGAATGGCCTCACTGGGGCTGCGTGAATAAGGCTCCTCCCACGGCCAGCTCCTGCTTCCTCCTGACCCGACTCCCGCTTCCGGACCGGACCCGACACCGACCCGACTCCCGCCCCCGGATCCGACCCGACTCCCGCTCCCCCCCCTGCCTCCGGACCCAACCCGGACACGACACCGACCCGACTCCCACTCCGCTCCCCCGCCCCCGGACCGGACCCGACACCCGCACCCCCCGCCTCCGGACCCGACCTGACTCCCGCTTCCCCCCCCGCCCGCCTCCGGACCCGACCCGACTCCCGCTTCCCCCCCCCGCCACCGGACCGGACCCAACCCGACCCCCGCTGCCCCCCCTGGACTGGATCCGAACTGACCTCCCTCCCTCCGACCTGACCTCCCTCTCCCTCTCCCTCCCTCCCCCCGACCCGAACCGACCTCCCTCCCACCACCCCCCCCCCGACGCCACCTACCTGTAAATCTGGTGCTGGTGCTGGTGCTGGTGCTGGTGCTGGTGCTGGTGCTGGTGCTGGGGACGGGCCCTGCCCGAAGTCTCGGGCCCGGCCCATTCAGCTTCCCTCCCTCTTCTCCTTTCCCCCCCCTTCTCCTTCCCCTCCCCTCATCTCCTTCCCCTCCATCTCCTTTCTCCCCTTCCCTCCCCCTTCTCCCCCTCTGCTCCCCCCCTCTCTCCCTCTACCCCACTCCACCCCCTCCCCTCGTTGTCAGAAACACAGACACTGACAGACAGAGAATGAGAGTTACACACAGACAGACAGAGAGATAGAGACACTGACAGAGACACACTGGGGGGGGGGGACGGGACAACCCAGCATGCTGTTGGAGGGCTCCCGGTGCTGCAGTCGGTAAGTAGAAAATGTTTTATTTATTGATTTTTTTTTTTTTTAAATTTTTGATTGATTTATTGGTTGATTTATTGATGTATTTATCATTTATTATTGATGATGGCTCTTTATTTGTAAAACTGAAGTGTTTAATGTTTGTAAACTTCCCTTTAAACGCCCCCCCCCCCCCGCCATTCCCTACGCCTGATTTGTAACCTACGCCTGATTTTCTAAAGTGTAGACAAGGTTTTTTTCGAGCGTACAAAAATCTTCACTTACTCCATTCTAAGTTAGTTTGGAGTAAGTTTTCACTGACGAAACTTTGAAAACAGGAGTAAGTGGCCGGACACGCCCCCTTTTGAAAAAAAATTCTGTTCCAAAGTGAAACTGTTCTAACTGACTGGAACTGGAGCAAACTAAATGACGAGAATTCCGATTTCTAAGATACTCCGTTCTACACCAGTTGCTCCTAAAAATCAGGAGCAAATCATGTGGAAACTTGGGGCCAATGAGAGGGAGATAGAAGAGCAAATATGTCGGCAAATTTCTGAGAAGTGCAAAAACTATAGGGCAGTAATAGTAGGGGATTTCAACTATCGTAATATTAACTGTTAGTGTGAAGGGTATAGAGGATGCGGAATTTCTTTTTAGCCAGTATGTAGCGAGCCAATACAGGAGGGGGCGGGTCCAGATTTAGTTTTAGGGAATGAAACTGGGCAGGTGGAAGGGGCATTTAGGTGCTAGTGACCATAATTCAGTTAGATTTAAGGTAGTTATGGAAACGGACAAGGATAAACCAGGAATAAAAGTTCTAAACTGGGGAAAAGCCAACTTTGCTAAGCTGAGAGATGATTTAGCTATAGTGGACTGGAAACAGCTACTTAAAAGGTAAATTAGTGTCATAGCAGTGAGGGGCTTTCAAGGAGGAGATCCGGAGGGTTCAGACCAAATATATGCCCTTAAACAAAAAGGGTGGGACAAATAATTCTAGAGCCCCCTGTTTGTCTGGGGACATACAAAGTAGGATAAAGAAAAAAAGGGAAGCTTATGACACATACGGAGGGCTAAATACTGCACAATCTCTGGAGGGGTGACATTAAAAGGATATTAGAAAAGCAAAGAGAGCATGAAAATTTCTTGGCAAGTAAAATCAAGGAAAACCCAAAGATGTTTTATAAAGACCAAGTGAATAATTAAAGAAAGGGTAGGGCCTTTAGAGACCATGAGAGTATCTGTATGTGGAGGCGGGAGATGTGGGTATGATTCTTAATGAATACTTTGCGTCTGTTTTCACAAAGGAGAGGGGTGATGCAGACGCTGCTTTCGGGGAGGAGGAATATGAAATATTAGATGAAATAAACATGGAGAGAGAGGAGGTATTAAAGGGTTTAGCAGCTTTGAAACTGGATAAGTCCCCAGGCCTGGATGGAATGTATCCCAGGTTGTAAAGCGAAGCAAAAGAGGAAATAGCAGAGGCTTTGACCATCATTTTCCAATCCTCTCTGGCTTCAGGTGTGGTGCCAGAGGGCTGGAGGACTGCTAATGTGGTACCTTTGTTTAAGAAGGGAGAAAGGGATAGACCAAGTAATTACAGGCCAGTCATCCTTACTTCTGTGGTGGGAAAATTATTGGAAAAAATTCTGAAGGACAGGAAAAATCTTCATTTAGAAAGACACGGATTAGTCAAGGACAGTCAGCACGGATTTGTTCAGGGAAGGTCGTGTCTGACTAACTTGATTGAATTTAGTGAGGAGTTAACAAGGAGGGTCGATGAGGGTAGTGCGTTTAATATAGTGTATATGGATTTCAGCAAGGTTCTTGATAAGGTCCCACATGGCAGACTGATCATGAAAGTAAAAGCCTATAGAATCTAGGGCAAGTGGCAAGTTAGATCCAAAATTGACTCAAATGCAGGAAACAGAGGGTAATGGTTGATGGTAGTTTTTGTGACTGGAAGGCTGTTTCCAGTGGGGTTCCGCAGGGCTCAGTACTGGGTCCCTTGCTTTTACATCAATGATCTAGATTTGAATATGGGGGTATGATTAAAAAGTTTGCAGATGACATTAAAATTGGCTGTGTGGTTGATAATGAAGAGGAAAGTGATGGACTGCAGGAGGATATCAATCGACTGGTCAGGTGGACAGAACAGTGGCAAATGGAATTTAATCCAAAGAAGTGTGAGGTAATGCAATTGGGGAGGGCTAACAAGAAAGGGAATACACATTAAATGATCGGACACTGAGAAGTGTAGTGGAACAAAGGGACCTTGGAGTGCATGTCCACAAATCTCTGAAGGTAGCAGGCCAGGTAGATAAGGTGGTTAAGAAGGCATACGGAATGCTTGCCCTTATTAGCAGAGGCATAGAATTCAAGAGCAGCGAGGTTCTGTTTGAACTGTATAAAACACTGGTTAGGCCACAGCTAGAGTACTGCATGCAGTTCTGGCCATCATCATCATAGACAGTCCCTGTCACAGGTGGGACAGATAGTCATTGAGGGAAAGGGTGAGTGGGACTGGTTTGCCACACGCTCTTTCCGCTGCCTGCACTTGAGTTCTGCATGCTCTCGGCGATGCGACTTGAGGTGCTCGGCGCCCTTTTGTTCTGGTCACCGTATTACAGGAAGGATGTGATTGCACTGGAGAGGGTGCAGAGGAGATTTACGAGGATGTTGTCGGGAGTGGAGAATCTTAGCTAGGAGGACAGATTTGGATAGGCTGGGTTTGTTCTCATTGGAACAGAGGAGGTTGAGAGGAGGCCTCATTGAGGTGTACAAAATATTGAGGGGCCTGGACATAGTGGATAGTAAGGGTCTATTGCCATTGATGGAGGCATCGTTTTAAGGCGGTTGATGGAAGGTTTAGAGGGGATTTGATGGGGAGGGGCTTCTTTACACAGAGGGTTGTGGAGATCTGGAACTCACTGACTGGAAGAGTGGTGGAAGCAGAAACCCTCACCACTTTTAAGAGATGGTTGGATGGGCACTTGAAGTGCCGTAACCTGCAAGGTTACGGACCTAGAGCTGGTAATTGGGATTAGACTGGATGACCTTTTGTTGGACGGCGCAGATATAATGGTAAGTACTGCAGGGAATAGAATACGGCCAGGGTGATCTCCTGGACTAGCTTCGATCACCTGGATGGGTCGGAGAGGAATTTTCCCAGATTCTTTTCTCCCTAAATTGACCTGGGTTTTTATCTGGTTTTTGCCTCTCCTAGAAGATCACATGGCTCCAGTTGGGGTAGAATGTAGATATTTTCAGTATAAGGGGTGTCGCAGTTGTGTGAGGCGGACTGGTTGGGCTGAGTGCTCTTTGCCTTTCCGTCATTGTTTATAGGTTTATATGTAACCTTTAGGGCTGCTGACCAAGGGCCATGCGGCTCTTTGTCGGCCGGTGCAGACACGATGGGCCGAAATGGCCTCCTTCTGCACTGTAAATGTCAATGTTTCTATGTTTCTTACCATTAATACTGCGTCAGCCAACAAAAGGTCATCCAGTCTAATCCCAATTACCAGCTCTCGGTCCGTAACCTGCAAGTGCACATCCAACCATCTCTTAAAAGTGGTGAGGGTTTCTGCATCCACCACTCATCAGGTGTATAAAATTGAGGGGCCTAGATATAGTGGATAGAAAGGGCCTATTTCCCTTAGCAGAGGGGTCAACAACCAGGGGACGTAAATTTAAAGTAATTGGTAGAAGGTAGAAATTTGAGGGGAATTTTTTTCACTCAGAGGGTTGTGTATAGGCAGAAACCCTCACTACATTTAATAAGTACTTGGATGTGCATTTGAAGTGCTGTAACCTGCAGGGCTACAGACCTCGAGCTGGAAAATGGGCTTCGGCTGGCTCGCCTCTTGTTGGCCGGCACGGACATGATGGGCCAAAATGGCCTCCTTCCGTGCTGTAAATTTCTTCTATGATTCTAGGAGCAGTGGAAGCAAACCCAAAAGATGAAGAGCAGTGAAGGCCGAAAGCTCAGTGCAGATGAGGGAGTTGGTTTGAGGAGCATCTGCAGGAAAGTGAAAATCAGAAGAAGCAACAGGAGCTTGAAGAACTACATTAACTCAGACCAGCAAAGGATAATGGACGTGGTCCTAAAGGTTGATTGGAACAGAGACGGTGACCACAGGACGCAAGAGGATAGCAACAATGCAGAGATCATTCAGCAGCATGGAAACAGAATCCAGAGCAGGATGGGAACCAGCAGGACTGGATTAGAGCCAGCTCAATGTAGAGTAGAACTCCAAGCCTACCTTTTTACAGTTCTCTATTTCACAGTTATAATTTAAGCTTAGCTTCTTGCCACATAAAAAAGTGACAGATTTCTTCTCATTATATGGCTATCCTCACAGTGCACCATGTACCAAAATGTCAGAAAATGATCTGATTATCCTCTCAACGCCCAACATTCATACACCCTTCATGGAAAAGCATTTAAAAAGGTGGAGATAAAGAGATTTGGCCATACATCTCTCAAAAGGTACATGAACAATGCCGTGAAGCGATAGCTAGAGCAAATAGGGTGTTCCATAGGACAATTGAGTCCAAGACGAGGCATACTATTTTGTCCTTGTACAAGACCTTGGTCTGGCCATTCATAGGGGCCGAAATTGGTGAAGGGTTAGGGCCGTCCAAAGGACCGGCGATAGCCGTCGAGATACCTGACTGTATCTGGGCGGGGTTTTTGGCAAAAAAGTCCTTGAAAGGGCGGCCAGCAACTGAAGTGGGACTTTAGAGGCCCACTATTGTTTAGGAAAATAGGAATTGGGCCTGCGATAGATACAGACATATTTTAGAATGTCAAAATTCTAGCAAAGCGTTGCACACGAGCTTAACAAAACAATTACAGGATGTAGCCTAGCTGCTAGAAACCGCAAACTAGGCTACCCGAGTATTCTTAGACTAACAGACAGTGATGGCAACCGGTCAAGATACTGTGGAAACATTCTCAAATGTCATGAGCTTATATTCAGTTCTTGTGGTTAAGTCAAAAGCACCTTTGAAATGTCACGAAGAGTCGGGGGTCAGTTCTTGGAACTGATGATGCATAACGGATTGCAGTTTAAATACTGTAAGCTGGTAGTTAGGCGGCAAGATGGAGTTTAGGATTAAACCCGAAACTGCTGTTCTCCCCTTGGCCAAGGTATTCTCAAATAAACATATTTTGTTCTTTAATAGACTTGTGTTGAGCCTTTATTTTGGTTCCACAACAAATTGGCGATGAGGATGGGATCCGCCAGGAGACGGACAGACAAATGTCAACAGAAACATCTTGGAGTGAGTAAGTTTAAAGTACCATTCCAAAATTAGATGAATTCTGTGATAAGACGGTCAAGTCAACCGGGGATTCCAAACTGTAAAGTCTGCTAAAGAGCAAACCTTGTTGGCGCGCGAGTATGATAAGTTAGTTTAAAGTCATTGATTTAGTTCAAGGTCATTAATAAGAACTATGTTGCGCAGAAAGTATACCGGTAAAATAAGGCTAAGATTTAACATTGAGATTGGATTAAACATCCGATTTGAGAGACATGAAGTCATCGAACAGGTGACGTAGATCGTCAGACCATATAATGGCATCGGGCAAAGGATTAGACTGGAGGTTGGAGAACTCCCTTCCTAAGTTCTACAAAGATGACCGGAAGGGGTTAATCGACAAAATGTTAAAAGACAGATGGGACCTGTCACAAGAACTAGCCGAGCAAAAGGCTTGATGGGAAAAAGAGAAAACCAAGAGAGCCAAGAAAGCCAGTATAATTATAGTGCGACAGATTTTACAATTTAATGACAAGATGAAACCCAAAATTGAGGAATTAAGGCAATTAAGGTAAGAAGCAAAGAAACGAAGAAAAGTTAATGAAACCCGCTGTGTGTCCGGGCTTTTTGGGAGACCCGGAGACTACGACAGGGATGAAGGCGGGGAGCCGGAGGCAGCCCCTTCCTATGAAAAAGCGGGAGCTACGGCACCTGAGTATGACCTAGGGGATGATACTAAGCTTCCTGCAGCCCCGTTGTGAACATCTGGCATGGGACAGGGAACTGACCGTAAAGTAACAGTGAAATACAAACCGTTTACCCCTTTGGAGAAACGCAGGATCTTCAAGGATCCACCTTCTCTGAAGGAAAAACACGGCAATTCTGAATTTTGGAGATTGTTAAGGGAAATGTATGACATCCATGAGATGCATGAGAGGGATGTACATCAGATAGTGAGGGCTAAATGCCCACAGCCTAAATGGGCGACATTAAGATAGGATTATAGAAATGGTGAATGGACTCTTTTTAACAATGCCACTCAGGCAGTCCGACACACAGCATATGATGATTTCACCCGGGCGGTCCAAGCCGCCTTGGGATCCCGCTCCCAACTGGGGACTAATTCTGTTAGTCCGCCAGAAGAAAAATGAAAACAGCAGAGAGTATGGTCATAGACTGTGGACTGCGTATCAAGAATACACAGGTCAGGCAGTCCCAGACAAGGCAGATCAGGCATTTTTAAAGATGTTTAAAGACGGCCTGTCAACCGACCATCAGAAAATACTTAAGATGGGGGTAGTCGGCGCAGATAGCTATGATGGACTGATGAGCTGGGCATGCCAAGTGGATAATGAAGCCAGCCAACACCAGAAGCCGATCAAAGTAGAAATAGGAGTGGCATCTAGCAAAAGACCCAGTGGAGTTTGCTACAATTGTGGCAAACCCGGACACATGTCCAAGGATTGCAAGAGTCCACGTCCCAAGTGCACCATCAGCCAGAAAATGGGGCACAACAAAAACCTGTGTTAGGCGCCAGGCGGGAGTGGGAAAAGACCCATACCGCAGGGTAGCCCACCCAAATCCAAGAACATGACCAAGGATCAGCTCCTCCAGGCCCTCAAAGACCTGGCAAGGGACTGAAAGCCAGTGGGCCCCGCTCAGAGCGAAGGCGACCCTCGAATGCACATAACAGCATTGTTAGGGGGCTGGCAGTGCAACATGTTGGTGGATACAGGCGTCTCTGTCTCAATGACAGATAATCGCCCTACCCACAATCAAACGGACAGTTTGAATCACAGGGGTTGGAGGATGTGCCACAAGGGCACACCTAAGCGAAGTAATATTATTGGACGTGGCAGGGATTCTAATCCCCGCACAATTTTACGTTTGTCCCAATAATGAGGGTACAATATTAGGAATCGGCCTCCAAGAATAATTAGGGGAAGAGAAGCCCAAATGGGCGCAAAACTACTACCTTCGGGGAACAAAATAAATTGGACAAAAATGCAAAAATGGGGAGCGTACAACTCCTCACCAGAGATTGGGATACATTAAAAGGGTATGGCCCTGTGTGTCTGCTGATTGATGGAGTGTGGGCACGGTCCAAACAAGATTGCGGGCTGGTAGACACTGACCCAATCATTGTCCCGGGACCCGAACACATCTCTCATAAACAATACCCAATCAAAACTGAAGCCAGGGAGGCAGTCAAACAAATTATATAAGATCTGCTGGACAGTGGCATACTCCAAGAAGCTGAGAGCACCTCTAATTCACCCACATGGCCAGTAAAGAAGCGGGGCAGCTCATACCGGCTGACTATAAATTACACGGCTCTCAATAAAGTGGCACCTCATCAGCACCCCATTGTAGCCAGACCAGCCACAATCTTTAACGGATTGAAACCCGAACATAAGATATTCACAGTGCTTGACATAGCCAACGGATTTTGGTCCATACCTCTGGCTCGGGAATCACAGGACAAATTTGCCTTTACTGTAGGGGACCGCCAGTATACCTGGACACGGGTGCCACAGGGATTCCACAATAGCCCGACAATATTTCACCGGACTATGAGTCGAGCCCAAGAAAAGGTGGACCTAACCCCTTACAGAAGCACAGTCCTCCAGTATGTGGATGATCTGCTGATCACCTCGGAGGATGAACTGGGACACACGGGCGCTCTCATAAAAATCTTTAAAACCCTACAAAGGGTGGGATTTAAATCCGATCCCAAGAAAGCCCAGATCGAACAGACAGTGGTACAATATTTGGGACATGAGATACCACAAGGGACCAGAACAATGTCTCAAGATAGGAAAGAAGCTATCAGAATAATGCCCTGCCCAAAGACAGTCAGAGGGGTACGGAAAGCACTGGGACTCTTTAATTACTGCAGAAACTTTATAGCCAACTTCGCAACCATAGCAGAACCAATACAGAAATTGGTGAAAGGGGGGGAAAACCCTCCTCAGAGTGCAGAATGGGGCCCGGAGCAGGAAGCAGCATATGGTAATCTGAAGGAAGCCTTAATGTCTGCACCCAGCCTGGGTCTCCCGAATATGGACATGGGGCAGTGGTCACTCAGATGCATGGGACAGGATCTGTCACCTATTACTCAACCGAACAGTCACCTGTGGTGGCCGGTCTGTCCCAGTGTGTGGTGGCTCTGGACTGTGCAACGTGGGCAGTGAAAGTCAGTGAATCGGTAGTGATGACCGGGGAGATTGTACTGCACACTAAACACACTCTGGTAGAAATGCTCAACACTGGGAAACTAAGATCAGTGTCCAATGTACGCAGGGCTAAATGGGAGGCAGTTTTACTCCCCCATGATGAGTCCGTGAAAATAGTACGGGACATCGGGGAAAACCCTGCAGAGGGTCTCCTGGTCACGGGTGAACCCCATGAGTGCCACACCCAAAAGTGGGAAGACTCACTCGGTAATATAAGTGAGATCCCACTCGAGGACCCCGATTTAACCCTTTATATGGACGGGTCCCACAAATATATCTAAGGGACCCCACATACAGGGTGGGCGGTGGTCAATGGAGCACTTGACACTGTCCTAAGTGGGGGACTGGACAGAGGACTTTCCGCACAAGTGGCAGAACTCACTGCCCTGACAGAAGCCCTCCAATTAGCTGAAGGCAAGTGGGCAAATATCTACACAGACAGCCGCTATGCTTTTGGAGTAGTACATGACTACATGACCGCCTGGAGGAGGCGAGGGTTTGTCACCTCAAGCGGGGAGGCCATCAAACATGAAGGCCGAATTAGGTTGCTATTAGACATGGCTAGTAAACCCGGCGAGGCAGCGGTAATAAAGGTTAAAGCCCACCAGAGAGTGGTGGCCGATATCCAGAGAGGAAACGAGGCTGTGGACAAGGCTGCACAGGAAGCAGCAGCCTCGTCTGAAGTGAGGGAGGAATCAGCAAGTAGTATGATTACTAAAGAAGATATTGACATTGTAAAATTATATGCAAATATAAGTGATGAAGAGAAGACAGAATGGAAAAGACAGGGAGGGGCACCAGACTCCGTGTGGAGAAAGGACGGCCAGGTGGCAGCCCCTATTTGTATACGAAAGATGCTCATGGAACTGCACCACAGCATCAACCATGTGGAGCGAAATGCCATGATCAGTAGTGTCTCCAGAGATTGGTGGTGGCCAGGCATGGGACGAGACATTGCTAAATATTGCCAGCAATGCATTTCATGTGCCCAACATAATCCGGGAAAGGCCATCAAAATTAGAATGGCCCATGGGAGAATATACAAATTGATTTCACGGCACCACTGCCAAGCTCTAGAGGAAAGAAATACTGTCTAGTAATAATTGATTTGTTTACATGGTGGGTGGAAGCTTTTGCTACCCGAAACTGCACCGCAATCACAGTCGTTTGTATCTTAGCCGAGGTGATTCCCCGCTGGGGCATCCCCACTCAAATAGACTCCGATCAGGAAACCCACTTCACAGGGCAGGTCGTACAATTACTATGCACCACACTGGGCATTAAACAAAAATTTCACATCCCCTACCACCCACAGAGTTCGGGGATGGTAGAACGGATAAATCGGATGATAAAGACAGCCCTGTCAAAAGCCATCCAAGAAACCGGACAGGCTTGGGTTGAGCTGCTGCCTGCTATCCTGATGAGACAAAGGGCAACCCCTAACCGGACAACAGGATTAACTCCATATGAGCTCATGACTGGTCGGGCAATGCGATTACCCGAAGGTATAATCACAGGAGGGTCCGATGTGGGCCCATTGCGGGATCAGATTAGGAGATACGCAATGGAGTTAAGTAAGCAACTTAAGGATGTGAGATAGGAAGTAAAAGAACGACAGGCAGGCCGGGACAAACAAGAAGAGTTAGAGTCCCCGGTAGATCTTCCCCAAGTGGGGGAGAAAGTAATGGTTAAGGGGCTACCGGGATGGACCGGATTCGCGCCGCGGTGCTCGGGACCATACGAGATATTGATCAGTGGCGACACGTGTGCATGTATGGATATGAATGGAGTAGGATGGTGGAAACACTGGTCTCAGCTAAAACGTCTCTAACAGAATACTCCATCTGGGGGAAGTTTGATTTTACAGGGTGGACTGGAGAATCGCGATACCAATTATACTTTCGCACTTGCCCCTGTGGCAACCGGCGCGGGCCCGGATGATCAGCCAGAATTCAAATCATGGGGCTGAAGGTGATGAGCTACACCTGAACTATGAAGACATTGATTATCAAAAGACCCAAGTTGGAAATGGAGTCTCCCTGACTGGTATATTCCGGCGAGAGGGTGAAGAGACTACCCTCGGACCAAACAGAAGATTTCGCGGATGCAAGGGAACCCAACCCACAGTATTAGGCATCACGATATGGTACAATAGGACCTTAATTGTGGTCTAAATAGAATATGGACAAATTTTCAGACTTATCAGGAATGTGCACTGCTCCATACCGAGCATGTACCAGAGATGCCACAGGTATTACAGTCCTGTAGAAACTTTTGGCCATGTATTAACTATATGCAGTGCCTCATGAGCGAGGGTAACCGCCGGGGTATCAGTATGGAAAATGTCAAATCAGGAATCGTGAGAGACTGTCGGATTTTTGACTGGGAAGTCATCCCAAATTTGGTTGAAAGGCAGCCTCACGACTTCGCTGTGTGTGTTAGGCCCACGCAAAAGTTTGAGCCTACATACTACGTTTGTGCGCGAAACGATGAGACATGTCTATCCCCAATAATCCGGGTCGAGTGGTCGGACTATTGGCCAACACCGGCCCTGCCGACCACTCCGGGTCCACCCCCAGAATGTCCCATACCTACCGCAGGACCCCCAAGCGGGGTAGTCCTGAGAATGGAGGGAATCCAATTGTATGAAAATGTGCACCATGAGATATTACCTGTAACAGTAAACCTGACGGACATAGGGCTGGCAGAAAAATGTGACCGGGCATTGTACACCCGAATGCTTAAGATAGTATTGAAAGAATGCCTGGACGCCTCAGGGGCATCCAGATACCGGAGCCCTCTGAAAGCGGATCAGAACCACAGACAGAAATGGGGTCTGATCAATGACGTCTTAACAGGGGTCAACATGGGAACCTCATTTGTAAATGCCCCAGACATACAAGCTATACAGGAACAATCGGAAAGCATTAAAGACACAGTCAGAAAGTTGCTGCAGAGGCAGACAGACGCAGCCAAAGGGGCTACGCAGGAAGACGAAAGGGCAGCAGGGAGCTTAGTCAAAGGGATTACAGTCCTGGAGGGCCATGCTGCCATCATTAACCGCCTGATTGACCGAGAATTCAATGCGGAAAAGGCAGAGGTTCAGCGAGACATATGCCACACTTACGGGGGATGGATGAGTGGGCAGGTCAGGGAGAACCTGGACCAAATACACAGGAGCGAAGCACCCACCTGTTCTGTCTAGCACAGCACCCAGGGTCATGAAAGGAATGACAAGAGTCTTTCCGGTGACAGGCGGATGCACAGATTCACATTCTGTCCTGGTGGGGATGGTCCTAACCACACCCCCAGTTTGAGGTAGAAAACTTGGGCCTACTCCAGGGTGAGAACTACATGCGGTACTAACAAATGGATCAATATGCGATCAAACGGAACAGAACCATGAGCAGGGTCTCATTATCAGGGTGCCGCAGGGTAGGAAGCCTAACTATATGTCCACATCCAGTAGGCTGGGGAAGCGAGGATGGGTGCGGATTTAATCAAACAATTGGGTGTGTCTTAGAAATAAGCCTATCGGAATCCGAACACACCCACTCAGCCGACCGCAGTAAGAGGAATATTGTATGGTAACCAACCAACCAGCTTATGACTATGGTATTTATCAATGTAATATCACTAACCCCAACTTCTGCTTCACCCCGAGGCTACCGGTTACAATCGGATGAGCACAAATGACGTATATCCATGCTCGAGAAACCATTATCCTGAACCTGACTGACGAAATTAAACAAGATTTGTATCAATATGAATTGGCTGCACCAATACCTCACCTGCCCGAGGACCTGAAAGACATAAAGGATCCTCTGCTGGCGAGCATAAAACAATATCACGTGCTCAAACAGGAGCTGTGCGAACTGGACATGGACATTGCAAAAGACTTTCAACATACCCCCCTGGTATGAGAAGGCATGAAACTTGGGACTGAATGTTAATATCCATCCATGGATACGTATCATTTCTCACATATAGGTGGCAGTTCAACTGATTTTGGCACTGTGCTGGCTGATAATGACATGTGCAGTTTGTAGGAAGCGTAGATACAGGCAGCAACTAAAACAATCACTCATAGGCAAGAGAAAGATAGGCTGTTGATGCATGAGGGCATTTAAACCCTGGTTAAGCCATAGACCTCCCAAACTTGGTGGCAGATATCACCCCAAGCGGAGCGGGAAGTCTAAAGCATTAGATAGCTTAGCTCTAGTGGTCTGATGGGCTGGGGTTAGCCAGGGACCAAATGGGGGATTGAAGTGGGACTTTAGAAGCCCACTATTGTTAAGGAAAATTTGAATTGGGCCTGCTTTAGACACTGACATATTTTAGAATGTCAAAATTGTAGCAAAGCATTGCACACGAGCTGAACAAAACAATTACAGGACGGAGCCTAGCTGCTAGAAACCGCAAACAAGGCTACCTGAGTATTCTTAGACTAACAGACAGTGATGGCAACCACAGGTCAAGATACCGTGGAAACATTCTCAAATGTCATGAGCTTATATTCAGTTCTTGCGGTTAAGTCAAAGGCACCTTTGAAATGTCACCGAGAGTCGGGGTCAGTTCTTGGAACTGATGACGCAAATCGGATTGTGGTTTTCAGCTTTAAATACTGTAAGCTGGCAGCCAGGCGGCGAGACGGAGTTTAGGGTTAAACCCCGAAACTGCTGTTCTCCCCTTGGCCAAGGTATTCTCAAATAAACATATTTTGTTCTTTAGCAGACTTGTGTTGAGCCTTTATTTTGGTTCCACAACAGCAACAAAAGAGGGACTTATGCCATCAATTTGGCAGCAGCGGGTGTGAGCTCTCATTCTCGGCGGCAAAAGTGTTTGCCACCCAAATGCCGCCGAGGCTGGAGTCGAGCCCATGGAGGGTCAAAGAGCTGCAAATAAAAAGCATCATAACATTTTTTTTAATACATCGGAAGACCTTCAGGGGACCCCATCAAGGTAAGTCGCTGTAAAGAAATGTTTTTTACAATTGTTTACTAATCATTTTTTTTTTAAGCTCTTCATACCTACCGTTGGGGACAGACCAGCTTCCTTGCAGCGGTCCACCTCCATTCTGGCGCCGACTCCCGCCCGCACCAATCTGGCATCTTGGCGGGCGGGAGTCCACTTATGTCACTCAACCATCTGCTGATGTCAGCGGGCAGTTCCTGGTGGTTCTTCTCTCCCGCCCGCTGCAGCCCAAATCGAAACTGGCACTGGGCGTAACTCGAGGAGGAATGTCAACGGCAGTGGACAGCAAGGCATCAATTTCGGCCCCATGGAATCATAGAAATTTACAGCACGGAAGGAGGCCATTTCGGCCCATCGTTTCCATGCCGGCCGACCAAGAGCTACTATCCAGCCTAATCCCACTTTACAGCTCTTGGTCCATAGCCCTGTAGGTTACGGCACTTTGAGTGCACATCCCAGTATCTTTTAAATGTGGTGAGGGTTTCTGCCTCTACTACCCTTTCAGGCAGTGAGTTCCAGACCCCCACTACCCTCTGGGTGAAGAAATTTCCCCTCGTATCTCCTCTAGACCTTCTACCAATTACTCTTGGAATACTGTGTCTAGTTTTGATCTCCTCACATGATGGGTGATATTCAGGCTTGGGAAAGGTTACAGAGGAGGTCCACTCAACTAATTCCCAGTTTGAAGCATCTTTATCATCAAGATAGGCTAAAAGAGTTGGAACTCTACACATTAGGAGAAGTGCAAACTTGGAGGTGATCTGATTGAAGTTTATAAGACAACGAAGGGAACAGATTGTGGTCCAGTTAACAGTTTCTTCCAATTAAATAGATTACAGAAGACCGAGGGGGGCAGGGGGGGGGGGAAATATTAAGTTGTATAAGGCGAGATCTAGTTTAGATGTCAGTGGGTGGTTCTTTTCCCAGAAAACAGTGATCCTCTAGAACAGGATGCAGTCTCGTGCGATGAATGCGGATTTGCTGAATTCTTTCAAGCGAGAGCTGCAACAGTTTCTGACTGGAGTGGAGATCACCTCTTACAAAAGGTAGGTACTGCAGGAAATTCAGGGCCAGAGAGATCTCCTGGACTAGTTTCATATGGTTTTGGGTGGGGTGGGGAGTGTATTTATCATGACACACAAGGTATTGCAATTGTGTGGGACATGCTGGATGGACCAGAGGGTCTTTACCTGTCTGTCATTGTTCAAAGGGTTCAGTCTCTCTTTCATTATACAATACTGAACTTGCATTACTTTTTGCCCATTTAACATGCCTTCCTTCTTTAACAATTTCTTTCTATACATACACAGTGTAGGATGCAGAAATTCTAGAAAAATAAAAGGCTACTGCAATGATCAAATTGCAAGGCAACAGCAGAGTATTTTAGTCAGCTGTAATCCACTATCACAGCATTCAACCAACACATCTCTATAACCACAACAGAGAGTTTCAGATAATATTCAAAAGCAGTAAGTCGAACATTTTCTAGAGGTTTTGGAACCCAGCAGTTCAATCTATATAACAAGAGATGCCAATTTGCAGAAAATAGCAGATGAATTTTGGAAGCTTTTTCTCCATGGCTCATAATCTTCAGCGTCAACAACACCCAATAAATAGTTTTGGGACAGGACCATTCAGCAGCTAGTTTCATAACATGTGTAGCAGCAGTCAATTTATTTCCAAAAATCCTCCCTTTCATCGTTTCCCTGCAACATATAGCATCTGTGATAGAAGGACAGGTCAGTGAACTGCTGCCAGGGTTGTCATTGCTCCTCTATAGCTAGTCACTAAGTGGTGTACAAGAGCAAAGATCTACTGACTCTTTAATCTTTCTGTCATCCCTGTATGGAAGTGCCTGCTCCACGCTCTCTCTGCCTCCCTGACCACCACCCCACCAAATGCAACATGGTTGCGATCCTAGGCCAGTACTCATGCACTTACCATTCACAATATTCTAATAGAATGTATAAATCGGCAGTCAAGGCAGCAAAATCAATGAGATCTGGGGTGCAGATTAAAATAGCTAATGCGACAGAAGGCTCAACCAAAGATCAGATCACTATTACTGGATCCCCTGCTAACATAACCCTTGCACAGTACCTCATTAATGCAAGGCTAACATCTAAAGTTTCTGGAATGGGCACACTTGAATTGTTTTCTCATCTTCCTCTGCTTTTACCCATAATTCAGAATAAGCAAACCAACATGCAATCACTTCATGGCATTACTTTTAACATCTGAACAACGTGCTAAGAATGCACAAATTAATCAAGTCACTCAATTGCATTCTAGTAATCAAATTGTGACGATACCAAAAGAGTTTTATGGTTAGCAGGTATGACCAAACTATCAAGTCGACTTTTTAAATTATCAGGAGGTAGTGTGTCAATAGGCTACAAATACATTTCCAGCCACTGACACAAGTTTAGCTGAAAGTCAGCAAAATTTTGACATACTGTATTCCATTATCTAAATGCAATTTCCAACTTACTAAAAATTTAACTGGAAGCTAGCTAATGCCAGAAGCAGCACTTATCCTTTCCTCTGCATATTTGGGTCATGGACTCAGTTTCACAATTAGCCTCTGGCCATTTCTAATTTCCTGGATAGTTACCCATGATACCATTTATCAGTGATCATAGCATCTGTGGAAATCTTTTCTACTATACTGCTACTACCAATGGCCCCAAGCTTCGACATGATTTGCTCCTGATTTTTAGGAGCAACTGGTGTAGAACGGAGTATCTTAGAAATCGGAATTCTCGACATTTAGTTTGCTCCAGTTCTAGTCAGTTAGAACAGTTTTACTTTGGAACAGAATTTTATTTTCAAAAGGGGGCGTGTCCGGCCACTTACGCCTGTTTTCAAAGTTTCGTCAGTGAAAACTTACTCCAAACTAACTTAGAATGGAGTAAGTGAAGATTTTTGTACGCTCGAAAAAACCTTGTCTACACTTTAGAAAATCAGGCGTAGGTTACAAATTAGGCGTAGGGAACGAGGTGGGGGGGGGGGAGGGGGGGGAAGGGAAGTCATTAAATTCTACAATCAATCCTTAGTTATACTTATACAAATATTATACAAATAAATCCAACCTGAATAAAAATTAATAAGCAAAGAAAAGATTAAATAAACCATGTTCCTACCTGTGTGAAATAGCATTCGAGCTGCTGTGCTTCAGGCAGGCCTTTCATGTTGGAGACAGGCAGGGGTGTGGCGTCAGTGTCTCGACGGCAGCGGCAGCAAGCTTCGAGCTGAGCTGCGGTGCTTGAGGCAGGCCTTCATTCTCTTCGTGGCTGGCCGCGAAGAAGCAACACCGGACGGACCCGAGGCCATTCGGCCATGAGATATCAGCGGCGTCAGTGGCTGGCCGGCAGCCGAAAATCAGCAGCGGACCGACGTGAGGCCATTCGGCCATAGGATATCAGCGGCGTCAGTGGCTGGCCGGCAGCCGAAGAATCAACACCTGACACACGCAGCTCTTTATGGTGCTTGAGGCCATTTGGCCACACTTTAGGGGCGGCGTCAGTGGCTCGACGGCAGCCGAAGATACAGCAGCAGCCTTCGAGCTGTGAGGGGGACTGAGGCCATTTGGACAGGGAGAGGCAGCCACATCGACAGTTTTATATTTAAATTTGCAAAGTTGAATTGGCACTCTTATTTCTCCAAACACACAGTCCTTAATTTGCATGCACCAATGCAGCACCAGTTCTGCAAGTTTAGCAGTGAAAAGCTGAACTCACTGATTTCAACAGGTGATTTATTCAGCAGTGCTGCTAAAAGCACTCCCTCACATACAGAAATATCAAAAAAAATTAAATTACAAGCCTTTGCAGGGGTCCAAGAAACAAATCTTCACTTTTTCTGCAGTCCTTTTAAAAATGGCCGAGTGCCAATGTTAGTGTGAGACTGCGCGCACACTCCAACGCGCACGTGCAGGATTGCCGGCACCACGAAGGCTAATTTAAATTGTACCCGCCCCTGCTACTTAGAAAATCGGCGCAAGTGTTAGGCTCCGCCCCCTGCTGCGAAGAGCGCGCCGCGCCAAGCAGACATCGAGCTCAGAATATCGGACTTTTTTTTAGGCGCAGTTTTCGGCGCGAAAAATAGGTGCCCAGCTCGGAGGTGCGCCGTTTTCGCCGCGGGACGAAACTTGGGGCCTATATTTTGACTTTCCTGGTGGGAAAAGTCTGTGAAGTTTACTCAAAAACTGCCTGGTCAGTAATTACTGTGGTTGGATTACAGTTTCTAATGTTCAATCTATCATTATCTATTGTGACCAGCATTCATTTTTGTTTAAACTTTTCTCTTCCAAACACAAATTTAGCTCAGCTCCTGATAATGCCAGAGGAAAATATTAGTCATGAAGTTCATCACATACTCTTTCAGTCATACCAACGCTGCCTCCACTATCAACTTTTCAATATTCTGAGAACCAGAAAGCACTACATAAAGAGATGTTACAGAGCAACGGTACACATTATTTGCCTATTATGCAAACACAGGCTTTCACAAATACCTTTCATTCACACTTCAAAGACAATAGTTCAAAAGATCTAATCAACTGATTTTAATCCTGCACTGACAGGTATACCAATACCACATGATGCCATTTTTGGAGACCATGGTAACATTTCAAAAGATAGAATCAAATGCTCAGCTTTCTAAAAGAACATATCTCCTGAACAAAATAATTGCTTCATAATTTTCTTTTAATTTTTTTTTAAATAATGCTCACGGTTAGAATTTTTTATTTAAAGGTGATGCAAGGATTCTCCCCCTGCCTCCGCCACCCACACAGTAGATCCTTGAAATAAACCATTACAATTATAATCTTGAAACATATTTTATTTTAGTGCAGAAATATTGGGGTCAAGTTTTGGCCTGAGTTGCTGAGGATGGGGAACGGCTGAACGGGAGGGAGGGAAGCAGACCGGACCGGACCTGAAGGCGGGGGGAGGGGGAAGACAGCCGGAACAGGAGCTGAACAGGGGGGGGGGCGGGGGGGGGGGGGAAGAGGGAGAGAGAGAGAGAGAGCCGGAGTGGAGCGGGAGCTGAACAGGCGGGAGCCGGAGCAAGAGCTGAAGATGAAGACGAGGGAGGCCCGAGTCCAATCTTCGCTGCCCCAGTGAGCCCATTCGGCCAGGGCTAGGGCCGGCGTGCTTCGGGCCCCCCCCCCCACGCTGTCTTGGCGGCCTGGAGCTACTGCACATGCACGCACATTTATGAGGCGCTGTTTTCCTGGCTCCGCCCCCCACGGCTTGTGCTGCGCTGCGCCAAGGACCTGGAACGTTCCAGCAGCGGGGAGAATACCGAGGTAGGTTTTAGGCGCAGTTTTGAGCGCGGAAATCAGGCGTGGCTTGCAGGGCTGCGCCGTTATAAGTACGGCCCGGAACTTGACCCCATTATTACAGTTCTCGAAGGGATAAAGTTTCAGTAATATCAGTAAGTCTAGTTAAAATCATACTGTCCTACATTCAGCATATTCTAGGAACAGTCCTGAAAAATTAAGTGCTAAGTTTTGGCATTTAATCAAAAATCACTTGTTACTGGTGTACAGCTTTTATGTCATTTGTTAAGGAGATCAGGAGCAAGGTACGCTTTTTATTCAATTCTCAACAAGGAATTGCTGTCACCACTCAAGCTGCTAAAACCACAGTCTTTCTGAGATTCTGCAGCCAGGCTGCTAATTTGTTTTTGGCTTAAGTGGAGGAACAAATGTGCATTTATTCATGGAAACAGTAACAAAAAGAAATTCTCACAGAATCAACTTTTGAATATGATGCTAGCAAGCTCAATTAGGAAGGCCGATGTCACTTTTTTCTTTTGCTCCTTTCCTTTTAATTATCAATTTTCATTTTGGTTTCTCCTTTAACTCTTAAGCATATTTATCTTCAAGATTTCTTTCTCTGGCGTTATAGTCCATCAAATTGACAACAACATTTCATTAGCAGATCACCCGTCGAAAAGCATGAAATGTGTCCCTAAAGGGAAACATCCAAACAAGATTAACGATTTAGGGGAGAAAACATTTGTCAGTGGGGGAATTCAAATCCTGTTTCCTTTATTCGGAGCTCAATGCATGCCGCAGATGAATAAAGATCCTGTAATTCACAAAATGTGTTCATGATTTATAAATAGAGGCGTAGAGTACAAAAGCCAGGAAGTTATGTTAAACCAATAAAACACTAGTTCGGCCCCAGCTGGAGTATTGTGTCCAATTCTCGACACTACACTTTAGGAAGGACGTGAAGGCTTTGGAGAGGTTTGCTGGAGTGGTTCCAGGGATAAGGGATTACAGTTCTGTGATAGACTGGAGAAGCTGGGGTTGTTCTCTTTAAAGCAGCAAAAGCTAAGAGGAGATTTGATAGAACAGTTTAAAATCATGAAGGGTTTAGATAAGAGTAAATAAAGAGAAACTGTTTCCAATGGCTGAAGGGTCGATAATGAGAGGGTTCAGATTTAAGGTGACTGGCAAAAGAACCAGAGGCAACAAAAGGAAAATGTATTTATTTATTTATTTATTTACGCAACGAGTGGTTAGGATTTGTAATGCACTGCCTGAGAGGGTGGTGGATACAGATTCAATTGTAGCCTTCAAAAAGGGAATTAAATAAACACTTAAGGGGAAAAAACTGCAGGGTTATGGGAAAAAGAGGGGGTGTGGGACTAACTGGTCTGCTCTTCCAAACAGCCGCGCAGACTCGATGGGACAAATGGTTTCCTTCTGTGCTGTACTATTCTATGATACCAAATGAAAAGGGCCATTGTAATCAAAGGAGGCAGCTCAGAAATTGGAGTATGAGTTTCTATGTAAGCAGAAAAATAGCAATTGGAATTTAATGCAGACAAATGTGTAGTCCTGCATAGGTAAAAGGTAAAATGGGTAACACACCTACTCTATAAATGGCATTAAAATAGTTAGGGATACGGTTGAAAACGACAAGTCTTAGTGGACTCAATGCTTAACTTGTCCATTGCAGACCAGCAATCAACAAAGCCAACAGAATGCTCAACTCAACAAACACCAGAATCTAAGTCAGAGGAGTTCATGATTAAGCTGCACAATTCTCTGGTCAGACCACACTGTGTACTGTGTCCATTAAAGGCCATGGAACAAGGAGGATATTTAGGCACTAAGAAGAGGCTTGATGTTGTTAAAGGTCTGAGTTATGAACAAAAACTGGAGAAACTTCAATCATGAATGGGAGCATCTGAGAGGCATACAAAATAGTTAATAGAAACAAAGAAAATAGGTGCAGGAGTAGGCCATTCGGCCCTTCAAGCCTGCACCGCCATTCAATGAGTTCATGGCTGAACATGCAACTTCAGTACCCCATTCCTGCTTTCTCGCCATACCCCTTGATCCCCCTAGTAGTAAGGACTACATCTAACTCCTTTTTGAATATATTTAGTGAAATGGCCTCAACAACTTTCTGTGGTAGAGAATTCCACAGGTTCACCACTCTCTGGGTGAAGAAGTTTTTCCTCATCTCGGTCCTAAATGGCTTACCCCTTATCCTTAGACTGTGACCCCTAGTTCTGGACTTCCCCAACATTGGGAACATTCTTCCTGCATCTAACCTGTCTAACCCCGTCAGAATTTTAAACGTTTCTATGAGGTCCCCTCTCATTCTTCTGAACTCCAGTGAATACAAGCCCAGTTGATCCAGTCTTTCTTGATATGTCAGTCCCGCCATCCCGGGAATCAGTCTAGTGAACCTTCGCTGCACTCCCTCAATAACAAGAATGTCCTTCCTCAAGTTAGGAGACCAAAACTGTACACAATACTCCAGGTGTGGCCTCACCAAGACCCTGTACAACTGTAGTAACACTTCCCTGCCCCTGTACTCAAATCCCCTTGCTATGAAGGCCAACATGCCATTTGCTTTCTTAACCGCCTGCTGTACCTGCATGCCAATCTTCAATGACTGATGTACCATGACACCCAGGTCTCGTTGCACCTCCCTTTTTCCTAATCTGTCACCATTCAGATAATAGTCTGTCTTGTTTTTACCACCAAAGTGGATAACCTCACATTTATCCACATTATACTTCACCTGCCATGCATTTGCCCACTCACCTAACCTATCCAAGTCACTCTGCAGCCTCATAGCATCCTCCTCGCAGCTCACACAGCCACCCAACTTAGTGTCAGCCGCAAATTTGGAGATACTGCATTTAATCCCCTCGTCTAAATCATTAATGTACAATGTAAACAGCTGGGTCCACAGCACAGAACCTTGTGGTACCCCACTAGTCACTGCCTGCCATTCTGAAAAGTACCCATTTACTCCTACTCTTTGCTTCCTGTCTGACAACCAGTTCTCAATCCACGTCAGCATACTACCCCCAATCCCATGTGCTTTAACATTGTACATTAATCTCTTGTGTGGGACCTTGTCGAAAGCCTTCTGAAAGTCCAAATACACCACATTAACTGGTTCTCCCTTGTCCACTCTACTGGAAACATCCTCAAAAAATTCCAGAAGATTTGTCAAGCATGATTTCCCTTTCACAAATCCATGCTGACTTGGACCTGTCATGTCATCTCTTTCCAAATGCGCTGCTATGACATCCTTAATAATTGATTCCATCATTTTACCCACTACCAATGTCAGGCTGACCAGACTATAATTCCCTGTTTTCTCTCTCCCTCCTTTTTTAAAAAGTGGGGTTACATTGGCTACCCTCCACTCCATAGGAACTGATCCAGAGTCTATGGAATGTTGGAAAGTGGCTGTCAATGCATCCGCTATTTCCAAGGCCACCTCCTTAAGTACTCTGGGATGCAGTCCATCAGGCCCTGGGGATTTATCGATCTTCAATCCCATCAATTTCCCCAACACAATTTCCTGACGAATAAGGATTTCCCTCAGTTCCTTCTCCTTACTAGACCCTCTGATCCCTTTTATATCCGGAAGGTTGTTTGTGTCCTCCTTGGTGAATACCGAACCAAAGTACTTGTTCAATTGGTCTGCCATTTCTTTGTTCCCAATTATGACTGCCCCTGATTCTGACTACAGGGGACCTACGTTTGTCTTTACTAACCTTTTTCTCTTTACATATCGATAGAAACTTTTGCAGTCCATCTTAATGTTCCCTGCAAGCTTCCTCTCATACTCTATTTTCCCTGCCCTAATCAAACCCTTTGTCCTCCTCTGCCGAGTTCTAAATTTCTCCCAGTCCCGAGGTTCACTGCTATTTCTGGCCAATTTGTATGCCACTTCCTTGGCTTTAATACTATCCCTGATTTCCCTAGATAGCCACGGTCGAGCCACCTTCCCTTTTTTATTTTTACGCCAGACAGGGATGTACAATTGTTGTAGTTCATCCATGCAGTCTCTAAATGTCTGCCATTGCCCATCAACCCCTTAAGTATCATTCTCCAATCTATCCTCGCCAATTCACGTCTCATACCTTCAAAGTTCCCCTTCTTTAAGTTCTGGACTATGGTCTCTGAATTAACTGTTTTATTCTCCATCCTAATGTAGAATTCCACCATATTATGGTCACTCTTTCCCAAGGGGCCTCACACAACGAGATTGCTAATTAATGCTCTCTCATTACACAACACCCAGTCTAAGATGGCCTCCCCCCTAGTTGGTTCCTTGACATATTGGTCTCGAAAACCATCCCTTATGCACGCCAGGAAATCCTCCTCCATCTTATTGCTTCCAGTTTGGTTAGCCCAATCTATATGCATATTAAAGTCACCCATGATAACTGCTGCACCTTTATTGCATGCACCCCTAATTTCCTGTTTGATGCCCTCTCCAACATCACTACTACTGTTTGAAGGTCTGTACTTTTTTTGCACTTTGGTGTTCTGCAGCTCTACCAAGTCGATCCAGTCTCTCCTCATATGTCAGTCTTGCCATCCCGGGAATCAGTCTGGTGAACCTTCGCTGCACTCCCTCAATAGCAAGAATGTCCTTCCTCAGATTAGGAGACCAAAACTGAACACAATATTCCAGGTGAGGCCTCACCAAGGCCCTGTACAGTATGGAAAAAGTATTTTCTTTGTTAAGTTAGAACTTAGTCTTTAAATAAAAGTTAGTTAAATCAACTGATTGCTGAGTAGTTGCTGGGTGTGTTTTGCTAAGGTTTCGAGTTTAGTTCTACTTGATAGTACCAAGTGTAACGTGAGGGATGGCAGGGCAGCTCAATCCCATGGATTGCACATCCTGTGGCATGTGGGAACTCTTGGATGCTTCGCGCAGCCAGGACGATTGTGTATGCAGGAGGTGTCTCCAGTTGCACCAAATCGAGCTCCGCGTTTTGGAGCTTGAGCGGCGGCTGGAGTCACTGCGGTGCATCCGCGAGACTGAGAGCTACGTGGATAGCACGTTTCTAGAGGTGGTCACCCCGCAGCTTAAAAGTGTGCAGGCAGATAGGGATTGGGTGACCGCCAGACAGAAGAGGAGGATTAGGCAGGTAGTGCAGGAGTTCCTGGAGTCTATCTTGCTCTCCAACCGATACTCTGTTCTGAGCACCGGTGAGGGCGATGGTGGCTCTGGGGAATATAGCCAGAGCCAAATCCACGGCACCACGGTTGGCTCAGCTGCACGGCAGGGGGGGGGGGAGGGGGGAGGGGGAAGAAGAATGGAAGAGCTATAGTGGTAGGGGATTCAGTAGTCAGGGGAGTAGACAGGTGTTTCTGTGGCCACAGACGTGACTCCAGGATAGTATGCCTCCCTGGTGCCAGGGTCAAGGATGTCACTAAACGGCTGCAGGGCATTCTGGGGGGAGAGGGTGAACAGCCAGAGATCGTGGTCCATATCGGGACCAATGACATAGGTAGAAAGAGGGATGAGATCCTTCAGGCAGAGTTTAGGAAGCTCGGAGAGAGATTAAAAAGCAGGACCTCAAAAGGTAGTAATCCAGATTACTCCCGGTGCCACGAGCTAGTGAGTACAGAAATAGGAGGATAGAGCAGAATAATACGTGGCTGGAGAGATGGTGCAGGCGGGAGGGCTTTAGTTTCCTGAGGCATTGGGACCATTTCGGGGGGAGGTGGGGCCTGTACAAGACGGACGGGTTGCACCTCAACAGAGCCGGGACCAATATCCTCCTGAGGGGGGTTGCTAGTGCTGTTGGGGAGGGCTTAAACTAGCTCGGCAGAGGGATGGGAACCTGAAAATAGATTCAGTAGGGAGGGGAGTAAAGCTGGAATTAGAAAGCAAAAAGAAAGAAAGTGAGCTTGAAGGAGAGAGGAAACAAGCAGGAAAAAAAATAATTTAAAGGCACTTTGTCTAAATGCACGTAGCATTCGTAACAAAATACATGAGTCGGCGGCACAAATAGATACAAATGGGTATGATCGGATAGCCATCACAGAGATGTGGTTGCAAGGTGACCAGGACTGGGTATTAAATATTCAGGGGTATTTAACAATCCGGAAGGACAGACAGAAAGGAAAAAGGAGGTAGGATAGCTCCAGTGATATAAAGGATGGAATCACTGCGATCGTGAGAAACGATATTGGCTCAAATGATCAGGATGCTGAAACAGTTTGGGTGGAGATAAGGAATAATAAGGGGAAAAATTCACTGGTGGGCGTAGTCTATAGGCCCCCTAACAGTAGCAACTCTGTTGGTTAAGGTATAAACCAGGAAATAGCGGGGGCTTGTAAAAAGGGAACAGCAATAATCATAGGTGATTTTAACCTCCATATTGATTGGACAAATCAAATTGGTCAGGGTAGCCTTGAGGAAGAGTTTACATATAAGGGACGGGTTCCTTGAGCATAATGTAACAGAACCAACCAGGGGGCAGGCTCGCTTGGATCTGGTCCTGTGTAACGAGACAGGATTAATAAACAATCTCCTAGTAAAGAATCCCCTTGGAATGAGTGATCATCGCATGATTGAATTTCTAATTCAGATGGAGGGTGAGAAAGTTGGATCTCAAACCAGGGTACTTAGCTTAAATAAAGGAGACTATGAAGGAATGAGGGCTGTGTTGGCTAACGTGGACTAGGAAAATAGATTAAAGTGTAGGATGGTTGATGAACAGTGGCGTACATTTAATGAGATATTTCACAACTCTCAAGAAAAATATATTCCAGTGAGGAGAAAAGGGTGTAAAAGAAAAGATAGCCATCCGTGGCTAACTAAAGAAATAAAGGACGGTATCCAATTAAAAACAAGGACATACAAAGTGGCCAAAACTAGTGAAAGGACACAAGATTGGGAAGCTTTTAAAAGCCAGCAAAGAATGGCTAAAAAAAGATTAAAAAAGGGAAGATAGATTATGAAAGTAAACTAGCATGAAATATAACAGATAGCAAGAGTTTCTATCGGTTTATAAAAAGGAAAAAAAGAGTGGCTAAAGTGGCTTAGAGGACGAGACCAGGGAATTAGTAATGGGGAACATGGAGATGGCAGAAACTCTAAACAAATATTTTGTATCAATCTTTACAGTAGAGGATATCCCAACAATGGATAGTCAATGGGCTATAGGGGAGGAGGAACTTAACACAATCACAATCACTAAGGAGGTGGTACTCAGTAAGATAATGAGACTAAAGGCAGATAAATGCCCTCGACCTGATGGCTTGCATCCTCGGGTCTTAAGAGAAGTAACGGCAGGGATTGTGGATGCATTGGTTGTAATTTACCAAAATTCCCTGGATTCTGGAGAGGTCCCAGCAGATTGGAAAACTGCAAATGTAACACCCCTATTTAAAAAAGGAGGCAGACAAAAAGCAGGAAACTATAGACCAGTTAGCCTAACATCTGTGGTTGGGAAAATGTTGGAGTTCATTATTGAAGAAGCTGTAGCAGAACATTTGGAAAAGCATAATTTGGTCAGGCAGAGTCAGCGTGAATTTATGAAGGGGAAGTCATGTTTGACAAATTTGCTGGAATTCTTTGAGGATTTAACGAACAGGGTGGATAAAGGGGAACAAGTGGATGTGGTGTATTTGGACTTCAGAAGGCATTTGACAAGGTGCCACACAAAAGGTCACTGCACAAGATAAAAGCTCACGGGGTTGGGGGTAATATAGCAGCATGGATAGAGAATTGGCTAACTAACAGAAAACAGAGAGTCGGGATAAATGGTTCATTCTCCGGTTGGCAATCAGTAACGAGTGGAGTGCCGCAGAGATCAGTGCTGGCACCCCAACTATTTACAATCTATATTAACGACTTGGAAGAATGGACCGAGTGTAATGTAGCCAAGTTTGCTGACGATAAAAAGATGGGAGGAAAAGCAATGTGTGAGGAGGACACAAAAAAATCTGCAAAAGGACAGACAGGCTAAGTGAATGGGCAAAAATTTGGCAGATGGAGTATAATGTTGGAAAGTGTGAGATCATGCAATTTGGCAGAAAAAAAATCAAAGAGCAAGTTATTATTTAAAATGGATTTTAAAATGGCCAACTCCTGCACCTATTTTCTATGTTTCTATGTATGCAGATACAGCAAGTGATCAGGAAGGCCAATGGAATCTTGGCCTTTACTGCAAAGGGGATAGGGTATAAAAGCAGGGAAGTCTTGCGACAGTTATGGCGAGGCCACACCTGGAATACTGCATTCAGTTTTGGTTTCCATATTTACGAAAGGATGTACTTGCTTTGGAGGCAGTTCAGAAAAGGTTCACTAGGTTGATTCTGGAGATGAGTGGGTTGACTTATGAGGAAAGGTTGAGGAGGTTGGGCCTCTACTCATTGGAATTCAGAAGAATGAGAGGAGATCGTTTCGAAATGTCTAAGATTATGAGGGTGCTTGACAAAGTGGATGCAGAGAGGATGTTTTCACTGATGGAGAGACTAGAAAGAGGGGGCATAATCTTAGAATAAGGGGCCGCCCATTTAAAACTATGATGAGGGGAATTTCTTCTCTCAGAGGGCTGTTAAGCTGTGGAATTCGCTGCCTCAGAGAGCTGTGGATGCCGGGACATTGAATAAATTTAAGACAGTGATAGACAGCTTAACCGATAAGAGATTAAGGGGTTATGGGGAGCGGGCAGGGAAGTGGACCCGAGTCCATGATCAGATCAGCCATGATCGTATTAAATGGTGGAGCAGGCTCGAGGGGCCATATGGCCTACTCCTGCTCCTATTTCTTATGTTCTTATATGATTATATGAAAGGGGAGATAGTTGCAATTGTATAGTATACCACACTTTATGACACTGATGCTGCACATATTGAGCTGCATACCACCACGCATGAAACAATTTATTCATAAAATGATAAGGTTATCCTTAATAAATGTGTCATTTCAGAATAGTATATGCAGCTGAAAAGGCATCATAGATAAGAACCTATAATACAATACTATATAATCTGAGCCATATGTTGGGGACCAGGATCTGAAATCCCAATTGGACACAATAGTGAATTTTCAGTGTTGGCCAGAATCTCATCAATAAACACTCCTGTGAAAAATTAATTTTTTGACTTACTGCACACAGCCTGTACTGCTGATTTTATCTCAAGCTGCAATACAGGTAATTTGCATCAAACGCGATACAAAAACCTTAAGCACTTTTAACTGCTCAGCAAAACTAAGCATGTGTCAAATACCAATTTAGTGCCTTGAACTTTGCAAACCAAATCAAAGCAGCCCTCCACACAAGGCCCGCAAGAAACAGCTTTTAGTTTTGGTCATCCTGACCTAAACTCAGTGATTTCTAAAGGGCTGAGCTATAAACTGCTAACAGTGAAACACCAGCAAAGCTGTCTTGACTGAAACTAATTAAGGCTATAAGGACTGGATGCAGCATTGCAATGCAATTTACACCACTCAAAGCCCCTTAATAAAAAGGACTAACAAGAAACTGTAAGAAGGAAAATTGTATAACCAAAGAAATAAACAAACTTTCTAAATTGGAAACAATGACATTTTAAGCACTATTTAAGTCAAGGAGCTAAATGTTTTCACGTTGCTCTCCCATTAGTGAACCATACAAGAAAGAAGGGAGAGGAAAGGTTAAAAGAAGCACCAGTCAGTGCTCGCACACCTGCCAACAGCCTAGTTACAGGCTTCTTGCTGGTCTTCTCGGCCAGCGAAGTGCATAACACGAGAAGATTAAAACTAACTGCTCAAAAAAACAAGAGTTCTAGATCTACTGCTTTGATAATGGTATAAGGATTCACTGTGTCATCCAGCCTGCTGACACACCAGCGAGTTCACAAGTGACTGCAGTGGTTGGAATCTGCTGTTAATCACATAAAAGGAGTGGCGTAGAGGCCCCAACCTGCGTGAGAACACCAGCGGCAGGTCGGGGCCATAAAAGGAGTGACATGGAGGCATACTACTCCAGGGAGGAGCGCGAGCTGGTGCAGGAGGGCGACGGCAGCGAAGAGGGACATCATCAAGGTCCAAGTCGGTGATTAGAGCATGGGCAGATACAGCAGGAGCGGCGAGAGACTGTGGAGGATTGTGATCAGGGCCCAGAGGAGGCGTGAGTTCGGGGTCAGCAGCCCAGGGGTAGCACGGACCAGCCCACACTGCGACCAGGTCCGTGCAGCAGAGCACGTCTCCAGTCATCTTGTGTAATCCTTGCCACTGGACCAAGATCTAGCTCTGTCAAGCCCGTGTGGTGGTTGGTATGCAACGGCCACCACATGTTGAAAAAAATCCACGTACAAGCATCTTCCATCCTTGAGGATGTAGTTCGGGTCCTTCATTGAAACACCTGTGACTCATCCTTTTTTGCCGTGGAAGCAAGTCATCCTCGTTTCAAGGGACTGACTGACTGACTGAGTAGCTTTCCTACCATTTTCTCATTCTCATGAACAGAAAATAATTCTTCACACAATTATGTGGCCCTGTTCTAACCCAGAAAACAACAGTGCTAAGTAACAGTTTCCACTTGTTCTTAGCTTCAAGTAGGTTTACTTCAGTCGAGTGTGTTTAAGCAATATTTTTAGGTTACAATAATGCTTTCTGAAATATGTTTTGATAGACTAATGTAAGATTGCTTAGCAGCATAGGAATTGCTACATGAAAAAAGACCATGGTTCATATAGTTCGCCTTCTACCATCCTGGTAGTCACACAATACACGATAATGGAGTTGCTGACTAATCATGGCAATCAATCTCTATCAATTAATTTACAAAAGATCCAGACATGAGGCAAGGAAAACTCCAGTGATAGAAAGCCTTGGGAACCATAGCTCCAAAGTCACCTGTTCCTCCCAAGCATGCTACACTTACCACATGTCATACCAAGCACAAAAGAAGATGGTGGTGACTGTTTAAAGCCAATCATCTCAGCCCCAGGACATCACTGCAGGAGTTCCTCAGCGCAGTGTCCTAGGCTCAGCCATCTTCAGCTGCTTCATCAATGGACCATCATAAGGTCAGAAGTAGCGATGTTCTCTGATGTTTGCACAGTGTTCAGTTCCATTCATAACCCCTCAGAAAATGAAGCAGTCCCTGCCCGCATGCAGCAAGACCTGGACCACATTCAGGCTTGGGCTGATAAGTGGCAAGAAATATTCGCAACACACAAGTGCCAGGCAATGACCATCTCCAACACTCAAAGAATCTAACCACCTCCTCTTGATTTTCAACGGCATTACCATCGCCGAATTCCCCCACCATCAACATCCTGGGGGTCACCATTGACCAGAAACTTAACTGGACCAGCCACATAAATACTGCGGCAACAAAAGCGGGTCAGAGGCAGGGTATTCTGCAGCGAAAGTCTTACCTCCTGACTATCCAAAGCCTTTCCACCATCTCCAAGACACAAGTCAGGAGTCGATGGAATACTCTCCACTTTCCTGGATGAGTGCAGCTCCAACAACACTCAAGAAGCTCGACACCATCCAGGACAAAGCAGCCCATCGACCACCTTAAACATTCACTCGCTCCACCACCGGCGCACCATGGCTGCAGTATGTACCATCTACAAGATGCACTGCAACAACTTGCCACGTCTTCTTCGGCAGCACCTCCCAAACCTGAAACCTCTACCATCTAGAAGGACAAGGGCAGCAGGCGCATGGGA
Source organism: Pristiophorus japonicus (assembly GCF_044704955.1). Lineage (NCBI taxonomy): Eukaryota > Metazoa > Chordata > Chondrichthyes > Pristiophoridae > Pristiophorus > Pristiophorus japonicus. The sequence continues at coordinate 102,657,231 of NC_091978.1, read as the reverse complement.
GCATCATCACCTGCAAGTTCCCCTCCAAGTTACACACTATTCTGACTTGGAAGTATATCGCCGTTCCTTCATCGTCGTGGGTCAAAATCCTGGAACTCCCTCCCTAACAGCACTGTGGGAGTACCTTCACCACAAGGTTCAAGAAGGTGGCTCATCACCACCTTCTCAAGGGCAATTAGGGATGGGCAATAAATACTGGCCCTGCCAGCGACGCCCACGAAAAAAAATCTCAAAATATCTTGCATATTAATTACCATTCAACACAACTGTAATCATGAACTAAATAAAAATCGGAAATTTGGAGCTTTAATAAAACATAAATGTTTATTTTATTTTAAGGGCAAAGCAATACTTTTGAAAAATATTTGCATTATTTGGCTCTTAAATGACAGGAAAGCTTGCAAAAGGGAGCCAAATAAAACACATAACTGTGTAGATATTTGCACACTAATTCTGCTACTTTGCAATCAGATGATTTCTGCATGATCCATCAGCATTCCAAATAATCATAATGATTACAAAACATGTTTTCAATAACATGCCTAAAACCAGAACATTGTGTGGAGACATCAGCTTTAGGACTACACTGTGCTTAAATTACCATTCTTATTCTTCAAGATAGTGCAAGAACTGACAAAAAAATAGCACATCTCGATCCATCAACACTTTAAATACATAGAAAGAAGGTAGGCAGGAGTTATTAATACAAATTTCTCACATTTGTAACATTACAACTTCAATCTTACCATATATTAAAAAGGTGGGTGATCCAATGTGTTCTGCTGAATGCTGCAAATATACTGAAAAATAAAGCATTCCATACCATTTCCATTTTAAGATTGCTACAACAATACTATTTGTCTTGCACTCAGTCCCTTATATGTTCGCCCCTCATGATGTTCAAATAAGTTCTACAAACAATGGCAGCCCTCAAGTTTCTCAGCCAACTGGCCATTCTTCATGCTCTGGTCTAGGCACAGTAACAGCAAGACTTTCAACCACGAAATGGGGAGCCAGAAAGAACAAACAATCCCTCCTCCTGTCCTCATCTAACATCCAAACAAACATACTTTCCAGCAGGAGTCACTGGAGTCTAATTAATACCATGTACCCCAAAGATTTGTTTTTCATTTGCTAGCCCAGACATGGGGACACAATTTAATGCCCCTACTGCTGCCCTGGTTTGGATCAGGCTAACATTTTCAATTAGATGTCAATTTAATCTAATCTACTGAATCCAGCCCCAGTGTGCACTAAAGTTTTAAGAAGCACCACATTATATTCAGCAACCTTTCCATTTTTACTGTTCTAAAGCTACAGCGATTTAAATGAGTTTTTGAAGGAGTTGCTTTATTTTAATGGACTGTTAGAGACTGCAGCAAGATGGACAGGTGACGACAAACATCCCCATAGTCTTCACCAGTGCTGCTCTGAGATCAGCTGGTGTGAAGGGTGCTGAATCACAATCCCAAGTGGTGCAACCTGCCACTTTTCACTCCATTCCAACAGCTAAGCACTTCAACAGCCACCTGGGGCAGCATCTGACAGCCTGGACAAGATTGAAAACTAGCAGCTAGAGGAAGTCCAACTGTGAATATCAGCCACAGCTGTGATTCCAATCTGGTCTACGTTGAATTATGCAGTGTTAAAAGGAAGAACCAATTGCTAAATTTCCATAACTGTGGGTTGAAGGAGCTGGAATCTTTTACGTCAACCTTCCTCAAAAGTGAAACACAAACTTTAAAACGTGTTAAACACTGACTGCCTGTGTGTAATTCCTGTATCAATTGTAAAATACAGTTTTACTTACTCTACTCGATTATAGTTAGTCTATCAATAGATATAACTTACATTTTAATGCAGAATGCACAACAGGGCAAGCTGAAAATGTTACTGTTAAGAGTCACGACAATTTAGCGCAAAAAAAAACACCGACTCCAAAATATTTAACTAAAGTAATTGACCTACATTGCATATTATCATGCATCAACAACAACAAGTATTTATATAGCGCCTTTAACGTAGTACGGGTCCCAAGGCGCTTCACAGGAGTGTTATAAGACAAAACAAATAAATTTGACACTGAGCCACATAAGAAGAAATTATGGCAGATGAAGGGTAGGTTTTAAGGAGCATCGTAAAAGGAGGAATGAGAGATAGAGAGGTGGAGAGGTTTAGGGAGGGAGTTCCAGAGCTTGGGGCCGAGGCAGCTGAAGGCACGATCACCAATGGTTGAGCAGTTATAATCAGGGATGCTCAAGAGAGGAAGAATTTGAGGAGCACAGACATCTCAGGGAGGAGGTTTGTGAGGCTGAAGGAGATTAGAGATAGGGAGGGATTTGTAAACAAGGATGAGAATTTTGAAATTGAGGCGTTGCTTAACCGGGTGCCAATGTAGGTCAGTGAGAACAGGGATGATGGATGAGCGGGACTTGGTGCGAGTTAGGACACAGGCTGCCGAGTTTTGGATCACCTCAAGTTTATATTGAGTAGAATGTGGAAGGCCAGCCAGGAGTGCATTAAAGTAGTCAAGTCTAGAGATAATAAAGGCATTGATGAGGGTTTCAGCAGCAGATGAGCGGAGGCAGGGGCGGAGATGGGCAACGTTACAAAGGTGGAAATAGGCAGTTTTAGTTATGCTGCGGATGTGTGGCCGGCAGCTCATTTCAGGTTCAAGTTGACACCTAGGTTGTGAACAGTCTGGTTCAACCTCAGACTGATGCTCGGGAGAGGAATGGAGTCAGTGGTTCGGGAACGCAGTTTGTGGCGGGGACCAAAGACAATGGCTTCAGTCTTCCCAATATTTAAATGAGAACATTTCTGCTCATCCAATACTGGATGTCGGACAAGCAGTCTGACAATTTAGCGACCATGGAGGGGTCAAGAGAAGTGATGGTGAGGTAGAGCTGGGTGTCGTCAGCCTACATGTGGAAACTGACGCCGTGTTTTCGGATAATGTCGCCAAGGGGCAACATACAGATGAGAAATAGAAGGGAGCCAAGGATAGATCTTTGGGGGACACCAGAGGTAACGATGCAGGAATGGGAAGAGAAGCCATTGCAAGTGATTTTCTGGCTACGATTAGATCGATAAGAATGGAACCAGGTGAGTGCAGTCCCACCCAGCTGGACGGTGGTGGAGAGGTGTTGGAGGAGGAAGGTGTAATCAACCGTGTCAAAGGCTGCAGTCAGGTCAAGAAGGACGAGAAGGGATAGTTTAACTTTGTCACAATCACAAAGGATATCATTTGTGACTTTGACGAGAGCTGTTTCGGTATTGTGGCAGGGGCGGAAACCAGATTGAAGGGATTCAAACATGGAGCTATGGAAAAGATGGGAACGGATTTGGGAGGCGACAACACGTTCAAGGACTTGGGAGAGGAAAGGGAGATTAGAGATGGGGCGGTAGCTTGCAAGCACAGTGGGGACAAGAGTTATTTTTTTGAGAGGGGTGATGACAGCAGATTAGGAGGAGGAGAGAGAACCATTAACAATGTCAGCTAACATGGGAGCCAGAAAAAGAAGTTGAGTGGTCAGCAGTTTAGTGGGAATAGGGTCAAGGGATTAGGAAGTGGGTCTCATGAACAAGATGAGCTAGGAGAGGTCAAGAAAGGAGATCAGAGAGAAACTGAAGAGAGATGAAAGTTCAGGGCTAGGTCAGGGGGAAACCTCAGAGGAAGTTTGGCCCGGTGGGCTAGGGGAAGGAAGGGAAGTGGCATTGGCAGCTGATTGGATGGTCTCAATCTTTGAGACAAAGAAGTCCACGAGCTCCTTGCACTTGATGGAGATGAGTGTGGTGGTGACAGGGGACAGGGGTTTAAGAAGACAGTTAGCAGTAGAGAATAGTAGCCGGGGATTATCTTTGCATTCCAGAATGATCCTGGAATAGTGACCAGTTTTGGCAGACAAGAGCAGAACCCGATAATGCTTTATGTGGTCCAGCCAGATCTGGTGGTGAATGGCTAAACCAGTTGTCCGCCATATCCATTCAAGTCTGCATCCCTTGTATTGAAGGAGCCGTACCAAGGGGAACGGCCAGGGTGAGAGAGAGTAATGGTTTTAATAGGGACTAGGGTATCCAAGGTGGTGGTGAGGGTGTGGTTGAGCAGATCGGTAGCTGCAAAAATGTCGTGGTGAATGAAGGGCCAAAGGCTGGACAGTTTGGAGTTGATAAGTGCAGTTATAAAGAGAGTTTTTTTTCCAGGGGCGGACACAGAAGGAAGTAGGGTTGGGTGGGTGGGTGGGGGAAAGGAGGATGTGGGTGCAGAGCGATACAAGGAAATGGTCAGAGATAGCCTTATCTGCAATATCAATTAATAAATTGCTGCAATTTTTTTTAAAGATATGCCATTAGGTATATTAGACAATACTGTAATTGTCTGCATCCCTAGATGAAAACCAACCTATTATTGGTACCTGGTGGATATATTTGAATAACGCCAATTCCATAACCCAACATATATTCCAAGTCTGCATCTTTTAGCGACACCAGCTCCACCTCCTGAATTTATATTCTCATAACACTATGACTTCAATTTTGAAACAGAGTGTTCAAAGGATATTATTCTGTGTCACTCTCAAGCAGGAGAATATACAAAATCATAGAATGATACAGGAGGCCATTCAGCTCATCGTGCCTGCTTCGAAAGAGCTATACAATTAGTTCCCTCCCCTATTCTTTCCCCATATCCCTGCAAATATTTTCTTTATTGATCCAATTCCCTTTTGAAAGGTATTAATGAATCTGCTTCCACTCTTTCAGGCAGTGCATTCCAGATCACAACAACTCATTGTATTAAAAAAATTTCCTCGTGTCACCTTTGGTTATTCTGCCAAATACCTTAAATCTGTGTACTCCGGTTACTGACCCTTCTTCCACTGGAAACAATTTCTTATTATTTACTCCATCAAAGCCTCCATGCTTTTGAATATCTATTAAATATCCCCTTAACCTTCTTTGCTTCAAGGAGAACAACCCTCGTGGCTAGACTTTCCACTTCTCTCACTATGGGCGGTATTTCTGGTGGTAGTGGATGTCCCACTTTTAAAAAAACACCAGAATACCGGCCATTTTCAAAACCGCTAGTTTCGTATTTATTTTTGGGTGGTAGCGGTAGCAAGTGGGCAGTAGTGGTCTTTTTCATCGTGCAGGGCCGGCGTCCCTAACAATGGCCATTCTGCACACGCACGATTTTTTTCCTGCACTTCACTTCACTTTTCCCGCGATTCAGGGGGTCACGAGTCACCTGCGCAGTCAAACAAGTGAGGGGAGGGGAGAGAGACAGAGACAGAGACAAAGACGGAGAGAGAGAGCGCGCGCAAGTGGAGAGTGGCTGAGCTGAATATTCAAAGATTTAAACGTTATTACCAATTTCTAATACACAATGGATATTGAAGAGGTAGAGATGAGTGATGTGGGTGAGGTGGGAGGGAGGAAGACGGCCAAGTGCTTTTCGGATGCGACCAACATTGCCTTGGTCCACGAGGTTGAAATGAGATGGAGCCAATTGACCGAGTGGGCGTGAGAAACCCCACCACCACCCCACCACCCCCCCAAACGAAAATGGGCGGAGATTGCCGAGGTGGTGTCGTCAACCGCTCATGACTATCGGGAGCCGAGCCAGTGCCACAAGCACGGGAATGACCCCGGTGCGTCTGCGAGTGTAAGTACTAACTTTAATACCTGTAATCATGCACTGACTCATTACTTAAAATGTAAATCTGCCAGATTGTAATTAAGCTTGGTAAGCTTGGTGTCGTGCATTACTTCCTTTCCACGATCTTATTACATTGCTTTTTTGAACTTCAATGTGTTCATGTATCAATTGCATCCAAATGGTATTAGCATATAACATTTAAGATACAATGTTAATGGGACATTGATGAAAAGCATTGGCGATGGCTAATTGTGGATGTCTATCTGTGTGTTCCATACTAGTACCTGGGCAATTAGCTTATACAGGTTGAACTTCCCTTATCCGGCACCCTCAAGACCTGGCCTGTACCGAACAAAGGATTTTGCCGGATGAGGGGAGGTCACGTGTTTGGGTGGACTGCGCCTTTAAGTGCTGTGGCAAGTGTGTAGGGCGGCGATTGGCTGGACCGACTGTCAGTCAGTCAACCAGCCAATCAGTGTGCAGGGGGCCTCGGCGAGTCGGCGGGTCCCGGCGGGCCAAGAGCCAGCGAGCCCCGAAGAGCCGGCGGGTCCCAGCGGGCCTCGGAAGAGTCGGTGGGCCGAGAAGAGTCGGCCCGATCCACCGGAGGGAGCGCTGTGGGGAGGAGCGGCCGGCCCGAGGACTGTGGCTGCAGGAGTTCCAGCACGGCAACAAGGAGGTGGCAGCCGATTGAGGAAAAAGATTATATTGGCAAGCAGGATTTTGACGGTCTTGTTCTGCGCATGCGCCACCCGGCAGCCGGAAATGGTCCCGGACGAGGGGTGGTGTCGGATAAGGGAGCCCCGGATAAGAGAGGTTCAACCTGTATCATGCTCTTGTCATCTTTGCAGAAGAAGATAACTTCCAATCGCGCGGAGCATCGGCGCACGGGAGGAGGGCCGGCAGAGTTGGTTGAATTGACGGATCTCGAGGAGCAGGCCACAGCCCTCGTTGGGATACATAATCGCTCGGACACCAATGGTGGTGCAGATCTGGTTGTGGCAGCAGGTAAGACATGTATAACTCCCAGATAATTTAATGCTATTTGAGTATAATATAATGAATTATGTAATGTAATGTAATTAATGCTGAGATCATGAAATCTTGTTATAATGCCATGCAGTTTCTGTACATTCTGTTCATGTTAATTAAATGTAACATCGATCATTGATATCTAATGCAGTAATGTTGCTCCTCATACATATGTCTGCGCAGCGCAAGCTTCCTCATGTCACCCTAGCCCTCCCCTCCTCTTCTACTGACCTCTCGTATTATGTTTTCTAGCTGCCCAGACGCATCGGAGACCTTTGGAGCCCCCTGGAGAGTCGCCTGTTCTGCTGCAAGTGGTACTCACCACCGGAGGGGAGATCCCACAGAGGAGGAGGATCGTTTGGATGAACCTCAAGCCAGCTCATCATTGCAACATCTGGGAGGAGGGGTACTCGGGCATTCATGGGTCCAATCTACCTGCAGCCACCTCTTCCTCAACTGAGGAACTAGTGGGACCAAGCGGCTTGCAGCAGGGCTATCCGAGTGGTTCGGCCAGGTAGGCATGCTCAAAGACAAGCAGACGTCAACCTGGACATGGTGGCACTGTCTAGGGCTAGTGTCAACATTGGTTGAGAGCTCCTCCAGGCGATAAGTAGGTTAACCGACAATATTGCCATGTTTTCAGCTCGTCATTCGGAGAACATGGAGCAGCTGCTTGCGGTGATGCGGCAAACCACCGATGCCATGCGGCAAACAATGGACTCGGTCTATGGCACTGCACCCAAAGGTGCCGTACCACCTATGCCGGCAGCTACATAGAGTCAGGAGGAAGCAATTGCTTCTGACTCTGAAGACGGGTCTTCGGATACGGATTCTTCTCCGGGATCCCAAGAAATGATGCTGTCACTGTCCCCCCACCACCCCACAGCAGCAGCGCTCGAGGTGCCCTGCTGCAAGACATCTTGGTGTAAACGCGTTAGGACCAGGGGCAGGGGCAACAGTGTCCACAGGTAGAATTTTTGCCAGGTGGGGTGGGGGGGGGGGGCGGCGGGTGTTATCCTTATTTTAATTGCTATTCAAAAATTGTTGACTGTTGTGGGGGCGTGGGTATTGGGTGTTTAAATGTTTTCAATGTTCGTTTATTTAAAATGTTGCTTTTTTCCTTTAACAATTATTTAATTATAAATTTCTAAAAAAGGTTTTTGCAATTTTGTTAAATTGTAAAGAATATTACACTTACAATTCTTGTGCAGCTTCTCACTCACTTTTACAAACTGAAGGTTATCAATACAAGGGTTGCAAACAACGGCCAGGCAAGGATGAAACGTAACGTAATTTTCACCGTTGAAGCAAAGCGTTCATTTGTGAGCTGCTGACGCAACAGGTTTGAAATTGCACTAACTACTACGTGGCATCTCCAGTGGTGAGGTGGGGGGGAATGGCCGTATGGGTTCATTGCCAGGCTGATTGTCCTCCTCAAGGTTCTCATCCTTCTCTTCTTCTGCCTCCCCCCTTTCCTGGCAATTCCTGTCCCATCTTGAGAGCTAAGTTGTGCAACATGCAGCACACCACAATGAACTCAGCTACCTGCTCAGGGTGGTATTGTAGGCTGCCTCCAGAGTGGTCCAGGCACCTGAAGCGCTGCTTCAGCACTCCAATTGTCTTTGACGATATTGCATGTGGCTATATGGCTTTGATAGCTCGGTATCTGTCTGGGTCTTACAGAGGGGGTGTCAAGAGCCAGGTCGCGAGGCCGTATCCTTTGTCACCCAGCATTGACCTTGTGGCTGAAGGTCGGAGACAGTGCTCACAGGCAAGATGTGTGCATCATGAATGCTCCCTGAAAAATTGGCATTTACTGCCATGATTATTTGCTTGTGGTCGACAACGAGCTGTACGTTCAGGGAGTGGAATCCCTTTTGGTTACGGTACACCTGACTCCTCTAAAAGGTGCTTGCATGGCGATGTGCGTACAGTCTATTGCAACCTGGATCTTGGGGAAGTTTGCTATTCTCGAGTAACCCAAAGCCCTCTCAGTGTGTGCCTCCCTGGTCATAGGGAAGTTTACAAAGTCCATCCTGCGTGCGTAAAGGGCTTCAGTCACCTGGCGAACGTAGCAATGTATGGTGTGCTGAGGGATGCAGCAAATGTTGCCAGTTGAGACCTGAAAGGAGCCCGACACATGGAAAAAATAATGCCGCGTTAACCTTAACCTCCACGGGCAATGCGGTCCTGATGGTGCTGGTAGGCTGCAGATCTCCCTTAAAATGAGCTGGCATATCTCACTGATATCCTCTTTTCGGAAGCACAGCCTTCTAATGCACGTTGTATCGGACAGGTGCAGGTATGAGTGCTGCTCCCTGTAAATGCGTTGGGAGTAAGGCCTCCTCCTCCTCCTCAGCAGCCTGCCACCTTGTTGATTGAAGAGCATTATGTGCTCAATGAACCTTCTTCCATCTCTGTTCTGCAGCATGTGAGTAGTCAGCAATATTGACTGAGAAATTACAGGCCCCTTCCTTTAAATATTCTAAACGGTCTTCAAAATTCTTCAATTGTCCTTAAACAACCACAAATGTATTCTAAATTGACCACAATGTGTTCAGATAATGTTTAAGATTTTCAAAGACCCTTTTATATTCGTTCATAGGATGTGGGCGCTGCTGGCAAGGCCAACATTTTTTGCCCATGAGAAGGTGGTAAGCCGCATTCTTGAACCGCTGCAGTCAGTGTGGTGAAGGTACTCCCATAGTGCTGTTATACTTTCTTGTAGCAGTTTGGTACAACTGAGTGGCTTGCCAGAACACTTGAGAGGGCAGTTAAGAGTCAATCAGATTTCTGTGCTGGGTCTGGAGTCACATATAGGCCAGACTAGGCAAGGACGGCAGATTTCCTTCCCTAATATTCGTGAACCAAATGGGTTTTACAACAATCTGGTACTTTCAAAATCTCCATAACTAACACTAGCTTTTTATTCCAGATTTATTTAATTAATTGAATTTCACAGCTGCTGTGGTGGGATTTGAACTCATGTCTCCGGATCATTAGTCCAGGCCTCTGGATTACTAATCCAGTAACATAACCACTATGCGACCATACCCACCTGATCCTTCTTTATTCTAATGCTGTTTGTCTCTCCCAGTTCTCCGAGCACCTTGCATCCCCTCTCTGATGCTTTCATCCTGGTGTCCCTGCCAAACTAGTTTGAATCCTCCCCCTCAGCACTAGTTAACCTATCTAAAAAGGCAGATCCAAGTGATAGAGTCCCTTTGCACACAAATGTAACAGACGGAAATCTGGATTTAGAGGTACTATGTGTTGAGATGACAATTGCAAATCTTCTTCTACAGTTTGTTCACACTATGGTTTTAGTTGCACCTGTATGTCATGTTTTCTTCTCTTTAAAAAAAGTTCCCACCCCCCCCCAAAAAAATCATTGAACTACCACAGCTAAGGCGGTGGATAAGCAAACTGATTCCAAAACTCTGCTCTTCAGGTTTGACAATAGTAGGGCACAAAGAACAACCCACTGACTGCTCTTCCAGTCTTACTTCTCTACAGCAGCACACCTCAGATCTGTATGTAGAGGAGAGAAACAAACTTTCATCTTGCTACTCTTTGGTATTCTACATTGGTCCTACAACATGCCATATCCGCATGACACAGTATTATTCATTATAATTGGCTGTGTCAGAGTGGTACAATACTCTGATTACTCATGAACACAACTGTCCACACAGCAAGTCTCAATCTTGGCCATGTGAACACAGAATCTATATACTTCATTTTAGGACAAGAGATTAAAAACAGCAGTTAGGTTACCCAGGTTACTCTCGCTTAATTCCTGGAATATTATATGTTGCCCTTTTTTTCCATTCCCATGTGTAGTGCTTTCCATTTGCATTAAATTTCATCTGCCAACTTCTCTCCGTAACAATGGGCAATGTCAGCATGAAGCACAATTTCAATCACTTGCCTCATTGATCGATAACTGAATATTTCTCTTCAGGCCCCTGTGCCTTTGTCGCTGGAGTCCCCCAAGGATCTATCCTCAGTGCTCTCTTGTTCACCATGTAAACACAAGTTGTTGTTCTATGTAATATGCTGCCTCTTGGCGACATCATCCGTAGACATGTGTCAGTATATTATATTATATAATATATATATATACACACATACATACATACATACATATACACACACACAGATTATCATTGCTCCCCCGTCACAAACTCCATGCCCTTGCAACTGATTCTATCCCCTCACGAGCCACTGTCTCAGATTGAACCAGACTGTTCAAAGTCTTGGAACTCTATTCAATTCGGAGCGGAATTTCTTACCCTATATTCTCTTAATCACAAAGACTGCCTACGTCCACATCTGTAACAATGCCCAAGTCTGCTCTTACTTCAGCCCATCTGTTGCCAAAACCCTCATTCATGTCTTGGTCCTCTCCAGGTTTGACTATTCCAATGCTCTCTTAGCCAGCCTCTTATTCGTCACCCTCTGTAAACCCGAGCTCATCTAAATTTCCACCGTCCATATCCTTTCTTGTACCTTCCCACTTGCCCATCACCCATGTCGTCATTGACTCTCCCGTCAACCAAATTTAAAATTCTCATCTTTATGTTTAAAGCTCAATCCTCCATATATCTATATCCTCCTCCAGCTCTACAGTTGCCTCCATCCAAACTCTCAATTTTTCTGTCCGGTCTCTTGTGTGTGTGTCCCTTCCTTCGCCCCACCACTGGCAGTCTTGCCTTCAGCTGCCCAAGCTCCAAATTCTAGAATTTCTTCCCTAAATCCCTCTATTTCTCCAACTCTTAAACCCTCCGTAAACCCCACATATTTAACCTAGGTTTTGATCAACCCTCCACTTCTTTGGCTCAGTGTCATTTTTTGATTACACCTCTGAAGCATTTGGGGACATTTTTTCTACATGAAAAGGCACTATATAAATGCAAATTGTTGTTATCAGAACTTATTTCAATTGAGAACTCAGTGAAGCAATGGAAGGAAAATGATACCTTTGGAGCTTGGGTAGCAATCCGACCAAGATGGGATAAAAGTATACTTTGACAACCCTTTGGATGATACCAGCTATAGCCTCCAACACCAATCTGATACAAGTTGGCAAGTGCTGTAGGTTTTATAGAGTTATCAGTTACTGTTCAAGGCAGTCTCTAAAAAGAGAGAGTTTTACATAACTGCATGTTGCTCTGCTTCACAGCCTTTCACTCCAAGAGCCATCCACATCTTTCCCAATATTAGGAATTTAGATAAGCCTTACTAAACTTCAAAATTTGACATAGATTGGTTTAACTGCAACTAGTGCAAAGCTGGGGCAATGCCAGACCATATTTTCTCGGTTGTCTCACATCTGACGAAACATACCAAACTAAATCGCAGTTTAGCTGTAGTTATAACGATCTTGCACTGCTACAACGCTGAAACCTCTTGGTAAAGACACAACATGAGTATTATAACTGTATTACCTCTCAGGCCCGAAGGATAGCTGCTGCGAGAAGTGGAAAATTCACACTGATGTCGCAAAACCTCTACAGTTGGGCACCCAGAATAGAAAATCTCTTGACAACTCTGATTAATGATCAAAGTAAATTCTTGAGATATTGAACACCTTACGGAATTATATAATTTTATAGCGTGAAATATTTTAATACTTTTTTAAAACATAATAATCCCTGCAGTTTCAGAATTACTTAAAAAAATGCGTCGTCCACATTTCTCGTTTTGACGTCAAATTCCGGACTTAATTCGAATTCCTGGCAATGCGATATGGTCACTGACAGCTGGGAAGAAGTATCGCCCACCGCCCAAGATAGTAATATCAGCTGGAAATATTCCCCTCCGAGTGCAATTTTAGGCGCCTAATTTGGTCAGAAAGTTCAGATATGCAAAATCAAAGTCTTTAAAAATGATTTTAAATTGCGTAAAATCGGATTATAAAATAAGACATAATATTGGACTCTTTGCAGATTGTAAATTTAACAAATGGAATTGTATTTCAATTATAGTAATGAAATAGGAACTGCAGTGAAATATACCATTTAATATGATAGAGAGCACAGGCTTCCTAAAATTTTAGATGCGCCGATTCCTTATATTAGTGTTTGCTGATCTAAAACTAAAACAATTTTTCATTTACCCTTTTGAACAATCTACGATCAGATTTAATTTTGTAGAATGTGACAAAATGCCAAATAAGCGCGATTACACTCAATCATTTGAGTCTTAAATAATGTTTTTTTTTTAAAAAGATCGTGAGTTTCTACCTTCAAAGTTATCTTCATACGTTCAACGTTTGCAAATGACCAAAGCAAAGGGAACAAAAGCTATTCGAGCAAACTGAAACCTTTCTGCACGACTAAGTGGGCAGGTGAGGACCTGCACGCTGTAACATTTTAATGACTGTAAAAGTTTTCCACTAATAACAAAAGCATAGTAAACCAGAATCAGCGCCGAATGAAATGTATAGATTTAAAATCTGTTCAATCCGTTGCGTTGAAGCGAGGCTCTCATCGCACTTACAGAAGGACCTTGGGCTCGGTTCCATCGACAACTTTCTCTCTAGAAATGCTCCCGTCTGCATCACCAAACCTGAGAAAGCTTTTAATTTTGTATCACGTTGATGATGGTTTATCGTATCCGTTCAGCTGCCACAATAGCCGCCCTCCGAGAGGCTTTCAATCGACTACCATGTCGAATAGAAACAGACTTAATCATGACAACCTCACCCTGTTTGACTTTAAGTGATAACATTTTATCATATCTCATCCATGGTATGTGTTGAGATCCAAAGACGATAATTGAAATCCTAAACTAATTTTGATAGCTAAAAGATTTCAATCTGGAAGGCAACACATACTACACACACAAACCACCAAACGAAAAGTTTCACTGAGTGGCACAGGTTAGAACATGCACCAGCAGTTTGTGTGAATAATTCCAAATACAATATTCGAGCCGAGACGAGGTGGAGGAGATGTGGGAATAGACAGCTAAAGGCAGAAACTGCAACAAGTCATTTCAATACATCTGTTTAATACCGCAGAAGCAGCTGCAGCTTATGAGAAACCTGTTAGTTCTATTAAATGTTATTTATAAAAATCAAATAAAGTGATGGATGCGACAGAGGTTCTTGAAAGCAGCAACAAGTCTGATTACTTATTCAGAAAAAAGCGGCTACGAACACTTATTGTCAGAGCGATTACTGATCCGGCATACGTGCAGCTGAAGAGCCGATGACTTTGAATGAAGTGAAGGCAGGGTGGGTACCAATCGTTGCCCCAGGCCTCTCCACCCCCACCCCGCAACACACCCCTTAGCAACACTCACCTCTCACACAAAGTAGAGACATAGTACACCAAAGTCCACCTCGCCGCCTAATACCGTCGCTGAAAATGTCAGATATGCTTTTATTGGCCGAGGGGAAGTGCTCGCTCTCTGCCCAGTGTCGCCACTGACATCTCAAAGCAACTCCGGCTGGCTCGGCGCGTCCACTGACAGCCCATCGCCATGTTGATTAGTCTCTCCTTCCACAGGCGGAAGTAGCGTCTCTGTGGGGGAGGGGGCGGGATGGGTGACCGGCTTCAGCCAATGGCGCAGCGCAAGGCATTGATTGACGTCGGGTGGCCGCGCCCCATCCGACGGCTGAGCCAATGGAAGAGCAGCGAGGGTGGGGAGGAGGCGGTGTTTAGAGCGCCGCTCAGCGGGCTATTATGCTGTCAGGTGAATGACGTAAATAGAACTCAGAACCTTTCTTGTTCCCAGCGACAGGTAAGCGCTCGCTCCGCTTCATTTCCGGAGACGAGATCTGATGGGCTCAAGTCATTAAAGATTACAGCAACATGAAGTAAACTGCACAATGCAACTAAATCTGAGTTGGCCTTGTTTTTGTTTGCAGGATTAATTGTACAGTAAGCCCTCTAGGGATTTTAAATCTACAGATCTAGTACACAGAAATATATATTTGACACTTTATCTCATTTTGAAGGAGGCAGTGTGTTGCTACCTTTCGATAATTGGACTCAATTCGACTATTTTGCGAAACCCAAATAAATAAACCCAAATAACCGCTTCGGTTTTTATTGCAACAAAACAATTTGTATTTATATAGCACCTTTAACGTAGTAAAATGTCCCAAGGCGCTTCACAGGAGTATTTTCAGACAAAAAATTGACAGTAGAAATTAGGAGTCGATATGCACCAGTCAAAAGTGTTGTTCACTAATGGGTCGTCTTTTACCTACTAAAGCACAACTAAATTGCGCTCAACCACGAGTTCTCACACATTGCATAGTTTACTTTAGATAAAGTATTTAAAAATAATTAAAGTACATTTAAGTTACCGATTTGATTTCCGGTAGATACCCTTCCTTCCTCCAACTCATAAACACACGTCTTACCGAAATGTTAAGTGCATCGTACTGTAACAACACGGTGTAACCAGTTCTTAGTTGTTTTTAAATACTATAGTTTATTGGTGTTCCAATTATACATTACAGCAATACAAAAATAATCGTTTGATTAGATACCAACTTTCTGAATGGAATATAAATAAAATAAACACTTTTGAAACATACATTTATGAATATTTTAAAAATATTTCTTCAAAATTTCGGCTGACTGTTGATGAATTAGAGATTCGGTGTTGGGATCAAAACACCTCCAAATTAGCCATAGACACGTTCTGACGAAAGGCCAGCGATCTGAAACGTTAACTCTGTTTCTCTCTCCACAGAGGCTGTCTGATCTGCTGAGTATTTACATCATTTTCTGTTTTTAGTTCAGATTTACAGCATCCACGGTATTTTACTTTTGTTGTAGCCACAAACACGACTGCATTGAATCATTAAGCAAGCGACACACTGCCAAACAATCGATTAAAATATATCGCGCAAATACCAGAAATTAAATTATATATTTGCTAATACTATTATTATATATTCATCAATAACCAACAGAATTAGGTGAACTAAGATGAAAATGTGCATGTATAATGAATGCAAATCTCGATATGTTTCTTACTTGAACTTTTTGACTGACTACAGGTGATGTTTCTCGATAGGTGGTCTACCAAAAGGTTACAACCGAATTGTTCCTTTATTGCCGCAAGTGAGGTTCGGTGTCGAAAGGTCAGATAAGTTATAAGTTTCAGATTATTTCCAGCTGAATAGCTGGAATTATACATAACATTAATTAGGCCTAGTCCTTTTGTTATCGTACTGAAGAACTGCAGTTATTACTCACATACATATTAATACTCAGATGCATAAATTGATAATCCGTCCTTTTTGTCGTTTAGCTGTTCCAGCAGTTAAGAATGATGTTTGTCTATAAATGAACCAACGTTTACTGGTATAATTCCAATCTGATGGGCATATAGCGTTAATCATTCAAAGAAACCTACTTTCATATGGTTAACACGGGTTGTAGGGTGTTTACAGTTAAGATTATCAACCTTTTCTATCAGTTCGGTGTATGTGCATGCGCGTTTTATTACTAATTTTATAATCTCTGGCTGCCAGATATGGTTGGCGCCACTTGAAGAAATAGAAATGTAACAAAACTCCTCACATTAATATTGTGAATATGCATTTCTCATCCAGCAAGACTGAGAAATTGAGTATGATTCCTCCAAGTATTTCCCTATTTTTCTCACTTGTCCACATATATTCAGAATTCCCTGTAACGTGTAATTAACGGTCGGTCCCTTGTTAATTAAACAAATAAAATAGGAAAAAATAAAACCTTTATTTATCTTAAGAAAGATATAAATATAATTGAAAAAAATCTAAACATCGGACGCCTATAGTTTGAGATTCAGGGAGATGTTAATCAGTCCCGTTAATCACATTTTACTCTTAACATCGAAGTATGGCACGACAATTGTGCATCAACGTGGATCCTGACCAAAACGTGCAATATCTTCAATAGGCTTGTTTTTAAGTCTGCTATGTTACAATCATAGCAAATGACTGATTGCAGTTGCAGCCATTTATCTAAATATCGCATGCAACAAATTTCAAAGATACTAGCTGAAAACTGATCTGATTACTATTGTGTATCACATTGAAATGTGTGTGTGCACATTAGACGGGGAATAGTGCCACCTACTGCGTGTGGGAGTTACATTTCTTCCTCACAAAGCCGAAGAAATTGTTCTTAAAAAATTTACGACTTCCCAGAGCCTCTCACCGCCTGCAAGGCACACGTCGGTGTGTGATGGGATTTATCATGTTTTTTGTGAATACAACACGCCTATTGTCGAAAGGCTGTGGCATTATAATGGTGGAGACCTTGGGAGGACGCACTTTTGGCTGAAAACATTTGCAAGCACTTCAGACTTGTCTCTTGCACTCACATACTGGGTTCCAGTCTGATTGAGGATGGAGATGTTCATGGAGCCACCTCCTGTTAGCTACTTGGTTGTCTACCACTGTTCGTGACTGGATGTGGTCGGGCTATAAAGAGGTTTACTCGATGCATGTAGAGATAAGTAATGATGTTTCTGTATCAAGTTCCACTTGCCCAAAAAGGAAATTTGGGGAAAAAGGAGCTATAGCAGCAACTGGAGTAAGAAAATTGAAGTAAAGCCATTGCTAAAGGGTTAAGGCTGTTGCAAAAACTAAGAAGCCAGAAGAGCAGGAACAGTTCCTCTGAATGTGCTCTACAAGGCAGTTCCAGTAAAAAGATTGCAGATGCTTGTGTTAGACAGGCTAAAGTTGTCTAATAGGCCCAAGGTTAAGGTTGCATCAGAACTCAAGTGTCAGATCTAAGAGGTAGGTGAAATGACTGATTGTAAGGGCATGGCCTGGAACCCATCTATGAGAACAGGGGAGTTTGAGGCTGTGTGGATTAAGGAAGTAGCTGCTGCGGTCTTTTCTAAATGAAAGATACTGGTCCCAATTTTCTTCCCTCGATCTGTTTCCAGGCACAGGGCAAAAACATTTTTTCCCATTATCTCTTTCACTTGACATTCGACTGTTACTTCCGTATGTTCTTAACCCACTTAAACTTTAGATTTTTGGATGAAGCTGACCAAACCTCGCAGCATTTTATAAATTATCCTGTCCTTACGGGATGTGAAGTGTGTCAATCAGAAGTCCTCAATGACTGCTTACAACTTGCGTAAACACATTCTAATACAATCAGCAAAGTCCATTTATTCTACTTAATTAGGATTGTATGCATCTGGTTTTCAGTCAGCTTTTTTGCTCAGTTTTTAAAAAGAAAATGTAAACCAGGCAGAATTAGTCCAATTTTGATACCTGTGGCCTGGTTTTTAGGCCACACAGAGCTATAGAAATCAGGAATTATAATCACGGAAAATACGTTTCTGATTGGATCCTTAGAATTGTTATGTACACATCTGACAGGTTCATTCTGAAATATTGACATTTCGGTCATCACTGGCAGCTGCTTTCATGCTTTAATGATTGAAAATTCTGAATACAATTTAGGCCTTTCTGGCATATGATAGAATAGTCACGGTGGGTGACAAGTTATAACTCCAGTCACTTATATTTCATTTCAAAGAAATTTGAAGCTTAGCTTTGCACACATGCAAAATGAAACAGAAACTTCAAAAATTCTCAATGTTTCATTGATCAGCAGAAAGTGAGACAACAATTTGGTGAAAAAATTAATAATTTGCCAAATTTTGTCAACATGATGGATATTCGGTTAACAGGCACATACATAAACAGTAGTAGAAGTTACACTATACACCATGAACCGCAGCAATAAGTACATCAGCGAGTTTTTACTTTTATATTTAGTTGACGAATGCTAAAAATAC
This sequence comes from Pristiophorus japonicus, assembly GCF_044704955.1. Lineage (NCBI taxonomy): Eukaryota > Metazoa > Chordata > Chondrichthyes > Pristiophoridae > Pristiophorus > Pristiophorus japonicus. The sequence continues at coordinate 102,638,771 of NC_091978.1, read as the reverse complement.
TAAATAAATAATCTCATTCCCTTGCTTTCAGTATCTCAATGGCTACACAATGGTGGTTTAGACATAATGCAAAACAGCTAATAAAACATATGATTGGCAAACCAGCTAATAAAACACATCAACCCCGTAATTCCTGCACTCATGCTCTCATCCAGTTTTAGATTTAACAATAGATGGCAACCCTATACTTAATTCTCCCTACATAATGAAACAACAAAACCACTGTGGTGTCAAACTGCCATAATGTAGAAAAGAAAAATACAGCAATAATCGTGTTCAAAATGGAAAAGATTTGTTAATATTTGACATACTACAGATGGTTTGGAATGAGTAATGCAACGATGATATTATAAACAAGTCTAATCCAGTGTTTGTGACCAGGAAATAATACAATTTACATTAATAATTATTTTACAGTTCTAAAATAGAGAAGAAAGAGCAGAGCAAATATTGTAAACACAATTCTTTATGGCGGAGTTGTGAAATACGAAGAATATTTTCACTTGTGTCCCTCAGAATTGATCAGGTTAGTCAGCGGTGAAAATATTCTTCATACCGCACACCTTCTGATATAGTTATTCTCTGTATATTCGCCACAGCCCTACCTATCCCCCATCACTTTTAACTTCACAACTACAACTTGTGCTATCTGTGCTTTTCTGACATAAAGTAATGTATGGTGACATTGTGGTAAAATGTTGGTTATTTTTCACGTTTCAGAGTTACTGATATTAGACAGGGTTGTTGGCAGAAATAGAGAATCAAGATTGAATGCTTGCTGACAGAGGAAAAATAAGATAGTGGTTGGAAATACAGCAGCAAAGGCAGCTGCTTGGGAACAGGTGGCTTGCAGCATGGTAGGACTTAAAGGAGGAAGAAAAAATATAGGGCTAGAAATTAGCCAGCCTAACGCATGTTTTAACGGCATTTTTTCACGTTAAAATATTTTTTTGGTCTCGAAAAAAATGTAAGGACATTTTTCAAATTTGGCCACTGGTTTAACGTCGTCATTAAAAAATAACGACTGCCATTTTTACAAACCGTTTTTGTGACGTCAAAAACAACGATATCACTGTTTTTGTGAATTTGGCCAAAGCGACATTTTTAAGGACAGTGATAAATACCAAACTGAAAAAGCTTGTCTTACCTGGTCGAGTCGGATCGAAATCGGCGATAACGCCGCCATCTTGGAAAACGGAGCTCAGTTAAAGGTTTTGGAGGGAAGGCATTGTTTAGAGATTAGTGAGTTTATAATTCGTTTTTCAGGACATTTAGGGACATTTAAGGGCATTTTAAGAATGGGGCCTATTCTATCTGTGCCATATTTGGTGACTGGTATGCTATCCAGGATAATCATAGAAGAAGGCTTATTCAACAGCATTATCAGCATAATCAAAGAGGTCGCAAACATATGGGGAGGAAGCCTTACCCCCAACGAGTTACAGGGAACATCGCTTTTACCTCCACTTGACTGAGGCACTGTGCGTTAGAAGGCTGCACTTTTGAAAAGAGATGGTCATAGAGATATGCCAGCTCATAAAGGCAGACATACAGCCTACAAGCGCGAGGAGGACTGCACTGACCGTTGAGGTCAAGGTGACTTCAGGCATCAGCAGGGGACATATGTTGCATCTCACAGCACGCTATACATCGCTGCATTTGCCAGGTGACTACTGCACCGTTTGCACGTAGAAAGGTCTTCATCAATTACCAATGACCAGGGAGGCACAGAATGAGAGGGCCGCCCATTTAAAACTGAGATGACGAGGAATTTCTTCTCTCAGAGGGTTGTAAATCTGTGGAATTCGCTGCCTCAGAGAGCTGTGGAAGCTGGGTCATTGAATAAATTTAAGACAGAGATAAACAGTTTCTTAACCGATAAGAGAATAAGGGGTTATGGGGAGCAGGCAGGGAAGTAGACCTGAGTCCATGATCGGATCAGCCATGATTGTATTAAATGGTGGAGCAGGCTCGTGGGGCTGTATGGCCTACGCCTGCTCCTATTTCTTATGTTCGTATGCTAGAGGTTTTGCACGCATTGCTGGCTTCCGCAAGGTACAGGCTGCCATTGACTGTACGCATATCGCCCTGTGAGCACCTTTTGAGGTTTACTGAAACCAAAAGGGATCCCACTTGCTGAACATACAGATTTTCTGCGACCATATTCAGCGTATCATGGCAGTAAATGCACAATTTCCAGAGAGTACTCATGATAGAAACATAGAAAATAGGTGCAGGAGTAGGCCATTCGGCCCTTCGAGCCTGCACCACCATTCAATAAGATCATGGCTGATCATTCACCTCAGTACCCATTTCCTGCTTTCTCTCCATACCTCTTGATCCCTTTAGCCATAAGTGTTGTGTATCTGTAAAGCATGCACGCCCATGTTCCGCCACCAGGGAGTGCATCCCCTGAAGTCCCAAGGGATCCCAGTATCCCTTGGGAGCACTCTATATAAGCCGGCCACTAAGGCTTGTTCCTCACTCTGGAGTGTCTTAATAAAAACTGAGGTCACTGTTACTTTAACCTCCCTGTGTGCAGTCTCATCTGTGTGAGGAACACAATAACTGGCGACGAGTATACGAATCCAACGCAAAGATGCAGCAAATTGTGGGCATCTTGGAGAAGTTCTCGGAGGGTGAGGACTGGGAAGCCTATGTCGAATAGCTAGACCAGTACTTTGTAGCCAACGAGCTGGACGGAGAAGGAAGCGCTGCAAAAAGGAGAGCGGTCCTCCTCACGGTCTGCAGGGCACCGATCTATAGCCTCATGAAGAATCTTCTGGCTCCGGTGAAACCCACAGATAAGTCATATGAGGAGCTGTGTACACTGGTTCGGGAGCATCTTAAACCGAGGGAGAGCGTGCTGATGGCGAGGTATCGGTTCTACACGTTCCAACGATCTGAAGGTCAGGAAGTGGCGAGCTACGTCGCCGAGCTAAGGCGACTTGCAGGACAATGTGAGTTTGATGGCTACCTGGAGCAAATGCTCAGAGACTTTTTGTACTGGGCATTGGCCACGAGACTATTGTGTTCCTAACACAGATGAGGCTGCACACAGGGAGGTTAAAGTAACAGTGATCTCAGTCTTTAAAAAGACACTCCAGAGTGAGGAACAGGCCTTAGGGGCCTGCTTATATACAGTGCTCCCAAGGGATGCTGAGATCCCTTGGGACTTCAGGGGATGAGCTCCCTGGTGGCGGAACATGGGAGTGCATGCTTTACAGATACACAACATAATTTCTCCCGCAAAGTCAAAGTGAAAACTATTTACAAGGTGAGGCGGTCGGGAGCCTTTCTTTCCCTGGTGGACCGCCTCGATACAAATGTCTGTTCTGATGTCTTGGCTGTGCCCTCACTGGGCTAGCATGTTGTTGGCCCTGCAGGGCTGCTAGGTGAGCCTGGCCTTGCTGGGCTGTTGGGTGTGATGGGTTTGATTTCTTGGTCCGGCGTGGTGTCGTTGATCCTTTGGGTGTGTGTTGTGGGCTCGAAAAAGGTGGTGCCTGCTGTGGGTTGTTCAGAGCAGTCTGTGAACCGCAGCCTCGTTTGGTCCAGGTGCGTTCTGCAAATTTGTCCATTGTCTAGTTTGACGACAAACACCCTACTCCCTTCTTTAGCTATCACCATGCCCGCGATCCACTTGGGACCATGTCCATAGTTTAGCACATACACAGGGTCATTGAGATCAATTTCCCGTGACACAGTGGCACAACCATCATTTACATTTTGTTGCTGCCGCCTGCTCTCTATCTAATCATGCAGGTTGGGGTGAACCAGCGAGAGTCTGGTTTTAAGTGTCCTTTTCATGAGTAGCTCAGCCGGGGACACCCCTGTGAGCTAGTGGGGTCTCGTGCGGTAGCGGAGCAGTACTCAGGGCAGGCGGATTTGGAGTGAGCCTTCTGTGACTCGTTTAAGGCTCTGTTTGATTGTTTGTACTGCCCTCTCTGCCTGCCCATTGGAGGCTGGTTTAAACAGGGCCGAGGTGACATGCTTGATCCCATTGCGGGTCATGAATTCTTTAAATTCAGCACTGGTGAAACATGGCCCACTGTCACTGACCAATATGTCAGGCAGGCTGTGGGTGGCAAACATGGCCCTCAGGCTTTCAATGGTGGCGGTGGTGGTGCTTCCCGACATTATTTCACATTCAATCCATTTCTATGTTTCTATGCTTCTATGCATGATCAGGTAGAGAGCAAGAGGCAGCAACAAAATGTAAACGATGGTCGCGCCACTGTGTCACGGGAAATTGCTCTGAATGACCCTGTGTATGTGCTAAACTATGGACATGGTCCCAAGTGGATCGCGGGCACGGTGATAGCTAAAGAAGGGAGTAGGGTGTTTGTAGTCAAACTAGACAATGGACAAATTTGCAGAAAGCACCTGAACCAAACGAGGCTGCGGTTCACAGACTGCCCTGAACAACCCACAGCAGACACCACCTTTTTCGAGCCCACAACACACACGCAAAGGATCAATGACCCCACGCCGGACCAGGAAATCGAACCCATCACGCCCAACAGCCCAGGAAGCCAGACTCACCCAGCAGCACTGCAGGGCCAACAACACGCCAGCCCAGCGAGGGCACAGCCAAGACACCAGAACAGACATTTGTATCGAGACGGTCCACCAGGGAAAGAAAGGCTCCAGACCGCCTCACCTTGTAAATAGTTTTCACTTTGACTTTGGGAGGGGGAGTGATGTAGTGTATCTGTAAAGCATGCACTCCCATGTTCCGACACCAGGAAGTGCATCCCCTGAAGTACCAAGGGATCCCAGCATCCCTTGGGAGCACTGTATATAAGCCGGCCCCTAAGGCCTGTTCCTCACTCTGGAGTGTCTTAATAAAGACTGAGGTCACTGTTACTTTAACATGTGTGCAGTCTCATCTGTGTTAGGATCACAATAATAAGGGCCATATCGAACTCCCTCTTGAATATGTCCAATGAACTGGCATCAACAACTCTCTGCGGTAGGGAATTCCACAGGTTAACAACAGGTTAACAACTCTCTGAGTGAAGAAGTTTTTCCTCATCTCAGTGCCAAATGGCTTATCCTTAGACTGTGTTCCCTGGTTCTGGACTTCCCCAACATCAGGAGCATTCTTCCTGCATCTAACCTGTCCAGTCCCATCAGAATTTTATATGTTTCTCGAAGATCCCCTCTCATCCTTGTAAACTCCAGTGAATACAGGCCCAGTCGATCATATGTCAGTCCTGCCATCCCAGGAATCAGTCTGGTGAACCTTCGCTGCACTCCCTCAATAGCAAGAATGTCCTTCCTCAGATTAGGAGACCAAAACTGAACACAATATTCCAGGTGAGGCCTCACCAAGGCCCTGTACAACTGCAGTAAGACCTCCCTGCTCCTATACTCATCCCCTAGCTAGGAAGGCCAATATACCATTTGCCTTCTTCACCGCCTGCTGTACCTGCATGCCAACTTTAAATGACTGATGTACCATGACACCTAGATCTTGTTACACCTCCCCTTTTCCTAATCTGCCACCATTCAGATAATATTCTGCCTTCGTGTTTTTGCCAGCAAAGTGGATAACCTCACATTTATCCACATTATACTGCATCTGCCATGCATTTCACCTAACCTGTCCAAGTCACCCTGCAGCCTTTTAGCATCCTCCTCGCAGCTCACACCGCCACCCAGCTTAGTGTCATCTGCAAACTTTGAGATATTACACTCAATTCCTTCATCTAAATCCTTAATGTATATTGTAAATAACTGGGGTCCCAGCACTGAGTCCTGCGCCACCCCACTGGTCACTGCCTGCCATTCTGAAAAGGACCCGTTTATCCTGACTCTCTGCTTCCTGTTTGCCAACCAGTTCTCTATCCACGTCAATACATTACCCCCAATACCATGTGCTTTAATTTTGCACACCAATCTCTTGTGTGGGACCTTGTCAAAAGTCTTTTGAAAGTCCAAATACACCACATCCACTGATTCTCCCTTGTCCATTCTACCAGTTACATCCTCAAAAAATTCTAGAAGATTTGTCAAGCATGATATCCCTTTCATAAATCCATGCTGACTTGGACAGATCCTGTCACTGTTTTCCAAATGCACTGCTATTTCATCTTTAATAATTGATTCCAACATTTTCTCCACTACTGATGACAGGCTAACCGGTCGATAATTACGCGTTTTCTCTCTCCCTCCACTATTAAAAAGTGGTGTTACAGTCGCTACTGTCCATAGGAACTGATTCAGAGTCGATAGACTGTTGGAAAATGATCACCAATGCATCCACTATTTCTAGGGCCACTTCTAGGACCAATTGAACAAGTACTTTGGTTCGGTATTCACTAAGGAGGACACTAACAACCTTCCGGATATAAAAGGGCTCAGAGGGTCTAGTAAGGAGGAGGATATGAGGGAAATCCTTATTAGTCGGGAAATTGTGTTGGGGAAATTGATGGGATTGAAGGCCGACAAATCCTCAGGGCCTGATGGACTGCATCCCAGAGTACTTAAGGAGGTGGCCTTGGAAATAGCGGATGCATTGACAGTCATTTTCCAACATTCCATTGACTCTGGATCAGTTCCTATTGAGTGGAGGGTAGCCAATGTAACCCCACTTTTTAAAAAAGGAGGGAGAGAGAAAACAGGGAATTATAGACCGGCTAGCCTGACATCGGTAGTGGGTAAGATGATGGAATCAATTATTAAGGATGTCATAGCAGCGCATTTGGAAAGAGGTGACATGATAGGTCCAAGTCAGCATGGATTTGTGAAAGGGAAATCATGCTTGACAAATCTTCTGGAATTTTTTGAGGATGTTTCCAGTAGAGTGGACAAGGGAGAACCAGTTGATGTGGTATATTTGGACTTTCAGAAGGCTTTCGACAAGGTCCCACACAAGAGATTAATGTGCAAAGTTAAAGCACATGGGATTGGGGGTAGTGTGCTGACATGGATTGAGAACTGGTTGTCAGACAGGAAGCAAAGAGTAGGAGTAAATGGGTACTTTTCAGAATGGCAGGCAGTGACTAGTGGGGTACCGCAAGGTTCTGTGCTGGGGCCGCAGCTGTTTACATTGTACATTAATGATTTAGACGAGGGGATTAAATGTAGTATCTCCAAATTTGCGGATGACACTAAGTTGGGTGGCAGTGTGAGCTGCGAGGAGGATGCTATGAGGCTGCAGAGCGACTTTAATAGGTTAGGTGAGTGGGCAAATGCATGGCAGATGAAGTATAATGTGGATAAATGTGAGGTTATCCACTTTGGTGGTAAAAACAGAGAGACAGACTATTATCTGAATGGTGACAGATTAGGAAAAGGGGAGGTGCAACGAGACCTGGGTGTCATGGTACATCAGTCATTGAAGGTTGGCATGCAGGTACAGCAGGTGGTTAAGAAAGCAAATGGCATGTTGGCCTTCATAGCGAGGGGATTTGAGTACAGGGGCAGGGAGGTGTTGCTACAGTTGTACAGGGCCTTGGTGAGGCCACACCTGGAGTATTGTGTACAGTTTTGGTCTCCTAACCTGAGGAAGGACATTCTTGCTATTGAGGGAGTGCAGCAAAGGTTCACCAGACTGATTCCCGGGATGGCGGCACTGACCTATCAAGAAAGATTGGATCAACTGGGCTTGTATTCACTGGAGTTCAGAAGAATGAGAGGGGATCTCATAGAAACGTTTAAAATTCTGATGGGTTCAGACAGGTTAGATGCAGGAAGAATGTTCTCAATGTTGGGGAAGTCCAGAACCAGGGGTCACAGTCTAAGGATAAGGGGTAAGCCATTTAGGACCGAGATGAGGAGAAACGTCTTCACCCAGAGAGTGGTGAACCTGTGGAATTCTCTACCACAGAAAGTTGTTGAGGCCAATTCACTAAATATATTCAAAAAGGAGTTAGATGAAGTCCTTACTACTAGGGGGATCAAGGGGTATGGCGAGAAAGCAGGAATGGGGTACTGAAGTTGCATGTTCAGCCATGAACTCATCGAATGGCGGTGCAGGCTAGAAGGGCCGAATGGCCTACTCCTGCACCTATTTTCTATGTTTCTATGTTTCTATGTTTCCTTAAGTACTATGGGATGCACACTATCAGGCCCTGGGGATTTATGGGCCTTCAATCCCATCAATTTCCCTAACACAATTTCCTGCCTAATAGGATTTCCTTCAGTTCCTCCTTCTCACTAGACCCTCGGTCCCCTAGTATTTCCAGAAGGTTATTTGTTTCTTCCTTAGTGAAGACAGAACCAAAGTATTTGTTCAACTGGTCTGCCATTTCTTTGTTCCCCATTATAAATTCACCTGAATCTGACTGCAAGGGACCTACGTTTGTCTTCACTAATCTTTTTCTCTTCACATATCTATAGAAGCTTTTGCAGTCAGTTTTTATGTTCCTGGCAAGCTTCCTCTCATACTTTGTTTTTCCCCTCTTATTTTGACCCTTTGTCCTCCTCTGCTGAATTCTAAATTTCTTCCAGTCATCAGGTTTGCTGCTTTTTCTGGCCAATTTATATGCCTACTCCTTGGATTTAACACTATCCTTAATTTCCCTTGTTAGCCATGGTTGAGCCACCTTCCCCATTTTATTTTTACTCCAGACAGGGATGTACAATTGTTGAAGTTCTTCCATGTGATCGTTAAATGTTTGGTATTGCCTATCCACCGTCAACCCTTTAAGTATCATTTGCCAGTCTATTCTAGCCAATTCACGTCTCATACCATCAAAGTTACCTTTCCTTAATTTCAGGACCCTAGTCTCTGAATTAACTGTGTCATTCTCCATCTTAATAAAGACTTCTACCATATTATGGTCACTCTTCCCCAAGGCGCCTCGCACAACAAGATTGCTAATTACACATCCTTTCTCATTGCACATCTAGGATGGACAGCCCTCTAGTTGGTTCCTCGACATATTGGTCTCGAAAACCATCTTTAATTCACTCCAGGAAATCCTCCTCCACCATATTGCTACCAGTTTGGTTAGCACAATCTATATGTAGATTAAAGTCGCCCATGATAACTGCTGTACCTTTATTGCACACATCCCTAATTTCTTGTTTGATGCTGTCCCCAACCTCACTACTACTGTTTGGTGGCCTGTACACAACTCCCACTAGCGTTTTCTGCCCTTTGGTATTCCACAGCTCCACCCATACAGATTCCACATCATCCAAGCTGATGTCTTTCCTTACTATTGCGTTAATTTCCGCTTTAACCAGCAATGCCACCCCACCTCCTTTCCCTTTCTGTCTTTCCTTCTTGAATGTTTAATACTCCTGGATGTTGGGTTCCCAGCCTTGGAGCCATGACTCCGTGATGCCAATGATGCTTTCATCTTGTGTGAGAGCACTGTCTCACAGCTGTTTGAGGAGTAGCCAGAAGGCCAGAGCTGGATGCTGCGGGACAAAGGTTACGGGCTCGCCACCTGGCTCACGATCCCCCTCCACAAAACGTAGACAGAAGGTTAGCATCGCTACAATATCTGCCATATAGCCACACACAACATTGTCGAGAAGATAATTGGAGTGCTAAAGCACCACTTCCGATGCCTGTACCACTCTGGAGGCGCCCTGCAATACACCCCTGATCAGATTGCTGCATGCTACACAACTTATCCATCATGAGGGAACAGGATTTGCCACTGGAGATTGCAGAACCACCTCAGAAGAGAGGGGGGGGGGAGGAGGAGGAGGAGGAGGAAGAGGAGGAGGAGGAGGAGGAATCCATGTCACTATGACCACCCCCAGGAGGACATGGGAGGAGGCCTTGTGGACCTTACACCATTGCAAGAGCCTTGCATCAGCAGCTGATACTTCACCACTTTGCCAGACTTAGCTCTGTCAAGCCCGTGTGGTGGCCATCACATGTTTAAAAAAATCCACGCACAGGCATCTTCTAACCTTGAGCTCTTTCATTCTTTGAACTCATTCTTTTTTGGCATGGAAGCAAGTCATCCTCGTTTCGAGGGACCGCCTATGATGACTTTGCATGAAGGCTAAATGGCACGTTTCATCATGGGCTGCCCACTGTATCCCACCATGTTGACTATTTCCCCCTGTTATTCTGCGAATGAGACACTACATAACTTTGACTTAGTTGAAAAAATAATTTTAAATTTATTAAATATTTGTACACTTGTTCTTAACTGTAAAAAAAATGTTAGTATTATGTTAAACTTTTAAATTAATGTCACTTAGCTAACAATAAAACAAACAACCAACCACAACAACAAAAGAAGAACAAAAGAACAGCAAAACAACAACAACCACAACAACCACAGCAGCAAACATACTTCAGCTGCAGCCACCTCTCCACCTGCCCCCGCCCCCGCCTTATTTAAACACCGCCGCCCGCCCTTCTTGCTCTTGCCCTTGTCATTAGCCTTGCCCGTTACCGCAGGCTTAGCCCTACTCCCGGTGAGCTCAAGGTTCTTATTAGTTTCTCGGGTAAGGCGCTCCGCTTGTTGGGGGACAGAAGAAGGAGACGCCAAAGGAAGTCCCTGAAAACCTCTGGCTGCGGAAGGCCAGGCTTCAGACCCTTCAGCCTGTGGATCAACCTGCACACTGACTGTTGAGGTTGGTCTGAGGATTGGAGTGGCATCACTCGAGTGTCATCGCTGCTGGGCAATGACAGCCTCTGTGTTTTCCCGCGTTGCAGCGACTATCTCAGACATGCCCTCCCTAATGTCAGCAGATAGCACTGCTATGCTTCCCGATATCTCACCCTTGGTCCCCAGTCATTCCTATCAGCTCTACCGCCTCCCGTGGAGCCTGCATCATGGGAGAGTGCTCTTCACGTCTCCGTCTCCGTACAGACGGGCCTGCTGGTGTCCTGGGTGTGGGTTCCTGCAACCCACTAGGACCCAGGACCTCGGATGCTGCATAACCGACATATGTCCCCTCCTGCGTAGGGCAGGCTAAAACCCTTTCTACCTCCGTGGCGTCAACCTCCTCCAAATTCAATACCACCGTCTGATCATCCTCCCCCCCGCAAAAGCGTCAACTGAAGCATCGTCCTCCTCCTCATTCTCCTCTTCGTCCTCCTCCTGATCGTCCTGTGGAGGTTCTGCAGGATGGCTGAGTTCAGTGTCATCCATTTCCGCTTGTGGCGAGCTAGAGGGGTCTTCTCCATTATTGGATGTATCTGAAACATCTGCAAAATATAAAAGAACAGACGACTGGTTAGCAGCAGGGGAGGGGGCAGGATGTCATAAATAGGCTCACATAGCGCAGGCTCTTTTGAAGGACCACGACGAATGATAGTACATTGCATAAACCGAAGCCTAGCTGACGGAGAGTACATCGCATAAACCGAAGCCTAGCCCACACAGTACTTAACATTGAAACAACCCTGACTGTGGATTTTGCAGGACTTAGCCTCTCTCTCGAACCTGGGCTCAGTATCCACACAGGTGGTCGATCTCTGCGACGCACCAATCAGACCTGTAATCCGACTTTCCAGGGCTGTGAGTGGGAGCAGTCTTGCCGGACCCCCACCAGCTTTCCACTGCGCTCGCTGGTTCTCGGACAACTTTCTCTGCAAAGAAGGCAATAGAAATTTTTAAGAGAGGAGCCTTCTGCTCTCGTGGCACATACAGTCATCAAAGCACTTATACCATACTGTGTACATTTAATTGTGATCTGTATAATGTCCCTTTACTTGCATGTTGTTCATCACGAAAACATCGAAGTACAGTGCAGAAAAAGAGCAACCTTTGTTATGTGTGATGATCAGAAACCTAGCCATACCAAGATAGGTCACATTTACAATTCAAGTAATTGGAGTGCATAAATAAAAATATTACTTCCTCTAACGCAAAGGTAATGCCACTTCTTCCTGCACTGCGTATGGGTCCTCTTGATGGAGTCCACCAGGAAACCTGTTCGGCAACGTGTCGCCAAGCTTCAGCCATTGCAGATGGATGCAGTTTACCAGGACCCTTCCTCCCAACCTGGCCCCATCCTCTCTCTACAGCGTCTACCAGGGCTTCATTTGCATCCTGGCTAAACTTTCCTGCCCTCTTCCTTTCCAAATCACGCAGCATTTTTGTTCCTGCAGCACCTGTGTGTAAGTATCGAGTACTCTCCTGCAACTTTCAATTCCCTGTAAAAATGGCTGATGCAGACCAGGAAGTGTACTGCGCATGCGTGGGCACACCCGTCACGCACATGTGCAGAATGGGCGATTTTTTTTATTGCGAAAAATTTAATTTCTGTTCTTAAAATGGCGCTTTTTTAACGCTTCGCCACAAGTTACAAACTGGGGAAATTTAAGCATTTATTTTTTGGCGTTATTTCAGCACGAAAAAAAAGTCATTAACCGTGAATAACGCCAAAAAACGGTGATATCCTTTGTGGAAATTCTAGTCCAAAGAAAGAAAAGTGAAGAGAATACGGCCACCTAATATGTTCACCGATGAAGACATTTCCTGAATGCAAATCAAGTACATAAGAACATAAGAACATAAGAAACCCCTCGAGCCTGCTCCGCCATTCAATAAGATCATGGCTGATCTGATCATTGGCTCAGCTCCACTTCCCTGCCCACTCCCCATCAACCTTTACTCCCTTATCGCTCAAAAATCTGTCTATCTCCACCTTAAATATATTCAATACAATATCCTCCATAGCTCCGTGGGGCAGAGAATTCCACAGATTCACAACCCTCTGAGAGAAGAAATCCCTCCTCATCTCAGTTTTAAATGGGTGACCACTTATTCTAAAACTATGACCCCTAGTTTCTAGATTCCCCCATGAGTGGAAACATCGTCTCTGCATCTACCTTGTCGAGCCCTTGTCATTAGCTTATATGTCTCAGTAGGATCAGATCTCATTCTTCTGAACTCCAATGAGTTTAGGTCCAACCTGCTCAATCTTTCTTCATAAGTCAACTCCTTCATCTCAGGAATCAACTGAGTGAACCTTCTCTGAACTGCCTCCAATGCAAGTATATCGCTCCTTAAATACGGAGACCAAAACTGTATATAGTACTCTAAGTGTGGCCTCACCAATACCCTGTACTGTTGTAACAAGACTTCTCTGCTTTATACTGCATCCCCCTTGCAATAAAGGCTATGTTTTGTATTAGTCTTTAAGGTAGAGGAACACTAACAATATTCTAACAGTCGATCGTCAAGGGGCTATGGGGATGGTACCCAGTAAGATAATGGGACTAAAGGCAGGTAAATCCCCTGGACCTGATGGCTTGCATCCTCGGGTCTTAAGAGAAGTAGCGGCAGGGATTGTGGTTAAATTGGTTGTAATTTACCAAAATTCCCTGGATTCTGGGGAGGTCCCAGCAATTTGGAAAACTGCAAATGTAATGCCCCTATTTAAAAAAGGAGGCAGACAAAAAACAGGAAACTATAGATCAGTTAGCCTAATATCTGTGGTTGGGAAAATGTTGGAGTCCATTATTAAAGAAGCAGTAGCAGGACATTTGGAAAAGCAAAATTCGGTCAGGCAGTCAGCATGGATTTATGAAGGGGAAGTAAAATTTGCTGGAATTCTTTGAGGATGTAACGGGGTGGATAAAGGGGAACCAGTGGATGTGGTGTATTTGGACTTCCAGAAGGCATTTGACAAGGTGCCACATAAAAGGTTACTGCACAAGATAAAAGGTCACGGAATTGGGGGCAGTATATTAGCATGGATAGAGGATTGGCTAACGAACAGAAAATAGAGAGTCGGGATAAATGGTTCATTTTCAGGTTGGCAATCAGTAACCAGTGGGGTGCCGCAGGAATCAATGCAGGGACCCCAACTATTTACAATCTATATTAACAACTTGGAAGAGGGGACCGAGTGTAACATAACCAAGTTTGCTGACGATACAAAGATGGGAGAAAAAGCTATGTGTGAGGAGGACACAAAAAATCTGCAAAAGGACATAGACAGTGAGTGGGCAAAAGTTTGGCAGATGGAGTGTAATGTTGGAAAGTGTGATGTCATGCACTTTGGCAGAAAAAAAATCAAAGAGCAAGTTATTATTTAAATGGAGAAAGATTGCAAAGTGCTGCAGTACAGCAAGACCTGGGGGCACTTGTGCATGAAACACAAAAGGATAGTATGCATGTACAGCAAGTGATCAGGAAGGCCATTGGAATCTTAGTCTTTATTGCAAAGGGGATGGAGTATAAAAACAGGGAAGTCTTGCTACAGTTGTACAGAGTATTGGTGGGGCCACACCTGGAATAGCTCGTGCAGTTTTGGTTTCCATATTTATGAAAGGATATACTTGCTTTGGAGACAGTTCAGAGATGGTTCACAAGTTTGATTCCAGAGATGAGGGGGTTGACTTCTGAGGAAAGGTTGAGTAGTTAGGCCTCTACTCATTGGAATTCAGAAGAATGAGAGGTGAGCTTATCAAAACGTATAAGATTATGAGGGGGCTTGACAAGGTGGATGCAGAGAGGATGTTTCCACTGATGGGGGAGACTAGAACTAGAGGGCATGATCTGAGAATAAGGGGCCACCCATTTAAAACTGAGATGAGGAGAAATTTCTTCTCTCAGAGGGTTGTAAATCTGTGGAATTCGCTGCCTCAGAGAACTGTGGAAGCTGGGACATTGAATAAATTTAAGACAGAAATAGATAGTTTCTTAAACGATAAGGGGATAAGGGGTTATGGGGAGTGGGCAAGGAAGTGGAGCTGAGTCCATGATCAGATCAGCCATGATCTTATTGAATGGCGGAGCAGGCTCGAGGGGCCATATGGCCTACTCCTGTTCCTATTTCTTATGCTCTTATGTATTCCACTTGCCTTCCTGATTATTTGCTGTACCTGCAGACTAACGTTTTTGTTTCATACACAATGACTCCCAGTTTCCTCTGTACTGCAGCATTTTGTCATTTTTCTCCATCTAAATAATAATTTGATTTTTTATTTGTTCTGCCAAAGTGGACAACCTCACACTTTATATTCCATCTGCCAAATCTTTGCCCACTCGCTTAGCCTGTCTATCCCTTTGCAGATATTTTATGTCCTCCTCACAATTTGCTTTCCCACCCATCTTTGTATCATCAGCAAACTTGGCTACATTACGCTCGGTCCCTTCATTCAAGTCATTAATATAGATTGTAAATAGTTGACGCCTCAGTACCGATCCCTGTGGCACCCCACTAGTTACAGTTTGCCAATGAAAATGACCCAGTTAGCCCGACTCTCTGTTTTCTGGTAGTTAGCCAATCCTCTATCCATGCTAATATATTACCCCCAACCCCGTGAACTTTAAACTTGTGCACTAACCTTTTATGTGGCACCTTATTGAATGCCTTCTAGAAATCCAAATACACCACATTCACTGAATCCGCCTTATCCACCCTGCTCGTTACATCCTCAAAGAACTCCAGCAAATTTGTCAAACATGATTTCCCTTTCATAAAACCATGCTGACTCTGCTTGATTAAATTATACTTTTCCAAATGTCCTGCTACTGCTTCCTTAATAATGGACTTCAGCATTTTCCCAATGACAGATGTTAGGCTAACTGATCTATAGTTTCCTGTTTTCTGTCCGCCTCCTTTTTTAAATAGGGCCGTTACATTTGCAGTTTTCCAATTCGCTGGTACCAACTGAAATTCTACAAATCAACAAAACAAAAAAAACAGATTATCTGGTCATTATCACATTGCTGTTTTTTGGGAGCTTGCTTGTGAGCAAATCGGCTGCCACATTTCCTATATTACAACAATGACAACACTTTTTAAAGTGCTTAATTGGCTGGAAAGCACTTCGGGACACCTGGTGGTTGTGAAAGGCGCTATATAAATGCAAGTTTTTCTTTCTATTAATTTCATGAAAGGTCGTAAACTTGTAAGTAATACCTTGTATTTTGGGGCAAGACCAAACTCAGACAAATAATGCTATTTCTTTTGATTGCGCTGCTAGCCATAGGGGATGTATGCTGGTTTCATTTTCTTAAGTATAAAATATGGGAAATAGCTTTTCATTTATTATTTTCTAGCACCCTCTATTGGACACATAGAATTATGCTATGGTGAATGCTTTGCATTCCTGAGGCACTGTGGATTAAAAGATTATCGAGCTAAAGTTCTGATTATAAATTATGTGGTTTATAAGCAGAATGGCGCTTTCTGGTTATTTCTATATAATTCAGCACTTAGAATTTTTTCTTTGAGGGTTATGGATGAGGCTATTTGTTCATAGTATTTTAGATGTTTTCCTCCTTCATATTTTCACTGTGTATGTTATTCACAGCTAACGAGTGCTGAGTGACCTGATCACAAGGTTTCACCAGCCATTCTCTGATGCCAGCCACAAGTCGGTGCATAATGGTACTCTTGATGATTCTCCATCAGCTTTCTCTCCCGACATATGGGAAAGTATATGGCATCTACTTAGTGTATACTATAGATGAGATTAAAGGTGATAACATGAAGGTTATTCCAGGAGCAAATCCATGTGTGCCATTCTGTGTTGTTTTATATGTTGAAACTGCTACACATTGCACCATCATTAATTTGTTCTTAAAATAGTTCCAGTTTTCTCCTGCCCTATGTATTGTTATTTAAGTGGAGTAGATCTCCTGCGAGGAAATCCTTGATCCATGTCATAATAGTGCCTTTACCGTATTAAACTAGTCATATGCTAATCTCTCTATCAAGGAGCCTCGTAATTTCAAAATTGAATAAACAAGAATAATGGCAAAGGACTGGCGTCCAACTCCATCCCTGCCTCATCTCATCTGCTGCTGGAACGCTCATCCATGCCTTTGTTATCTTCAGACTTGACGATTCATAATCATAAATCATAGCCATTTCGGCCGATCGTGTTCGTGCTGGCCAACAAAGAGCTATCCAACCAATCCCACTTTCCAGCTCTTGGTCCGTAGCCCTGTAGGTTACGACATTTCAAGTGCAGATCCAAGTACTTTTTAAATGTGGTGAGGGTTTCTGCAGTGAGTTCCAGACCCCCACCACCCTCTGGGTGAAGAAATTTCCCCTCAAATCCCCTCTAAACCTTCTAACAATTACTTTAAATTGATGCCCCCCTAATTGTTGACCTCTCTGCTAAGGTAAATAGGTCCATCATACTAGTCTCTCTAGGCCCCTCATCATTTTAAACACATCAATAAGATCTCCCCTCAGCCTCCTCTGTTCCAAAGAAAACAAATCCAGCCTATCCAATCTTTATTCATAGCTAAAAAAACTCCAGTCCAGGCAACATCTTCGTAAATCTCCTCTGTACCCTCTCTAATGCAATCACATCAATCCTGTAATGTGGTGTCCAGAACTGCACGCAGTACTCTAGCTGTGGCCTAACTCGTGTTTTATACAGTTCAAGCATAACCTCCGTGCTCTTGTATTCTATGCCTCATCTAATAAAAGCAAGTATTCTATCTGCCTTCTTAGCCACCTTATCTACCTGACCTGCTACCATCAGGGATCTGTGGACATGCACTCAAGGTCCCTCTGTTCCTCTCCACTTCTCAGTGTCCTACGATTTAATGTGTATTCCCTTTCCTTGTTATCCCTCCCCAAATGAACTACCTCACAGTTCTCCAGATTAAATTCCATTTGCCACTGATCTGTCCACCTGACCAGTTGATTGATATCTTCCTGCCGTCCGCAGCTTTCTTCATCATTATCAATCACAAGACCAATTTTAGCATCATCTGCAAACTTCTTAATCATACCACCTACATTCAAGTCTACATCATTGATATATATCACAAAAAGCAAGGGACCTTGTACTCAGCCCTGCGGAACCTTACTATAAACAGCCTTCCAGTCACAAAAACATTCATCAACCATTACCCTTTGCTTGCTGCCTCTGAGCCAATTTTGGATCCAACTTGCCACTTTGTCCTGGATCCCATGGGCTTTTACTTTCGTGATCAGTGTGCCATGTGGGACCTTATCAAAAGCCTTGCTAAAATTCATATACACTACATCAAACACACTACCCTCATCGACACTCCTTGTTACCTCCTCAAAAAATCCAACCAAGTTAGTCAGACACGACCTACATAAGAACATAAGAACATAAAAGTAGGAGCAGGAGTAGGCCATTTGGCCCCTCAAGCCTGCTCCGCCATTTAATAAGATCATGGCTGACTTTCCATTCACAAATCTATGCTGACTGTCTTTGATTAATTCATATCTTTCTAAGTGAAGATTTAGCCTGCCCCTCAGAATTTTTCCGAATAATTTTCCCACCACCAAGGTTAGGCTGATTGGCCTGTATTTACTTGGTCTATCTCTTTTTTCCTTTTTAAACAAAGATACAACATTAGCAGTCCTCCAGTCCTCCAGCACCAAACCTGTAGCTAGAGAGGATTGGAAAATGATGGTCAAAGCCTCTGCTATTTCCTCTTTTGCTTCTCTGGGATAACAGCCTGGGAAGAGGCTGCAAAGAGATTTAGATAGGTTAAGCGAATGGGCTAAGGTTTGGCAGATGGAATACAATGTCGGAAAGTGTGAGGTCATCCACCTTGGGAAAAAAAACAGTAAAAGGGAATATTATTTGAATAGGGAGGAATTACAACATGCTGCGGTGCAGAGGAACCTGGGGGTCCCTGTGCATGAATCCCAAAAGGTTAGTTTGCAGGTGCAGCAGGTAATCAGGAAGGCGAATGGAATGTTGGCCTTCATTGCGAGAGGGATGGAGTACAAAAGCAGGGAGGTCCTGCAGCGCCTCCCTGGGTACATTGCTTAACTGCGAGCATGTATTACATCTGTGAACGCAGGACTCTAAGTCTGCATCGATACCGGGCCACCACACATGGGATCTGGCTATCGCTTTCATCTTTACGATGCCTGGGTGGGTACTGGGAGGTCATTGATGAAGGTGCCTCTGCCCTTCTTGCGGACCACTACTTGATTGCCCCACAGAAGGCAGTCTGCCTGTATGGACATTTCATCTTTGCGCCGCTGAAACGGCTGTATCTCTTCCTGCATTTCCACTGGGACACTGGACCAGCTTCCGTGAAGCACACAATTTTGACTAAAGATAATAAGGGGTCCTGGCTTGTCCAGATTTTGATTTGCCGGGCAGTGACGGGTGATTGCTCATTCTCAAATGCTTCCATAACCATGGCTAGATCTGCAGGCTGTGCCATTTCCATCCCCGTGGTGGGCAGTGGCAGCCTACTGAGAGCATCGACACAGTTTTCTGTGCCTGGCCTGTGGCAGATGGCATGGTTGTATGCGGACAATGTGAGCGCCCATCTCTGGATGCGGGCTGATGCATTGGTATTTATCCCTTTACTCTCGGAGAAACATAGAAACATAGAAACATAGAAAATAGGTGCAGGAGTAGGCCATTCGGCCCTTCTAGCCTGCACCGCCATTCAATGAGTTCATGGCTGAACATTCAACTTCAGTACCCCATTCCTGCTTTCTCGCCATACCCCTTGATCCCCCTAGTAGTAAGGACCTCATCTAACTCCTTTTTGAATATATTTAGTGAATTGGCCTCAACAACTTTCTGTGGTAGAGAATTCCACAGGTTCACCACTCTCTGGGTGAAGAAGTTCCTCCGCATCTCGGTCCTAAATGGCTTACCCCTTATCCTTAGACTGTGACCTCTAGTTCTGGACTTCCCCAACATTGGGAACATTCTTCCTGCATCTAACCTGTCGAAACCCGTCAGAATTTTAAATGTTTCTATGAGGTCCCCTCTCATTCTTCTGAACTCCAGTGAATACAAGCCCAGTTGATCCAGTCTTTCTTGATAGGTCAGTCCCGCCATCCCGGGAATCAGTCTGGTGAACCTTCGCTGCACTCCCTCAATAGCAAGAATGTCCTTCCTCAGGTTAGGAGACCAAAACTGTACACAATACTCCAGGTGTGGCCTCACCAATGCCCTGTACAACTGTAGCAACACCTCCCTGCTCCTGTACTCAAATCCCCTTGCTATGAAGGCCAACATGCCATTTGCTTTCTTAACCGCCTGCTGCACCTGCATGCCAACCTTCAATGACTGATGTACCATGACACCCAGGGATACAAGTGGTTAAGTGATTTATGGACAGTTTCCAATTCAAATTTTAGCCCAAACAGGTATTGATGCATTTTCTTTACCCCATAGACACACGCTAGCGCTTCATTCTCAATCATGCTGTCGGCTCTCTCAGCCTCAGACAGACTCCTGGATGCATAAACAACCAGTTGCAGTTTTCCGAAATCATTGGCTTGTTGCAATACACACCCGACGCCATATGATGACGCATCACATGCTCGTACCAAACGCTTACATGGATCATACAGCACAAACAATTTGTTTGAGCATAACAATTTTGTCGCTTTTGCAAAGGCATTTTCTTGGCTTTTGCCCCAAACCCATTCTTCCCCTTTTCATAGTAAGACATGCAGTGGTTTTAACAGTGTGCTGAGACCCGGTAAGAAGTGACCAAAGTAGTTCAGGAGTCCCAGAAACGACCGCAGCTCCATCACATTCTATGGTCTCGGTGCGTTCTCGATTGCCTCCGTCTTTGTGTTGGTGGGCCTGATGCCGTCCGTCGCAAACCTCCTTCCCAAGAACTCCACTTCAGGCGCCAGGAAAACGCACTTCAAGCGTTTTAACCTGAGCCCCACGCGGTTGAGCCGACGAAGAACCTCCTCCAGGTTCTGCAGATGCTCGACTGTGTTCCGACCTGTGACCAAGGTGTTGTCCTGGAAGACCACCTTGCGTGGGACCGACTTCAGCAAGCTTTTCATGTTTCTCTGGAATATCGCCGCCGCCGATCGGATTCCAAACGGGCATCTGTAATAAACAAAAAGACCTTTGTGCGTGTTGAAGCAGGTGAGGGCCTTCGATGATTCCTCCAGTTCCTGCGTCATGTAGGCCGAAGTCAGATCCAGCTTCGTGAACGTCTTTCCTCCCGCCAGTGTTGCAAGGAAGTCGCCGGCCTTTGGTAGTGGGTATTCGTCCTGCAGGGAGAAACAATTGATAGTTACTTTGTAATCGCCACAGATTCTGATGGTGCCGTCTCCCTTGAGGACTGGGATGATAGCACTGGCCCACTCATTGAACTCGGTCGGGGAAATTATGCCCTCTCTTTGCAGCCGGTCTAGCTCGATCTCTATCCTTTCTCTCATCATGTACAGTACTGCTCTCACGTTGTGATGGATGGGTTGCGCCCCCGGAATTAGGTGGATCTGGACTTTTGCTCCTTGGAATTTCCCGATGCCTGGTTCGACCAGCGAAGGACATTTGTTTAAGACCTGGGCACACGAAGTTTCGTCAGTGGACAATAGCGCTCGGACGTCGTCCCAGTTCCAGCGTATCTTTCCCAGCCAGCTCCTGCCGAGCAGCATGGGACCATCGCCTGGTACCACCCAGAGTGGTAGCTTGTGCACCGTTCCATTGTAGGAGACCTTTACGGTAGCACTGTTGATTACAGGAATCAGTTCTTTCGTGTAAGTTCTTAGTTTCGTGCGAACTGGAGTTGAAACTGGCCTTGAGGCCTTGTTGCACCACAACCTTTCAAAAGTCTCTTTGCCCATGATGGACTGGCTCGCATTGTCCGTGTCCAGCTCCATTGACACCTGGAGTCCAATTAGTTCAGCACTCAGCATTATCGGGGGACACTTCGTGGTGAATGTGTGCACCCCATGTACCTCTGCCTCCTCGATCTGAAGCTCTGGTTCATTGTGATCTTCTGTGGATCTGTCCTCCTCTGCAACATGGTGGTTTGCAGGTTTAACAGACTTTGCAGCTCGCCTGCACACTCGTTGGAGGTGTCCCATTGTTCCAGAGCCCTTGCAAACGTACCCTTTGAATCAGCATGAATGGAAACGATAATCACCCCCGCAGCACCAACAAGATGTTAATGGCCTTGCATTCATCACCCTTGATGGTGGACTCTGAGACATCTGCGGAAGTGTAGCTGCAGTGGCCTGCCCTATACATTACAATTCAAAAACAACATCACTTTGTTCACAGTACTTGTAGCAGCACTTGTGTGCTGAGAGCTTTGCTTTGTATTGTCAATGATGGCAATGAACGCCTGGGCTATCGCTATGGCCTTACTCAAGGTTGGGGTCGCTACAGTCAAAAGTTTGAGAAATATGGTTTCGTGGCCATTGCCAAGTACGAAAAAGTCTCTGAGCATGTGCTCCAAATGTCCTTCAAATTCGCAATGTCCTGCAAGGCGTCTTAGCTTGGTGACATAACTCGCCACTTCCTGGCCTTCAGACCTTTTGTAGAACGCTTTCCTTTGGGTTCAAACACTCTCAGACCAGTGTACACAAATCGTCATACAATTTCTCCGTGGGTTTCGCTGGAGTGAGCATATTCATCATGAGGCCATACATTGATGCCTCACAGACAATGAGGAGGATCGCCCTTCGTTTGGCAGCGCTCTCTTCCCCATCTAGCTCTTTGGCCATGAAGTATGTGTCGAGTCGCTCCACAAAAGTTTCCCAATCATCTCCCTCCGAGAATTTCTCCAGGATGCCCACTGTTCTCTGCATCTTTGGGTTCGCTATCTGTGTCTCGTCGCCAGTTGTGTATGGAGAAAGAGTCAGACTGAACACTGTCAGCTCAAAGTAAAGTGTGACAGTCTTTTATTGCAGGTCTGCAGAGTGCCTCTCCAATCTCCTTAAATACCTGTGCCCCCAAGGGATTAAGAGATCCCTTGGGACTCCAGGGGATGAGCCCTCTGGTGGCTGTACAGAGCAAATACAAGTATAATACATAAGAAGTAGATTCTGTCATCACTACTTGGGTGGCAATTTGGCAGAGTGGATCGCTATTGGACCTGCTTGATTATCAGTTCATTGAAATCAGCTGCTAACGTTTTCACATTTACTCTGCGGAAGAAAGAGGACTGGTATTGTTTGATGGCAGAACATATTGAAGGAGTCGCAGCTGCAGATGCATTGCAGGAGTAGATATAGATGAGGGAGAGAAACTATTCATCCATGCTACCCAGCCACTCCATTGAAATGAACCAAAAAAGACCAGAAAGCAATGTGGTGCCAGCAGTTGCATGGCCATCTTACAACCCTGCAGAAGTGGGTACAGAACCACCACGGTCCAAGTTAGCATTCAAGGACTGCAATCAGCTTGCCAACTCACTTTCTTCTCCCACAAAAGCAGCAGCTCGAAGGACCAACATTTTAGGCAATGGTATACACTCCCCATGACACACACAAAGAGAAAACACTGTTCCAGTAATAATGTTTTGGATGGATCTTTGTTTCAGCATGCCTATCATGTGCCCCATTTATATCCCCGTAGCAGCATGCGCTTTATTATATTTTCTTTCTGCTGCAGTTTTCGGAATCCTAACTGGTGTCATCAGCCATTGCTTCAGATGGTATTCTTAGTCATCCAAGATCCATCCATCTAGGGTGTAAGTACCTTGTGGCCGAGGAGCTCCTCCCGGAGTCACAATGCGGATTTCGTCTCCGACAGGGCACAACGGACATGATTTTTGCAGCGTGACAGCTGCAGGAAAACTGTAGGTAACAGCACCAGCCCTTACACCTGGCCTTCTTCGACCTTACCAAGGCCTTTGACACTGTCAACCGCGAGGGTCTATAGAGTGTCCTCCTCCGTTCGGATGCCCCCAAAAGTTTGTCACCATCCTCTGCCTGCTTCACGACGACATGCAGGCCGTGATTCTTACCAACGGATCCATTACAGACCCAATCCACGTCCAGACCGGGGTCAAATGGTTGCGTCATCGCCCCATCCCGCTTATGCTCCACCTCACAGTCAACAAGCTCCCCGCTGGAGTGGAACTAAACTACAGAACCAGTGGGAACCTGTTCAACCTTCGCTGTCTCCATGCCAGGTCCAAGACCACCCCAACCTCTATCGTTGAGCTACAGCACGCGGACGACGCCTGCGTCTGCGCACATAGAGGCTGAATGCCAGGACATAGTCGACGTACTTACTGAGGCATACGAAAGCATGGGCCTTACGCTAAACATCCGTAAGACAAAGATCCTCCACCAGCTTGTCCTCGCCGCATAGCACTGCCCCTCAGTCATCAAGATCCACGGTGTTGCCCTGGACAACATGGACCATTTCACACACCTCGGGAGCCTCTTATCAACAAGAGCAAACATTGACGACGAGATTCAACACCGCCTCCAGTGCGCTCGTGCAGCCTTTGGCCGCCTGAGGAAAGGTGTGTTTGAAGACCAGGCCCTCAAAACTGCCACCAAGCTCATGGTCTACAAATCTGTCATAATACCCCCCCTCCTGTATGGCTCAGAGACATGGATCACGTACAGTAGACATCTCAAGTCACTGGAGAAATACCACCAATGATGTCTCTGCAAGATCCTACAAATCCCCTGGGAGGACAGACGCACCACCATCAGCGTCCTCGACCAGGCCAACATCCCCAGCATTGAAGCACTGACCACACTTGATCAGCTCCGCTGGGCAGGATGTATTGTCCACATGCCAGACATGAGACACCCAAAGCAAGCGCTCTACTCGGAACTCCTTCATGGCAAATGAGCCAAAGGTGGGCAGCGGAAACTTTACAAGGACACCCTCAAAGCCTCCCTGATAAAGTGCAACATCCCCACTAACACCTGGGAGTCCCTGGCCAAAGACCGCTCGAAGTGGAGGAAGTGCATAGAAACATAGAAACATAGAAATTAGGTGCAGGAGCAGGCCATTCAGCCCTTCGAGCCTGCACCGCCATTCAATAAGATCATGGCTGATCATTCAACCTCAGTACCCCTTTTCTGTTTTCTCTCCATACCCCTTGATCCCTTTGGCCATAAAGGCCATCCGGGAGGTCGCTGAGCACCACGAGTCTCATTGCCGAGAGCATACAGAAATCAAGCGCAGGCAGCGGAAATAGCGTGGGCAAACCTGTCCCACCCACCCTTTCCCTCAACGACTATCTGTCCCACCTGTGACAGGGACTGTGGTTCTCGTATTGGATTTTATCCACCTAAGGACTCATTTTAAGAGTGGAAGCAAGTCTTCCTCGATTCCGAGGGACTGCCAATGATGATGATATCAGTAGGACTGTTGACTGGTGTAGAATAAATATATTGAGGCAGCTTCCAGTTACTTCATATCCATCTGCATGATGTCGTTTTGATGGTTACATACAACCTGGTCATTGATGGAACTTTCTATTTGTAAATGCCATTATATTGATGAAAGGAGCCTGCCTGGCCACATGGATTCCATCAACGAGACCTTGTATACTTGGGAAGGCAGCCAGTCTGAAAGATTGCACAGCCATCTCTTGCTGCCAGATCTCATAAGAACATAAGAACATAAGAAATAGGAACAGGAGTAGGCCATATGTTCCCTCGAACCTGCTCCGCCATTCAATAAGATCATGACTGATCTGATCATAGTCTCAGCTCCACTTCCGCGCCCACGCCCCATAATCCCTTATCCACTTATCGTTTAAGAAACTGTCTATTTCTGTCTTAAATTTATTCAATGTCCCAGCTTCCACAGCTCTCTGAGGCAGCAAATTCCACAGATTTACCACCCTCTGAAAGAAGAAATTTCTCCTCGTCTCTGTTTTAAATGGGCGGCCCCTTATTCTTAGATCATGCCCTCTAGTTCTAGTCTCCCCCATCAATGGAAACATCCTCTCTGCATCCACCTTGTCAAGCCCCCTCATAATCTTATATGTTTCGATAAGATCACATCTCATTCTTCTGAACTCCAATGAGTAGAGGCCCAACCTACTCAACCTTTCCTCATAAGTCAACCCCCTCACCTCGGAATCAACCTAGTGAACCTTCTCTGGCTGATCCGATCATGGACTCAGGTCAATTTCTCTGTCCGCTCCCCATAACCCCTTATTCCCTATCTCCTTCGAGTGATGAAGTCCTTTGCTCTGGCAAACAATGCATCAGTGATCTGATGTATGGAACGGTGCTCCGCAGACTGGCTGATCTGAAGGATGTCACTTGAGGCAGCTTCAAAAGAATCAATGGGACAAAAGTTAGAAGACGTTAATAAGAACATAAGAAATAGGAAACAGGAGTAGGCCATAAGGCCCCTCGAGCCTGCTCCGCCATTCAATAAGATCATGGCTGATCATGGACTCAGCTTCACTTCCCTGCCCGCTCCCCATAATCCCTTATTGCCTAATCGTTCAAGAAACTGTCTATTTCTGTCTTAAATTTATTCAATGTCCCAGCTTCCACAGCTCTCTGAGGCAGTGAATTCTACAGATTTACAAACCTCTGAGAGAAGAAATTCCTCTTCTCTGTTTTAAATGGGCAGCCTCTTATTCTAAGGTCATGCCCTCTAGTTTTAGTCTCCCCATCAGTGAAAACATCCTCTCTGCATCCACCTTGTCAAGCCCCCTCATAATCTTATATGTTTCGTTAAGATCTCCTCTCATTCTTCTGAATTCCAATGAGTAGAGGCCCAACCTACTCAACCTTTCCTCATAAGTCAACCCCCTCATCTCCGGAATCAACCTAGTGAACCTTCTCTGAACTGCTTCCAAAGCAAGTATATCCTTTCATGAATATGGAAACCAAAACTGCACACAGTATTCCAGGTGTGGCCTCACTAATACCTTGCATAGCTGTAGCAAGACTTCCCTGCTTTTATACTCCATCCTCTTTGCAATAAAGGCCAAGATTCCATTGGCCTTCCTGATCACTTGCTGTACCTACATACTATCCTTTTGTGTTTTATGCACAAGTACCCCCAGATCCCGCTGTACTGCGGCACTTTGCAATCTTTCTCCATTTAAATAATAACTTGCTCTTTGATTTTTTTTTGCCAAAGTGCATGACCTCACACTTTCCAACATTATACTCCATCTGCCAATTTTTTTCCCACTCACGTAGCTTGTCCTTTTGCAAATTTTTTGTGTCCTCCTCATACATTGTTTTTCCTCCCATCTTTGTATTGTCAGCAAACTTGGCTACGTTACACTTGGTCCCCTCTTCCAAGTCGTTAATATAGATTGTAAATAGTTGGGGTCCCAGCACTGATCCCTGCGGCATCCCACTAGTTGCCAACCAGAGAATGAACCATTTATCCTGACTCTCTGTTCTCTGCTAGTTAGCCAATCCTCTATCCATGCTAATATATTACCCTCAATCCCGTGAACTTTTATCTTATGCAGTAAGCTTTTATGTGGCACCTTGTCAAATGCCTTCTGGAAGTCCAAATACACCACATCCACTGGTTCCCCTTTATCCACCCTGTTCGTTACATCCTCAAAGCACTCCAGAAAATTTGTCAAACATGATTTCCCCTTTATAAATCCATGCTGACTCTGCCTGACCGAATTTTGCTTATCCAAATGTCCTGCTACTGCTTCTTTAATAATGGACTCCAACATTTTCCCAGCCACAGATGTTAGGCTAACTGGTCTATAGTTTCCTGCTTTTTTTCTGCCTCCTTTTTTAAATAGTGGCATTACATTTGCAGTAATAACTTTCATTGTCATGAGCAGAGCCATCCCAGTCTGCGAAAAGTAAGCAGCAAAGACAGAGCTTGTCAGATATGCCCAAATAACTGTGGCATTGTCTGTATACCCACCTCCTTGGGTATGAGTGGGTCCAATGAGCCGTCCTCTGATGCATGTGCACTTGCCTCTTTGCATTCTTGTAGAATTATTCCCCATTCCCTCGTACCCTGAGGGCAAGAGGATTCATATGGATATAAGAAATAGGAGCAGGCAGGAATAGGCCACTTGGCCCCTCAAGCCTGCTCCGCCATTTAATAAACTGGTCTAATCTTGAGCTCAGCTCCACTTCCCTACCCGCTCCCCATAACCCTTGTCACTCAAAAATCTGTCTATCTCCACCTTAAATATATTCAATGACCCAGCCTCCACAGTTCTCTGGGGCAGAGAATACCAGAGATTTACAATCCTCTGAGAGAAGAAATTCCTCCTCATCTCAGTTCTAAATGGGCGACCCCTTATTCTGAAACTATACCCCCTAGTTCTAGATTCTCCCTTGAGGGGAAACATCCTCTCTGCATCTACCTTGTTGAGCCCCCTCGATATTTTATATGTTTCAATAAGATCACCTCTCATTCTTCTAAACTTCAATGAGTATAGGCCCAACCTGCCCAACTTTTCTTCATACGTTGACCCCTTCATCTCAAGAATCAACCTAGTGAACCTTCTCTGAACTGCCTCCAATGCAAATATATCCTTCCTCAATTAAGGAAACCAAAATTGCGTGCAGTATTCCAGGTGTTGCTTCACCAATACCCTGAAGTGTTTTTACAGGACTTCCCTGCTTTTATACTCCATCCCCCTTGCAATAAAGGCCAAAATTCCATTTGCCTTCCTGATTATTTGCTGTACCTGCTGACTAACTTTTTGTGTTTCATGCACAAGGACCCCCAGGTCCCTCTGTACTGCAGCATTTTGTAATTTGAATAATAATTTGCTTTTTTATTTTTTCTACCAAAGTGGATAACTTCACACTTTTCCACATTATACTCCATCTGCCAAATTTTGGCTTAGGAAATCCCTTTGCAGATTTGTTATGTCCTCCTCACAACTTGCTTTCCCACCCATCTTTGTATCATCAGCAAACTTGGCTACATTACACGGTCCCTTCGTCCAAGTCATTAATATAGATTGTAAATAGTTGAGGCCCCAGCATCGATCCCTGTGGCACTGCACTAGTTACAGTTTGCCAACCTGAAAATGACCCATTTATCCCGACTTTCTGTTTTCTGTTAGTTTGCCAATCCGCTATCCATGCTAATATATTACCCCCGACACCGTGAGCTTTTATCTTGTGCAGCAACCTTTTATGTGACACCTTATCGAATGCTTTCTGGAAATCCAAATACACCACATCCACTGGTTCCCCCTTATCCACCCTGCTCGTTACATCTTCAAAGAACATCCAGCAAATTTGTCAAACATGATTTCCCTTTCATAAAACTATGCTGACTCTGCTTGACTGTATTATGGAAACATAGAAATTTACAATGCAGAAGGAGGCCATTTCGGCCCATCGTGTCCGCACCGGCCGACAAAGAGCCACACGGCCCTCGGTCAGCTCCCTGAAGGTTACATATAAACCTATGAACAATGAACAATGGCGGACAGGTAAAGAGCATGCGGCCCAACCAGTCCACCCCCGACAACTGCGATACTCCCTGTATCGCAACATTTTATAAAGCACCCCACCCTGGAGCCATATGATTTCCTGGGAGAGGCAAAAAAATAGTTAAAAACTCAGGCCAATTGGGGAAAGAAATCTGGGAAAATTCCTTTCTGACCCATCCAGGCAATCGAAGCTAGTCCAGGAGATCACCCTGGCCATATTCGATTCCCTGAAGTACTTACCATCGTATCTGCGCCAGCCAACAAGAGGTTATCCAGTCTAATCCCACTTACCAGCTCTAGGCCCATAACCCTGCAGGTTACGGCATCTCAAGTGCCCATCCAAGCACCTTTTAAATGTGGTGAGGGTTTCTGCCTCTACCACCTTTCCAGGCAGTGCGTTCCAGACCCCACAACCCTCTGTGTGAAGAAGCTTCCCCTCAAATCCCCTCTAAACCTTGCACCAACCACCTTAAATCTATACCCACTCGTATTGACCCTTCCACCAAGGGAAATAGGCCCTTGCTATCCATTATATCCAGGCCCGATACAAAATATTTGTTCAAAGTCTCTACCATTTCCTTGTTCCCATTACTAATTCCCTAGTCTCATCCTCTAAGGGACCAACATTTACTTTAGCTACTCTCTTTTTATGTATCTGTAGAAGCTCTTACTATCTGTTTTTATGGGCCCAAAATTCCACATGAACTTTTTTGCCGCAGTTGAAGAGGTACCTCTGATCTTTTAGTGGCCCAACTGTGCCAAAAAAAAAGTTCCAAGTTTCACCGGCATAACACTTTCATTTTGGAACGCCGCAGATTGTCCTTAAGCTCTGTGGGTGGAGCTTAAGTTCTGCGCTGGAAAACTGAGGTTGCCAGGTTATTGTATATGCTAGCACTCTGTTAATGACTCCATGAGGCAGGGTTATGGCACTTGAACTGTACAGATTGGTATCCTTTATTACAGCTCCTAGAGTGAGGACACCAAGAGGTGAGCTCTCTTTTATACTTGGGGACCTGCAGTGTACAGGTGACCCTTAGGTCTCCAGCAGCAGCATCCTCTGGTGTACAGGTATGGTACATACAGGGTGAAGGTACATTCAGGTCTAGTGTTACAGTACATCATTGACATGCATACATAACAACACTCCCCCCTAAGCCTTTCCAAAGTCCTTATTGCCATGACATGGGGAGGTGATCAGCTGTGGGAGGTTGTGGTGAGGGTTGTGTGGATGCCAGGTGTGATCCCTGTGCTCGTGGCTGCCCTCATCCATTTCCCCCCTCACCCAAAGACCACGTGGGTGTCACTGTTGGAGGACTCCTCAGTGGTGGAGCCAGTGCAATGGATAAGGTACATACATTGTAGAATGGGTAGGTGCTGGCATTTGGTGGTGGGCAGTGCCACAGGACTGTGTGGGCTCCTTGTCCTCCATTGGTGGTGGAAGTCTGGTCCTCCCAGGGTCTGCCGGGAAAGCTGGAGTG
Organism: Pristiophorus japonicus; assembly: GCF_044704955.1. Lineage (NCBI taxonomy): Eukaryota > Metazoa > Chordata > Chondrichthyes > Pristiophoridae > Pristiophorus > Pristiophorus japonicus. Next base: position 102,608,305 of record NC_091978.1, on the reverse strand, counting down.
TACTGGCCTCTCGCTCCCGGTGCTGGCTCTGGTGGCCAGTGGGTGTAGGGCTGATCCAGGGCAGGTTACCAGTGGTGGTGGCTGTGCTGCCCATTGACCGCTGTCCCTGCAGTGGGTCTGCTCCCACTGGGTGTGTGTGAGCCCTTCCTGGGGCATCACATTGGTCCCAAAAGCCCAGGCTACATGGTCAGGTAGCCCGTTGGACCTGGGGGTCTCCTACAGGGGGTTTCCTCTGGCATTGACATTAGACCTGTGTCATTTATCATTCTACCTTTTTCATCCATGATACATTGGCTCTGATCGTAAGTAGTCGACTCGACACTGTTATCTCTCTTCACATTTTCACATTTTGCACTTACAACACTTTCTTGTGTATCGGTATCTCTGGACAGGGTTATATTTATCACATTAGCATTTGTGGCATCATTATTCAGTGGTAGAAATTGTTTCTTGCATCACTTTTAGAAGCATTCATTACATTTTTCCCATTAGTTTTTCCGGCATCACCATTTAACATTACATTTGCATACCTACATTCATTTACTGCACTTTTAACTTTAATATCGCTGGCATCGCTGTACCTAGAGTGGAACTGTCCCTTTAATTATCTTGGGTTGCCGGTCTCCTTTCAGAGGGCCTTGCAATCTTTACCCCAATCTGGTTCGCCTTTTTGTGCCACGTGTTGCTCCTCCAATGCTGCCCCTCGTGGTCTGGTCACGGCCATTTTGATTCCAGGTACTTCACCTCGTGGTGCGGCCGCCATCTTCTCTCTTTCCTTGAGGTAGGCTGTGGTGATCCTTCTCTCCCCAGGATCAGCCACGGACGCCAGGAATCTACCTTCTACACCGATCTTCTTCCCTCACAGTCCTACCACAGCCCGGAAGATGAGGTCTGGTCGTTCGGGTTGGATCATCTCGCCGCGGTGTTGTGCAGTCTGTGTGGTCGCCACGCAGTCGAGTTGGACGGTTGGATTTCTAGGTGCTGCGATGGATCCAAGTTTGGGGCCGCGTAGGATGTCGATCGCTGGGGTCCGGAGGCTGTCGTCGCTCCAACCAATTTGGACTTGCTTCATCCAACTTCTTCCCAACAGCGTTTGACCAGCAATGATCCACAAGGGAAGCTTGTACATCGGACCGCCATGGGACACCTGGACGTCTACGCTGCCAACGACTAGGATGGTGCCTTTTGTGTCGGTGAGCAGCTTTGCCTGGATTGGGGACAATTTTGGTCGTTCAGCGAGATTGTTCCAGAGTTTCTCAAAGGCCGTCTGATTCATCAACGACTGGTTCGTCCTTGTGTCGATCTCTATCGAAACTGAAACCCTGTTGATTTCTGTAAAGTCCTTACCCAATGGCACAAAACCCACACGAGGCACATTCTATGGACAAGGTCACTCTATGACCTGAACCTTTATTCACAGGACCAAGAAGTGATGACCCTGCGTGGGACCTCCCTTTACATACCTGGATGACCAGGTAAGGAGTGTCTCCCACAAGTTCACCCCCTGTGGTCAAGGTGTGCATTGCTTAAGTATATACAGTATTGCAATGGTGTTACATAGAGGTTACATTCCTGATAGTAACTCCCCCCCAAAGTTTTATTGGAATCATAGGTTAAGTCTTTCAGGTGGTCTACGCTCCCTCGTGGAGCGCCGCAGTTGGGGCTCTGGTTGTTGAGCCTTGGCGTGAGTGTCTGTCACCTGTGGTGATTCTGGCCTGTTCGGGCTGACCGCCGGGACTGTGCATGCTGCTGAATGTTCTTGTTGCTCGTTCACTGGCAGTGGTGTGAGCACCATCTCATGATCTTCCTCGGGTTCCTCAGTGTCTATGCTGAACCTTTTTTTTACTTGGTCCAGATGCTTACGGCATATCTGCCCATTGTTAAGTTTAACCACGATGACCCTGTTCCCCCCTTTGTCTATTACAGTACCCTCAAGCCATTTGGGCCCCACGGCATGATTGAGGACAAATATGGGGTCATTTATTTCTATACATCTCCCCCTTGAGTTTCGGTCATGGTATTCGTTTTGGGACTGGCGCTTGCCCTCAACTATGTCGGTCAGGACTGGGTGAATGAGGGACAACCGAGTTTTGAGTTTTCGTTTCATAAGTAGCTCAGCGGGCGGGACCCCCGTGAGCGAGTGCAGTCGGGACTTACAGGCCAGCAGGAGGCGCGTTAGGCGGCATTGAAGGGAGGGTCCTTGAATCCTGAGCATGCCTTGTTTAATGATTTGGACCGCATGTTCAACCTGGCCATTGGAGGCCGGCTTGAATGGTGCTATCTTGACATGGTTGATGCCATTGCCCGACATGAACTCCCGGAATTCATAGCTCGTGAAACATGGACCATTATCGCTAACAAGGATGTCCGGCAAGCCGTGGGTTGCAAAGACCACACATAGATGTCGTGCACGAATTCAAAATGATGCACTCGATCCATTTCAAGTACGCATCTACCACAATGAGAAACATTTTTCCCATGAACGGACCCGCATAGTCTACATGAATACGTGACCATGGCCTGGTGGGCCAGGGCCACGGGCTGAGCGGGGCCTCCCTGGGGGCATTACCCAGCTGGGCACATGTCGTGAACCTGCGAACACAGTGTTCTAGGTCTGAATCAATTCTCGGCCACCAAACATGTGACCGGGCAATGGCCTTCATCAGCACGATGCCTGGATGCTCACTGTGGAGTTCCCTGATGAATGCCTCCCTGGCCCTCTGGGGCAATACTACCCGGCTGCCCCATAGTAGGCAGTCAGCTTGGATGGAGAGCTCATCCATCCGCCTGTGAAACGGTCTGACCTCCTCAGGGCATGCTCCATGTGCGGGCACCCAATTCTCAGTCAGGACACATTTCTTAATCAGAGATAAGAGGGGATCTCTGTTTGTCCAGATTTTGATCTGGCGGGCTGTGATGGGGGAGTCTGAGCTGTCAAAGGCATCAACGGCCCATGACCATTTCAGCGCTTTGTTCCGCTGCCCCCTCAGTGGTGGTCAGTGGAAGCCTGCTGAGCGCGTCAGCGCAATTTTCGGTGCCAGGCCGGTGCCAGAAGGAGTGGTCATAAGCAGCTAGCGTGAGAGCCCATCGCTATATGCGGGCTGACGCGTTGGCATTGACAGCCTTGCTGTCTGATAACAGGGATGTTAACAGCTTGTGGTCCATTTCTAATTCGAACCTCCTGTCAAAAAGGTACTGATGCATTTTTTTTACACCATAGACACACGCGAGTGCCTCCTTCTCGATCATCCCATATCCCCATTCTGCTTGAGAAAGCGACCTGGAGGCATAAGCCACAGGTTGTAGTTGGCCCTCAGCATTACTCTGCTGCAACACGCACCCAACCCCATAGGACACTGCATCACATGTCAGAACCAATTTCTTGCAAGGGTCATACAGGATCAAAAACTTATTTGAACAAAGTAGGTTCCGCGCCCGATTGAAAGCCCGTTCTTGACAGTCCCCCCAAAACCAATAACAACCCTAATGCAGGAGCACGTGAAGCAGCTCCAACAACATGCTTAAGTTCGGCAGAAAGTTCCCGAAATAGTTCAAGAGTCCCAGAAATGAACGCAACTCCGATGTATTGCCGGGCCTGGACGCTCGTCAAATCGCCTCTGTTTTGGATTCGGTGGGCCGAATCCCATCTGCAGCAACCCTCCTGCCCAGGAACTCAACCTCGGGAGCCAAAAAGACACATTTAGACTTCTTGAGTCGCAGGCCTACCCGGTCCAGTCGGTGTAGCACCTCCTCCAGGTTGTGGAGATGTTTCTCGGTGTCACGACCCGTGATGAGGATGTCGTCCTGAAATACGATTGTTCCAGGAATGGATTTAAGCAGGCTTTCCATGTTTCTTTGGAAAATCACGGCCGCTGATCGAATGCCAAACGGACAGCTGTTGTAAACGAACAGTCCCTTGTGCATAGTGATGGTGGTCAGTAGTTTAGATTCATTGGCCAGTTCTTGGGCCATGTAGGCTGAAGTGAGATCCAACTTGGTAAACAGCTTGCCGCCTGCCAGCGTGGCGAAAAGATCCTCCGCTCTCGGGAGCGGGTATTGGTCTTGTCGGGACACCCGATTGATAGTGGCCTTGTAGTCACCACAGATCCTGACAGAACCATCCGCTTTTAGGACGGGAACGATGGGGCTCGCCCAGTTGCTGAATTCAACGGGCGAGATGATGCCCTCTCTCAGCAAATGGTCCAATTCGCTCTCAATCTTCTCCCGCATCACATACGACACCGCTCTGGCTTTGTAGTGCACTGGTCTGGCGTCCGGGATGATGCGTATCACTACTTTGGTACCTTTGAATGTCCCGACGCCAGGTTGGAATAGTGACTCAAATTGTTGTAGGACTTGTGAGCACGAACTTCGCTCCACAGATAACATTGCGTGCACATCCCCCCATTTCCAGTTCATCTCAGCTAACCAACTCCTTCCCAACAGTGCGGGACCATTGCCCAGGATAATCCATAGCGGCAGCCGGTTCACTGATCCATTGTGTGTGACCGCCAACATTGCACTGCCTAGTACTGGAATGATTTATTTGGTATACATCCGTAGTTGTGTCGCAATGCGTTCTAGTTTGGGTCTACTGGCTTTGTGTGGCCATAGCTTTTCGAATTATTGAACGCTCATGAGTGACTGGCTAGCCTCCGTGTCCAGCTCCATGCGTACAGGGATGCCGTTTAATAAAACCTTAATTATCATTGGTGGCGTTTTGGTATATGAGCTGTGGATGTTTGCTGCATGAACCCGCTGAACTTCAGCGTCCATTAATTTGCCCCAAGAGTCATCCTGCATCACAGACCCCTCTTCTGGTCCATCCACAGGTATATATTCCATACATTTCTTCCAGGGGCTGAGCAGCTTTGTCTTCATCAGTGTCAGAGCCCAGGTGATCGGCCAACTCTGCAGCGACTCGATGAGTAAAACTTTTTCTACACATTCGCTGAAGGTGACCTTTCGCGTTGCAGCCTTTGCAGGTATTGTCTTTGTATCGGCACTGGTAGGCCCTGTGGTTTCCTCCACAGCGCCAGTACGGGGTTAGCCAGTTGGTTTCATGTAGTGGACTCAGGGTTGCGGGACTCGGGGCAGCACTCTTGCCTCTGAAAGTCGCCATTCTGTTCACTGTGCTTGTCAGTTTAGAGTTCTCGGTGTGGGTCATCATTCGCTTGGAGTCGCAGACCGAAATCATGAAAGCCTGGCTCACTTTGATTGCCTTCTGCAGGGTGACCGTAGTGTCTGCAGAGAGCAATTTATGGAGGAGGCCCTCGTGGCCGATTCCAATAACAAAAATGTCCCTTAGTGCTTCGGTGAGGTGGTCACCAAAATCACACGGTGCAGCCAACCTTCTTAGATCTGCAGCATACTTCGCAATTTCTTGGTCTTTGGGCCGTCGATGAATGTAAAACCTGTGCCTGGCTGTGAGGATTCGCTCTTTGGGTTTAAGTTGCTCTTGTATTAAAGTTACAAGCTCCGCGTAGCTTTTGGTAGTTGTCTTCGCTGGGTCTAGCAGGTCACTGATGAGGCCATGGATCGTGGGCCCACAACTGCTGAGCAGGATGGCCCTGCGCTTGTTCGCCATCAAGGTCGGTGAGTCCCCAGCCAGGTCATTCGCAATGAAGAAGTGTTCTAACCTTTCCACAAAGGCATCCCAATCTTCCCCATCAGCGAATTGTTGGAAGTTGCTGAGATTAGACATGTTGTGCGTGGAGATTCGTAACCTCATCACCCGTTATTGTATATGCAAGCACTCTGTTAATGACTCCACGAGGCAGGGTTATGGCACTTGAACTGTACAGACTGTTGTCCTTTATTGCAGCTCCTAGAGTGAGGACATCAAGAGGTGAGCTTCCTTTTATATTTGGTTACCTGCAGTGTTACCTTAGGTCTCCAGCAGCACCCTCTGGTGTACAGGTATGGTACATACAGGGTGAAGGTACATTCAGGTCTAGTGTTACAGTACATCATTGACATGCATACATAACAGCCAGGGTAACGAGGGATGCTCTGAAGGGCTGAGGTACAGCATTTTCCCTTTTTATATAGATCACTAAGTGAGACTTTTTTCATCTGTGCAGTGCCAGTGCCGCTGCAATCCCGGGCCGAAAGGCCCCACCACCCCCCCCACCACCGGCCCGCTCCTATCCCGGGCCGAAAGGCCCCACCACTGGCTCTCTGCCATCCGTGTAATTTGTCTTCTTTGCATTTTATGAACATGGATTATATCTCGCCTCATTCTTTTCTCCCATGAAAACGAGTTTAGTTCTGATTCTTTCTTCATAATGAAGGTTCGCTTATCAATCCGTTCCCCCGCTCGACCCTGGCCCCGAGTGCATACCTGGTCCGCTCCCCACCCCTAACCCAGGCCGAATGGCCTCCTCCAATTAACTTACCTGCGCCGATTTCTTTAACTCTCTGCAAGGGTTTTCTGGAGAGGCCACGTACACTGGCCTAAGCAGAACTGGAGTAACTATCAGCTGGCCAAAGTTCCCTAAATGGCCAGAATTGGCGTAGGGAGCTGGTTGCGCCCTCTTTGACTGAAAAAAAAACTTATCTCAAAAAATCGTAACTAACTCAGTTACGCTGGTACAAATTGATTGGGGAAACTGGATTTTTACCTTAGGCCAAAAAAAGCAGCCTGCTCCAAAAAAACGGCGCAAATCAGTGGGGAAAATTGAGCCCCAAATTTCTTGCTCGTTTACTCTCATAATCTATCTTCCCTCTCTATTATTTTTTAGTCATCCTTTGCTGGTTTTAAAACATTTCTCAATCCTCTGGCCTCCCACTAATCTTGGCCACTTTGTATGCCATTGTATTTGATTCGCAAAGTAATGCCCAATTTATGCTGCAGGGATGTTTCCAGGTAGAAGGAAACATCCCTAATGGTAGATAAAGGCACACAAAAAAGCAAAACGTCGTCTGAGAACTGGCCTAACAAACAATTAAACCTACAAAAAGGCAGCAAGAACTGATTCAAAAGTCCAAACAAATGCTACTTCCCAGTCACATGCAATAACAAAAGGCATGGCAGCTTTAAGAACTTTCTTCTGCCGACCAAGTCAGTTTCCAAATGCATCTGTTTCAAACAGACACTCAGCAATGATGCCACGTTGGAGGACTGAACCATTGAGAAATGTGGGTCAGGGAAGCACACGCACACCAGCAAGATGAGCCTCTCGCACTACCCAGGCAAAAATTACAGTGTATTTCTGCCTGTGTGGTTTGTGTGGTGGGTGCTGACTTTCTGTATGCCTTAAGATGGAGTTGGACCAGTTCTTGACTGGGGCAGAGATCGTATCATAAAAATAGCTAAGTGTCTTTATATATAACATTTAGTCCATATGATCTCCTGGGTTGGTTTTGATCACCAAAGAGAGTCAGAGAGAAATTTTGCAGCATATTTTTTCCCTTATCGGCCCTGGGTTTATCTTCTGATTTACTTTGCCCCTCACAGGAAATAGCTGTGGGGGTGGATGGAAGGTGGGAGGGAGGGAAGAAGTATTTAGTCATGGTGCTCTGGCCATAATGTGGGACCGTCTTGATGAACCAGCTGATCTTTTCCTGCCCGTCAATTTCGTATGTTCGTATGATATTGTCCCTTTAGTGCTGAATGTCGTTAACAATTGAACAAGTTTTATATGTGCCAAATTGCTTAGTGACAGCTCAGATTGTCATACAATGCATCCTTCTCCCTCAGATAAACAAGATTCCTTTGATTCCTGAGGCCTCCAGATAATTTTTAAGGACGGCTCATCGTATCAAGAAACTATCTCCGCAAGTACTATAAAAGCACAGCAACAATTAAATTCTCTCAAACTTTTTCTGGTGACAGTGGGGAACTTCAATTTGATCACCACAAAAGACAGCCTTCTACCAAGCTCTTTTGAGCTGCTATTCCCTGAAATCCTGTCTCAATATCTTGGGATCTGAGGTGTCTTAATTATTAGAGTAATGCAGCTTTGGGGCAAGAATATCTTGCCCATACGTTCCACTCCAGGGACCTGAGCACAAAATCTAGGCTGACACTCCAGTGCAGTACTGAAGGAATGCTGCATTGTCGGAGGTGCCATCTTTCAGATGAGGCATTAAACTGAGGCCCCACCTGCCCTCTCATGTAGATGTAAAAGATCGCATGGCACTATTTTGAAGAGCAGGGGAGTTCTCCTAGTGTCGTGGCCAATATTTATCCCTCAGCCAACATCACTAAAACAGATTATCTAGTCATTATTTCATTGTTGCTTCTGGGAGCTTGCTGTGCGCAAATTGGCTGCCACGTTTCCTACATTACAACCGTGACTACACTTAAAAAAAGTACTTCATTTGCCGTAAAGTGCTTTGGGATGCTCTGAGGTTGTGAAAATCGCTATATAAATGCAAGTCTTTCTTCTTTCACTATTCTCCAAACAGGAAATCACACACACTGTCAATGAAACTCTCCATTGGGGACCCATGCTCTGACATGTGTACGGTCTATTAAAACATTATTGTGTTAGGCCACCAGAGAATTCAGAATAAATGTAAGAAGATAACTGAAAAAACATAAATAATGTAATGAGTTGCAAAGCTATAGTGATCTATGGATTTTACAAAATGTAGGGTATGATAAAGAAAATGATTTAAATGTTTTAAATTTGTTTACTACTTAAAAAAAAAACTAATTTTCATTTTAAGCATGTTACTATCAGGCTCTGATTGCTGTAAAACACTATATTGACTGATTTTCTTCGTTATCATCTTGCATTGAATATGAATTCTCTAGTGGCCCATCAGAATATAGTTCTAATTGGATATCCACTTGTTGGGGCATGTGACTTCTCTCTGGAGAGTATTATTGACAGTTACCATTTTAGGCCAGATATTTATCCGGCTTTTTTTAAAGAAGTTAATTAACACTGCATCAATTTCTTTTGCTGGGATTGTTAGGAATGTGTTTTTGTTTCAGTATACAGACAAAGGCTGTGGTCCTGTGCTTGTATTAATAATGAGTTCAAACACAAAGTCAAAGACATTTTCAGGTTTATTAAAGATTAGGTGTTACATATACTAACGGCCAACATTGAGATTACATAGGATGCGCCAAAGAATAGTTTGTTACAGCCAGCTGAGCTCAATTTACAGATGCCTCCCTTCTTCCTCTCTCAACCTATGACTACAATTTTACTCCATTTATACTGTTTATAGCTGCATTATCCTATAGGAACCTGCATTCCATAATCTTTTGTTCAATTTCAATACTAGTCCCTATCAAGATGTCCCCTAGGCCTGCTAAATATGATGATCCCAAAGTTGCACATAAAGCATCGATGTTTGGGTTAGTAAGGCATAAAAAGAGAACTGAGTCTCTAATTAGGGAGCTACAGCAAATCTAACATGGAATTTAGCATAAGACTATAACCAAATATTTCATATAAATTGGATTTCTTAACTATTTTTGGATATTAAGGGAATCAAGGGATATGGGGATAGTGCAGGGAAGTGGATTTGACGTAGAAGATCAGCCATGATCTTATTGAACGACGGAGCAGGCTCGAGGGGCCGAACGGCCTACTCTTATTTCCTATTTCTTATGTTCACAACTAGCATTTCACAAACATTGGTGGCTTTCAGATTGGATCCATTGGCAACTAACATATCGCAGCTACCTTCTGCAACTTAATGGGGGCAATGATGGCACACCACATCATCCTGTGGTGAAGACTTGAAAGACGCCGGCTACAGAGACCGCTTCAGACCAATGTGGGTCCACACCAGAGGAGAGGCTCCAGACCTCGGGGCAGGAGGCCGTATAGATGCAGGGTTTGCCGTTCCCATTATTCTTACCTTGATAAGTCCGAGGAGCAGTGGATAAGAAGGTTGTGGTTCCGCAAGGAGGTGGTCACTGAGCTCTGCCACCTCCTGCAGACAGACCTCGAAGCTGACATCGTGACCAGGACCTCGCCTTGGCAATGAAAGTGACAGTTGCCCTCAACTTTCGTGCTCCTGTCTCCTTCCAGTCTCCTGTAGGCAATATATGCAACATCTCGCAGTTTGTAGTACATTGCTGCATTCCTCAGGTGACCGAAGCTCTCTACAGCCAACGAATGGACTACATAAAGTTCTGCATGTCCAGGCAGAGCCAGGATGAGCGTTCCCGTGGCTTCGCCAGGATAGCGAGCTTCCCCATGGTTCAGGGGGCCATTGATTGTATGCATGTGGCATTGCGGGCCCCGCCTCACATGGAGAGGTGTTTCATAATTGAAAGGGTACCACTCCCTCAACGTTCAGCTGGTCTTCAATCATAAGCAGATGATCCTCGCTGTCAATGCCCGATATCCTGGCAGCTGCCACAATGCCTTCATCCTGCGGGAGAGCAGTGTGCCACGACTGTTCCAGTCACTGCATGAAGGGCATGGCTGGCTCATCGGCGACAAAGAATATGGTCTCGCCATCTGGCTGATGACACCCATCTACAATCCCACCCCTACTGCTGAGCAGTGGCACAACAGCAGCCATATCGCAACCAGGACCATTATAGAGCAAACTATCGGGGTTCTGAAGCAGTGTTTCCGCTGCTTTGACCATTCTGGAGGGGCATTTCAGTGCTCACCTGATAGAGTGTCTATCTTCACCATTGTGTGCTGCAAGTTGCACAATGTGGTCATCATGAGGGCCCAGCCATTACTACCAGGGATGGATGATCCACCTCAGGAGGACAACGACGATGAGGAGGAAGATGAGGAGCTTCAGCCAAGGAGGAGACAGCCTGACACTGTTGCAGCTGCAAGGGCTGCTCGTCAGAGTCTCATCGTAAATGACACAAGATGTGCCGAATTGCTAGCCTATTCACCTGCCGATCTGCTGCAGACATCGCACCCCACCCTACAAGCCTCCATGTATATAAATGGCAAGACAAGAATGTGACAAATTAAAATAATTTTTATTGACAACAAAAACCATAGTGTGCTGACAAGGAATAATTGAAACCATACCCATAGAAACATTCTCACCCACATCCACATGCAACTACTTACATTAGTTCATATTCGAACAAGAACTGCATCTCTGACCACTATCACACAATTCTTTAGTGACTCATCCAAGTGCAACTACTGGTCACTATCTCTGGCCACTGGCACAGACATCTTTAGCAGGTCTTTCTGAGTTCTTTCCCACCCCATTCCCTTCTCCCCCCCCTACCACATCTACTGCTGCTCCTCAATGGGGTCTCAGTGCCTGCAGCAAGGCTAATAGAAGGTCGCTTTGTTGGCGCTGCTGCCACAGCTGATAGCCGAGCAGGATATTCCGCACAAGCTCGGACCCTGGAAGGCTCAGCTGCGGACTGCATCACCTCAGCATGGGCGACAGCACTCTGTGGTGGATGGGTTGCACAGAGCGCCAGGGGCAAGGGCAGAATGATATTGTCCTGAGAGAGGACATCACATTTCAACTGGCCCGACACACTGCTACTCCCCCAGGGCAGAGCCTCAGCCTCTGGAGCAATCTGGGTGCGCACAGATTACTGCCCTGCTTCAGCAACGTTAGGTCTCCGTTGAACTGATGGGGCCCCAGACATGATGGCAGTGGTCAGTGCCTGCGTGGCATCAAGTTGGCTCTTCATCAGGGCAGACTGCGTCTGTAGCACACCACAGAGCTGATTGATGCCACCTTGCACAGACGACATGACAGTATGCAGTGCCTACCACAGCGTCAGTGAGGTGCTCAATGGCAACTGCCACATCAGCCATAGCCTGTGCCACCATGTCTGGGACCCCCATGGTCACTTGAAGCATCCAACATCTGTTGGTATCTACCAAGGATGGGTTCGATGCTGCTGAGACACAAGTGCAAAGGTTGCGGCAGACCCCTCCATCCTCACAGCTAGTGCATCGAGACTCTCGGTGCCAATACAACCAGCAAATCGCTGTGCATCCGCAACAACTGTCTTGCGACATCCTTTAATTCATGCTCATCATCAGAGTGCTGCTGAGCATCACTCAGATGAGGACTCACCCTCTGGGGAGCTGGCACCCTGCTTTCCCCACCCCCGTGGCGTTGCTGCAGGCCACTGGGTCGTGGAGCATCACCCATCTTCAATTCCCCGACTACGCCTTCCATTACCCCGCTCTCTGAGGCCGCTGGGTTCTCTGTCACGTCCAGAGAGGTGGCTGCCTCCTCCTCCTCTCCACCGTCACCCGCAGTGGAAGCCTGACATGCAGTTCTTATCACTGCATTCTGTGTGGCTGGAATCTAGGGCTACTGGCTCCACAAGTTCCTTAGTCACTCATTGTCCTCTTTCACAATTTCACGGGAGGCTTCTACAACTGTGCTCGTGCTCCCTTCTGAGGAACTCTGACAAGAATTCAGGGAATCTTTGAGACAATTGTGGGTGATGTCTGGCCGTCTGAGTCATCATCTGAAAGCACAAAGCCTGAGAAGAGTGGGTACCTGCAGCGGAGGGGGCCAGAACTGGGAAAGGTGTTCACAAATGCCAGTCTCATGGAAAGTGGTGAAGGATTGTGGTTTCAGGGCTAAGTGGCCTGCTAGAGGCTGCAAAGGAACTCAACATACCATCATTGTCCCGAAGGGGCTCGACTGACCCAGAGCCACCACACCCACTTGTGTGCCCATCAGGGCCGAGACGCGTTCCTCCACAGGAGTAGGGGTTGTATCACAGAGTCCCCTCTGTTAAGTCCTGACTCTAATGTACTGACTTACACGAGACACATGCTGAAGTCAAGGTCACTCAGGACCTGCACCTTTAATTCCAGCTCTCCAGTGCTGCACTTGCCTGAGACCTCCCTTTATATACCACAGTGGGACAGGTATGGAGTGTCTCCTGCAAGTGCACCCCTGGTGGTAAGGTATGCTTATTATTACAGGTCATATCCAGTTACAGTCATGTATAGCATGGTAAGATACAGTTATATACAGTAATGTGAGATACATGACATCCCCCTCCCCCAAGGTCTTATTGCCTTTATAGATTCAGTCTCTCAGGTGGTCTGCGCTCTCGCGTGGAGCGTCTTAGTTGTGGTTCAGTTGTTTGCCTTGGTGCCTGTTTTTCGTTCGGTGTGATTGCTGGTATCTCGCCTGGGCTGTCTGTTGAGACAGCCCTTTCCTCAGGTTGTTCCACCTGTCTGTTCACCAGGTGTGGTGTGAGTTCCACATTGTCGTCTGCCTCTGGTTCTTCAGTGTTATCAGTGAATCTACTTTTTACTTGGTCTACATGCCTCCGGCAGGTTTGGCCATTGTCCATTTGTACAACCAGTAGCCTGTTTCCCTCTTGGCCTACTCCTGCACCTATTTTCTATGTTTCTATGTTTCTATGTTTGTCTGTTACTGTCCCTGCAAGCCATTTGGGACCCCGGCCATAGTTTAGCACAAACACTTTGTCCCCTATCTCATTCCACCTCCCCCTCGAATTTCGGTCATTGTACTCAGTTAGCTTTTGATGCTTAGCCTCAACAATTTCATGCATGTCTGGGAGGATTATCGAGAGCCTGGTCTTTAAGGTTCGTTTCATCAACGAATGCGGACGAGATCTGTATGCCAGCAGCAGTCGCGACAGGTAGCTCTGCAGCGTGGGACCTTGGATTCTGAGCATGCCTTGTTTAATGATCTGCACTGCTCGCTCCACCTGGCCATTGGAGGCCGGCTTGAAAGGTGCCGTCTTAACGTGATTTATACTGTGGTCAATGATAAAATCGTGAAATTCTGCGCTGGTGAAGCACGGACCATTATCACTGACCAATATGTCAGAAATGCTGTGCGTTGCAAACATGGTTCTAAGGCTCTCCACAGTGGTGGAGGTGGTGCTCGAGTTTAAAATGGTGCACTCGATCCAATGCATCGACGACTATGAGGAACATTTTGCCCATGAATGGGCCCGCATAGTCTACATGCACCCGCGACCACGGTTTGGTGAGCCAGGGCCAGGGGCTTAGTGGGGCCTCCCTGGGGACATTACTGAGTTGGGCACAAATGGTGCACCGACGGACATAGAGCTCCAAGTCCGCTTCAATGCCAGGCCACCAGACATGAGATCTGGCTATGGCCTTCATAAGGACGATCCCCGGGTGCTCGCGATGGAGCTCCTGGACAAACGCCTCCCTGCCTCGTAAGGGCATAACTACTTGGCTGCCCCACATCAGGCAGTCTGCCCGTAGTGAGAGTTCATGCATGCGCCTATGGAACGGTTTGACCTCCTCGGGGCAGGCATCGCGAGCCTCTGCCCAGTCACTGGTTAAAACGCATCTTTTAACTAGAGATAACGTGGGGTCGCTGGTCGTCCAGGCTCTGATTTGGCGAGCCGTCATGGGCAAACCTGTGGATTCAAAGACATTGATTGCCATGACCATCTCACAGTCCTGTTTGTCGGACCCTTCTGTGGTCACCAGGGGTAGCCTGCTAAGCGTGTCGGCACAATTGTCTGTGCCTGGTCTGTGCCTTATCGTGTAGTCGTAAGCCGCCAGCATGAGTGCCCACTGCTGAATGCGTGCCGAGGCGTTGGCGTTGATTGCCTTGCACTCAGATAGTAGGGACGTGAGGGGTTTGTGGTCGGTTTGTAACGCAAACTTGGCCCCGAAAAGGTATTGGTGCATCTTTTTGACACCATACATGCACGCGAGCGCCTCCTTCTCAACCATACCGTACCCACGCTCCGCCCGCGAAAGTGATCTGGAGGCATAAGCAACGGGCTGCAATTTACCCGCATCATTGACGTGCTGTAAAACGCACCCGACCCCATATGCTGACGCATCACACGTAAGGACTAACTTTTTACCTGGGTCAAAAAAGGCTAAAACATACATGACACCCTCCTCCGGTCTGCATCTGTTCTCTTCTAATCTGTGCAAGCCTGGCCTGCAAGATTAAAGCGAACGTCAGAGTTAGTTCCCGTCTATCCATCTGTCTGAAGTCCCTTACATTGTTCAGAACATGTTAGTGTACGAGTCTTTTAAGGTCAATGTAACTATTATTAGCTGCGAGTACTTGTGGCAATGCTTGAATGAGAGGGGGGCAGAATCTAAGTTATTGTGAGGATGGCGTCTTCCAGACGCATATGAAGACTGAGGAGGTAACAAGAGGAGGGGTGGGACTCCACAACAGAGTAAGAAGGTTAACAGTGTATGCAGGCCCTTGGAGTGGGTGAGGCTGCAAATGTGAACCTTGCATCTGGCCTCACCCACTTAAGCGTGGGGTCAGACACATTCACATTGAGGAGAGACTGCACATTGAGCTCAGAGCATGGCATGCTCAGGTTAATGTAAAATATACTCACCCTCAGCAACCGAATCATGTCGTTCCACTTCTTGCGACATTGGGTCGCTGTCCTGGTCACCGTGTCACTCGCTGACACAATTTCAGCGACTTCCTGCCAGAGCCTTCGAAATGTTTGGGGCTGTGGCCTCCTTCCAGCCTCCGTCCTGAGTGATTCTCGATGCCTCTCCAGGGCATCAAGCAGTGTATCTACGGCGGCATCGGAGAAGTGATTTGCACTGGCGAGCTGCTGCTACATCTGCCATCTTCACCCTGTGAGTGAGTGCACAGAAAGGGAAGGTACAAACGAAGCGGTGCCACGCCCAATCACCCCCTCAATTGAATCCAGGTGGCGGCAGTATGTCTGTCGCGCAGTTACAAATGATGATTGCCGCCTGGATGTTGCCGCCACTTACCACCTCCAGAGTAGTGTGCAACGCCTAATTTAATGCTGCAATCCCCTTTTCAGGCGGGAAAATTGAATTTCGCAGTTGGTGGAGGCAAATGGCGACTGGCGGTAAAATCTCCATTCAGACGATGACACCGCCTCAAAAACAGCAGGACCAAATTTCAACCCTTTTGTTTTCTTAATATTCCTTGATGCTTCTTAATTTTAAACCTACGTCTGCTTCTGTCTGATGATGATCCAAGTCAAGCAGCTTGTTGTATTTACATCATTTATGCTTCTCAGCATTTTAAAGACTGGGATCACCTTCCTCACAATTGCCCTGCCGATGGAATTCAATTCAGGATTATAAGTTGATTCTCTGAAGTTAGAATCATATATAATGGAATCATTATTTATCACTTTTCTTGCTGCCCTGAATAATAGATACATGCCCTATTGAATTGAGGGTGCTAATATTACCTACCATGGGGGAAAAGAGTTGCTCAGGTTGCTTTAAATAGCACAGCACAGAAACAGGCTATTCGGCCCAACAGGTTACATGTGTTTTTTATGCTTCATCGAACCCCATCAATATATCCTTCTATTCCTTTCTCCTTCATGTGTTTATCTAGCTTCCCTTAAATGCATCTGTGCTAGTCACCTCAAACACTCCTTGTGGTGGTGAGTTTCATGTTCTAAGAACTCTCTGGGTAGTCTCTTTGTGTAGCAAATCTGTGAATTTCCTCTGGTTCTGTTTCTAATAAAATTGTAAATGCATTCAAAAAGAAAGCATTTATAATTTGGACAGAGCTATTTGCACTAGAAAATGCTGTGATTCGCTCTCCATTATCACATGACCTGATTGCTGATTGGTCCTGTCATGTATGTACATGCTGTTTGTAGCCACCAGATGGTGTCATTGTTGGAGGCCACTGAGCAGCTCACACATGGTGCTGCTCTGGTATAAAAGGCCAGCCATTTTGTGAGTCACACCTTTTGGGCCGCAATAAAGCAGAACCAAGGTTGTACCTTGTTCAGTTAAACAGCACTCAGTTTGTACCTTTATTGCATACGTAACATTTGGCGCCGAGAATACAAGAAACTTTGTTTGCAAAATGAGCACAATTGGATTTTTAGAGTGAATTCACGGAGGGAGAAGATTGGGCAGACTTTGTGAGCCGTTTGAACCAGTACTTCGTGGCCAACAAAATGAAGAAGATCGGCGATGCAAATCAGCGCCGGGCCGTGTTCCTCACAGTGTGCGGTTCAAAGATCTACGGTCTGATAAAGAATCTACTCATGCCTCGTGATCCAACAGAGAAAACGTACGAGGAGTTGTGTACATTAGTACGGAAGCACCTCAAGCCAGACGACGGCATCATCATCTCGAGATACAGGTTTTATACACACGTTTGATCGGCGGGCCAGAGCGCGGCGGAATTTGTTGCCGACCTGAGGCGTCAAGCGGGACCGTGCAAGTTCGGGACGGTATTGGCAGACATGCTGCAGGACTTCTTCATTATCGGTATCAACCACGAGGCGATCCTGCGCAAACTTCTGGCGGTGGAGGAGTGACTTTAAAAAGGGACATCCAGATCGCTCAATCTTGTGTGACGACGGACAGGAGTTTAAAGCAAATAGCGGTGAAGAACCGAACCTTGACAAGTACTGTAAATGCGATTGATTCGGCATTCGGCAGAGCAGTACATGGCAGGACCTATCCGGCTGCGTTCGCGAAACCTGTGGCTGCCCAAAGTCCGCCAGCGGGAATGTATCCGACTTCTCCGTGTTGGCGTTGTGGGGGAAATCATCGGCACCAGCAGTGCCGATTTAAGCAGTACAGTTGCAAAGGCTGTCTGAGAGTGGGGCATCTCCAGCGCAAGTGTCTACAGATGAGCAAGCGAGCTGCGACACACCATGTGGAGGATGAGAGTCAGACGAGCACGGATCCAGATACGCAAGCCGAGATGCCAGAGGAGGAAGTGTGTGGACTGTACTCTTTCATAACCAAGAGTAAACCAATTTTGATTAATGTGAAGTTTAATGGGATACCGGTATCGATGGAACTGGACAAGGGGCAAGTCAATCGATCATGAACCAGAGGGCATTTAATAAGCTGTGGGATACTAAGACTGTGAGGCCCAGGCTGAGCCCTGTTAATGCAAAGCTGCGCACGTACACCAAAGAACTGATAAAGGTGATTGGCAGTGCACAAATTAATGTATCGTATAACGGTGCGGTTCATGAGTTACCGCTGTGGATTGTTCCAGGCAATGGCCCAACGCTGCTCGGCAGGAGCTGGTTGGAGAAAATCAGAGGCAACTGGAACGACGTAAAAGCGTTGTCGTCGGAGGAAGATACATGTGCCCAAGTATTGAGCAAGTTCCCCTCGCTGTTCGAACCGGGTATCGGCAACTTCACGGGAGCCAAGGTGCAGATCCACGTGGACTCAGATGCAAGACCCGTCCATCATAAAGCTCGGGCAGTGCCATATATGAGGGAGAAGGTCAAAATTGAACTGGACAGACTCCAGCGTGAAGGGATCATATCACCGGTCGAATTTAATGAATGGGCCAGCCCCATTGTTCCTGTGCTGAAAAGTGATGGCACAGTCAGAATCTGTGGAGACTACAAGGCTACGCTCAACAGGATTTCAAAACAAGATCAGTACCCATTACCGAAAGCTGATGACTTGTTTGTGACGCTAGCTGGAGGGAAGTTGTTCACAAAACTGGACTTGACATCGGCCTATATGACACAGGAGTTGGTCGAGACGTCGAAGAGACTTACGTGCATTAACACACACAAAGGACTGTTTATTTACCACAGGTGCCCGTTTGGAATTCGCTCAGCTGCAGCAATATTCCAGAGGAATATGGAAAGTCTACTGAAGTCCGTTCCAAGAACCGTTGTGTTCCAAGATGACATCCTGATCACCAGTCGTAACTCCGAGGAACATCTGAACAACCTGGAAGAGGTTCGACTGCGTTTGGACAGAGTGGGACTCAGACTTAAATGCTCGAAGTGCGTCTTCATGGCACCGGAGATCAAATTCCTCGGGAGGAAAATCGCCGCTGATGGCATCAGACCTACTGACGTGAAAACCAAAGCCATCAAGAATGCACCCAAGCCGCAGAACGTGACGGAGCGGTATTCGTTCCTGGGTCTACTCAACTACTTTGGTAACTTCCTCCCTAAATTAAGTACCTTACTTGAACCACTGCATATGCTATTGAGAAAAGGCAACAACTGGATGTGGGGCGCATTGCAAGACAGAGCTTTCGAGAAAGTCACCAATCTGCTTTGCTCGAACAAGCTGCTGGTACATTATGACCCATGTAAACGTTTAGTTTTGGCCTGTGACGCATCATTATATGGAATTGGTTGCATGTTACAACAAGCCAATGAGTCGGGGAAACTTCAACCTGTCACGTATGCATCCAAAAGTTTGTGTAAAGCAGAAAGAGCCTACAGTATGGTAGAAAAAGAAGCTTTAGCATGTGCGTATGGTGTTAAAAAGATGCATCAATACCTGTTCGGTCTGAGGTTTGAATTAGAGACCGATCACAAGCCGCTCATTTCATTGTTTTCCGAGAGCAAAGGTATCAATACCAATGCTTCATCCCGCATCCAAAGGTGGGCGCTGACATTATCTGCCTATGATTATGTCATTCACCACAGACCTGGCACAGAGAATTGTACCAATGGTTTGAGCCGGTTGCCGTTGCCCACACCGGAGGTGGAAACGCCATAGCCGGCAGATTTAATGTTAATCATGGATGCTTTTGAGAGTGAAGATACCCCTGTCACGGCTCAACAAGTTAAGACCTGGACCAGCCAGGACCCGATATTATCGGTGGTAAAGGGTTGCATCCTCAAAGGGGATTGGTCTGCCATACCTAAGCAAATGTGCGAGGAGGCCAAACCGTACATTCGTCGCAAGGATGAACTGTCTATTCAAGCAGATTGCATAATGTGGGGCAATCGAGTTGAAATGCCTAAGAAAGGGAGAGAGAAGTTTGTGTGTGAGTTACACAGCACATATCCGGGTACAGTGATGATGAAGGCCATCGCTAGGTCCCACGTATGGTGGCCAGGAATTGATTCTGAGCTGAAAGCATGCGTGCATCAGTGCAACACCTGCATGCAGCTCAGCAAAGTACCAGTGGAATCGCCGCTGAGTCTGTGGTCATGGCCATCCAAACCTTGGTCCAGGATCCATGTAGATTTTGCAGATCCCTTTCTGGGCAAGATGTTTTTGGTGGTGGTGGATGCTTATTCGAGGTGGATAGAATGCATAATCATGTCATCCAATACGTCTGTGGCAACCATAGAGAATCTCAATATCATGTTCACGACACATGGTCTGCCTGACATAGTGGTGAGCGACAATGGGTTGTGCTTCACCAATCAGGAGTTTCAGGAGTTTGTAAAACTTAACGGCATAAACCACAAAAGGTCAGCACTGTTCAAGCCTGCGTCCAATGGGCAAGCAGAACGTGCAGTACAAATTATCAAGGAAAGCATGAGGAGACTAACCCAAGGTTCACTGCAGACCCACTTGTCTTGCATACTGCTGAGTTACAGGACAAGACCCCACACACTCACAGGGGTCTTGCCTGCTGAACTCATTGAAGAACTCAAGACCAAGTTATCTCTTGTACGCCCGGATATAAGTAATCATGTTGAATACAGAAGACAGAGTCAACAAGGGTACCACGATCGCGCAACTGTGTCACGCGAGATTTCTGTTAATGATCCTGTATATGTGTTGAATTATGGTCAAGGTCCCAAATGGATCGCTGGTATGGTCATGGCCAAGGAGGGCAACAGAGTATTTGTTATTAAGCTCAAGAATGACCAAACTTGCAGGAAACACATGGATCAAACAAAGCTGAGGCGCACAAACGAGCCAGAGCAGTCGGACGAAGAAACCGTCGATGACAACCAACCTACCAGCAGCCTTCAGTGGACTCAAGGGTTATCAGTGAACCTGGAATTTCCATCACGGACTCGTTCAATAAAAATGGACTTGCAATTCCTGACATGGCCACAGCCACCCCCAACAAGTCAGCCATCCAGCCACCAGCCACAACAGACTCCGCACATTCACCCAAGGCCGGAATCGAACTGAGACGGTCAACCCGGGAGCGTAAAGCACCGGACCGTCTCAACCTGTGAAAGACTGTGATAAGATCTCAGAGGGAGATATTGTCATGTATATACATGCTGTTTTTAGCTACCAGATGGTGTCATTGTTGGAGGCCACTGAGTAGCACGCACATGGTGCTGCTCTGGTATAAAAGGCTAGCCATTTTGTGAGTCACACCTTTTGAGCTGCAATAAAGCAGAGCCAAGGTTGTACTTTGTTCAGTTAAACAGTTCTCAGTTTGTACCTAAATTGCATACGTAACAGGTCCCCTTGGAGGACAAGCCACACCCAGAAGTTTCTCTGGAATGTGTATTTGGAACCGCCCAGCCAAAGTTCTGAGTGACTTTGCAAAGTTTAATTTATGCCTAAATTCATGCCTCCCCTGCCCAAGTTTGTTGCTTTTCGAAAACTACCCCAAAAGCCCGAGGAGCTGCCAATAGTCACTGACCCAAATGACGTGGAATAATTTAAAAAATGTCATGAAATTTATTGACACAGCAAAGCAGAACAAGCAAAAATCGCAGATTTAAAGCACAGATGAATTTCTCACAAAACTACAAAGCAAGCAAATGCGGTCGCAGCTCGGTTTTTCGTTTTTAGCGGTCAGAAGCTCCCAGCTCGATCAATGCGGTCGGAATCTCGCAGCTCGTCGGAACAACACTGGAATCTCGGTCAACGTGGTCAGAAGGGTCAGATCAACGTGGTCAGCAGCACAGCTCGCAGCTTCAAGAACAACGGTCTTAACATCTTCAAGGGTTGGAACAATGCGGTCAGATGGGTTGGGTGAACGCAGTCGGAACAATGCGGTCTGAAGGGTCGGAAGATCAGCAGCACAGTTCCCAGCTCGGTCAATACGATCAGAAGATCAGCAGCCCAGCTCTTAGCTTGGTCAACGTGGTCAGAACAACACGGTCGTTGCGGGGCTCCACTTCCGTTTCTGGTTCCAGGTTCGAGGAGTCTGTGCATGCACGAGAGGCATCGGGGCAGAGTCCAGAGGACGTAGGCACAGAAAAAACATAGTGCAAATAGTCACTCTGTTTAACAGCAATCTTCATTCATGTACTTATTATCTTGATACCCTTCATAAACTTGAGGTGATCCAACGCTCTGCTGCCCATGTCCTAACTTGCACCAAGTCCCGTTCACCATCACCCCTGTGTTTGCTGTCCTACATTGGCTCCCGGTTAAGCAACGCCTCGATTTAAAAATTCTCATCTTGGTTTTCAAAATCTCTCTATGGCCTCGCCCCTCCCTATCTCTATAATCCCCTGCAGTCCTACAACCCTCCAAGATATCTGTGCTCCTCCAATTCTGGCTTCTTGATCATCCCCGATTTTAATCGCTCCACCATTGGCAGCCGTGCCTTCAGCTGCCAAGGTCCTAAACCCTGGAATTCCCTTCCTAAACCTCTCTTTCCTTCTTTGAGACACTCCTTAAAATCTGCTTCTTTGACCAAGCTTTTGGTCATCTGCCCTAAGACTCCTAATGTGGCTCGGTGTTAAATTTTGTTTGATTACACTCCTGTGAAGCACCTTGAGGCGTTTTACTATGTTAAAGGCGTTATATAAAGATGAGTTGTTGTTGTTGTTCCAGTGCAAGTCGTGACTCGAGCAATTCTTCACCCAACATTCCAAATGTTTCTTGTTTGGGTTTGAATGGCCCGTGAGACTGTTCTCAGTACAACTCATCATGGTTCCATGCAGGATTAATTTAACTTGCTCGCATTTAAAGTCAAAGACTTTTGCATTTGATTAGATTGGTTGATAACAGCTTCATATTGGTTAGAATCTCTCAATGAATGATCAATAATGATAACCAATCATTTTCCATTTCCACCTTTGGTAATGAGCACCCACTCATTTTATATATGTTTCATGTTTCCTCTCTCAATATATACGACCTTACATTTGTGAGGGTCGCAAATTGATCATGGTTGTTGGCAATTTTTTGAATAGTGTAATATATTTTTTGTAACAATTAAAATATTTGTTAAAATAAAATAAAACCGAGTTGAGAAGGAATTTCTTCTCCCAGAGGGTTGCGAATCTGTGGAATTCTCTGCCCAAGGAAGCAGTTGAGGCGAGCTCATTGAATGTATTCAAGTCACAAATAGATAGATTTTTAACCAATAAGGGAATTAAGGGTTACGGGGAGCGGGCGGGTAAGTGGAGCTGAGTTCACAGCCAGATCAGCCATGATCTTGTTGAATGCCGGAGCAGGCTCAAGGGGCTAGATGGCCTACTCCTGTTCCTAATTCTTATGTTCTTATGTTCTTATTTCATGAAAATAGCCCAGATGTGATTAAAAATGCAAGCTGCCGGTTATGGTATCCAATTTACACAAAAGATTGGAGAATAGAACAGATGCGATTCATATATTTCCCCAAATATTGAAATTGAGAGAGATGCCTGAAAAAATATGATAATACTTGTATAAATCCTTTCTATGTTGTTACCGCAGCAGTTGAGAAGATAGAAGGCACAGTTACACTAGAGCAGAAATGTTCAAACAAACTACAATCACCAAATCCCCAGTGATTTACACGCCATATTCTGTCTCTAATTAATGTGATCTTTTTTACACCGCTGGGTTTGCCTGTTTGAATTTGAAAGGCCCATGGGACTGTTCTCACCACAACTCATCATTAGTGAATTTAAGATTAATTCAACAATGATTGAACAGCACTAAGAACAGGCCCATTAAAATCAAACAGGCAAATAAAGTGGCATAAAAATATTATCGAAAATAGAAACAGAAAAATTTATCTGCAGAACAGCCCTCAATTCCTGACTGTGAGTGTGCCGTGTGTGAGTCTCCAAGTAACTAGTGACTAGTAACGAACTGTCCACTCTGCAGGAAAAAGTTTAAGTCCCAACAAAGGTTTTATCAGAATTACTCCCTCTATTCCTCCCAAGTTTGTGCCTATGATGCTTAAATTAGTAATTATCTAATTTAACATGAACGAGTAAGCAATACTAGTCTCCAGAAAGGTGAGTACTGTTGCAGCAGCAGGTGAATAGTACAGTCATTATGTTTTCACTCTGAGATCATAACTGTTCTTCATAGAGTCATAGAAGTTTTCTGCACGGAAGGAGCCATTTTGGCCCACTGTGTCCGTGCCGGCCAACAAAAAGCTATCCAGCCTAATCCCACTTTCCAGCTCTAGGGTCCGTAACCCTGCAGGTTACGGCACTTCAAGTACACATCCAAGTACTTTTTAAATATGGTAAGGGTTACTGCCTCTACCACCCTTTCAGGCAGTGGGTTCCAGAACCCCACAACCCTCTGCGTGAAGACATTTCCCCTCAAATCCCCTCTAAACCTTCTACCAATTACCTTAAATTTATGCCCCCTGGTTGTTGACCCCTTCTGCTGAGGGAAATAGGCCCTTTCTATCCACTATATCTAGGCCCCTCATAATTTTATACACCTCAATGAGGTCTCCCCTCAGCTTCCTGTTCCAAGGAAAATAAACCCAGCCTATCCAATCTGTCCTCATAGCTAAGATTCTCCAGTCCAAGCAACATCCTCGTAAATCTCCTCTGTACCCTCCCCATTGCAATCACGTCCTTCCTGTAATGCGGTGACCAGAACTACACGCAGTACTCCTCCTGTGGCCTAACCAGTGTTTTGTACAGTTCAAACATAACCCATCTGCTCTTACATTCTGTGCCTCAGCTAATGAAGACAAGCATTCCGTATGCCTTTTTAACCACCTTATCCGTCTGGCCTGTTACCTTCAGAGATCTGTGGACATGCACTCCCAGGTCCTTTTGTTCCTCTACACTTCTCAATGTCCTACCATTTAATGTGTATTCCCTTTCCTTGTTAGCCCTCCCCAAATACATTACTTCACACTTCTCTGGATTAAATTCCATTTGCCACTGTTCTGCCCACCTGACCAGTTGATTAATATCTTCCTGCAGTCCGCAGCTTTCTTCTTCATTATCATCTGCAAACTTCTTAATCATATCCCCTATATTCATGTCTCATCATCATCATCATAGGAGGTCCCTCGAAATCGAGGAGGACTTGCTTGCACTCTCTAAGTGAGTTCTTTGATGGCTGAACAGTCCGATATGGGAGCCACAGATCCTGTTACAGGGATGAGACATTCATCGGGGGAAGGGGTCGGTAGGGCTGGTTTGCCGCGTGCTCCTTCCGCTGCCTGCACTTGGCCTCTTCATGCACCTTGCGGTGAGACTCAAAGAGCTCAACACCCTCCCGGATGGACTTTCTCCACCTCGGGCAGTCTGCGGCCAGGGTCTCCCAGGTATCAGTGGTGATGTCGCACTTAACCAGCGAGGTTTTGAGGGTGTCCTTATAATGTTTCTGCTGTCCTCCTTTGGCTCGTTTATCATGCAGGAGCTCTGCATAAAGCATTTGCTTAGGGAGTCTCGTATCTGGCATGCGTATTATGTGGCCTGCCCAGCGAAGCTGATCGAGTGTGGTCAGTGCTTGAATACTGGGGATGTTAGCCTGGTCGTGGACACGGATGTTGGTGCGCCTGTCCTCCCAGGAGATTTGCAGGATCTTGCGGAGACATCTTTGGTAATATATCTCCAGTGACTTGAGGTGCCTTCTGTACACCGTCCATGCCTCAGACTCATACAGGAGGGCGGGTATTACTACAGCCCTGTAGACCATGAGTTTAGGCCTGGTCTTCAAACGCTCTTTTATGTAGGCAGCCGAAGGCTGCGCTGGCGCACTGGAGGCGATGCTGAATCTCCGCATCAATGTCTGCCTTTGTTGATAAGAGGCTCCCGAGATATGCGAAATGGTCCACGTTGTCCAGGGCCGCACCGTGGATCTTGATGATTGGAGGGCAGTGCTGTGCGGCGGTGACAGGCTGGTGAAAGACCTTTGTCTTACGATGTTAAGCGTAAGGCCCATGTTTTCATATGCCTCAGTGAATACATTGACTATATCCTGGAGTTCAGCTTCTGAAAGTGCACAGACGCAGGCATTGTCCGCATACTGCAGCTCAACGACAGAGGTTGGAGTGATCTTGGACCTGGCCTGGAGGCGGCGTAGGTTAAACAGCTTCCCACTGGTTCCGTAGTTTAATTCCACTCCAGCGGTGAGCTTGTTGATTGTGAGGTGGAGCATGGTGGCGAGGAAGATTGAGAAGAGGGTTGGGGCGATGACGCAGCCCTCTTTGACCCCGGTCCGGACATGGATTGGGTCTGTAATGGATCCGTTGGTAAGGATGCCATCATGAAGCAGGCGAAGGATGTTGACAAACTTTTGGGGCATCCGAAATGGAGGAGGACGCTCCATAGACCCTCACGGTTGATAGTGTCAAAGGCCTTTGTAAGATCGAAAAAGGCCATGTATAAGGGCTGGCGCTGCTCCCTGCATTTTTACTGCAACTGGCGCGCTGCAAAGATCATGTCTGTTGTGCCCCGTACTGGACGAAATCCGCATTGTGATTCCGGGAGGAGCTCCTCGGCCACAGGAAGAAGACGATTGAGGAGAACTCGAGCGACAACTTTCCCAGTGGCTGAAAGCAGGGAGATACCCCTTTTTAAAAATGGTCACAATCACTGCATCTCTAAGATCTCCCGGCATGCTCTCCACCCTCCAAATGAGAGAGATGAGGTCATGTATCCGTGCCAATAGCGTCTCTCTGCCATATTTTAGCGCCTCAGCAGGGATTCCATCCGCACCCATAGCCTTGTTATTCTTAAGCTGTTTTATGGCTTTGCCAACCTCGTGCAATGTTGGAGTTTCACTGAGTTGGTGGCGGGTGGCATGCTGCGGGATGGAGTCGAGAACACTCGAGTCAAAGGCAGAGTCTTGATTGAGGGGATCTTCAAAGTGCTCCTTCCATCGGGCCCTGACAGCCTCGGTGTCCTTGATGAGTGTTTCCCTGTTCTTGGCCAGGAGTGGGGTGGGGCCTTGGGAGTTTGGGCCGTAAATGGCCTTGACTGCAGTGAAGAATCCTCGCATATCGTGGCTGTCGGCCAGTTGTTGTATCTCCTGTGCTTTCTCCATCCACCACCTGTTCTTTAGGTCCCGAGTTTTTTGTTGGACCCGAGCCTTGAGCCGTCTGTAATGTTGTTTTGCAGTTCCCGAGTTGGGCTGTTGTTTGAGGCTCAGAAATGCTTTGCGCTTGCGATCTATTAATTCTTCAATCTCCTGATCATTTTCATCAAACCAGTCCTGATGTTTTCTGGTTGAGTGACAAAGTGTCTCTTCACAGGCACTGGTTATAGAGGCCTGGAGGACAGACCAAGCGCTATGGGGATTCAGCATCTTAGGGTCATCAAGGCACGCCAGATTGGCTGTGAGGCGCTGGCTCTCTTAGCTGGGTCTCTAAGTGTCCCGGCATTAAATTTTTTGCGGAACTGTTTCTGCTGTCCCCTCTGCTTTGGGGCAATATTAATGTTGACGATGGATCAGATTAGGCGGTGGTCTGTCCAGCAGTCGTCAGCTCCTGTCACAGCGTGGGTGATGCGCACATCCTTGCGATCCCTGGCTCGGACGATGACATAGTCAAGCAGGTGCCAGTGTTTGGAGCGAGGGTGTTGCCATGATGCCTTGTATTTGGCGGAACAGCGTGTTGGTAATGAGGAGTTCATGTTCTAGACATTTTGTCAGGAGTAGGATACCGCTGGAATTGGCTTTCCCTACCCGCTGTCTGCCAATCACGCCTCCCCAGAGGGCTGTGTCTTTGCCAACCCTGGCATTAAAATCACCCAGGAGGATCAATTTGTCACCCGTGGGGACATGGGACAAGGATGTCTCGAGGTTGGAATAAAAACCCTCTTTAGCCTCATCCATTGCATCGAGTGTGGGGGCGTACGCACTGATGACTGTGGCACATTGGTTCCGAGATAGGGTGATACGGAGAGTCATGAGGCGTTCATTGACCCCACAGGGGGGGTCTTTGAGGTGGACGACCAGCTCATTCTTGACGGCAAAACCGACTCCATGAAGGCAGCGTTCTGCCTCTGGTTTCCCTTTCCAGAAGAAGATGTAACCTCCACCATGTTCCTTCAACTGGCCTTCCCCTGCTCGCCGGGTCTCACTTAGGGCGGCAATGTCAATGTCAAAACATCTGAGTTCCTGAGCAACTATGGCGGTGTGGCGTTCCGGCCTGTTGCTGTTGGGATTGTCCATGAGGGTCCTGACGTTCCAGGTCACGAACTTCATACTGATGGAGTGGAAGATGCCTGAGCGTGAGTTCTTTTAACGTAGGGTGGCCGCTGCACACTGGCAACCACACGGTCTTAGCTGAACAAGGTCTTGGTCCAGTGGCAAGGGGGTCCAAGACAACTGGAGACCAGGCACTGCTCAATAAGCCTAATTGCCGACGGCGAAGTGTTGGCCGCAAGCTCAGCGCCGGGTAGAGCCATTGATGGTAGATGGCCCGAGGTTAGGTTCGGGGGCAGGCATTAAGAAGGTGACTTCCAATTCTTAGAAACTTCTCAATTCTTCGAAACTTTTTAAAACGTTTTAACATATCTTAGAAACTTTTGAAATAAATTGGGAACCTTTATCAACTTTTAACTCTATTCATGTTTAGATCATTGATGTATATCATAAAAAGCAAGGGACCTAGGACTGAGCCCTGCGGAATCCAACTGGAAACATCCTTCCAGTCACAAAAACACCCATCAACCATTACCCTTTGCTTCCTGTCTCTAAGCCGATTTTTGATCCAACTTGCCACTTTGCCCTGGATCCCATGGGCTTTTACTTTCATGGCCAATTTGCCATATGGGACCTTATCGAAAGCTTTGATAAAATCCATATACACTACACCATATGCACTGCCCTCATCGACCCTCCTGGTTACCTCCTCGAAAAATTCAATCAAATTAGTCAGACACGACCTTCCCTTAACAAAGCCATGCTGACTGTCCCTGATTAACCCGTGTCTTTCTAAATGTAGATTTATCCTGTCCCTCAGGATTTTTCCCAATAATTTTCCCACAACTGAGGTTAGGCTGACTACCCTGTAATTACTCGGTCTATCCCTTTCTCTCTTCTTGAACAAAGGTACGACATTAGCAATCCTCCAGTCCTCTGGCACCACACCTGAAGCCAGAGAGGATTGGAAAATGATGGTCAAAGCCTTTGCTATTTCCTCTTTTGCCTAGCTTAACAGCCTGGGATACATTTCATCCAGGCTTGGGGACATCCAATTTCAAAGCTGCTAAACCCCTTAATACCTCCTCTCTCAGTATGTTTATTTAATCTAATATTTCACACTCCTCCTCCTTGATAGCAGTGTCTGCATCGCCCCTCTCTTTTGTGAAAACAAACGCAAAGTATTCATTAAGAACCATACCCACATCTTTCACCTCCACACACAGATTACGCTCATGGTCTCTAATAGGCCCTACTCTTTCTTTAGTTATCCTCTTGCTCTTAATATATTTATTAAACATCTTTCGGTTTTCCTTAATTTTACTTGCCAAGAATTTTTCATGCTCTCTCTTTGCTTTCCTAATATCCCTTTTGATCTCACCTCTGGACTTTCTATACTCCTCGAGAGATTCTGCAGTATTTAGCCCTTGGGATCTGATAGGCTTCTCTTCTTTTCTTTATTGTAACCTGTATGTCCCTGGACATCCAGGGGGCTCTAGATTTATTAGTCCCACCCTTTTTCTTTCAGGGTACATATTTGGCCTGAACCCTCCGGATCTCCTCCTTGAATGCCTCCCACTGCTCTGACACTGATTTACCTTCAAATTGCTGTTTCCAGTCCACGATGGCTAAATCACCTCTCAGTAAAGTTGGCTTTTCCCCAATTTTGAACTTTATTTCGTGGTCTAACCTTGTCCTTTTCCACAACTACCTTAAATCTAACTGAATTGACCCTTAGCACCTAAATGCTCTCCCACTGATACCCCTTCCACCTGCCCAGCTTCATTCCCTAAAACTAAATCCAGAACCGCCCCTCCCAAGTTGGGCTTGCTACATACTGGCTAACAAAGTTCTCTTGAATGCATTTTAGGAATACCGGACCCTCTATACCCTTCACACTAATGTTGTCCCAGTTAATATTAGGATAGTTGAAATAACCTACGATTACTGCCCTATAGTTTTTGCACTTCTCAGAAATGTACCTACATATTTGCTCTTCTATCTCCCCCTCGCTGTTTGGGGGTCTATAATACATGCCCATCAGTATGATCGCCCCTTTTTTGTTTTTCAGTTCGACCCATATGGCCTCATTTGATGATCCCTCGAACATATCATCCCTCCTCATAGCTGTAATCATTTCTTTAATCAATACTATGACCCCCCCCCCCACTCCCTTTTTACCTCCCTCTCTTTTTTGAACTATGCCACAGGTTCAGCTATCAGGCTCACAAACCATGAATGGTTAGCAATGTAATTTGTTTTTTATTTGCTCTGTCAGCAAGAAGTTGATTGATTTTGTAAAATACGCAACATCTTTTGGCTTCTTCACACCACACCCATTTTGGGTCATTTTTCCCACTGCGGAAGGTGGCATCTGGGACAGTTGGGGTGCACTGAGAAATTCAGTATGGCAATTGCAGACATTGTGCCATAATAAGCTGAGGAAGTTCCTGTTGCATTGAAGGCCTGCACACCAGACATGTGCTAGGCTCATTGAGGCCTTAGAAATATGCTAATAAGATGAGGACCCCATGATGCAGTCTCAGCACCTAAACAGTGTTGCAGTCCGTTAGTGTCCATATAAACAGGGTGTTGGAAGGTAGGTTTTGAATCCAATCTTGTTAGACTGGATGTTGATCCCTGATTTGTCTGCTGCTTTGCTGTAATTATTTTGCTTTCATGAGTGAAGTTATGCATACACATACGTCAGTGGCATGGTTATGGTACTGGACTAGCAACCCAGAGGTGCTGAGTTCAAATGGCACCATGGATTCAATAAAACTAGTAATTTGTTGGCTAGCTTCTAGAAACTGTCCACGAAAGCTGTGAAACTGTCATTAAAAATCCAAAGGAAAGTTTGCCACCCTTATTCGCTCAGATCTGACATGGTCAAAACTATGTGGCTGTCTCTTAATGCCTTCTGAAATTGCTTAGCAAAATAATTACTACAAAACACAATATGAAAATTATCTCATCACCAGCGTTTCAGGGTAACTAGGACTGGGCGAAAAATGTGAACTAGCCAGCACATGCTGAGAACTAATTCAAATAATCTTAAAATTACATTCTATCTCCCTTCTATGGGTACTTGCCAAGTGAATTGGTGTACTTGTGTGCATAACTTTACTAGTGAAAGCAATGGACAGATTGGGGGAGGCGGCCAATATGTGGAAACATGTGAAGGGTTGCAGATTCATGGCTTGAAAGGGGGAAATGGCAGTCTAGGCCTCCTTCCCCATACTGCTCCTTCTAATACATAATTACATAAGAAATAGGAGCAGAAGTAGGCCATTTGGCCCCTCGAGCCTGCTTCGTCATTCAATAAGATCATGGCTGATCTGATCTTGGGCTCAGCTCCACTTCCCTGCCCTCTCCCCATAACCCTTTACTCCCTTATTGCTCAAAAATCTGTCTATCCAACAGATTCCAGTAACCCTCAATGTTTCAAACCTCCTCCAGAGTCTTGCTGGACCCCAGGACTTCTGTTCTCAGACTGGCTCCCACTTCTAACTCCTAGCACCCCCTCCCACAAACTGTTAGTTTGTATTTCCATTGCTCCCTGATCTCAGGACCACCTCAATGCTTTCAAACATTGAAAACCTTCCTAATACCTCCAGATCCCAGGATCCCTCTCCCAGTGAAACCAGATCCCAGGAATCACTGGGAGAGGGATCCTGGGATCTGGAGATTTTAGGGAGAGAGATTCTGGAATCCCACCTCAAAATACTGTTCGACCCCGAGACCATGAGGTAGTTCCGTCCCCCTCTCCAACCCTTGCTGAGATCGTTTTTCAATCCCCACCCCCTCACTCCTCAACTCCACTACGACTGAGACACTTTTCTAACTCCATCTTGAGTGTCCTTTCCCTGTCCGTCCACTACACATAAAATGGTTTGATAGGGTAGATACAGAAAAATTATTTCCTTTGGAAGGGAAATCCTGAACAAGAGGGCACAATCATAAAATTAGAGCTAGGCCATTCAGGAGTGAAATCAAGAAGTACTTTTCAATTAAAGGGTAGTGGAAATCTGAAACATTCTCTCTCTCTCTCTCTCCTCAAAAGGCTGTGGCGGCTGGATCAACTGAAATTTTCAAGACTGAAATCAATAGAGTTTTGTTAGGTAAGGATATTGGAGAATATGGTGTAAAGACAAAAACTACCTCAGCAGTGGTGAGGGGGAAACAACCTCATAGTCTCAGGGTATTATAGTATTTTAATTGTTTTCATGTCATAGAGTTGTCAGCTTTCTGGAGGGTGTAGCAGTTTTTTGTGGTAGTTTTTTTTGAAGTCATTGGTCAGCTTTTGCTCATTCTGTAGATTGGCATGTGTAACTTCAGCGGTTATATCTAAAGGCTGAATGTTAGCAAATGTTATTTTCTGTTCAGAAACATGAGTAAGCCTTAAATTATTTTAACTAACGAATTAACAACATCCATCAATAGAAAATGCTTCAGCATTTTGAACTGGTAATAATCTTATCTGAAGAATGTACAGACCATTAGCAGCTAGTGCGGACCTAGAACATATAGGTCATACCAAGGGCAAGTAATTTGATGTTATTCTTCAAATTTCCACTTTCACTACGACTGATCTGCTGCCTGAGTAAAGCAATTTTTAAAGAGTTGCCAACCCTCCTGGATTGCCTGGGAGTCTCCCAGAATGGATGATCCATCTCCTGGGCGCTGCTGCTGGCGACCTGGAAGAAAGGTACTTCCACGTTCTGGTTTGTGCCTCTAACAGCTCGAACTTGAGCTGTGTGCAAAATTAATTGAATGTTCTTGTGACTGCACTTTCAAAGGGTAAGGTGCAGCAAATCCCCTAACTTCATTTGGACTTAGTAATATAAGCTCAGTACTGCTACCTGTAATATATTTTTATACATTTAGTGTGGGCAATTTTCCCTGGATACTTTAGGCGCTAAAGAGTCTTTGAGGTGACCAAACTGAGGTCTTGAGCTGCAATGCCGATTTAGCCTGCCTTTAGTCCAAGACACCATCTTGGTAAAGGAGTTGAAGCACGTTAAGAACATAAGAAATAGGAGCAGGAGTAGGCCCCTCGAGCCTGCTCCACCATTTAATAAGATCATGGCATTCTCGGAACAGCTGGCCTGTGGATCGTTAAGGCTCTGATTGACAATTAAATTACCTGCTCGCACTCATTAAAGAGGTTGCACTCCATTTTGGTGGCTAGCGCTTCAATTAACGACTTCTCCTAACAGCAACCAACTGAACAGGAGCAAATAAGTTGTTGCTGAGGATTTCTACCTCTACTTAAAGCCATACTCAACTTTCACTGTTCACTTGCTGCTGGCGATCGACTGCGTTTGCGGCACTGGAGTCATGTCTTGGGTGCAGGGCATCTGGCCGTTACTTCCTGGGCGATCTCCTCCAACATCTACCTCATTAGCTGTCTCTGTGGCCTCCTTCCGCCTTACGGATACAGGACATTCCTCCTCCTCTGGACCTCCCCCACCAGTACCTCCACTGCCGCGTCTGAGAACCTCTGCGCCCTTTCCCTCGGTCCCTGAGCCATCCTGAAACGTTCCGTTGGGTGTCAGCCACGCATACCTTCAGTGGAAGTAAGTTTGTGGAGGCTGCATATACACTAGGAAAATTGCTTCTCATCAGCACTTGAGTGCTAAACATGCAGATGTTTGTTTTAGTGCCTCCAGGTGCGTTTACAAATTGCAGGCTAAACCCGACTTTCAAACAGGTGTGCCTGTTTTCACCCTTTCCCCAAAATAACCCCCACTATGTTTTATGTGTCTTATTTACCTTCTGAAATTCCACATATTTTAAAATCCCGTGAGTTTTATACATGGAGGTAAACTATAGCTTCTTTTATATTGATCTTTAATCAGTAGCTCATGCAGGCCTGCTCTCCAACAGACGATGGTCAGATGGACAGTAAAACTGGCAGATTTTGTTTGCCAGGAAGTCTCACTTTCTTCCCTTAATCTTAGTGTCTGTCATTGGCCTAACTGGTCAATAAAAGCATTGCACCGCAGCGTGATCTTCACAGCTTTGAAACACACCTCTCACTCCCCACACATATTAGTGCATGCCTGCCTGTCTCGAGATGGACTGACATCATGACAAATTACATTAGGCCTGGGCAGTGGCCAATTTGTCAAGACCAACCTGTGTATTCACATCCCTCAGAACACAATTTGCTCCATGCAACTTGTGGTGTAAATTTGAGAGACAAGTTATAAAAAGAAAGACTTGCATTTAGATAGCATCTTTCACGTCTACTGGACGTCCCAAAGCACTTTACAGCCAATGAAGTACTTTTTTTTTGAAGTGTAGTCACTGTTGTATTGTAGGAAATGTGGCAGCCAATTCGCACACAGCAAGCTCCCACAAACAGCAATGTGATCATAACCAGATCCAGATAATCTGTTTTAGTGATCTTGATTGAGGGAGTGGAACAGAAAATGTGTGCACACAGTAAATGGTATCCATTAGCAAAGGCAGAAAAGTTGAAGGATTTGCTGTGATTATGAACTATTCACTGAAAGTATCAGTGAAGCCATTATCAACAGAGCTGTTAATACTAAGATGCAAAGGTACTTGATTAGAAATTGAATCAAGTTATGACTCATTGCTAAGGCTATATTTAGAATAAATTTAGGCACTCCACCGTTGAAAGTTCATTGATCATTTTGATAGCTTAGGGAGTGACAGAATGATTCCAGGTTCTGTTATACAGAGATAGGGAACTTAATTGGAGAAAGGTTTATGACTTGACATGATCCAAGTCTGCCATATGGTGAGAAGCACAGATAACGTAACATATTTAACTTGGATTGGGGGTGCAGAACTCAAAGAAGGGAGTACAAAACTAGCAAGCAGCAAATGCTGTAATTCAGTCATTATGGATGTGAACTATATTTAATGTAGGTTTCACAAAGTTAGAGACGCTGGCCCCAATATTAACTTGGAGGCATGTTGGGAGTGGGGATCTCCGATATCACTTTGGAAATCCAGAAGGAATTTTGCCATGTTTGTCTGTAGCATTTTAATGCAGCTACCTCTATCATTTTACTTCTGGGTTTTCCACGCAGCTGCAAAAGTATAAGCGCTGAAAATCAGTGGTGTTTTTATGTCCCTGGCAGTCGGACACGGGGACCTTGCAGCTACCTGGTAACACAAGTAAATATCAGTGACCCACATTGTTATGTATGTAACCCTTGGCAACCTGCATCACACCACCACCAGAGGGCCTACCTGTTGGAGTCCCAAGGAATCCCAGCATCCCTTGGGAGCACTGTATATAAGCAGGCCTCCCATGCTGTACCAGCACTCTGGAGTTCAATTAAAGGAGCTAAGGTCACACTTACTCATTGCATATAGTACTCAGCTTCATCCTTTATTATGAGCATAATAATTGGCAACGAGGTAACGAACAACTGCGCGAAAATGCAAAGAACTGTTGGTATCCTGGAGAAATTCTCAGAAGGGGACGATTGGGAGGCCTTCGTGGAGAGACTCAACCAATACTTTGTGGCCAACGAGCTGGAAGGGAACGAGAATGCTGCCAAATGAAGGGCGATCCTCCTTACTGTCTGTGGGGCAACAACCTATGGCCTCATGAAGAATCTTTTAGTTCCTGTAAAGTCCTTACTCTACAGTATGAAACCACACGAGGCACATTCTGGGGACAAGGTCACTCTGTGACCTTAACTCTTTATTCACAGGACTCCAAAGACGATGACTCTGCGTGGGACCTCCTTTTTTATACCTGTGTGATCAGGTAAGGAGTGTCTCCACCAAGTTCACCCCTTGTGGTCAAGGTGTGCATCTAGGTTGAGTGTATACAGTAATACAGTGGTGTTACATGATGGTTACATACAAGACATCACCTCCCCCTACAAAGTCTTATTAGGTTTAGTCTTTCAGGTGGTCTACGCTCCCTCGTGGAGCGCCGCAGTTGGGGCTCTGGTTGTTGGACACTGACGTGAGTGTCTGTCACCTGTGGTGATTCCGGCCTGTCCGGGCTGACCGCAGGGACTGTGCATTCTTCTGATTGCTCTTGTTGCTCGTTCACTTGCGGTGTTGTGAGCTCCATCTCATGGTCTTCTTCAGGTTCCTCTGTGTCGATGCTGAACCTTTTTTTTACTTGGTCCAGGTGCTTACGGCAGATCTGACCATTGTTGAGTTTTACCACGATGACCCTATTCCCCTCTTTATCAATTATAGTGCCCTCAAGCCATTTGGTCCCATGGTGTGATTGAGGACGAATACAGAATCATTTATTTTTATACATCTCCCCCTCGCATTACGATCATGGTACTCGTTTTGTGACTTTTGTGACTATGTCGGTCAGGACTGGGTGAATGAGGGACTACCGAGTTTTGAGTGTCCGTTTCATTAGTAGCTCGGTGGGCGGGACTCCCGTGAGCGAGTGCGGTCGGGATCTATAGGCCAGCAGGAGACGCGATAGGCGGCATTGTAGGGAGGGTCCTTGAATCCTGAGCATACCTTGCTTAATGATTTGGACCGCACATTCTACCTGGCCATTGGAGGCCGGCTTGAATGGCGCAGTCCTGACGTGGTTGATGCCATTGCCCGACATAAACTCTCGGAATTCGTAGCTTGTGAAACATGGGCTATTATCACTAACCAGGATGTCCGGCAAGCCATGGGTTGCAAAGATCGCACATAGGCTTTCCACAGTGGTGGATGACGTGCATGAATTCAGAATGATGCACTCGATCCATTTCGAGTACGTATCTACCACAATAAGGAACATCTTCCCCATGAACGGGCCCGCGTAGTCAATATGAATGCGTGACCATGGCCTGGTGGGCCAGGGCCACGGGCTGAGCGGGGCCTCCCTGGGGCATTAGCCAGCTGGGCACACAGTGTTCCAGGTCTGAATCAATTCCAGGCCACCAAACATGTGACCGGGCAATGGCCTTCATCAGCACAATGCCTGGGTGCTCGCTGTGGAGTTCCCTGATGAATGCCTCCCTGCCCTTCTGGGGCATGACTACCCGGCTGCCCCACAGTAGGCAGTCGGCTTGGATGGAGAGCTCATCCATCCGTCTGTGGAACGGTCTGACCTCCTCGGGGCATGCTCCATGTGTGGGCGCCCAATCCCCAGTCAGGACACATTTTTTAATCGGGGATAGGAGGGCATCTCTGTTGGTCCAGATTTTGATCTGGCGGGCTGTGATGGGGGAGCCTGCGTTGTCAAAGGCATCGACAGCCATGACCATCTCGGCACTTTGCTCCACTGCCCCCTCAGTGGTGGCCAGTGGAAGCCTGCTGAGCGCGTCAGCGCAATTTTCAGTGCCGGGCCGGTGCCGGATGGAGTAGTCATACGCAGCCAGCGTGAGAGCCCGTCGCTGTATGCGAGCTGATGTGTTGGCATTGATAGCCTTGTTGTCTGACAACAGGGATGTTAATGGCTTGTGGTCCATCTCGAATTCAAACTTCCTACCAAATAGGTACTGATGCATTTTTTTTTACACCATAGACACGTGCAAGCGCTTCCTTCTCGACCATCCCATATCCCCGTTCTGCTTGAGAGTGACCTGGAGGCATAAGCCACAGGTTGTAGTTGACCCTTAGCAGTGCCCTGCTGCAACACGCACCCAACCCCATAGGACGATGCATCACATGTCAGAACCAATTTTTTACAGGGGTCATACAGGGTCAACAACTTGTTTGAACAAAGTAGGTTATGCGCCCGATCAAAAGCCCATTCCTGACAGTCCCCCCAAAACCAATCGCAACCCTTACGCAGGAGCGCGTGTAGCGGCTCCAGCAACATGCTCAAGTTCGGCAGAAAGCTCCCGAAATAGTTCAACAGTCCCAGGAATGAACGCAACTCCGATGTGTTGCAGGGCCTGGGTGCTCATCGAATCGCCTCTGTTTTGGATTCGGTGGGCCGAATCCCATCTGCAGCAACCCTCCTGCCCAGAAACACACATTTAGACTTCTTGAGTCGCAGGCCTACGCGGTCCAGTGGGCGTAGCACCTCCTCCAGGTTGTGGAGGTGTTCCTCGGTGTCTCGACCCGTGATGAGGATGTCGTCCTGGAATATGATCGTTCCAGGAATGGATTTAAGCAGGCTTTCCATGTTTCATTGAAAAATCGCGGCCGCTGATCGCACGCCAAACAGGCACCTGTTACAGACGAACAGTCCCTTGTGTGTGGTGATGGTGGTCAGCAGTTTAGATTCGTCGGCCAGTTCCTGGGTCGTATAGGCTGAAGTGAGGTCCAACTTGATGAACAGCTTGCCGCCTGCCAGCGTGTCGAAGAGGTCCTCCGCTCTTGGGAGCGGGTATTGATCTTGTACCACAAGGTTCTGTGCTGGGGCCCCAGCTGTTTACACTGTACATTAATGATTTAGACGAGGGGATTAAATGTAGTATCTCCAAATTTGCGGATGACACTAAGTTGGGTGGCAGTGTGAGCTGCGAGGAGGATGCTATGAGGCTGCAGAGTGACTTGGATAGGTTAGGTGAGTGGGCAAATGCATGGCAGATGAAGTATAATGTGGATAAATGTGAGGTTATCCACTTTGGTGGTAAAAACAGAGAGACAGACTATTATCTGAATGGTGACAGATTAGGAAAAGG
Organism: Pristiophorus japonicus; assembly: GCF_044704955.1. NCBI lineage: Eukaryota > Metazoa > Chordata > Chondrichthyes > Pristiophoridae > Pristiophorus > Pristiophorus japonicus. The sequence continues at coordinate 102,569,832 of NC_091978.1, read as the reverse complement.
GGAGTTGCAACGAGACCTGGGTGTCATGGTACATCAGTCATTGAAGGTTGACATGCAGGTACAGCAGGCGGTTAAGAAAGCAAATGGCATGTTGGCCTTCATAGCGAGGGGATTTGAGTACAGGGGCAGGGAGATGTTGCTACAGTTGTACAGGGCATTGGTGAGGCCACACCTGGAGTATTGTGTACAGTTTTGGTCTCCTAACCTGAGGAAGGACATTCTTGCTATTGAGGGAGTGCAGCAAAGGTTCACCAGACTGATTCCCGGGATGGCGGGACTGACCTATCAAGAAAGACTGGATCAACTGGGCTTGTATTCACTGGAGTTCAGAAGAATGAGAGGGGACCTCAGAGAAACGTTTAAAATTCTGATGGGTTTAGACAGGTTAGATGCAGGAAGAATGTTCCCAATGTTGGGGAAGTCCAGAACCAGGGGACACAGTCTAAGGATAAGGGGTAAGCCATTTAGGACCGAGATGAGGAGAAACTTCTTCACCCAGAGAGTGGTGAACCTGTGGAATTTTCTACCACAGAAAGTTGTTGAGGCCAATTCACTAAATATATTCAAAAAGGAGTTCGATGAAGTCCTTACTACTAGGGGAATCAAGGGGTATGGCGAGAAAGCAGGAATGGGGTACTGAAGTTGCACGTTCAGCCATGAACTCATTGAATGGCGGTGCAGGCTAGAAGGGCCGAATGGCCTACTCCTGCACCTATTTTCTATGTTTCTATGTTTCTATGTTTGTATGGACACCCGATTGATGGTGGCCTTGTAGTCGCCACAGATCCTGACGGAGCCATCCGCTTTTAGGACGTGAATGATGGGGCTTGCCCAGTCACTGAATTCAACAGGCGAGATGATGCCCTCTCTCAACAGCCGGTCCAATTCACTCTCGATCTTTTCCCGCATCACATACAGCACCGCTCTGGCTTTGTGGTGCACTGGCCTGGCGTCCGGGGTGATGTGTATCACTACTTTAGTGCCTTTGAAGGTCCCGACGCCAGGTTGGAATAGTGAATTGAATTGTTGTAGGACTTGTGAGCATGAACTTCGCTCCACAGATGACATTGCGTGAGCATCCCCCCATTTCCAGTTCATCTCGGCTAACCAGCTCCTCCCCAACAGTGCAGGACCATTGCCTGGGACAATCCAGAGCAGTAGCCGATTCACTAACCCATTGTGTGTGACCACCAATATTGCACCGCCTAGCACCGGAATGATTTCTTTTGTGTAAGTCCGTAATTGTGTCTCAACATGTGTTAATTTGGGTCTCCTGGCTTTCAGTGGCCATTGCTTCTCAAATTGCTGAACGCCCATGAGTGACTGTCTGGCCCCAGTGTCCATCTCCATGCGTACAGGGATGCCGTTTAATAAAACCCTCATCATCATTGGTGGCGTTCTGGTGTATGAACTGTGAATATTCGCCACATGGACCCGCTGAACCTCGGCGCCGATCGATTTGCCCCAAAGGTCATCCTGCCTCAAAGAACCCTCTTCTGGTCCATCCACCTCATATATTAGTCTGGTTGCAGACTTTCTGCACATTCGAGCTAAGTGGCCACTGAGATTGCAGTTCCTGCAGACAAACTGTTGAAATCTGCAAGATCTAGCTAATTGTTTTCCCCCACACCTCCAGCATGAGTTAAAGTTTCCATTGTTGGGAACAAAGGGACTATGGCCAGGCATTCCACGCTGACTGTGACTTTGACTGCTCTTGAGTACCCTACTAATGGGTGTCAATGGCTCCATCCCAGGCCGCATTGTCCATTGTGATGGCGAGAATGTCCGTTCAGCCTGCCATTGTCTGTGTTGAAGTCCTGCTCTGGGGTCTATTGCTTCGGATTGCCTCAGCCTGCCTGCGGGGCTCTGAGTCGCATTAATGATGTTGACTCCCTGATCCATCACCGCGTTAGAGGCAGAATTGCGTGCGTATATTATTTTTGTCTCTTCCTCCCCCGCCGTGAAAGTTTGAGCCATCAACGCTGCCATTTCCAAGGTCAAATCCTTGCTCTCAATTAATTTGCGGAAAATTCCCGCATGACCGATGCCCTCGATAAAGAAATCCCTTAGCATCTCCCCCCTGCAGGCATCTGTGAACTTACAGAGGCTGGCCAAACGCCGGAGATCCGCTACGAAGTCCGGTATGCTCTGTCCTTCAAGATGTCGGTGAGTGTAGAATCTGTGTCGGGCCATGTGTATGCTACTTGCCGGTTTGAGGTGCTCCCCGATCAATTTGCTAAGTTCTTCAAAGGTTTTGTTCGCCGGCTTTTTGGGTAGTAGTAAGTCCTTTATGAGCGCGTAAGTCTTTGGTTCGCAGCTGGTCAAAAGATGAGCCCTTCGCTTGTCGGTCGCTGCATCCCCCAGCCATTCTTTTGTAACGAAGCTTTGCTGAAGCCTCTCGACAAAATCGTCCCAGTCCTCCCCAACACAGTACCGTTCCTCTATGCTACCGGTGGCCATTCTCGTTGGTCGTGAATTCCCGTTTCTCGTCGCCAATGTAAAGTCCTTACTCTACAGTATGAAATCACACGAGGCATATTCTGGGGACAAGGTCACTCTGTGACAACTCTTTATTCACAGGACTCCAAAAACGATGACCCTGCGTGGGACCTCCCTTTTTATACCTGTGTGATCAGGTAAGGAGTGTCTCCCACAAGTTCACCCCTTGTGGTCAAGGTGTGCATCGAGGTTGAGTGTATACAGTAATACAGTGATGTTACATTGTGGTTACATACATGACAGTTCCGGTGAAACCAACAACCAAATCCTATGAAGAATTAGGTACGCTGGTCTGGGAGCACCTAAATCCAAAGGAAAGCATTTTGATGGCGAGGTATCGGTTCTACACGTGTCAACGGTCGGAGGGCCAGGAAGTGGCGTGCTATGTCGCCGAACAAGGGCCCCTTGCAGGACATTGCAAATTCGAAGAATTCCTTGAACAAATGCTTAGAGACTTTTTTGTGCTTGGCATTGGCCATGAGGTTATCCTTTGCAAACTATTGACTGTTGAAACACCAAATCTGAGCAAATCCATAACGATAGCCCAGGCATTTATGTCCACCAGTGATAACACCAAACAAATTTCGCAGCATAAAGAGGTTTCGGCTAGTACTGTGCACAAAGTAACGTCGTTTTCAAGCAGGAATATACATGGCAGAACGTACACACCGGCTGCTGCACGACCTCAGATGACCCAGAGTCCGCCATCAATCGTTAATGCGAGGCAGTTAACACCTTATTGGCGTTGTGGAGGTGATCATCGGGCCCATCAATGCAGCTTCAAACACTATGCGTGCAACGACTGCAGAATAATGGGACACCTCCAGCGAATGTGCAGCAAACCCTGCAAACCACCACGTTGCAGAGGAAGATCGATCCATGGTGGATCAGACTGAACTAGAGACTCGAACCGAGAAGGCAGAAGTGTACAGGGTACACACCTTCACCACGAAATGTCCACCGATTATGTTAAAAGTTGAACTGAACGGAATTCCAGTATCCATGGAACTGGACACGGGTGCGAGTCAGTCTATAATGAGCAAAAAGGCCTTCAACAGGCTGTGGTGCAACAAGGCACACAGACCCAAGCTCAGCCCCATTCACACCAAACTAAGAACTTACACCAAAGAGCTGATCCCTGTAATTGGCAGCGCAGAAGTAAAAGTCTCCTATGATGGAGCAGTGCACGAACTCCCACTATGGATCGTGCCAAGAGATGGCCCCACACTGTTCGGCAGAAGCTGGCTGGGAACTGGGACGACATCTGAGCACTTTCGTCCATCGACGACGCCTCATGTGCCCAGGTTCTGAGCAGATTCCCATCGTTGTTCGAGCCAGGCACTGGCAGTTTCTCGGGGACCAAGATGCAGATCCACTTGGTTTCCGGTACTCGACCCATCCACCACAAGGCACGGGCGGTACTGTTGATGATGTGGGAGAAAGTGGAAATTGAGCTGGACAGCCTGCAGCGAGAAGGCATCATCACGCTGGTGGAATTCAACGAGTGGGCCAGTCCGATAATCCCGGTACTCAAAGGTGATGGCACGGTCAGAATTTGTGGGGACTATAAAGTAACGGTTAACCGTTTTTCGCGACAGGACCAGTACCCGCTACCCAAGGCAGACGACCTATTTGCGACACTGGCTGGAGGAAAGACGTTCACCAAGTTGGACCTGACCTCGGCCTACATGAAGCAGGAGCTGGAGGAATCTTCAAAAGACCTCACCTGCATCAACACGCAAAAAGATCTGTTCATTGATTCATTTGGCTGTATCAATTTTCCAATGGAACATGCAGAGCCTGCTAAAGTCTGTTCCACGCACCGTGGTTTTCCAGGACGATATACTGGTCACAGGTCGGGATACCATCGAACACTTGAAGAATCTGGAAGAGGTTCTAAGTCGGCTAGATCGCGTGGGACTCAGGTTGAAATGCTCGAAGTGTGTTTTCCTGGCGCCAGAGGTTGAGTTCTTGGGAAGAAGAATCGCAGCAGACGGCATCAGACCCACCGACGCTCAGATGGAGGCCATCAAGAACGCACCGAGACCACAGAACGTGATGGAGCTGTGGTCATTCCTGGGACTCCTCAACTATTTCGGTAATTTCCTACCTGGGTTGAGCACCTTGCTAGAACCCCTACATGTGCAACTGCGCAAGGGAGACGACTGGGTAGGGGGAATTCACAAGAGGCTGTCTTTAAGAAAGCCAGAAATCTGTTATGTTCAAACAAACTGCTTGATCTGTATAACCCTTGTAAACAATTAGTCGTCGTCATACGGGGTCGGGTGTGTGTTACAACAGGCTAACGAATCGGGGATTTTGCAACCGGTCGCTTATGCGTCCAGGAGTCTGTTCAAGGCTGAAAGGGCCTACAGCATGATTGAAAAAGAAGCTCTGGCGTGCGTTTACGGGGTGAAAAAAGTGCACCAGTATTTGTTTGGTCTCAAGTTTGAGCTAGAAATTGACCATAAGCCGCTCGTATCGCTATTCTCAGAGAGCAAAAGGATTAACACCAATGCCTCTGCCCTCATCCAAAGATGGGCGCTCACACTGTCGGCATACAACTATGAAATCCGCCACAGACCGGGCACAGAGAACTGCGCTGATGCTCTCAGTCGGCTACCATTGCCCACCACCGGGGTGGAAATGGCACAGCCTGCAAACTTGCTCATGGTGATGGATGCATTCGAAAACGAAAAGTCACCCGTTACTGCCCGTCAGATCAGGACCTGAACTAGCCAGGATCCTTTAGTGTCCCTGGTAAAAAAAACTGCGTCCTCCATGGGAGCTGGTCCAGCGTCCCAGCGGAGATGCAGGAAGAGATTAAGCCATTCCACGAGCACAAAAATAAAATGTCCTTATCGGCAGACTGTCTTTTGTGGGGTAATCGCCCAAGAAAGGCAGAGAAAAGTTCATACGCGACCTACACAGCACCCACCCAGGCATAGTAATGATGAAAGCCATAGCCAGATCGGATGTGTGGTGGCTTGGCATCGACTCAGATTTATAATCATGCATCCGCCAGTGCAACACTTGCTCTCAACTGAGCAATGCACCCAGAGAGGCACCGCTAAGTTTGTGGTCATGGCCCTCCAAACTGTGGTCTCGGATCCACGTTGACTTTGCGGGCCCATTTCTAGGCAAAATGTTCTTGGTTGTTGTGGATGCTTATTCAGAATTGATTGAATGTGTAATAATGTCTGTAATCACGTCCATCGCCACCATCGAAAGCCTACGAGCCATGTTTGCCACATATGGCCTGCCTGATGTCTTTGTCAGCGACAATGGGCCGTGTTTCAACAGTGCTGAATTCAAGGAATTCATGACCCGCAATGGGATCAAGCATGTCACATCTGCCCCGTTCAAGCCCACATCCAAAGGCCAGGCAGAACGGACAGTTCAAACCATCAAGCAAAGCTTGAAATGCATGTCGGAAGGCTCCCTGCAGACCCGACTGTCCCGAGTGCTGCTCAGCTGCCGCACCAGATCCCACTCGTTCACCAGGGTTCCCCAGCCGAGCTGCTCATGAAAAGGGCACTCACAACAAGGCTCTCTCTTGTCCACCCTGATCTCCATGATCACGTCGAGGGCAGGCGGCATCAACAAAGCATGTACCATGATCACGCAAACTTGTCACGCGATATTGAGATCAATGACCCTGTGTTTGTACTCAATTATGGACATGGTCCCAAATGGCTTGCTGGCACGGTCATAACCAAAGAAGGGAGTAGGGTGTTTCAGGTCAAATTGGCCAATGGACTAATGTGCAGAAAGCATTTGGACCAAACCAAATTGCGGTTCACTAACAGCTATGAGCAACCTGAAGAGAACACCACCAACTTCGACCCTCCAACACACACACACACAAGTGACAACTGGCATCACGGTTGACCACGAAGCCGAACTCACCATCCCCAGCAGCCTGGTAAGGCCAGCTGCCCAGCAGCCCAATGAAGAACCAACCAACTCACCCACACCTGCATTTGTACCAAGACGATTGACAAGGGAGCGAAAAGCTCCAGATCGTCTCACCCTGTAAATACATGTACTATTGACTTTACGAGGGAGTGATGTTATGTATGTAACCCTTGGCAACCTGTATCACACCACTACCAGAGGGCCTACCTGTTGGAGTCCCAAGGGATCCCAGCAACCCTTGGGAGCACTGTATATAAGCAGGCCTCCCATGCTGTACCAGCACTCTGGAGTTCAATTAAAGGAGCTCAGGTCACATTTACTCATTGCATATAGTACTCAGCTTCATTCTTTATTATGAGCATAATACAAATGTCATACTGCACTCCGTCATGTTGACTTGATTTCAACATGAGTGAAGTATAATCATCTTCATAATGATAAGTTCCAACATTCTTACCTTGCCAGTACTAATTCATATCTTTTCTCTCTACAGGGCCTTCATGCATGCAGCAAGCATCCATGAATCCCATGGACAATGAATCCTCAGAGAAACTGATTCGTTCTGAGGGTGCCCCATCACATGACACATGCACCAGCTCAGATATTCGCATTTCGGTGGGACCAGTAAGATAGTTGGGTTTTCACCTGGTGACTCACACTTCACAAGTGATCAAGAGCAGATGGTGGTGACAGGGACAGCAGTGGAGAGTCTGCATCGGAGGCCGCAGCCCTCTCTCAGCTCTGCTTAGCTGGACGTAGATGCTGTATTCCAGGGGACGTTGATGGACAGGATAATCATTGAGTAGCAGACAATGTGCGATGTACTGACAGGCCTACCAAGCACACTGACCACAATTGCAGAGAATGGAGGAGTCCGTCTCAAGCATGAGTGGGTTGATATCACAGGGCATTGCGAAGAGACCATGCACGCTTTAACCACGGCCATGCACACTCTGGATGTTAACATGTTTGCCACCTTAAATAGGATGACAGATACCTTAGTCTTGGCCTCAGCGCTGCAATGATCTACACCAAAGTGCTCTCCAGCAGAGTAGCAGCAGTGAAGTGCGGCTGGCCCATGAGAGGGATGAAGGTGAAAGGGGACATCAAAGCGCTTCCTCTTCCCACATGTTGATCACCTCTCATTCTTCTAAACTCCAGAGAGTATAGGCCCAATCTACTCAATCTCTCCTCATAGGACAACCCTCTCATCCCAGGAATCAATCTAGTGAACCTTTATTGCACAACCTCTAAGACAAGTATATCCTTCCTCAGATAAGGAGACCAAAACTGTGCACGGTACTCCAGATGCGGTCTCACTAAAGCCCTATACAATTGTAGTAAGACATCCTTACTCTTGTATTCCAACCCCCTTTGCAATAAAGGCCAACATGCCATTTGCCTTTCTAATTGCTTGCTGTACCTGCATTCTGTGTTTTCTGTACGAGGACAACTAAATTGCTCTAAATAATATTTAATAGTTGTTCACCACTTAAAAATATTCTGTTTTTCTACTCTTCCTACCAAATAACCTCACATTTCCCCACATTGTATTCCATTTGCCATCTTATTGCCCACTCACTTAACCAGTCTATGTGCGAGAACCTTCACTTTTTTTGCATGCTTAACGCCCACTTAATGCCCATTTTACCGCTGAAATGACGTATAACGCCCATATAGCGCCCATTTTGTCACAAAATGGAAACTGACGCCCATTTTTAGGAAACTTATCGCCGAGCGTTGCTTTCACCATGTGCTTAATGCCAGGAAAAAATATTACCGCCCGCCCACTTCTTTGGGGTGGAATCATCAGAATGGGCGAAATCAACACCCATAATATCACCCACTGTTACTTTCCGCACGATTGAACGCCGAGATTCAATATTAATGCCCACCCACTTTTTTTTGTCGTAAAGAGCATATTTACCAAAACCAGCGACCATGAGATCGGCCAGCGTCAATTTCACCACCTCGCACACATATCGCCCACAATATCGCTCGCCCAAAAAACTGCCCACAAAAAGTGGAACTAACTGGAACTAATCACATCGTTATGGACGCCATGTTCTAGATCACATGTCACATCCTTTAAAAGGCTGCTGTGCTTCAACGTCGGCGGAGTTCGGATGTACTCTGCAGGTCATTGGAGTTGATGTGAACATCTGTAAAAACATCTTGACCATACTGTGACCGATTGGAATTGAATAGGTGTCTTCGTCAGGACATTCCTTGTTTGTGACCAATCGGTGGAAAACAGAGAGCTACTGCAATAGGGCCTGTCCTTTCTCACCCTCTCTTGGTGACCATTACATGCAGCAGACTCGACATCGCCGAAGCAATGCTCCACTGCATTATGCGCCCAATGTAAGACGTGACAGACAGATGAGGAGGACCAGACGTTACACCCCCCCCCCCCCCACAAGTACAAGGAGAAGCATTCTTACCTCGACTTGCCCGACACTACCTGCCTTCGGAGACTGCGCTTCCACAAAGAGGTTATCACTAAGGTATGCCAGCTGATAAGGGCAGGTCTGCAGCCTGCCAGCACCATCAGTACTGCACTGTCCGTCAAAGTCAAAGTCACCGCGGCACTGTCGTTCTACGCTTCGGGTTCTTTTCAGGCCACAGCTGGAGACATTTGTGGACTTTCTCAGCATTTCACACATCCCTTCATTAGACAGGTCCCTGAAGCCCTGTAAGCACGCAGGGGGGACTTGATCAGCTTCCCTATGACCAGGGAGGCAGAGAGTGAGAGGGCTCTAGGATTCTCCAGAATTGCAAACTTCCCCAAGATGCAGGGAGCAATAGACTGTATGCACATCATGATGCAGGCACCTTTTCAAGATGCTGAAGTTTTCAGGAGCTGCAAGGAATTCCACTCACTGAATGTCCAACTGGTTGTCGACCACCAGCAAATTATACTGGCAGTGAATGCTCAATTTCCGGGCAGCATCTATGATGCTCACATCCTGCATGAGAGCACTGTATCTGACTTATTTAACAATGAGCCACAAGGTCAATGCTGGATGCTTGATGCCAAAGGATAGGGCCTCGCCACCTGGCTGATGACACCCCTGCATGACACCCACACCGAAGCTAAGAGGCAATACAATGAGAGCTACAGAGCAACTCGCAATATCGTGGAGAAAACCATTGGAGTGCTGAAGCAACGCTTTATAGATGCCTGGACCACTCAGGAGGCAAGCTCCAATACCACCCTGAGCAGGTAGCTAAATTCGTGGTGGTGTGCTCCATGCTGCACAACTTGCCTATCAGGAGGGGACAAGAATTGCCTGATGAGTCTGACAGTCCACCTCACCAGAGAGAGGAAGGGAGGACGAGGAGGCGGACGCTGACATCGGCCTAGACAATCAGGCTGACGCTGAAGCCATGCCCCCGCCCCCTGTAGACCGCATGAAAGGGCCCATGGTGGCATGATAGCTGCAAGAGCCTATGTCAGGAGCTCATTAATGATCACTTTGCCTGAAAGAACATTGGTGTTATTTACAAGGCTGACACACTGCTGGGTGTGCAGGTGATATATCAATGGTGGGCATCACCTTGGTGACAGTTAAAAGTTTAAGTTGATTGAAGTTAAGTGTGATTATACCCTTTGATGTTAAGGAATCACCAGTGTGTAATGGTGCAGCCAACTGAGCCAATGTGCTACAAGGTTTTGTTGAGTAAAAAACATTTAAACTGAACATTAGTCTGAAATCATCAGTATTTCTGTATAAACCAACCCTTCTGCCCGCTCCGCTTCTCCTCCCCACCTCTACCCCTTCACCTCCTGACTTCAAGCCACCTGGCCGAGGAGCTCTGGCCGGGAGGTGGGGGGGGGGGGGGGGGGTGACAGCTGAAGCGCTGCTTGGATGGATACAGGAGAGGACGGTCCCAAGGTGGGAACGTGCTTCGAGCCAGAAGCAAGATGTTGCTGCTGGCTCTCATGTGTGGTTGGCAATGGGGGTGCGGCACCTTGGGGTGCAGTGCCATGCTCTGGGACCACTGGGAGCCCTCTTCCACCAGTGTTCCTGGCTACCAGCTCCAGGGCCTCCTCCATCCCTTCCATGTTATATCTTATTTGCTGGACAAAAACTCAGTGCCAACTATGTTCTTGGTGCTGAGTAGGCTTTTTGCTACTGGTGAATCTCCCTCGTGCCTCCCACAACAGCCAGGCAAGCACACACCACAGCCACACATGCTTTCAGTGCCTCTGAGCTCCCTCTCTCTCTGTCTCCTCTTCTGCACGTCATGATGATCCTTGGCCTCCTGAATTGCGGGAGTCGAGCGTTGCCATGCCGTTACCAAGGACGGCCACACTTTACGGCAGAAGGTCAAACAAATTTTACGCTACCGCCTATTTCACATCGCTCAAGGTAATGCCCATTTTCAAAAATGGAAACTAGGTGTTTTGAGAATGGATGAGAAGCCGGCGATCTGAAAACCCTTTAACACCTATGCCGGAAATAACGTCCATTTCTGGGCGACAAGCACAAAAGTGGAGGTTCTAGCCCTATATCCCTTTGCATTCTCTTCAAAGCTTACTTTCCCACCTAGCTTTGTATCATCAGCAAACTTGGGCCCTTCATCTAGGTCATTGATATAGATTGTTAATAGCTGAGGCCCAAGCACTGATCCTTGCAGCACCCCACTAGTTACAGCCTGCCACCCTGAAAATGACCAGTTTATGCCTAATCTCAATCTTCTGTCCATTAACGAATCCTCTATCCATGCTATTACCCCCAACCCCTTGAGTTCTTATCTTGCATTAACAACCTTTTACATGGCACCTTATCCAATGCCTTTTGGAAATCCAAATGTCCACTGGTTCTCCTTTATTTACCCTGCTAGGTACATCCTTAAAAACCTCAAATAAATTTGTCAAACATGATTTTCCTTTCATAAAACCATGTTGATTTTGCCAAATCATATTAAGATTTTCTAAGTGCCCGGTTACCATTTCCTTAATAATGGATTCCAGCATTTTCCTAACAGCTGATGTCAAGGTAACTGGCCTATAGTTCCCAGTTTTATCCCTCCCTCCTTTCCTGAATAGCAGGGTTACATTTGCTACCTTCCAATCCAATGGGACCATTGCAATCTTACTCTTGCACTAGTTTACTCTCATTCTATTTTCTCCCTTATCAATTTTTTGGTCATCCTTTGCTGGTTTCTAAATCTTCTCGCTTACTACTATTCTTCACACCATTATGTCTCTTCTTTTAATCTAATACAATCCTCAACCTCTTCAGTTAGCACCGGATGGATCACTTTTCCCATGGAGTTTTTATTTCTTAAAGGAATGTATATTCATTGAGAATTTTGGAATATTTGCTTAGATGTTTGAAGCTGCTTATTTAATGTCATAACTTTTAATCTAATTTCCCAATTTGCCCCTCATACCTATATAATTAGCTTTATTTAAGTTTAAGACTCCAATTTCAGATTTAAGTATTTCACTCTCAAACCCAATGTCAAATTCTATCATATTATGATCACTCTTCCCCAGAGCATTCTTTATTATGAGATTACTAATTAGCTCTGGAAACCAGAAAATGCAACATTAAATTTTAAAATGTTTTGAAATATTGCTCCATTTGAACAATTAGCATAAGTTAACAGGCAACCTGCCTCTTGCAAGGAGGTTGCGCACAAGCATGCTGGAGTTAAACGTGGTAAGTCAGCGGGTTATGGCTGGCTTCCTGCTGGTTAGAAATCAGAGGTGCACAAAATGTATATGATTACGGGACAAACTGTGACACGAAGAATGTGGTGTTTAAATGCTTGTATTGAACTGGAGACGAAGTGTCTTCTTTGGACTGGTATTAGATTTGCTAATGTTTTGGTTCCCTTCTGAGATGTTATAGCATTCTGCACCATTTTTGTTGTTTTCAAGTTAAGACTTCAACTTTGTTTATGTATCTTTAAGACAATGTGGTATAGCAAGACTTAGAATGGATGGAAGTTAATGTAGACAATTTGTTTTGTTGTAAAGGAGATAACAACCCTACAGTCAGCAGTTTTCTGGTCTGGGCCTCAGAGGATAAGGATGAAAGATATGAATTTCAAAAGGAAGAAACCCTGAGAAAGTATACACAGAAAAAAAATATGGACAAGAACACGAGGCTTTAGGGCGGGCTTGGACATGAGAATCGAGCCAAAGAACTAAAAACCCCATTCCATATGAAGTTTTTAGGGGAATCTCTATAGGTCAAATGGACTTGTCAATATTCCATTTCAGGCTCACCCCGAAAGAGAGAAAGAGAGAATAAAAGTAGCCTACTCAAGGCTGTCCTCACAAACGGTGTGAGGGGAGAGTGAAACAGAAGTTGGGCTGGTCGAACGCTATTGAACTATCCTATGCTTTACCAAAGGAAGTTCGAGACTAAGAGAAAGAGGCTTAACTGTTCACGTGCACCAGCCATTGTATCTGATTGGATCGGTATCAGCTATTTGTCACGGTCGTATGTTTTTGCTGTATAACTAATGTGTTATATTCCATCTTAAACTCTGATTAAACACAATATACCTACTAGATTGGTTTACAGTCAATGCTGATTATTAAAGTGACCAGAGATAGCCTTAACTTTGGCTATTTCTAACACGACACACTCACATTTTTGCCACGTTTAACCCCACCCACCCAAAACGCTCCCCCAGTTGAAAACCTTCTCCCCCCCCCACCGTTCTTTGGGTACAAATATGCTAGTCACATCCTTAACTGACTAGCATTTGAGTGACTTATGTTTAGGGGTGTGTTTGTACTGCCCAATGTCTAATCATAAAATAAACCGAGGGGTGTAACAATATAATCTTGATCAGATATTAATGTCTGTCGTATGTGCTGCCACATGCACCTCGCCAATCTTTTCAAAGGCGTACTGAAGAAAATACTCAAAAGATAAGGCCAAATACAAATCGTTCAGCTGCTTTACTTCACAAGTAGTAAGCATACAGAGCAATGGTTATGATCAGACTTCTTAATTCAATTAGCACAACTTATCTTAGCTTAATAACACAAAAGTTAACAGTGATCTTGATAGAATTTATATTGTTTAAGTCAACCTACTCTCCCACAAAGGCACTATATAAAATGGAATTTGTTTTTATTTCCAAAGAGGGGAGTATTTAACCAAAAACTCCTCTAGACTTGCTGTTTTTGTGAATAATTTGAAGCCAAATCATCATCATAGGCAGTCCCTCGAAATCGATGAAGACTTGTTTCCACTCCAAAAGTGAGTTCTCAGGCGATTCTACAGTCCAATACGTGAATTACAGTCTCTGTCACAGGTGGGACACATAGTGGTTGAAGGAAAGGGTGGGTGGGGAGTCTGGTTTGCTGCACACTCCTTCCGCTGTCTGCGTTTGGTTCTGCATGCTCTCAGCGACGAGACTCTAGATGCTCAGCGCCCTCTCGGATGTTCTTAGGACGGCCTTTGGCCAGGGATTCCCAGGTGTCGATGGGGATGTTGCACTTGATCAAGGAAGCTTGGAGAGTGTCCTTGAAACATTTTCCTCTGGCCACCTAGGGCTTGTCGTGTAGGAGTTCCGAATAGAGCGCTTGCTTTGGGAGTCTCGTGTCGGGCATGCGAACGATGTGGCCTGCCCAATGGAGTATGGTCAGTGCTTTGATGCTGGGGATATTGGCCTGATCGAGAACACAAACATTGGTGTGTCTAACCTCCTCGTGGATTTACAGGATCGGGCGGAGGTATCGTTTGTGGTACTTCTCCAGCGCTATGAGGTGACTACTGTATATGATCCAAAACAGGGATTCTGAGTGACATCTTGACCAGGCTTGTTAAGTAAGTTTATTTTGTTCTTGGGATTCTAAACAAATGATTTGCATTCTGGAACTACATTTTTTTTCCCTCTTCATGGCCACTTTCTCATTTTTCATGTGCATCAGTTATCTGTAGAAGCCTTGCTACAGAAAGAATTTTGATTTGAAGCAGCTTGTTCAGCTAGTTTTCAGGCTGATAATATTGTATAAAGGGCAAAGCATCACAACTAGCAGTTAAGTGCTCTAAAAGGGAAAACAACATTTCCATTCCAGAGATTACAGGTAGATTTACAGACAAATTAATCAGCTCTGTTGTCTTTCTGCATTATATAACCTTGTTCAGGGCTGGAATCAAGTTCATCCAAAGATGAAGGTTACACTGCCCATTCATTGCCAGGTATTTGTATTTTTAATTTTTGGCTAGCAAAAAAGTACAGCTTTAATAAAGATTGCACTCTCCTCTTGACATTTTCTTTCCTTTGACTTAATGAAGGAACATTTTGGAGCTTTGTTATTAATGTTTATACTTAACAGCACTCTTGGACTTACTTCTTCCATTGCTTTCAATGGCCTTTTTCAGACTCTTACCAGCTCTTCAGATGCAGTCTTCTTTTCCAGAAGAAATATTCAGATTCAGAACATCCATAAAAGTAAGTGAAGGAGCTACCAAATGTTAATTCGATCAAGTCTTTTAAGCTTGATTTCTTCAGGTTCTTTCTTCACAACTGTTTATAGAAGCTTCACAGCAGGTCTTGTATAGTATAGCACATGGCAAACCAAAAATTATATTGAGGTGCAGGAGAGGGGGAGGAACACACACTGCTACTCAATCGATGTAGAGCGAGAGATAGGTATGTCAAGAAATATAAAACTAAAAGATTAGACTAATTTTTTCATCTATCTTTCTCTACTAAAAAATCTCTGCTATAGTATTTAGCATTATTTAAAAAAATGTATTCAGAACTTAAACTAGAGAAAGGAAAGAGGGGGGTTGACAACACCAAAAAAAGTCTTAACACTTTCTGAATGGCTAATTTTACAAAAGAAAAAATGTTGAGCTGTAGATATGGAAGCATCTTGGGAGTTGTAGACAGTTCCCTTGAAGAGTCAAAAAGCAGAAAGATAGCTTTGAGATGCTTGAGAAAACCCATATTCTGGAATTAAAAAGCTAATATCAGTAATGGTGCCTGTGAAATTAGTGGATGGTTATAAAAATCCATTTGGCTCATTAATGTCCAAAGGGAAGGAAATCTGCCATTCTTACTTGGTCTGGCCAAAATGTGACTCCAAACCCACGGCAATGCGGTTGACTCTTAACTGCCCTCCGAAATGGCTTAGCAAACTGCTACAAGAAATAATAAAACCTGACAGACCACCTGGAATCGATTTTGGCACCGGCTCTGGACACAAAATGGCACACCCAGCCAATCCTGCAAAGTCCTCCTCACTAACATCTGGGGACTTGTCTGTAGGACAGCTGTCTCAATTTTGGCACTAGTCAAGCAACAGCCTGACAGTCATATTAATAGAATCATACCTTTCTGCCAATGTCCCAGACTCATCCCTGGGTGTGTCCTGTCCCACAGGCAGGACAAACACACCAGAGGTGGCAGCACAGTGGTATATGGGAGAGGAAGTGGCCCTGGGAGTCCTCAACATTGACTTCAGACCCCATGAAGTCTCATATAGCATCAGGTCAAATATGGGCAAGGAAACCTCATGCTGGTTACTCCTTACCGCCCTCACTCAGTTCTCCATGCTGACCACCACTTGGAAGAAGCAGAAGGTAGTAAGGACACAGAATGTACTCTGGGTGGGGGACTTCAATGTCCATCACCAAGAGTGGCTCGGTAGCACTATTACTAACCGAGCCCTGAAGGATATAGCTGCCAGACTGGACCTGCAGCAGGTGGAAAGAGAACCAACATGAGGGAAAAATATACTTGATGTCATCCTCACCAATCTACCTTCGCAAATGCATCTGTCCATGATAGTATTGGTAGCAGTGACCACGGCACAGCCCTTGGAGACAAAGTCTCACCTTCATACTGAGGACACCTTCCATTGTGTTGTGTGACACCAACACTGTGCTAAATGAGATAGATTCAGAACAGATCTAGCAGCTCAAAACTGGGCATCCATGAAGCACTGTGTGCCATCAACAGCAGCAGAATTGTATTCCACTGCAATCTGTAACCTCATGGCCTGGCATATCCCTCACTCTACCAATACCATCAAGCCAGGGGATCAACCCTGGTTCAATGGGGAGTGTAGAAGAGCATGCCAGGAGCAGCACCAGGCATATGTAAAAATAAGGTGCCAACCTGGAGAAACTATAACACAGGAATACATGTATACTAAATAGCGGAAGGAGCATGCTATAGACAACGTTAAGTGATCCCACAATCAATGGATCAGATGAAAGCTCTGCTGCCACATCCAGTCGCAAATGATGGTGGACCATCATTTGCCAACGGGAGGAGGAGCCGAGAGCACAAATAGACACTAGGCAGTACGATATTATAGCCATTACTGAGACATGGCTGAAAGAAAGACAGGTATGGCAGCTCAACATTCCTGGTTACAGGGGTTTCAGATGGGATAGAGAGGGGGTTTAAAAAAAAAAAAGAGGGCGGAGATCACAGTATTGATTAAAAGAAACAATTACAGCTGTGAGAAGGGATGCTTTGTTAGAGGGGTCATCAAACGAGGCCACATAGGTGGAAGAACAAAAAAGGGGTGATTACACTACTGGGAGCATACTATAGACCCCCCTAACAGTCAGAGGGAGATAGAAGAACAAATATGTGGGCAAATTGCTACGAAGTGCAAAAACTAGAGAGCTGTAATAGTGGGGGATTTCAACTACCCTAATATTAACTGGGAAAAAAGGTAGTGAGACTGATACACAGGGTGCAGAATTCTTAAAATACATTCAGGAGAACTTCTTTAGCCAGTATGTAACAGGCCCAACAAGGGAGGGGCAGTTCTGGACATGGTTTTGGGGAATAGAGGGGCAGGTGGAAGGGGTATCAGTGGAAGAACACTTTGGTGCTAGTGATCATAATTCAGTAAGATTTAGGGTAGTTATAGAAATCATAGGTAGTCCCTCAAAAAAAAAAAAAAAAAAAAAAAAAAAAAAAAAAAAAATCGAGGAAGACTTGCTTCCACTCTAAAACGGAGTTCTCAAATGACTGTACAGTCCAATCCAGGATTTACAGTCTGTCACAGGTGGGACAGTTGAAGGAAAGGGTGGGCAGGGAGTCTGGTTTGCCGCACGCTCCTTCCGCTGTCTGCGCTTGTTTTCTGCATGCTCTCAGCGACGAGACTTAGGTGCTCTGCGCTCTCCCGAATGCTCTTCCTCCACTTAGGGTGGTCTTTGGCCAAGGACTTCGAGGTGTCGGTGGGGATGTTGCATTTTATCAAGGAGGGTTTGAGGGTGTCCTTGAAACCTTCCCTTTGCCCACCTTGGGTTCGCTTGCTGTATAGGAGTTCCGAGTAGAGCGCTTGCTTTGGGAGTCTTGTGTCAGGCATGCAAAAAATGTGGCCCGCCCAACGGAGCTGGTCGAGTGTGGTCAGTGCTTTGATGCTGGGGAGGTTGGCCTGATCAAGGATGCCAACGTTATTGTCCGTCCTCCCAGGGGATTTGCAGGATCTTGCGGAGACATCGTTGGCGGTATTTCTCCAGCGATTTGAGGTGTCTCCTGTATATGGTCCATGTCTGAGCCATACAGGAGAGCGGGTATCACTACAGCCTTGTAGACCACGAGCTTGGTGGCAGATTTGAGGGACTGATCTTCAAACACACTCTTCCTCAGCCGGCCGAAGGCTGCACTGGCGCACTGGAGGCGGTGTTGAACCTCGTTGTCGATGTCTGCCCTTGCTGATAATAGGCTCCCGAGGGATGGAAAATGGTCTACATTGTCCAGGGCCGCGCCGTGGATCTTGATGACTGGGGGACAGTGCTGTGTGGCAGGGTCAGGTTGGTGGAGGACCTTTGTCTTACGGATGTTTAGTGTAAGGCCTATGCTTTCATATGCCTCAAAGATGTTGACTATGACTTGGAGTTCAGTCTCTGAATGTGCACAGATGCAAGGACAAAGGTGGACTAGGAAAAAAAAAAAAGTTCTCAATTGGGGTAAAGCTAATTTTGTTGAGTGAATTTGGCCAAGGTGGACTGGAAATGGCTGCTTGATGGTAAATCAGTATCAGAGCAGTGGGAGGCATTCAAGGAGGAGATCCTGATGGTACAGACCAAGTATGTTCACTTAAAAAAAAAGGTGGGGCAAACAAATCTAGAGCCCCCTGGATGTAGGGTAAGAGACTGAGATGAGGAGAAACTTCTTCACTCAGAGAGTTGTTACTCTGTGGAATTCCCTGCTGCAGAGAGTTGTTGATGCCAGTTCATTGGATATATTCAAGAGAGTTAGATATGGCCCTTACGGCTAAGGGGATCAAGAGGTATGGAGAGAAAGCAGGCAAGGGGTACGGAGGGAATGATCAGCCATAATCTTATTGAATGGTGGTGCAGGCATGAAGGGCCAAATGGCCGAATCCTGCATCTATTTTCTATGCTTCTATGTAAGATAAAGAAAAAAAGGGAAGCTTATGACAGATTTCGAGAACTCAATATTGCAGAGACTCGAGGAATGGTGCAGGGGTGCAATTAAAAAAGATATCAGGAAAGCAAAGAGAGAGCATGAACGAATGTTGGCAAGTAAAATCAGGGAAAACGCCAAGAAATGTTATAAATACATTGGGCTCAATTTTGGCCAGGAGTTGGTGTTTTTTTTGGAGTAACTTGGTTTTTCTGGCTTACTTAAAAATCTCCATTTTCCCCAATCAATTTACACCAGTGTAACTGAGTTAGTTACGATTTTTTTAGGGTTTTTTTTTCTTCAAAAAGGGGGCGTTACCAGCCACCTACGCAAGTTCTGCCCATTTAGAAAACTTTGGCTAGCTAATAGTTACTCCATTTATACTTAGGCCAGCGTACGTGGCCACTTCAGAAAATCCTTGTGGAGAGTTAAAGAAATAGGTGCAGGTAGGTACATTGGAGGCTATTCGGCCTGGGATAGGGGTGGGAAGCGGAGAGGACCTGAACCTAAACCATCAAGTCTTACAAACCACCAAGCCTTACAAACAAAAAGTACTAAATTCAATAAGAAATAAAAAAAATTGAAATACGTCCTACCTTCATCTTCAAACTCTGCCTGGGAAGGTAGCAGGCTGGCCGGTGCGGGAGGCCACTCAGCCTGGGCTAGGGGAGGGACAACGCACCGGGAAGCCACACGGCCTGGGCTAGAGGCGGGCAGGAGAACCGATAGAAATCACCGGCAGGCAGGAGCACTATCAGTTCTCCTGCCCGCCCCAACCCAACAAAGGAAGCAGAATAAATGCAGAGAACTTTGCCTGAAGGAACCCATCGCCACGCTCTGAAAGTGAGTGAGACCTACTGTTGTTGCAGACTCGCAGCGCTACTGCTCATGCGTGGACATCACCAGCGGACTCCACTGCGCATGTGCAGACATCCCTGCACAGTTTTCGGTGCAGAATGCTGGCTCCACCCAGACTTGACTGGCCACGCTGCACGACTGCAGTGAAGAGGCCGGACAACGGCCAAAGTGGCAACAAAATTTTTCACCGCACCTTGGAACACATAAGCGCTGCAACTCTGGTAAATGCATCGAAAACAGGCTCGGCCAAAATTGAGGCCATTAAGAGCAACAGGATAACTAAAGAGTGGGGCCTATTTGAGACCACAAAGAAAATGTGTGTGTGGAGGTTGAATGGATATAATTCTTAATGAATACTTTGCATCTGTTTTCACACGAGAGGGGCGATGTAGACTTTGCAATGAGGAACGAGGAGTGTGAAATATTCAACAAGATAAACATAGAGAGAGAGGAAGTATTAAGGGGCTTAGCAACTTTGAAAGTGGATATATCCCCAGACCCAGATGAAATGTATCCCTGGCTGTTAGAGATGCAAGAGAGGAAACAGCAGAGGCTCTGACCATCATTTTCCAGTTCTCTCTGGCTACAGATGTAGTACCAAAGGACTGGAGGACTACTCATGTTGTACCCTCGTTTAAAAATGGAGAAAGGGATAGACTGAGTAAATACAGGCCAGTCAGCCTAAGCTCAGTGGTGAAAAATTATTGGGAAAAATCCTGAGGGACAGGATAAATCTTCATTTGGAAAAATATGGATAAATCTAGGATTTGTTAAGGGAAGGTCGTGTCTGACGAACTTGATTGAATTTTGAGAGGACGGAACCAGGAGGGTCCATGAGGGCAGTGCGTATGATGTAGTGTATATAGATTTTAGCAAAGCTATTGATAAGGTCCCACATGGTAGACTGATCATAAATATAAAAGCACATGGGATCCAGGGCAAAGTGGCAAGTTGGATCCAGCATTGGCTCAGAGGCAGGAAACAAAGGGTAATGGTTGATGGGTGTTTGTGACTGGAAGGCTGTATCCAGTGGGGTTCTGCAGGGCTCAGTGCTGGGTCCCTTGCTTTTTGTCATATATATCAATGGCTTGGACTTGAATGTTGGGGGTATGACTATGAAGTTTGCAGATGACACTAAAATAGCTATGAGGATGATAACGAAGAAGAAAGTTGAGGATTGTAGGAAGATATCAATATACTGGTCAGGTAGGTGGAACAGTGGCAAATGGAATTCAATCCAGATAAGTGTGAGAATGCATTTGGGGAGGTCTAACAAGGCAAGGGAATACACATTAAATGGTACAACACTAAATAGTGTAGAGGAACAAAGGCTGCCGGTCCACAGATCCCTGAAGGTAGACTAGGTGGTTAAGAAGGCATATGTAACATTTGCCTTTGTTAATTAGTCAAGGCATGGAAGTTATGCTTAAACTGTTTAAAACACTGATTAGGCCGCAGCTGGAGTACTGTATGCAGTTCTGGTCACCACATTACAAGAAAGATGTAATTGCACTGGAAAGAGTGCAGAGGAGATTTACAAGAATGTTGCCTGGACTGTGGAATTTTGGCTATGAGGAAAGATTGGAGGTGCTGTGTCTGTTTTCTTTGGAGTAGAGGCTGAGGGGAGACCTGATTGAAGTGTATTAAATTATGAGGGGCCTGGATAGAGTGGATCGAAAGGACCCATTTCCCTTGGCAGAGGGGTCAACAACCAAGGGACATAGATTTAAAGTAATTGGGGGAGGCTCAGAGGAGATAGGAGGGGAAATTTCTTCACCCAGAGGGTAGTGAGAGTCTGGAACTCACTGCCTGAAAGAGTGGTAGAGGCAGAAACCCTCACCCCATTTAAAAGATGCTTGGATATGCACTTAAAGTGCCATAACCTACAGGGCTACAAACCAAGAGCTGGAAAGTGGGATTAGGCTGGATAACTCTTGGTTGGCCGGCATGGACACGATGGGCTGAAATCACCTCCTTCCGTACTGTAAATTATGATTCTATCATAAGAGGTTGCATGAACATCCCCATCTTCAATGATGGTGGAGCCCAACACGCAAGTGCAAAAGATAAAGCTGAAGCATTTGCAACCATCTTCAATCAGAAGTGCCAAATGGCTGACCTATCTCGTCCTCAACCAGGAGGTCCATCACAGAAAGCAGTCTCCAGCCAATTTGATTCACTCCAGAAATAAAGAAAAGGCTGAGCACATTGTATACAGCAAAGGCAATGGGTCCCGACAATATCCCAGCTGTCATGAAGACTTGTGTACCAGAACTAGCCAAGCTGTTTCAGTACAGCTAGAACACTGGCATATACCAGACAATGTGGAAAACTGCCCAGGTATGTCTTGTCTACAAAACAAATATAATCTGGCCAATTACCACCCATTAAGTCTACTCTCAATCAGCAAAGTGATGGAAGGGGTCGTTGACATAGCTATTAGGCAACATTTATTCACCAATGCTCAGTTTGGGTTCTGCCAGATCCACTCAGCTCCAGACCTCATTGCAGTCTTGGTCCAAACATGAAAAAAAAGAGCTGAATTCCAGGTGAGGAGTGACTACCCTGGACATCAAAGCAGCATTTAACCAAGTGTGGCATCAAGGAGCCCTAATACTATTGAAATCAATGAGAATCAAGGGAAGGCTTGCCACTGGCTGGAGTCATACATTAGCAAAAAGGAACATGTTTGTGGTTGTTGGAGGCCAATCATCTCAGCCCCAGGACATTGCTGGAGGTATTCTTCAGGGCAATGTCCTAGGTCTAACCATCTTCAGCTGCTTCATCAATGACCCTCCCTCCATCACAAGGTCAAAAGTGGGGATGCTCACTGTTGATTGCAAAGTGTTCAGTTTGATTCGCATCTCCTCAGATAATGAAGCAGTCCATGCTCACATGCAGGAAGACTGGACAACATTCAGGTTTGGGCTGGTCAGTGGCAAGTAACATTCACGCCACACAAGTTCCAGGCAATGGCTATCTCCAACAATTGAGAGTCTAACCACCTCCCCTTGACATTCAGCAGCATTACCATCGCCAAATCACCCACCAACAACATCCTGGGGATACCCATTGACCAGAAACTTAACTGGACTAGCCACAAATATGGTGGCGCAGGAGGAGGTCAGAGGCTGGGTATTCTATGGCGAGTGTCTCACCTCCCGACTCCCCAAAGTCTTTCCACCATCTACAAGGCACAAGTTACTAGTGTGATAGAATACTCTCCACTTACCTAGATGAGTGCAGTTCCAACAACACTCAAGAAGCTCGACATCGATGACAAAGAAACCCACTTGATTGGCACCCCATTCACCACTTTAAACATTCACTTCCTCCACCACCAGTGCACTGTGGCTGCAGTGTATACCACCTATAAGATGCATTGCAGCAACTTGCCAAGGCTTCTTCGACAGAACCTCCCAAGCCCACAACCTCTATCAACTCAAAGGACAAGGGCAGCAGACACATGGCAACACGATCACTTCCAAGTTGCACACCATCCTGACTTGGAAATATATCACCTTTCTTACTAAGTAACTAGGTCAAAATCCTGGAACTCTCTCCAATAGCAATATGGGAGTACCTTCACCACACAGACTGCAGTGGTCAAGGCAGCATTGACCAAGGGCAATTAGGAATCAGCAATAAATGCTAGCCTTGACAGAATCGCACATTCCAAGAATAATATAAAAAACAGCAAGCACCATTAGAGCCTTGCCACCACTGGATGCTGTGCATTCAGCTGCCCAGGCCCGAAGGTCTGCAATTCCTTCAGTAGATCTCTACCTCTTTAAAAATACTTATTAAAACCTTCCTATTTGACCAAGCTTTTGCCCACCTGTCCCAATATCTCCTTAGGAGGCGGTCAAATTGTTCGATAACACACCTTGGTACATTTTACTACCGGAGTAACTATTTGTACTAAGTCACCCTTCTGCCCACGAGTCTCTCGCAATTTCCACTAACCCTAATCTGCGCATGCGTCCAACACCGATGTTGCCTCCGATCCATCCAGAAGCAGCTGAATGCATCTGCCAAGCCACTCGAGAGAGAGGGGGAAGAGGAGCGCTTGGGTGGTAAAAAGAGGCGAGCGGGGTTGGAGAGAGAGAGAGCCGAGGGGCTGTTGTGTATGCAATAACTCAATAGACTGAATACCGTAAACTCCGAAGAGGTACAAACCTGGCTCTACTTTATTAGGGCCCAAAGTGCTTACATTACAAGATGGCTGGCCTTTTATACCTGGGCCACACACATGTGCACAGCCCAATGACCTCGATTTTGACCTTCCCCCTCATCATGTATGGAACTGCCAGAGCTTTATGGTGACGGGTCTTGCATCCTAGTCCACGCGGATCTGCACCTTCCCGTGAAATTTCCGATGCCTGGTTCAAACAGTGAGGGTAACTTGCTCAGCACTTGAACACATGGAGTATCCTCCTCCGACGACAATGCTTTGATCTCATTCCAGTTCCATTTGATTTTTTTTTTAAATCAGTTCCTGCCGAACAGCGTTGGACCATTGCCTGGAACAATCCAGAACGGTAAATTGTGAAACGCACCATCATACGACACCTTGATTACGGCACTGCCAATCACTTATGAGTTCTTTAGTGTGTACGTACGCAACTTGGCATTGACTGGACTCCTCTTAGGCCTCACAGCCTTAGTATTCCACAGCCTGTCGAATGTCCTCTAGCTCATTATTGATGGACATAGGTGCGAGTCAAATGCCATCGATACCGGCACACCATTAAGTTTTACATTAATGATTATCGGTCGGCTCTTTGTTAGGAATGAATACAGTCTCCATACACTTCCTCTGGTATCTCAGATTGCATATCCGTATCTGCGCTATAGTGGTCATCATCCTCCACGTGGTGTGTCGCAGCACGCTTGCTCAGTTGCGGAGAAATGCGCTGGCGATGCCCCACTTTCGAACAGCCTTTACAAATACACTGTTTGAACCGACACTGATGTGGCCGATGATTTCCCCCACAATGCCAACACGGTGATATCGGATTCATTCCCATTGGCGGACATTGAGCAGTCACTGGTTTCACGTACGCTGTCAGACCTGCCATATGCAGCTCTGCCAAACGACGATACTATCTTGTTTACAGTACTTGCCAAGTTCCGATTTTTCAATATCTGCTTTAAGCTTTTGTCCGTCATCATGCATGATTGGGCAATCGTGATGGCCTTGCTCAAATCCAGCATCTCCGCCACCAGTAGCTTATGCAGGATCACCTTCTGGTTGATGCAGATTACAAAGAAGTCCCGCAGTATTTCTGCCAACGCAGTTTTGAACTTGCACAGTCCAGCGAGATGTGTTAGGTCGGCAACAAATTCTGATACATGCTGGCCCTCAGAACGAACAGAATCGATATCTTCAGATGAAGGCATCATCACCTCATTTGAGATGGTCACGTATTAGAGCACACAATGTTTCATAGTCCTTGTCCGTTGGACTTAAGGGAGAGAGGAGATTCTTTATGAGTCCATCGATTTTCAGACCGCAAACCATGAGGAGGACCGCCCAGCACCGAACTGCATCTGCCTCTTTCTCCATTTTGTTGGCCACGAAGTACTGGTTCAAGCGGGCTACAAAGTCTGCCTAACCTTCTCCTTCCACGAATCGCTCTAAAATTCCAATTGTGCTAATTTTTGCATGCGAAGGTTCTTGTTACCTCGTCGCCAAATGTTGTGAATGCAATAACTCAGTAGACTGAATACTGTAAACTCCGAACAGGTACAACACTGGCTCTACTTTATTACAGTCCAAAGTGATTACATTACACGATGGCTGGCCTTTTATTCGTGGGCCACACACACGCGCGCACAGCCCAATGACCTCCAACAGTGGCACAACCTGGTGGCTAGTAAACCCAAGCATACATACAAGAAGGGAGGGGTGCAAGGAGAGCAAGCAAGTTTGAGGGGAGGAGAGAGCGAGCGAGCTTGAGGGGAGGAGAGAGAGAGCACGAGCGAGCGATATGGGCAGGTGGGGGGGGGGGAGGAGGAGAGAGATAGGTGGGACAGGGAAATCAAAGGAGAGGGGGAACTCAGAAGACAGATCACATTTTTGTAACCCTCTGGTGCGTGTTACAAGCAACATCGTTGGGGTGGATGAAATCCATTAAGTCATGACACTGTCACTATTCACCTGATACCCAATAAACCTGTTAACAATCAACACACAATGGCCCATCTATGGTGGGGAGCGGGTGGTAAGGGACTTCGGCTGGGGTAGGGATGCTGAAGTTACTAAGTCTATGTAGTTTCTTGCTTTCACATTATCACAGGCTGAGAAACAGGACAATCGGGAAGGTAGGCCATTGCCAGCTTGAAAAGCTATTGGCCAGCTTGTTCTCGCTTTCTAGACGTGCTTGTATTCGCTGGCCCAACGTTTTACCTCCTCACCTACAGCAAATAAAACCGACAAGTGTCAAAATTATCCAACTTCAGTAATACCCGGCCCGCCTGCTCAAATACTGAAATTCCTCAAGTTGCTTTCCCAGCACGGATGCTTGGTCCCCAACAGACCGAGCAGAAGTGCGCACAACACTCTGCGCCAGGGCGCCATTCACTTCAGCTCACTTCCCACAGGAATTCCGATTCAAACCCACCGCCGTCCCGTCACTACAACTGTGAAGGTGTCAAGAAGTAGGGCGGAGGCTCCTCCACGGCTGCGATTGGTCGGTGTGACGATAAGACGTTCTTCCCCTCTGTGCCCTCCCCGCTCACTGGGCTGTCGCGGGAGGCTGCACCTTCGACCCGCGACACCACTCCCTGTCGGCAGCACGTGCACCGGGTTTGGCCGATCCGTGACGTCGAGTGATTGACACCCGCCTCCTCCATTAGCCGGCCCGACTGGCTTTTCATTTATCCGCGTGGAAATGCAAATGTCCTCAAAGTGGCCAATCATCCTTCAGCTGAGGAGGGGGCGGGAGTTAGCGGAGCACGGTCGCCTGACAACAGGCCGGAAGGAATGCATGTGTACGGAAGCCAGCGTGGGTCAAGCGGCGTACTGAGTTGGGTTTGTTGCACCGAAGGGTAAGGGAGAGGGACAGAGTATCTGGGTGAAAGGTAAGGTGGGTCAGACGGTCCTGAGGTCAGTTTTGTGCCGGATGGGGAGGAGAGGCAGACAGGGGCGGGTGTTCTTCTGCCTTGTTTTCCAGCCGCTTGAACCGACTGTTAGCGGTTAGTTTCAGGAAGGAGTTAAACTCCCGACTTGCCGCAACAGATCAGCTGTGAGCACTGCCTGCTCCTGCTCCTGCTCCGTGAAGGTATGAACCGTGGGGCTTTTTGTCTGTCAGCTCGGCTCTGTCCTGAAGGTATTCAAGTCACTGACGGGCATCACGTTTTCGATTTGTGTGGAAGTATGTTGTATGTTGTCTGTGTTAATTTGTGGCATCGTAAAACTTGCAGGTTTATAGTTTAAATATCGGCGATTAATCCTCTTAATCTAATTCATGATTTTTGAGGTGATCGTCGGAGGAAAAGAAGCTTCAGAGATGCACGGAGACATTTATAACCTATTGACACACAAATATCCGTGCATAACGCGTATGATCTGGGAACGTGAGGGTGGTTCGTGTCAGTGACGGTTTTAATCTGTCAACTTGTCAGTCGATGCATCAATAATAAGGAAAAAGAGTGACTCCGGAGAACTTGTCAAATGATCTTTTTGACGAGACATTTGCAACGATATGGATTCTTGTAGATACGTTTGCTGGATTGTTTTTTTTGGATTATCAGGAAAGGGACTGGGTCCCCATGGTGACCATAGGAAAGTCCTTATAAAGGGTTTATAAAAAGTATTGGCATCTCCTGGTTAACCCACTGAGTTCAGGATTTTAGTTTATTGGGCCTACTCTCCAAGGCACACTCTCATTTTTCAGCACCAACTCACTAAAAATAATGTTATAACATGAAACTATAAATGAAGAGCATTAGTAATTTTATTTAAAACATAAATTTTATGTATTCGCACCACTGATGAACATCCCTGAAGTTAATTTATGTGGGGATATGTAATGTTACTTTCTGAATTCTTTAAAAAGTTTTCAAACCTCATGATGTTTGCTGAGCTGATACTTGGTTTCAATACCTTTCTGAAGACCCTTGAGAGCGATAGCAACAAAGTTTGTCTATATAGCATCTGATCCTTGATTGTCTAATATTCACATTGTTTGGCAGAATGGGGAAACCATTCACTTAGATTTTGCAAACGTATACATTTTTAGAGCATCTGCAAGCTGTCGGCGAGTATTCTATTAAAAACACGAGACGAAGACAGTACTGCTGTTTCTAAGTACGAAAGGGAAATTATTTAATGTATGCATGAGTGTATGGTACACAATGTTATTGTTTCTTAGTTATGCATGGTTTACTGTTGGATACTAAAACAATAATTTGGTGGATGCAAATTTAACATTTGGATCGTCTCTGAATATTGTAATTCTGGACAGTGCTGCAAAAGGTTAACAAGTCTTCAAATACTGTAACCATCTGAGGAAATTGAAGTGATTTTAGTTTAGAGTAGAGTGGTCTAAGCTGGTGCTGGAGAAATTTGTTTAATGAAACATTCCAGTTGAGGTAATGCAAATGGAGTGGAATAAATTCCCCTAACAGTAGCTACACTGTTGGGCGGAGTATAAATCAAGAAATAATGGAGGCTTATAATAAAGGAACGGCAATAATCATGGATGATTTTAACCTTCATATTGATTGGACAAAGCAAATTGGCCAGAGTAGCCTTGAGGAGGAGTTCATAAGGGAGTATCCAGGATAGTTTCCTTGAGCAGAGAGGATGTTTCCACTGATGGGGGAGACTAGAACTAGAGGGCATGATTTTAGAATAAGGGGTCACCCATTTAAAACTGAGATGAGGAGAAATTTCTTCTGAGGGTTGTAAATCTGTGGAATTTGCTGCCTCAGAGAGCAGTGGAAGCTGGGACATTGAATACATTTAAGACAGAAATAAACAGTTTCTTAAACAATAAGGGGATAAGGGATTATGGGGAGCGGGCGGGGAAGTGGAGCTGAGTGGAGGGTAGCTAATGTAACACCACTTTTTAAGAAAGGAGGGAGAGAGAAAATGGGTAATTATATACCGGTTAGCTTGACATCGGTGGTGGGGAAAATGTTGGAATCAATTATTAAAGATGAAATAGCAGCACATTTGGAAAGCAGTGATGGGGTCGGTCCAAGTTAGCATGGATTTATGAAAGGGAAATCCTGCTTGACAAATCTTCTGGAATTTTTCGAGGATGTAACGAGTAGAGTGGACAAGGGAGAACCAATGGATGTGGTGTATTTGGACTTTCAAAAGGCTTTTGACAAGGTCTCACACAAGAGATTGGTGTGAAAAATTAAAGCACATGATATTGGGGGTAGTGTACTGACGTGGATAGAGAACTGGTTGGCAGACAGGAAGCAGAGAGTCGGGATAAACTGGCCCTTTTCAGAATGGCAGGCAGTGACTAGTGGAGTGCCGCAGGGCTCAGTGCTGGCACTCCAGCTATTTACAATATACATTAATGAATTGGATGAGGGAATTGAGTGTAATATCTCCAAGTTTGCAGATGACACTAAGTTGGGTGGCAGTGTGAGCTGTGAGGAGGATGCTAAAAGGCTGCAGGGAGACTTGGATAGGCTAGGTGAATGGGCAAACGTGTGGCAGATGCAGTATAATGTGGATAAATGTGTGGTTATCCACTTTGGTGGCAAAAACACAAAGGCAGAATATTATCTGAATGGTGGCAGATTAGGAAAAGGGGAGGTGCAACAAGACTGGGGGCCATGGTTCATCAGTCACTGAAAGTTGGTATGCAGGTACAGCAGGCAGTGAAGAAGGCAAATGGTATGTAGGCCTTCATAGCTAGGGGATTTGAGTATAGAAGCAGGGAGGTCTTACTGTAGTTGTATAGGGCCTTAATGAGGCCTCACCTGGAATATTGAGTTCAGTTTTTGTCTCCTAATCTGAGGAAGGACGTTCTTGCTATTGAGGGAGTGCAGCAAAAGTTCACCAGACTGATTCCCGGGATGGCAGGACTGATATATGAGGAGAGACTGGATCGACTGGGCCGATATTCACTGGAGTTTAGAAGAATGAGAGGGGATCTCATAGAAACATATAAAATTCTGACGGGACTGGACAGGTTAGATGCAGAAAGAATGTTCTTGATGTTGGGGAAGCCCAGAACCAGGGGACATAATCTAAGGATAAGGTGTAAGCCATTTAGGACTGAGATGAGGAGAAACTTCTTCACCTCAGAGTTGTTAACCTGTGGAATTCCCTACCGCAGAGTGGTGTTGTTGTCAGTTGATTGGATATATTCAAGAGGGAGTTAGATATGGCCCTTACGGCTAAAGGGATCAAGAGGTATGGAGAGAAAGCGGGAAAGGGGTACTGAGGTGAATGATCAGCCATGATCTTATTGAATGGCGGAGCAGGCTCCAGGGCCGCATGGCCTACTCCTCATATGAACAGTACATTGTGGAACCAACCAGGGAGCAGGCTATCTTGGATCTGGCCCTGTGTAATGAGACAGGATTAATAAACAACCTCCTAGTAAAGGATCCCCTCGGAATGAGTGATCATGGCATGGTTGATATTCAAATCCAGATGGAGGGTGAGAAAGTCTGATCTCTAACCAGCATACTAAGCTTAAATAAAGGAGACTACAAAGGGCAGAGGGCAGAGTTGGCTAAAGTGGACTGGGAAAATAGATTAAAGAATGGGGCAGTTGATGAGCAGTGGCAGACATTTAAGGAGATATTTCATAACTTGCAACAAAAATATATCCCACTGAGAAGGAATAACCATCCGTGGCTAACTAAGGAAATAAGGGAGGGTATCAAATTGAAAACAAAGGCATACAATGTGGCCAAGACTCGTGGGAGGCCAGAGGATTGGGACATTTTTAAAAGCCAGCAGAAATAACACAAAAAATGATTGAGGGGGAAGATAGATTGAAGGTAAACTGGCATGAAATATAACAACAGGTAATAAGAGTTTCTACAGGTACATAAAAAGGAAAAGAGTGGCTAAAGTAAATGTTGGTCTCCTGGAGGATGAGACTGGGGAATTAATAATGGAGATCAGGGAAATGGCAGAGACGTTGAACAAATATTTTGTATCGGTCTTCACAGTAGAAAACACTAAAGACATCCTAATAGTGGACAATCAAGAGGCTATAGGTAGGGAGGAACTTAATACAATCACTATCACTAATGAAGTAGTACTAGGTAAAATAATGGGATGAAAGACCGACAAGTCCCCTGGACCTGATGCCTTACATCCTAGAGTCTTAAGAGAAGTGGCTGCAGAGATAGTGGATACATTGGTTGCAATCTACCAAAATTCCCTGAATTCTGGGGTGGTCCCAGTAGATTGGAAAACCGCAAATGTAACGTCCCTATTTTAAAAAGGCAGGAGACAGAAAGCAGGAAACTATAGACCAGTTAGCCTGACATCCGTCATTGGGAAAATGCTGGAGTCCATTATTAAGGAAGCAGTAGCGAGACATTGGGAAAATCATGAGTCAATCAATCAAAGTCAGCATGGTTTTATGAAGGGAAAATCACGTTTGACAAATTTGCTGGATGTTCTTCGAAGATGTAACGAACAGGGTGGATAAGGGGGAACCAGTGGATGTGGTGTATTTGGATTTCCAGAAGACATTCGATAAGGTGCCACATAAGAGGTTACTGCACAAGATAAAAGCTCACAGGGCTGGGGGTAACATATTGGCACGGATAGAGAATTGGCTAACTAACAGAGTCGGGATAAATGGGTCATTTTCCGGTTGGCAAACAGTGACTAGTGGGGTGCCGCAGGGATCGGTGCTGGAGCCTCAACTATTTACAATCTATATTACTGACTTGGATGAAAGGACCGAGTGTAATGTAGTCAAGTTTGCTGATGATACAAAGATGGGTGGGAAAGCAAATTGTGAGGAGGACACACAAAATCTGCAAATGGAGATAGACAGACTAAGTGATGGAGTATAATGTGGGAAAATGTGAGGTTATCCACTTTGGCAGAAATAATAGAAAAGCAAATTAGAATTTTAAATGGAGAAAGATTGCAAAATGCTGCAGTACAGAGGGATCTGAAGGTCCTTGTGCATGAAACACAAAAAGTTAGTATGCCGGTACAGCAAGTAATCAGGAAGGCAAATGGAATGTTGGCCTTTATTGCAAGGGGGATAGAGTATAAAACAGAGAAGTCCTGCTGCAACTGTACAGGATATTGGTGAGGCCACACCCAGAGTACTGCCTGCAGTTTTGGTCTCCATATTTAAGGAAGGATATACTTGCATTGGAGGCTGTTCAGAGAAGGTTCACTAGTTTGATTCCGGAGATGAGGGGGTTGACTTTGAGGATAGGTTGAGTAGGTTGGGCCTATACACATTGGAGTTCAGAAGCATGCGAGGTGATCTTATCGAAACATAGATAATGAGGGGGCTCAACAAGGTGGATGCAGAGAGGATATTTCCACTCCTAGGGGAAACTAAAACTAGGGGACATAGTCTTAGAATAAAGGGCCGCCCATTTAAAACTGATGAGGAGGAATTTCTTCTTGGAGGGTTGTAAATCTA
The DNA here is from genome assembly GCF_044704955.1 of Pristiophorus japonicus. Classification (NCBI taxonomy): domain Eukaryota; kingdom Metazoa; phylum Chordata; class Chondrichthyes; family Pristiophoridae; genus Pristiophorus; species Pristiophorus japonicus. The sequence continues at coordinate 102,537,568 of NC_091978.1, read as the reverse complement.
TGGAATTCTCTGGCCCAGAGAGGTGTGGAGGCTGGGTCATTGAATATATTTAAGGCGTAAATAGACAGATTTTTGAGCGATAAGGGAATAAAAGGTTATGGGGAGCGGGCAGGGAAGTGGATCTGAGTCCATGATCAGATCAGCCATGATCTTATTGAATGGCGGAGCAGACTCGAGGGGCCAAATGGCTGACTCCTGCTCCGAGTTCTTTTGTTCTTATAACTGTGGAGCAAACCTTTGGCTTAGTGGTAGCATTTTCCCTGCTGAGATAAAAGGTGCAGATCAGATATCCTTTTCTGAATTTTGTATTGACATGCAGCGGGATGAGATTGTGGGTAGCCTCCTCACCTCATCGAATGGGTTGTGGAATTCCATAAAAGCTTTCCACTGTATAGGACGAGCTGCCCAGCCTTCGGTTGGTATAAATATGGTTACGTCCGTAGAGGATCGTCCACGTTGTGGTCTGTTAGATGGTTAATTGCCCTGCGTATCCTTCCACTACTTCACTCTGTTCTCCAAAAGTGAAGAGTGTGACGATGCAACAAAAAAAATTGTAAAAAATTAGATTTGATAATTACAGATGCTGGGAATTCAAAAAAACAAACAAAAACCAATTGAACTTAAGTATTAGCAATGCAATACAGGATGGCCAAAAATTATGTCACAAAAGTAGGAAGAACGTATAGAATTTTAAAAAAGACATTGCGACAGCTGGTCTCGAATCCTCTGACCCTTTTAAGTGCTTGAAATCATTCTAACAGAAAATCCAAGTTGTTTATGTTGAAAGCAGCCTATTTATAACTAATTAGCCTGAAATTGAATAACATAATTCAATGAAGTTAAATAAGAGTCTCTATCACTTCTCCTCCCTGACAGAATAAAAATAATAAAATAGGCCATTTATTTTATTGACCTGCTAAGCCTGTTGGGAAATGTTCAAAAATATAAATGAAATTTCCCCCCCCCGCCCCGTTCCATTTAGCTTCATAGTGCTGCAGTGGGCAATACTCGTTGGGAGGTTTGGGGAGAGAGTGAAATTTCCCCTTCCACAGGAGCAGTCAGTGTCTCTAAGGTCAAAATTATGTACATTTGCAAAATATTTATATCTGGAAAGAGGAGCTTTGGACCTGTGGGCTTGGCTGTTGTGAGGGCTACAAATTTGACCTATTTGTCATCAATAATTTTCTACTTTAAGTTAGAACTTTTTTCTTCTCTCCTGAAGGCAATGACTGACTGAAATTGGGGTATGGTTTCACTCCGGCACTTTGCCCAGATTGTTGTTATTCATGTGAATGCTGCCTGTCCGAAGGTGACTGAACTTGGGTCTCTGTGCCACAATACCGCGAAAACCTGTGAACCAGTGCGAAATAAATGTGAGGCTTTTGATGGGACCCTTCTATAATTTAAGATTCAATTATTCTATCATCTCTATCATCTCTAATACAATCTAATAAAAAATCTAGTCTCTGTACACAATTCCTGTTTGCAGCACTTAACTTTCAGTTATCGTACTGTCACACTTGTCAACTTTTTCCATTATAAATTACAATAAATTTATAATGAAAAATCGCTACATAACTCATCATTTTGATGGCATAATCTAGCCATTTGGTTCCCACAATTCGATCGAAGCTTTCTGGAAAATATCATCCATCCCTTTCCCCTCAATAATTGAAATATTTGTAATTCCAAAGTGACAGTTGAATCAACATTAAAAAAAATCCAAAATATATATAATGCAATTTAAATGCATCCACTGAATTGTCTTTTAATGCCTTCATCAAGTTTTTACTTTAAGGCCATGGCCACTTGCAAAAGCCTGGGCCTGGAGTTGATATATTTGCCCACAGCTGTTACCCTAACATAAATTTGGATTGTGCAATCTCAGCATGTCTATCTAATCATTTACTGTCCAATCTTCTCTACTGATGGCATATTTTTCTTGACCTCCTAGCACTTTTTGCCTAGCAACTTTTCTTCCAACAATTTTGAAATCCAAAAGGACACATTTCAAAAGCTTTTTCTGAGGTAAAATTTATATTGAGTGATTTAGTCATTGAGAGAAAAAAATGGCAGTGTTCTGATGACTCGCCAGTTGTAGCTTTTTGTTTTGTGTTCCACAAACTTTAAAAATTGTTACTTCAAATATAAAAACACAACAATTTAATCTTGAAGTCAACTAATAATCTCGCACTTGTGTTTTGTTAACAGAAAAGTTCAATGGCAATCATTATACATCTGTGAGTTAGGTTTTAACTTTTAACACCGGAGTGGCGGGGGGCAGAAAAACATAAGACAGGCAGTTGCTTGCTCACTTTAATTTGTTTTATTTGGAATTTGAATTCTTTTGAGGGTAAAGGATAGGAAGGAGGCTAAGAGGGGAAGGGGAACTGGTTGAAGGAGAGGGGCTTCTTGACACCCACCCTAGTGGGAGGCAGTAAGAGAGAATGGATGGAGGGTTGAGTGAGGTGAGTGATTACAGTGCAAGCAAGAGAGAAGGATACAGTGATTAAATGAGTAATTCAGAAGGAAATAAGTATGGCAAGTGATAGGCTAGTGAGGAAAATGAAAGGTTAGGGGATGTGATGGGACCAAGGCGGTGGGAGGGAAGCATAACTGATTGGGAAGGAAGTTGCTGAGGTCCCTGAAACCCCTACCTGAGATGCAGTTTAAATCCGTTGGTGGCTTTTCTCCATACATCATGCCATACCACCCATCACTTCCCACCCAAAAGAAAATATAGAGAAGCAGATGAGAACAAAGAAATAAAAGCAAAAAGATTTAAGGGAAATGAAAGAGAGAAAGAACCAGAGGAGAGGCATAGAGAAGCAGGAACAGCAACCTGAAGATAGCAAAGATGGATAAGAAACCATATTTGCTGACTCACTGTGCAAAGCCAAGAGAGCTCGACTCGTAATAACAGCAACAACAACTTGTAAATATATAGCATCTTTAACATAGTAAAACATCCCAAGACACTTCACAGCAGTGTTACAAGAGAAAAAATTGACACCGAGCCTCCCAAGGAGAAATTAGGGCAGATAACCAAAAGCTTGGTCAAAGAGGTAGGTTTTAAGGACCGTCTTAAACAACAACAGCAACTTGTATTTACATAGTGCCTTTAACATAGTAAAAAGTCCCATGGTAAACATGAGTGTTATAAGACAAAACAAATAAATTTGACACCGTGCCACATAAGAAAAAATTACGGCAGATGAGAGGTAGGTTTTAAGGAGTGTCTTGAAGGAGGAATGAGAGGTAGAAAGGCGGAGAGGTTTAGGCAGGGAGTTCGAGAGCTGAAGGTACGGCCACCAATGGTTGAGCAGTTATAATCAGGGATGCTCAAGAAGGCAGAATTTGAGGAACACAGACATCTCGGGAGTTGTGGGGGGGGTGGTGGGGGAGGGGAAAGGGCGGTGTTGTGAGGCTGAAGAAGATTAGAGATAGGGTAGTGCGAGGCCATGGAGGGATTTGTAAACAAGGATGAGAATTTTGGAATCGAGGCATTGCTTAACCGGGAACCAATGTAAGTCAGCGAGCACAGGGGTGATGGGTGAGTGGGACTTGGTGCGAGTTAGGACGTGGGCTGCTCAGTTTTGGATGACCTCAAGTTGACATAGGGTAGATGTGGGAGGCTAGCCAGGAATGCGTTGGAATAGTCAAGTCTAGAGGTAACAAAGGCATGGATGAGGGTTTCAGCAGCAGATGAGCTGAGGCATGGGCGGAGACAGGCAATGTTCCGGAGGTAGAAATAGGCAGTTTTAGTAATGCCGTAGATATGTGGCCAGAGAGGTGGAAAGGCTTGGGGAGGGATTTCCAGAGCTTGGGGCCTAGGCAGCTGAAGGCACGGCCACCACTAATGGAGCGATTGAAATTGGGGATGGTCAAAAGGCTAGAATTGGAGGAGCGCAGAGACCTCGGAGGGTTGTGGGACTGGGTGAGATTATAGAGATGGGGAGGGGTGAGACAATGGAGGGCCTTGAACACAAGGATAAGAATTTTTAAATGCAGGTGTTCCATTGGCCCCCAGCTAAGCATGTTAGCGAGCACAGGAGTGATGGATGAACAGGACTTGGTATGAATTAGGACACGGGCAGCAGAGTTTTGGATGACCTCAGGTTTACGGAGGGTAGAACATGGAAGGTCGGCCAGGAGTGCATTGAAATACTCAAATCCAGAGGTAACAAAGCCATGGATGAGGATTTCAGCAGCAGCTGAGCTGAGGTAGCAACGGAGTCGAGCAATGTTCCGGAGATGGAAATAGGCGGCCTTAGTGGTGGCGCGGAATATACAATAGCTTGCATTTTATAGACCGCATTTAATGTAGCAATACGTCCCACGGCACTTAAAAGAGCAATATCAATAAAAACATTTTTGACACAGCAGAAAGAGCTATCAGGACAGATGACCAAAAGCTAGCTCAGAGGTAGATTTTAAGGAGCATCTTTACAGGAGGTGAGAGAGGTAGAGAGGCGGAGAGGTTTAGGGAGTGAATTCCAGAGCTTGGGGCCAAAGCAGCTGAAAACACAGCCGCTAATGGCGGAGTGATTAAAATAGGGGATGCGCAAGAGACCAGAATTGGAGGAGCGCAGAGATCTCAAAGGCTTGTTAGGCTAGAGGAAGTTACAGAGCTAGGAAGGAGCAAGGTCATGGAGGGATTTGAAAACCAGGATGAGATTTATAAAACTGGGGCATTGTCTGACCGGAAGCCAGTGAAGGTCAGCAAGCACGGGTGATGGGTGAACAAGACTTGGAGCGAGTTAAGATACAGGCAGCAGAGTTGTGGATGAGTACAAGTTTATGTCAGGTGGAAAATGGGAGACCAGCCAGGAGAGCATTGGAATGATGAAATCTAGAGATAACAAAGGCATGGATGAGGGTTTCAGCAGCAGATGAGCTGAAGCAGGGTCGGAATTAGACGACATTATGGAGGTGGAAGTAGGCTGTCTTGGTGATGGTGCAGATATGTAGTCGGAAGCTCAGCTTGGGGTCAAACAGAACACGAAGATTGCGAATAGACTGGCTCGGCTTCAGACAGGTGCTAGGGATGGAAACAGTGGCCAGGGAACGGAATATATGAAGAATCTTATGTCTGCACGCTCATCCTTTTAATTTATTGCCATTAAAAATTCATATGCAAAGTTGTCTTTGATACGATAGTATAGTGGTTATTTTATTGGTCTAGTAAACCAGAAAACGTGAGTTCAAATTCAGTTTAAAAAAAAAAATCATCTGAAAATGAAAAGCCTTGAAGCTGTCATATTGTCGTGAAAACCCAACTCGTTCATTAATGTCCTTTCGAGAAGGAAACCTGCTGTCCTTACCAATGTTGCTGTTAATTTTTATGGGCCGATCAGCCCATTCAAAATACAGCACGTGCAGTTTTTCCCATTAAAAAGCCGGCGAGCCAGTTGCGCGGGAGGCCCAGAAAGCTGCGCGACCACGCAGCGTAAAGGGAACATTGGTCCTTACCCAGTCTGGTGTACATGTGACTCCAGTCCCATACGAACATAGTGTAAAGGGTGGTCCCGGGGGTCAGGTTCACCTCTGACCTGCTTGAGTGGGTCGAATCGCTCCCACTCCCTTGGGTTCTAGACTCTGGATTTATTTGGGGGATGTGATAAAGTGCAAAAGACCACTGGTTTGGTGCAAAAGAAGTTTTATTTTATTAAGGATAAGAAAATACAATGTCACACTTATAATTACACTAATAAAGAACAGTACATCACACATTCAAAGGGGTTGCAGTGAAAATTACACCTCCCACCTCCCAAACACCTAATACTGGCTAGGTTAGACTCCAGGGCAGACAGGGACAATGCTTACCAATCCTTTCTGGTCAGTTAGCGGTAGTTCACGGTTTCGGGGTTTGTTGGATTCTGTAGGTTCTGCTTGTTGTACCCCGAACGTTGCAGAGAACTTCTTACTGCGCAATCTTCAGTTGGGTTGAGTCCGCTGATGCGGTAGGGCGCGTTTTGGATTTGTGCGGTAAGTATCCATTTTCTTTCGTTAGAAATAGGTTTCAAAGTCCTTTTTAGGTAACGTTTTCACTTTTGGTAGTCCTAGATGGTAGAGTGGAAACTTTCGATTCTTCGGTTTCTTCCTTGTGAAGTTTTGTTTTGAGGTTGGTCGATCGCGGTGGTTTTAGTGGTACCACGTTGGCTGTGGTCGGTTGCTGCTGCGATGGTGATGTTCTTCCTTTTTCGATTTCAGGATGTCGAGGCTGGAGAAGTTAGTTTCTCTCCCTTCTTGATGGCATAGACGTAGTATGGCATTAGCACTAGCATAAGCAGTATCTCTCGAGGCAGTAGCATACCCTTTGCTAAAACATGGGACCAGTTGTACTGTGTGAGCTGTCCTAATCTCCGCGCCGAATCAGTCCAGATTTCTTCGCTTAATTTTGGCAGACCCGAGAATTCTTTGTAATATTTTGGCGAGCTCATTAAAAGTTAATATGTCTCTGGTGGGTTGATCTTCTAAATCTGTTTCTTGATGGAAATATTAGCTTGGCAATTGAATGTTCTTTGTTCTTGGTTTTTGCATGCAGGTTGGAGTGGGCCTTTTGTTTTTATGCATAGTCTGAAAATGGCTTTCCAGGTTCAGGTTGATGGCTGGCCATCTCTGAGTTAATTGTTGCAATGTTAATGTCTCTTGTGGAGAAGGATTTTCAAGTATCCATTTTCCAGACAATTTACTTTAGTCTCAATACCCCAGGCAGTTTCAATAATCAAACTGGCTTCTTTAGTTCTCTAGTTCTGCCCACAGACTGAATTTGTCCCAAATTCGATTAAAGTTCGTAGTTTTTTCCATAAGCACTTTAGGATTTCAAACGTTCTGCTAGATAGTTCCAAATTAAATTTCCTTTCCAATGAGTCCAAACACTTCGGGGGGGGGGTTCCCACAAATTTTGCCTTCTCTTACGATGGTTGACTCTAACTGTCCTCTGAAATAGCCCAACAAGCCACTCAGTTGCATCAAACCACTACAAAGAAGAACAAGAATCAAACCGGATGGGCAATTCAGCTGCGACCTAGTAATTGACTGAGGACACAACAAAGGTGCACACAGCTCAGTCGACCTTGCAAAGGTCTTGCTGACATTTGGAGAATGGTGCCCAAGTTGGGAAAGTTGTGCCACAGATGAATCGAGCAACATCCTGACAGTCATACTCACAGAATTATGCTTATAAGCCTTATTAGACACTCCCAGAAGCAGGACTGACATACCAGAGGCAGGGGGCATAGTGGAGGAGTTAGTGACCTTTGGAGTCCTCAACTTTGACTCCAGATCCCATGAAGTCTCATGGCCTCAGGGCAAACATGGGCAAGGACATCTCCTGCTGATGAATCTTTACTCTACTGTGTTGAACATCATTTGCAGGAGACAGAGGGTAGCAAGAACACAAGATTTACTCTGGGTGGGGGTCCAGCAGCATTCAGGGGAGAGGTGGAGAAAAATGGCAGTGATCAGGACCATTAGCAAAATTGATATCTGGAAACTTTCAGTATTCAGGGTGATACCAGGAGCATTGGAAGATGGACTAAGAGGTGGCAGTAATGGGGATAGTTTATGGCAGCATTAAAGGGAATAGGCTCTCAGTGTATCCGGATCAATCTTCCCCTGGCCCATTCTGGACTTTTGGGCACTCGAATATTTTGCTCCTGGTCTATCAGTCTGATTCCTTGCCTGCCATCAGTTTTAAGTGTAAAATATACTTTAATATTGCAGTTGCTGACTATATATTATTCTACAACTAACACAGCTGTAATAAATTCGAATGTTTACAATTGGATAACACTGGCTATCTGAAACAAAGATTAAAGTACTGGTGATGTAATTGAGCTGGTTTGCTTAACTGAAAACTTTTCAAAATTCACTAAGACCTCACAAATGATCTTTCACTGATAAGTGCATGAGAAAAACATAATTTCCCAATTACATGATTAAATCTGTGTTTTTTCTCCAGTTCTCTGAACGCTTCTCTTTTGTGACTTCAACTCTTTCTCAATTAAACATTTGGTAATTGTTGAAATGTGAAATTTTATCTGAATTGCGTGGTCTCTGGGTTTCTTTCAACTGCAAATATAGAAATACAGTCACCGAATGAAAAGATAAAGCTTGTGCTTGAGAAATCCAGAGAGAAATCTGCCGATGTATGCTGGAAAAATTTGCAAATAACACATTCTTAGATTGCAGAAATGTGGTTCATAACTCACTTCAACTGTTTTGGGGGCAAATGTTCAATTGAAACCCAGGCTTCTGAGACAATCTGACACATTTTAAAGTAAAAACTTTAATGAAATCAGGCGATATAGCAGAGGTAAATCATGCAGGAAGTCCGACCTCTACATTCCCAACTTCTCTGCCTTCTGTGCTGCCACTGCCAACCCCAATTGCTACTGGGAATGGGGCAGTGGTTCCTGGGACAGCTACAGAAGGCCCAAGAATGTCTTTTTTTGATGAGAGATTGTGCAGTAGTGGGCAAACTGAGCACCTATCCTTCTTTTTAGCTCTGCAACTACTTTTTTTTTTAAAAAGGCCTCATCCGAGACATGAAAAATTGAACTAATTGTTGAGATTTTTGTGCTGCACTAGGATTCCAGCTTCAACACTACTCACATTTCTGTTTTTGGCATTGGTGAACTCTCACTTGCTGATAGAGATCCCACCAGAAGCTCACCCTGTTTAGTGAAATCTGGGCTGCAGTCAGGGCAGTGGGCTGAAGTCCTGCTGCACCCCTCCTTCAGTGGGATGAGGGAAAACCAATCCAAGAAATTTGAGTTATGGTGGGAGAGGGGTAATCACTGATGAAATTACTTGAATTTTTTTAAGCCATTAATTTGCCATCTTTTATTTGTCGGTTCTAGGTCATTAGCTTGGATGATGTGGAATCTGTATGGGTCGAGCTGCGGCATACCAAAGGGCAGAAAACGCTAGTGGGAGTTGTGTACAGACCACCAAACAGTAGTAGTGAGATTGGGGACAGCATCAAACAAGAAATTAGGGATGTGTGCAATAAAGGTACAGCAGTTATCATGGGTGACTTTAATCTACATATAGATTGGGCTAACCAAACTGGCAGCAATATGGTGGAGGAGGATTTCCTGGAGTGTATTAGGGATGATTTTCTAGACCAATATGTCGAGGAACCAACTAGAGGGCTGGCCATCCTAGACTGGGTGATGTGTAACGAGAAAGGACTAATTAGCGATCATGTTGTGTGAGGCCCCTTGGAGAAGAGTGACCATAATATGATAGAATTCATCATTAAAATGGAGAGCGACACAGTTAATTCAGAGACTAGGGTCCTGAACTTAAAGAAAGGTAACTTCGATGGTATGAGATGTGAATTGGCTAGAATAGACTAGCGAATTATATTTAAAGGGTTGACGGTAGATAGCCAATGGCAAACATTTAAAGAAAACATGGATGAACTTGAACAATTGTATATCCCTGTCTGGAGTAAAAATAAAACGGGGAAGGTGGTTCAACCGTGGCTAAGAAGGGAAATTAGGGATCGTGTTAAATCCAAAGGAAGAGGCACATAAATTGGCCAGAAAAAGCAGCAAACCTGAGGACTGAGAGAAATTTAGAATTCAGCAGAGGAGGAAAAAGGGTTTAATTAGGAGGGGGGAAATAGAGTATGAGAGGAAGCTTGCTGGGAACATAAAAACTGACTGCAAAAGTTTCTATAGATATGTGAAGAGAAAAAGATTAGTGAAGACAAATGTAGGTCCCTTGCAGACAGAATCAGGAGAATTTATAATGGAAAACAAAGAAATGACAGACCAATTGAACAAATACTTTGGTTCTGTCTTCATGAAGGAAGACACAAATAACGTTCCGGAAATACTAGGGGAGCGAGGGTCTAGCGAGAAGGAGGAACTGAAGGATATCCTTTTTTGGCGGGAAATTGATGGGATTGAAGGCCGATAAATCCCCAGGGCCTGATAGTCTGCATCCCAGAGTACTTAAGCAAGTAGCCCTAGAAATAGTGGATGCACTGGTGATCATTTTCCAACAGTCCATTGACTCTGGATCAGTTCCTATGGACTGGAGGGGAGCTAATGTTACACCACTTTTTAAAAAGGGAGGGAGAAAGAAAACGGGGAATTATTAGCCTGACCTCAGTAGTGGGGAAAATGTTGGAATCAATTATTAAAGATGAAATAGCAGCGCACTTGGAAAGCAGTGACCGGATCGGTCCAAGTCAGCATGGATTTATGAAAGGGAAATCATGCTTGACAAATCTTCTAGAATTTTTTGAGGATGTAACCTGTCGAGTGGACAAGGGAGAACCATTGGATATGGTGTATTTGGACTTTCAAAAGGCTTTTGACAAGATTGGTGTGCAAAATTAAAGCACATGCTATTGGGGGTAATGTATTGACGTGGATAGAGAACTGGTTGGCAGACAGGAAACAGAGTAGGGATAAACTGGTCCTTTTAGAATGGCAAGCAGTGACTAGTGGGGTGCCGCAGGGCTCAGTGCTGGGACCCCAGCTATTTACAATATACATCAATGATTTAGATGAAGGAATTGAGAGTAATATCTCCAAGTTTGCAGATGACACTAGGTTGGGTGGCGGTGTGAGCTGTGAGGAGGATGCTAAGAGGCTGCAGGGTGACTTGGACAGGTTAGGTGAGTGGGCAGATGCAGTATAGTGTGGATAAATGTGAGGTTATTCACTTTGGCGGCAAAAACTTGAAGGCAGATTATTATCTGAATGGTGACAGATTAGGAAAATGGGAGGTGCAATGAGACCTGGGTGTCATGGTACATCAGTCATTGAAGGTTGGCATGCACGTGCATCAGGCAGTGAAGAAGACAAATGGCATGTTGGCCTTCATAGCTTGGGGATTTGAGTATAGGAGCAGGGAGGTCTTACTGCAGCCTTGGTGAGGCCTCACCTTAAATGGTGTTCAGTTTTGGTCTCCTAATCTGAGGAAGGACGTTCTTGCTATTGAGGGAGTGCAGCGAAGGTTCACCAGACTGATTCCTGGGATGGCAGGACTGACACATGAGGAGAGACTGGATCGACTGGGCCTGTATTCACTGGAGTTTAGAAGGATGAGAGGGGATCTCATAGAAACATATAAAATTCTGATGGGACTGGACAGGTTAGATGCAGGAAGAATGTTCCCGATGTTGGGTGAGTCCAGAACCAGGGGACATAGTCTAAGGATAAGGGGTAAGCCATTTAGAACCGAGATGAGGAGAAACGTCTTCACTCAGAATTATTAACCTGTGGAATTCTCTACCGCAGAGAGTTGTTGATGCCAGTTCATTGGATATATTCAAGAGGGAGTTAGATATGGCCCTTATGGCTAAAGGGATCAAGGGGTATGGAAAGGGTTACTGAGGTGAATGATCAGCCATGATCTTATTGAATGATGGTGCAGGCTCGAAGGGCCGAATGGCCTACTCCTTCACCTATTTTCTATGTTTCTATGTTTCTCATGACTAGTCATTCAAGATTGGCTGCTTTAATAAATATTTAGTACTTATCTAGCTGCTTTCCATTCTTTTAATTCGTACATTCTTTATCTATTCAGTTCTGATTTGTTGCTATTAAATTCAGCGCGACAGAATATTAGACTCTATGCAAGACTTTTTAATAACTAATATGTATTGTCAGCCTTGCATTTGAATGCTCTTCCTGCCAAGTAACACTTATTTGTACAAGTAACACTTTATGGTCATACCTTTTCCAATTAATGCTATTTCTGCCACACTTGTCTGTCATGATTAAGCTTACTACTTCATTTTATTTACCTACTGGATCCTCTCGGGCAGGGGCTGTGACGGTGTCTGTTGAATTTTCATCTTGTATTTTATATGGCTAGAAACAGCATGTAAGTAGTTTTTAAAAAAAACAGGGTCACATAAAGCATTTCTCAACAGGAAAGCCAACAGCTTATTCAGGACAGGCTGCTGCAAAAGTTTCCACAAGATACAAGTTTCTAAAACAAAAGATTGTCAGAAATGTTAATCGTTTGAATGTGCTGTTCCTAGTCAGTTAATCAGCTATTTTGTCTTTCTCCAAGTTTGGCTCTCCATTCAATATTAATGAATGTCTGATCTGTGGTAATTATGAACGATGCTGTTGTCTGTCTCTTCTATTTCAGTCTAACTTCAAAGGCGATTACATATCTCCTGGTAAGCATATCTGCAGTAATGTTCCCACCTTAACCAGTATACTGGTTAGAGAGCGAGATGCACTTGGGACTCCTGCACTATCTGATTGGTCCTCTTGTCTATCTGGCAGTCACCCATTCCCTCTCTGCCTGCACACTCTTAAGCTGCAGGCTGACCACCTCCTGAAATGTGCTATCCACTACCACTCAGCCTTGCGAATGCACTGCAGTGATGCCAGCCGCTGCTCAAGCTCTGAATCCAAAGCTCAAGCTCCTCCAACTGATGACACTTCCTGCAAGAAGTGTCCTGGACTTCCCACATGGCATAGGATGTGCATTTGACGAGACTGAGGTGCCCTGCCATGCCTTTATTTATTAGAAACTAACTAAACTTCTTAGTTTAACCCACTGCCCTAACTTAGAGAGAAAAAAGACAATGGTAATACTCACCAACCAGTCAGCTACCTGCTGCCCTGTGATGTCACTTTGAGTTTCTGCCTGTGCTTAGCTCAGCTCTCGGGCCCTCCTTTTATCCACCTCAGATCTTGTTTAGCTTCCTGTTAACCACCATTCCGCTCGCTCCGCGACAGTGACGTCACTTTGAATTTCTTCCTCAGTTTTCCGTATTCAGCTCGCGCTCAGACTCTCTGCTGCCGGGTCTCCCTCTTTTATGTGTTGTCCTCTTGCACTGTTTCTCCTCGGGCCCACTCTCTCCTCTCTCACTGAGTTCTCACCCACTTGCTGGGTGGAGGGGGTTAAAATCCTCCCTTAAGTCTCAATCTGTTATACGTGCATATTCAGATTCCCATTTTGGAGAGGAGAATCATGTGGTAGCAAGTGACACACTCCAGTCCCAGTTGTGGAGTCAGGGTTCTCTATTTTGTTTTCTTGTCTTGCTGTTGTTTACCTAAAATATTGGACAAGAAAAGGTGTATTGCAGAATGTAGGGAACACAAGATCCACTTAGAGAAGTGACCAAGGATGTTGAATCCAAGAAAAATATCTGGGATATAAACCTAGAATCATGACTGTGACACTGTTGCTTACATACCCCTGAAACCTTTCAGATGTGTATCCAAGATAGATGGCACTGTTTTCCTCTGGGCCACTCACCTTGGAGTTCCAAATATTGCCCGACTGCCTGCTTCTTGCTCGCTGCCACTTCTTGTGGCTGCTATCTTCTCACTGCACAACCTCTTTCCATCCCATAATTCTCAACCTGACCTTGAGCCACCTTTGCCTTGATTTTCTTTACCCACTACCATTTTGCAGTTCTTCACTTCTTTAGCTTTTGGCACTCTGATTTGGAGGCTTGGGGCTCAAGGCATCTTTGGGCTGGATTGCAGAAAGGAAAGACGTGTTTATGACTAGGTAGGCAGAGCTTCAGTTGTGGGGTATGGAGAATTGTTGAAAAATGTTCCCCCAGGATGGAAAACGTCTTTTTAAAATAAATATTTTGCAGTCGATATTTTAAAATCTTCAGCACCATTTTATTTTACACAGATGGGTTTCTCCACTTGCTACTGGGGACACTAAGATTGTCTCTAAGATTAAGACCACCAATTGGCCACCTCTGCCTCCCCTTCCTTCCCCTAGCCCACCGGACCAAACTTCCTCTAAGGATCCCCCTGCCCTATCTCTGACTTTACATCATTCTCCAGTTTCTCTCCGATCTACCCTCATGACCTCTCCAAGCTCATCCTGTCCATGAGACCCACTTCCTGCTCCCTTGGCCTTATTCCCACCAAACTGCTGACCACTCAACTTTCTTTTCTGGCTCGCATGTTAGTTGATATTGTTAACGGTTCTCGCTCCTTGGGTACTGACCGCTCTCCCTCAAATCTGCCATCATCACCCCTCCATCCTTGCAAACTACTGCCCCATCTCCAACCTCCATTTCCTCTCCAAAATCCTTGAACGTGTTGTCGTCTCCCAAATCCATGCCCAACTTTCCTGCAATTCCATGTTTGAATCCCTCCAATCTGATTTCCGCGCCTGCCACAGTGCTGAGAGTTGGGATAAATGGGTCCTTTTTCGGGTTGGAAATCGGTGGTTAGTGGTGTGCCACAGAGATCGGTGCTGGGACCACAACTGTTTACAATATACATAGATGACCTGGAAGAGGGGACAGAGTGTCGTGACACAAAGATTAGTGGGAAAGCGGGTTGTGTAGAGGACACAGAGGCTGCAAAGAGATTTAGATAGGTTAAGTGAATGGGTTAAGGTTTGGCAGATGGAATACAATGTCGGAAAATGTGAGGTCATCCCCTTGGGGGGGAAAAAAACAGTAAAAGGGAATATTATTTGAATGGGGAGAAATTACAACATGCTGCGATGCAGAGGGACCTGGGGGTCCTTGTGCATGAATCCCAAAAAGTTAGTTTGCAGGTACAGCAGGTAATCAGGAAGGCGAATGGAATGTTGGCCTTCATTGCGAGAGGGATGGAGTACAAAAGCAGGGAGGTCCTGCTGCAACTGTACAGGGTATTGGTGAGGCCGCACCTGGAGTACTGCGTGCAGTTTTGGTCACCTTACTTAAGGAAGGATATACTAGCTTTGGAGAGGGTACAGAGACGATTCACTAGGCTGATTCCGGAGATGAGGGGGTTACCTTATGATGATAGATTGTGAAGACTGGGTCTTTACTTGTTGGAGTTCAGAAGGATGAGGGGTGATCTTATCGAAACATTCAAAATAATGAAAGGGATAGACAAGATAGAGGCAGAGAGGTTGTTTCCACTGGTCGGGGAGACAAGAACTAGGGGGCACAGCCTCAAAATACGGGGGAGCCAATTTAAAACCGAGTTGAGAAGGAATTTCTTCTCCCAGAGGGTTGTGAATTTGTGGAATTCTCTGCCCAAGGAAGCAGTTGAGGCTAGCTCATTGAATGTATTCAAATCACAGATAGATAGATTTTTAACCAATAAGGGAATTAAGGGTTATGGGGAGCGGGCGGGTAAGTGGAGCTGAGTCCACGGCCAGATCAGCCATGATCTTTTTGAATGGCGGAGCAGGCTCGAGGGGCTAGATGGCCTACTCCTGTTCCTAATTCTTATGTTCTTATGTTCTTATATTGAAACCGCTCTCATCAAAGCCACAAATGACATGTGACTGTGACAAAGGCGAACTATCCCTCCTCGTCCTCCTTGATTTGACTGCAACCTTTGACATGGTTGACCACTCCATCTTTCTCAAACACCTCTCCACCGTCATCCTGCTGGGGGGGATGCACTCGCTGGGTTCCATTCTTATCTATAGCCAGAGAATCACCTGCAACGGCTTCTTTTCCTGCCCCACCGATCGGTACCTCTGGTGTCCTCCATGGTTCTATCCTTGGCCCCCTCCTATTTCTTATCTCCATGTTGCCCCTTGGTGACATCATCCGAAAACTAGCATCAGTTTCCACATGTATGCTGATGCCACCCAGCTCGACCTCAAAAGCACTTCTCTCGATCCCTCCACGGTCTCTAAATTGTCAGACTAGTTGTCTGACATCCATTTCTGGATGAGCAGAAATTTTCTCCAATTGAATATTGGGAAGACTGAAGCCATTGTTTTTGATCCCCGCTACAAACTCTGTTCCCTACCCGCTGACTCCATCCCTCCCCCCAACTTCTGTCTGAGGCTGAAACATATTGCGCACAATCTTGGTGTCATATTTGACCCCGAAATGAACTTTCAAACACACATCCACAGCACAACTAAGACCGCCTATTTCCACTTCTGTAACATCACCCGTCTCCGCTCTTGCCGAAGCTCATCCGCTGCCGAAGCTCTCAGCCATGCCTTTGTTACCTCTAGACTTGACTATTCCAACACAGTCCTGACTGGCCTCCCACATTCTACCCTCTGTAAATTCGAGCTGATTGTCCTAACTCGCACCAAGTCCCGCTCACCCATTACCCCTGTGCTTGCTGATCTACATTTGCTCCCGGTTAAGCAATGCCTCGATTTCAAAATTCTCATCCTTGTTTTCAAATCCCTCCATAGCCTCAGCACTCCCTATCTCTGTAATCCCTCCACAACCCCCGAGATGTCTGCACGCCTCTAATTCTGCCCTCTTGAGGATCCCTGATTATAATCGTTCAACCATTGGTGGCCGTGCCTTCTGTTGCCTCGGCTCTGAGCTCTGGAATTTCCTGCCTAAACCTCTCCGCCGCTCTACCTCTCTTTCCTCCTTCAAGACACTCCTTAAACCCTACCTCTTTGACCAAACGTTTGGTCACCTGCCCTAATTTTTCCTTATTTGGTTCAGTGTCAAATTTTGCTTGACTTATAATACTCCTGTGAAGCGCTTTGGGACATTTCACTCCATTAAAGGCGCTATATAAATACAAATTGTTGTTGTTGACACACTTGTAAGAAATCCCATCCCTCTGTTGTGATTGGACCCAAGGGCCTTGACACCAGACATCGAAGCCACTTTGGGACTGGTAGTTGAGGGGGAGATTTTCCTTCAAAATGATGACCTGGAGAACCATGTTGTGTTAATCACCGATGGCACAATGAGCAGACAGGAGTTCCATGGCAGAGTAACGGTGGGTGCAAACACTTGCAGGGGAGAATGATATTGGGAGGGGGAACAAAAAATTTGCGTAGCGACACAAAGGCGCAAGCTTTGACTGCCATCCTTGGTTGAATGGTGGGCATCCGTGCATTTACCCCAAATATTGTTGCTCAGATTTGCAATATCGGAGAGGAGAGGAGAGGAGAGGGTCAGGAACTTTGGGATGGGGGTAGATCAGGAACTCGGTGAGAGAAGCTCAGGAACCTTTTGGGAGGGTGGGGTGGTGGAGCACGGTGAGAACAATGGGGAGGAAGAATGTGATCCAAGTCTAAAGTGGGTGCAGAGAGCAAGAACATGATCCAGATGGGAAGACCAATCACGTTCCCCTCCTTCTGCTAGGTTTGAATAACTTTCTCTCACCCCCATCCCCTTTACACCTGTACCATGTTCTCCCTCTCCTCCTTTCCCAACCCTCCACCCCCAAGACCGCAGTGGTTCAAGAAGGCAGATCACTACAGCCTTCTGAAGGGCAACTAGGGATGGGCAATAAATAAATTAATTTTTAAAAATGAGAGAGTATTCTGTGTTAGTCCTACAAAATGCGTAACATTATGTTTTGAGCTGGACTTGATTATTCCCATGTTCTCTTGGCCAGTATCCCATCTTCCACCCTCAACGAACTTGAGCTCATCCAAAATTCTGTTGCACGTTTCCTAACACTCAGCAAGTCCCATTCACCCATCACCCCTGTGCTCGTGAAGCTGAGAGCCGCGCAGCTGTCTGGAGGTCCCGCACCACTCTTTAAAGAGAACGCGCATCCAGAAAAAAAATTAGGGGCAACATTGTCCACCAACACCTGATTTTAAAATTGTCATCATGTTAAAATCCCTCCATGGCTTCATCCCTCCCTATTTGAACTTGGCAGTGTGAGTGCTCCTAACCTGGGAGGGTGAGCCCTGTCCTTTCAAAGCAGTAGTGTTAGCACTGTGAGCTCAGTACCCTGACTGTCACAATGAAAGGATCAAATTACACCTTGTAAAGATCTTGATTACTCAGGCAGGCATGTTCTAATTACACATTCCAGATAAACTACTAGGTATGTTTTGTCCTCCAAGGGAACCAGTCGGAACTTTGGTGTTGCAAATAATTACATCCATTATATATAGTTCCTACAAGCTATCTACAACTAGGAAGACTTTCCCTGTCATCTTTCTCTGTACCCTCGACTTAAAAAAAAATGCAGGATAAAATTAAACTATATAGTTAAATTATTAATAGCAATCCAGGTAATTAATTTACAGTTTCATGAAAAAAATGCACAAAATCATAATGATTTTTCAACAGTCCTACAATGTAATAGACCATAATTAGGCTTATTCAACATTTGAAAAAGTGGCCCTTTCATAGCAGAAAACAATACATCCTCTGACTCACTCTGAGCAATGCTACTGTAAATCTGCAAGTACTCTAAATAGGAGAAACCTGGAAAAAATGAAGGGATTAACTGTGTATGCCCTGTTTTTTTTTGTATCTTTCGTCCCATTTTTGTCTCGCTGGTTTTTCCCTACTTTCAACCATTTTGCAGTTTTCCACTTCTTCAGCTGCGGATGATAGTTATACTTAAGACTGCAGACAAAACACCTTGAGTTTTCATACAGTTCTTGGGGCACTTGCCTCTAAGCAGCCTATTATAAAATCTCATACCTGAATTCACATAATGGGGGTTGGGGGTGAGAAGAGCTTTGGCTCTATTGTAGTTCCTCCATGCATGACTCAGAAGCTTCTCTTCCCTGTGGATTTGCTTTTGTCACCCTTGTCACGTCATCGTCATAATAGGAAAGCTTGAGAGGATCAACAGACCCGCATGTTCGAAGTGCTGTGGATGGAATGTTTGAAACCTATTTAAAAGTGTCTTAACCTACAAATTCCCATCGGTTGTTCAGTAAAGCTTGCTGATTTCAATGTTTGATTTTGTGCCTAAGCTATGTGCTAGGAACAGGGCAGTTCTTCATGTGAAATCTCCAGGAGAGAGGCTGTATAGTGTGATGTCAAAATGAGATGTTAGAAATGACAACCTTAACTTACCTGAAAGCTTGCACCAAAAGTTCTGCGATTTTAAGTGAATAGTTTCATAACAGGCAATGGTATGCTTATTTATTCTGTATTTTTTTAGGTTAGCAATGAATAACATTTGGTAGTTCCTCAAAATTAATCAGTTTCATCATGAGTAAGGCAAAATACGTTTTGCTATACTATATTTTTATCAAATATATTTCAACATTTGTCAATGGTAATCTTTTTAAAAAATCTCTGCATTGTATAATTTCCAGATGGAAATATGTTGTTAAGCAGGTTTCTAATACTTAAAAAAAAATTTAGCAGCTTGGATTTTCAGACTATTGTAAGTTTTGAATCCTGCTATAGACACTGTTACTTGAAGCATAGAAATTTACAACCACAGGTGAATCATTCAGTCCATCGTATCTGTTTGGATCTTTGCTATGCAACCCAAAATAGGTGAATGAAGAGAAATTCTCTCTCGCTGTCTCTTGATAGTTTTAAATTGTCATTGACTCATCTACCAGATGAATGTCTTTCTGTATTCACTCCTTCAAAACCCTTCATAATTCATGTCTCAACATAATAAGTTTTCCCATTCCTGGCATCATCCTGGTACATCTGTGCTGTTCACTCCCTATGGCTTTAAGGCCCTTTCTATAATGGGGTGACATAGGCACAAGAATAGGTCATTTTGCCCCTCGAGCCTCTTCCGGCATTCAATGAGATCATGGCTGATCTGTGATCGAACTCCGTGTACTCGCCTTTTCCCTATATCCCTTAATACCTTTGGTTAACAGAACTCTATCGCTCTTAGATTTAAAATTAATAATTGACCCAATATCAACTGCTGTTTGCAGAAGAGAGGTCAAAATTTCTACCACCTTTTTGTGTAATGTTTCTTAATTCTACTCCAGATGTGGTCAAACCAGGGCTTTGTATAGCTGTAGCATGGCTTCTAATTCCTTGTATTTCAGTCCTCTAGGTATAAAGCCCAGCATTCCATAAGCCTTCCTGATTTTTTTTGTACCTGTCCATGACATTTTAATAACCTATATACATGGACCCCGAAGTCTCTTTGGACCTCCACTGCTTCTCGCTTTTCATCATTTAGAAAGTACCCTGTTCAGTCCTTTTATAAGGTCCAAAGTGGATGACTTCACACTTGCTTATATTAAAATCCATTTGCCAGAGTTTTGCCCATTCACTTCATCTATCAATATCCCTTTGTAATGTTATGCTTTCATCTACCCTGCTTACAATGCCACCTATCTTCATGTCATCGGAATACTTGGATATATGGCGCTCTATTCCGTTATCTAAGTCGTTAATAAATACAGTGAATAGTTGAGGTTCCAACACCAATCCCTATCGGACGCCAATCATCACATCCTGCCAATTTGAGTAGCTACCCATTATCCCTACCCTCCAGCTCCTGCTTCTCAGCCAATCTCTTAACCAGATAAATCATTTACCCTTAATTCCATGAGCTTCAACTTTAGCTGACAGTCTCTTATGAGGGACTTTTATCAAATGCCTTCTGGAAGTCCATATAAATAACATCCATGAACATTCCAAAACAACATACAAAACTCTAATGTGGCTGAACCAATGTTTTGGACAAATTTATCATTATTTCTATACTCTTTACTCTATGGGCCAATTTATAAAACCCAACATTCTAATAGCCTTTTTGTGGCTTTATCTGCACTTGCACTTTCAGGGAGTTATGTATTTGAATCCCTAGGTGTCTCTATGCATCCATGCCCTTTAGTGTCTTTCTATTGAGTGTATACGCTCCTTCCTCGTTTCCTTCTCAAAATGAACTGCCTTTCAATTATCCACATTAAATTACAGCTGCCACATGTATGTCTTAAAGCCTTTTATAGTCCTCACTGTTTGCTGTATTCCCTAATTGTTGAACTAGGGTTGGAAAATATATCCTAGTAAATTGAGTTTAATGACATAACATTAATTATTGTTTGGTCTGTGTAAGTACAGCAAAGTGATTACTTATGTTATAATGAGAGGGAGAAGGTCCACAGAAATATTGTGGGCACATGATGACTTCGAAGATACTGAGGACAGGTCTCAATGATTAAGTTAATCACGTATGAAGGCATGAATGAACAACAAACTGGTTGGAGTATTTAGTTTCTGTGACTCCAGCCAAGTAAATTAATATAATATATCTGCTTTGAGTTCGGTGATCAACAAGCTTTTCCTCCCATGAAATATTAGGTCACAGAAGGGAATCGATGAATTAACAAATGTGTCCTTTCCCTAAATTTGAAGTGGAGATGACTGCTCTTTAACTAAAATTTCTTTGAATTTCTTTATAATGGCAGAAATACCTTGATGCCATAATTTCAGTAAAGTCTTAAATCGGAGCTCTATTTGAATGCTGCCTGTCATGTTCACAATTTTGAAGGCTTAGTCCAATCTCCTCTTGTAATGTGTCTTGATGAATGATAACCCACCTTAATATGTCAGTATGCAAAGTTAGATCATTTGAATGGGAGTTCTGTAGCAATGGTGTTAAAATTAATATGCACCATGCCTTGTGGCCAATTATAGCATTAATATAAAAGAAAAGTACTGTGGATACTGGAATCTGGAATAAAAACAGAAAATGCTGGAAATTTTAGCAGGTCAGGCAGCATCTGTGGAGAGAAAGCAGAGTTAATGTTTCGGGTCGATGATCCTTCATCAGAACTGGAGAGTATTCGGAAAGAACATATTCTTAACAAGCACAAAGGAGGAGGGGAAGAAAGAACAAAAGGGAAGGTCTGTGATAGGTTGGAAGACAGGAGAGATTAGAGAGACAAAAGGGATAATGGGCCAAATGCAAATGATAATGGCAGGAGTTAGAAAAAATTAGTCACGATAGGGTGTGAATGGTGGGAATATGACCGCTGTCAATCTTTGGCTCCCTTCCCTGCCTCCTCCCCCCCCCCATCCACCCAGAGCATGTTTCTTTCCTTTTTTTTTCTCTCCTTGTCTCTAATGGCAGTTGGTTATAATCCCACCATTCACACCCTATCTTGACGAATGTTTTTCTAACTCCTGCCATTATCATTTCAATTTGGCCCATCATCCCTTTTGTCTCTCTGATCTCGCCTGCCTTCCACCCTATCACAGACCTTCCCTTTTGTTCTTTCTTCCCCTCCCCCTTTCAGTGCTTGTTAAGAATCTGTTCTTTCCGAACACTCTCCAGTACTGACGAAGAGTCATCGACCCGAAACGTTAACTCTGCTTTATCTCCACAGATGCTGCCTGACCCGCTGAGATTTCCAGCATTTTCTGTTTTTATTATAGCATTAATACAGTATGCTTCATTTGTGGGACTGAGTTTGTAATTTGAGGGCTTTTTGAGAGTTGTTTGGTTGAACTGATATTGAGGAAATTGTTCCATTCTGGGCGAGTTCTGTTTTTTGTTTGGGGGGGGTGCGGTCTTTCGCTTGTGTTATATGGAACCAATTCACATACCGTCAATCAGTATAACATTCATGGTGAAATGTATTATATCAATACTGTTTTGTGCATAGCAGACACTGATGCAAACTGATAGGTCAGTTGCTCTTTTCCTGTCCATCATGTCTGTCCCTTAGTGATATTGCAACTAAGCAACCTGACCCCCCACCCCCAATGCTTACCACCCTCGAGCAGCCATGTCACTCCTCAGAGGCCAAAAAAACTGTTTATTCCCTAGCCCAATTCAGGGGAAAAAATAATTTTGGGAAATTCCTCTCTGACACACCCTATCCCTTCTCGAAGGCAATCAAAACCAGTTCCAAGAAACCACAGTGATCATCACTCAACATTCCATCTCCTTTTGTACACATTGATATCTGCCTCAGCTGATGATTAATTTCATTCATTCATTCATTCTTCATCATCATCATCATAGACAGTCCCTCGAAATTGAGGAAGACTTGCTTGTACTCTAAAAGTGAGTTCTCAGGTGGCTGGCTGTACAGTCCAATACAGGAATTACAGTCTCTAACAGGTGGGGCAGACAGTGGTTGAAGAAAAAGGTGGGTGGGGAGCCTGGTTTGCCGCACCCACCTTCCACTGTCTTGGTTTCTGCATGCTCTCGGTGATGAGACTCGAGGTGCTCAGCACCTCCTGGATGCTCTTCCTCCACTTTGGGCGGTCTTGGGCCAGGGATTCCCAGGTGCCGGTGGGGATATTACACTTTATCAAAGAGGCTTTGAGAGTGTCCTTGAAGCGTTTCCTCTGCCCACCTGGGGCTCGCTTACTGTGTAGGAGTTCGAGTAGAGTGCTTGCTTCGGGAGTCTTGTGTCAGCGTGGATAAGATGATGGAATCAATTATTCAGGATGTCATAGCAGCGCATTTAGAAAGAGGTGACATGATAGGTCCAAGTCAGCATGGATTTGTGAAAGGGAAATCATGCTTGACAAATCTTCTGGAATTTTTTGAGGATGTTTCCAATATAGTGGACAAGGGAGAACCAGTTGATGTGGTATATTTGGACTTTCAGAAGGCTTTCGACAAGGTCCCACACAAGAGATTAATGTGCAAAGTTAAAGCACATGGGATTGGGGGTAGTGTGCTGACATGGATTGAGAACTGGTTGTCAGACAGGAAGCAAAGAGTAGGAGTAAATGGGTACTTTTCAGAATGGCAGGCGGTGACTAGTGGGGTACCGCAAGGTTCTGTGCTGGGGCCCCAGCTGTTTACACTGTACATTAATGATTTAGACGAGGGGATTAAATGTAGTATCTCCAAATTTGCCGGTGACACTAAGTTAGGTGGCAGTGTGAGCTGCGAGGAGGATGCTATGAGGCTGCAGAGTGACTTGGATAGGTTAGGTGAGTGGGCAAATGCATGGCAGATGAAGTATAATGTGGATAAATGTGAGGTTATCCACTTTGGTGGTTAAAAACAGAGAGACAGACTATTATCTGAATGGTGACAGATTAGGAAAAGGGGAGGTGCAACGAGACCTGGGTGTCATGGTACATCAGTCATTGAAAGTTGGTATGCAGGTACAGCAGGCGGTTAAGAAAGCAAATGGCATGTTGACCTTCATAGCGAGGGGATTTGAGTACAGGGGCAGGGAGGTGTTGCTACAGTTGTACAGGGCCTTGGTGAGGCCACACCTGGAGTATTGTGTACAGTTTTGGTCTCCGAACCTGAGGAAGGACATTCTTGCTATTGAGGGAGTGCAGCGAAGGTTCACCAGACTGATTCCCGGGATGGCGGGACTGACCTATCAAGAAAGACTGGATCAACTGGGCTTGTATTCACTGGAGTTCAGAAGAAAGAGAGGGGACCTCATAAAAACGTTTAAAATTCTGATGGGTTTAGACAGGTTAGAAGCAGGAAGAATGCTCCCAATGTTGGGGAAGTCCAGAACCAGGGGTCACAGTCTAAGGATAAGGGGTAAGCCATTTAGGACCGAGATGAGGAGAAACTTCTTCACCCAGAGAGTGGTGAACCTGTGGAATTCTCTACCACAGAAAGTTGTTGAGGCCAATTCACTAAATATATTCAAAAAGGAGTTAGATGAAGTCCTTGCTACTAGGGGGATCAAGGGGTATGGTGAGAAAGCAGGAATGGGGTACTGAAGTTGAATGTTCAGCCATGAACTCATTGAATGGTGGTGCAGGCTAGAAGGGCCGAATAGAAACATAGAAACATAGAAAATAGGTGCAGGAGTAGGCCATTCGGCCCTTCTAGCCTGCACCGCCATTCAATGAGTTCATGGCTGAACATTCAACTTCAGTACCCCATTCCTGCTTTCTCGCCATACCCCTTGATCCCCCTAATAGTAAGGACCTCATCTAACTCCTTTTTGAATATATTTAGTGAATTGGCCTCAACAACTTTCTGTGGTAGAGAATTCCACAGGTTCACCACTCTCTGGGTGAAGAAGTTTCTCCTCATCTCGGTCCTAAATGGCTTACCCCTTATCCTTAGACTGTGACCCCTGGTTCTGGACTTCCCCAACATTGGGAGCATTCTTCCTGCTTCTAACCTGTCTAAACCCATCAGAATTTTAAACGTTTTTATGAGGTCCCCTCTCTTTCTTCTGAACTCCAGTGAATACAAGCCCAGTTGATCCAGTCTTTCTTGATAGGTCAGTCCCGCCAACCCGGGAATCAGTCTGGTGAACCTTCGCTGCACTCCCTCAATAGCAAGAATGTCCTTCCTCAGGTTAGGAGACCAAAACTGTACATAATACTCCAGGTGTGGCCTCACCAATGCCCTGTACAACTGTAGCAACACCTCCCTGCCCCTGTACTCAAATCCCCTTGCTATGAAGGCCAACATGCCATTTGCTTTCTTAACCGCCTGCTGTACCTGCATGCCAACCTTCAATGACTGATGTACCATGACACCCAGGTCTCTTTGCACCTCCCCTTTTCCTAATCTGTCACCATTCAGATAATAGTCTGTCTCTCTGTTTTTACCACCAAAGTGGATAACCTCACATTTATCCACATTATACTTCATCTGCCATGCATTTGCCCACTCACCTAACCTATCCAAGTCGCTCTGCAGCCTCACAGCATCCTCCTCGCAGCTCACACTGCCACCCAACTTAGTGTCATCCGCAAATTTGGAGATACTACATTTAATCCCCTCATCTAAATCATTAATGTACAGTGTAAACAGCTGGGGCCCCAGCACAGAACCTTGCGGTACCCCACTAGTCACTGCCTGCCATTCTGAAAAGTACCCATTTACTCCTACTCTTTGCTTCCTGTCTGACAACCAGTTCTCAATCCATGTCAGTACACTACCCCCAATCCCATGTGCTCTAACTTTGCACATCAATCTCTTGTGTGGGACCTTGTCGAACGCCTTCTGAAAGTCCAAATATACCACATCAACTGGTTCTCCCTTATCCACTCTACTGGAAACATCCTCAAAAAATTCCAGAAGATTTGTCAAGCATGATTTCCCTTTCACAAATCCATGCTGACTTGGACCTATCATGTCACCTCTTTCCAAATGCACTGCTATGACATCCTTAATAATTGATTCCATCATTTTACCCACTACCGATGTCAGGCTGACCGGTCTATAATTCCCTGTTTTCTCTCTCCCTCCTTTTTTAAAAAGTGGGGTTACATTGGCTACCCTCCACGCCATAGGAACTGATCCAGAGTCAATGGAATGTTGGAAAATGACTGTCAACGCATCCACTATTTCCAAGGCCACCTCCTTAAGTACTCTGGGATGCATTCCATCAGGCCCTGGGGATTTATCGGCCTTCAATCCCATCAATTTCCCCAATGGCCTACTCCTGCACCTATTTTCTATGTTTCTATGTTTCTATGTCAGGCATGCGGACGATGTGGCCCGCCGAATGGAGCTGGTCGAGTGTGGTCAGTGCTTCGATGCTGGGGATTCAGCTCCTTTTTAAATGCTTACACCGAATCTGCACTCCCTGCATGAGCTGACTGCGTGTTCCAATAGTGGTTGGTCCACTGCGAAAAGAAAAACCTCCTGACATCTAACCTAGTTCCATGCTTACATAATTTATACGCGTGCCCCTTTGCTTTACCTACCCTATCTAATTCAAATAGTCTATTTACATGGCCACTGTCTAGTCTGTCAATTATTTTAAATACTTCAATCAAATCTCCCCAAAATCTATGCTTTTCTAGAGTAAAAAGACCCAGTTCTCCTATCATGATAAAAAAAGGGCTTTTAAGCCAGGTATCAATATAGTGTACTACTCTCTACCTTTTCCCAAGGCAGCCACATCACCCATCGTGTGATGCAGTCAAAATGGGACATCAAATTCTAAATAAAGCCTAATTCATGTCTTGTTGCCCTTATTAAAAGTATATCCGAGAGTGATGTAAAAATGTGCAAAAAAATCTTTGCCACTAGTTTGCAGCACAGTGTTCACTCGCCCCTCTGTAATGTCCTCCAGCCCTACAAGTCGTTCCCCCCTCCCTCCCCCCCCCAAGCTCGCTGTGCTCCTCGAATTCTGCCCTCTTAAGCATCCCTGATTATAATCACTCAACCATTGTTGGTGGCCGTGCCTTCTGTTGCCTCGGCCCTAAGCTCTGGAATTCCCTGCCTAAACCTCTCCGCCTCTCTACCTCTCTTTCCTCCTTTTAAGATGTTCCTACCTCTTTAACCAAGCTTTTTATCACCTGCCCTAATTTCTCCTTGTGTAGCTGATGTCAATTTTTTTGTCATAATACTTTTGTGAAGAGCCTTGGGACGCTTTACTGCGTTAAAGGTGCTATATAAATAGAACTTGTTGGTTAAAGCAGCATAAATTGGCAGAGGTACTGAAAATAAGGTATTGCATTTGTGGAGTCTAGACACTGAGCAACTAAACAGCACATAATTGCTCTCTATCTATAGTATATAATGTTGAATAAAGCTCCTGTATAATGATCCCCTTTGGGACTGATTCCAGATGGTCTTTATTGATGTGTGCGAGTATGAATCACCTTAATTAATAGTTGCCACTGATATTGAATAATCTTTACAGTCGCAATCCTTGCCCACCAACTCTAATCTTTTGAATTAACTATGCAAATTAGTTATTGGTTAACCCCTATAGAACCTAATATTCCATAATTAAATTGCTACAATTTAGGGATACAATAAATGTATCTTGAAGGTGGCCTAGTGGCATGATGTGGTGGATTTTGGCATTGCACAACTGATAAGTAGGATACTGCCCTCATGGTGCTAGCAGTGATCCGTAGGTAAGATCGGAAAAAAACGGCCACGAAAAGCAGCCAGAGCTGGGCGGTAGGTAAGTAGCCTTGCAAAGAAAGGTAAGTTAAAGGTTTTAAAAAATAATTCTTAAAATTCTTTTACAGCGATTTAAGTTAAAAAGGGTCTTGAGAATATTTCCTGATTTTTTTTTTTTTGTTTCTTGGAAAAAATATTTTTTGTGTTTTTTTTTTTCCCCCCCTCCCTAGGCCCAACCGCAGCCTCGGTCTAAATTTGAGTAATTCGAGCCCATTTTAGTAAAGAACCGCACAATTTGCCAAGGCTTGCGTTTAACCACTGAGAATCGATGTGTAGGTCCATTTTCTCGCTGGGTGGTATTTTTTTCCCTTTGTGCAGTTTTTCGCCGGCGTTATTTGAAGAATCCTCGTGATCTTTTTAGAATTAATTTTCTCATCAAGTGTAGCTAATGCCATGTTGATGAATGCTTTTCAAATATGAACTAAATAACTATCTCTTGTTAACAACAACTTCCATTTATATAGTGCTTTTAATGTAGTAAAACATCCCAAGGCGCTTCACAAGAATGTTATCAAACAAAAGTTGACACTGAGCCACATGAGATATTAGGACAGATGACCAAAAGCTTGGGCAAAGAGGCCGGTTTTAAGGAGCATCTTAAATGAGGAGAGAGAGAGACAGAGAAGTTTAGGAAGAGAATTCCAGAGTTTAGGGCTCAGGCAACTGAAAGCATGGCCGCCAATGGTGGAGTGATTTAAAATAGGGGAGGCACAAGAGGACAGAATTGGAGGAGCGCAGAGATCCTCAACTGTGCTCCCATCTCTCCCTGTTTGGCCCTCAAATCATACTTCCATCATGCTCACAGACTGAAACTGTACTGATGAAAGTTGTTTAGGCTTACAGTGCTTAAATATTACGTGGACCATTTTAATTTTTCTTCTGCCAAAACCATAGAAATGCGGTTTTCTTTTTTTTTTAAGAAAAGGCATGGAAAACTAATCCTTTTGTAGACTATGTAAAATCTATGCTATCATTGGACTCTACATCTATTGAATATTAGTCATCAGAATGAAATTATATAATTTATTTCCTAGAGAAAGGTCTGTTTCATCTTTTTAAAATTGTGCTTAGAAAGTTCCTGTGGAAGATTAAGTAAATTAGAAAGTGTTCATTATAGGGCTCCAGCCTTTGGAAGGAACAGGAAGGATGGGCAAAATGCCCTTTATATATTTAATGTTTTCTTGTGTTAATTGAGTAATAACACAAGAATAGCAACAAGCTAAAATAAAGTTACATTTGAAAAATACAAATATAGGCAATTTAAAATGATTGAAAATAATGTTTTAAGTTGTGTTTTGAAGTCTATGCTCATCTCTCCAGGAGATTGAACAAGTTGGATAGAATCCATGATGGATAAGTTGCTTATGAAAGAAACAATGAAATCCCAGTTTATTCAGCAAGCACTCTGGGTTTAATAACTACTTGCACAATTATTATTTGCCAATACCTGTTGCCCTGGTACTTAATGAATAGCATGTGTTTTTTGGTATCTACAGTTATTTGATTTCTCCTGATCTCCCTTCAGTGACCTGATGATTGACATAATTAACCTGTCCCTATCTGGCTTTGTCCCTACATCTTTTGAAACCATTGTCATCACCACCCGCCACCCCCTTCAAAAACAATCTACGGTCAGTGTCAACCCTCTATCCTCTGAAGCTGCTGCCACATCTTCAATATTACCCTTCTTTCTCTTGTCCTGGGACACATTTCTGCCTCCACAACTGTGCTCTCACCTCTCCCTGTTTGGCCCGCAAATCAGACTTCCATCCTGTCCGCAGAATGAAACGGTTATCAATGACTTCTCTTGCAACATGCGATGATGGCTCACTGTTCCTTGTGGACCCTACCACTGCGTTTCACACTGCTAACCACTCCAACCTCCCCAAATATCTGTCCTCCACAGTTCAGCTTGTGGTACTGCTGTCCCCTGTTCAACTATTATCTATTTCATTTGTAGCGATTTATATTCCTTTAAATGGTTTCTGCTCCTGTACCTTCACGATTACTTTTTAGTGTACCTCAAGGTGCCATTTACCACCCTTCCTGAAGAGTGTGCCAAGTTGAGAATTTCTGTCTTACGATTTAGTTTAAGAAATAAAATCTGTGGTCTGTTCACTAAGCAAGAATGGTCATCTGAATGAACCAGGAGAGGTTGTTTTGAAATTGTAAGTTATATAAAGGACTTCGGTAGGTGCTTGAGGCCCAGGTGATGTGTGTTTCATTGCATATTTGACCCTGAAATGAGCTTCCGACCACATATCTGCAGCAAAACTAAAACTGCCTATTTCCAACTCTGTAACATTGCCTGTCTCCGCCCTTGCCTCAGCTCATCCACTGCTGAAACCCTCATCCATGCTTTTGTTACCTCTAGACTTGACTATTCCAACGCATTCTTGGCTGGACACCCACGTTCTACCCTACATAAACTTGAGGTCATCTAAAACTCGGCTGTGTCCTAACTCGCACCAAGTCACGCTCACCCATCATCATCATCATAGGCAGTCCCTCGGAATCGAGGAGGACTTGCTTCCATTCCTGAAGTGAGTTCTTTGGTGGCTGAACAGTCCAATATTAGAGCCACAGACTCTGTCACAGGTGGGACAGATAGTCGTTGAGGGAAGGGGTCTGGTTGCTGCCAGCTCTTTCCGCTGCCTGCGCTTGATTTCTGCTCGCTCTTGGAGTTGAGACTCGAGGTGCTTAGTGCCCTCCCGGATGCACTTCCTCCACTTAGAGCATTCTTTGGCCAGGGACTCCCCAAGTATCAGTGGGGATGTCGCACTTTATCAGGGAGGCTTTGAGGGTATACTTGTAACGTTTCCACTGCCCACCTTTGGCTTGTTTGCCGTGAAAGAGCTCCGCGTAGAGCACTTGCTTTGGGAATCTCGTGTCTGGCATGCGAACTATGTGGCCTGCTCAGCGGAGCTGATCGAGTGTGGTCAGTGCTTCAATGCTGGGGATGTTAACTTGGATGAGGACGCTGATGTTGGTGCGCCTGTTCTCCCTGGGAATATGTAAGATCTTGCGGAGATATTGTTGGTGATATTTCTCCAGCAACTTGAGGTGACTACCATACATGGTCTATGTCTCTGAGCCATACAGGAGGGCGGGTATTACAACAGCCTTGTAGACCATGAGCTTGGTGGCAGTTTTGAGGGCCTGGTCTTCAAACACACTTTTCCTCAGGCGGCCGAAGACTGCACTGGTGCACTGGAGGCAGTGTTGGATCTCGTCGTCGATGCCTGCTCTTGTTGATAGGAGGCTGCCGAGATATGGGAAGTGGTCCACTGTGTCCAGGGCCGCGCCATGGATCTTGATGACTGGGGGGCAGTGCTGTGCAGCGAGGACAAGCTGTTGGAGGACCTTTGTCTTACGGATGTTTTGCGTAAGGCCCATGCTTTCGTATGGCTCACCCATCACCCCTGTGCTCGCTGACCTACATTGGCTCCCAGTTAATCAATGCCTCGATTTCAAAATTCTTATCCTTGTTTTCAAATCCTCCATGGCCTCGTCCCTTCCTATCTCTGTAATCTCCTTCAACCCCCCGAGATATCTGCGCTCCTCTAACTCTGCCCTCTTGAGCATCCCTGATTATAATCGCTCAAACATTTGTGGCCGTGCCTTCTGTTGCCTAGGCCCTAAGCTCTGGAATTCCCTGCTTAAACCTCCCTGCCTCTCCACCTCTTTCTCCTTTAAGACGCTTCTTCAGACCTACCTCTTTGACTAAGCTTTTGGTCATTTGCCCTAATTTCTCCTTGTATGGCTCGGTGCCAAAAAAATGTTTTGTCTTTAATACTCCTTTGAAGCACCTTGGGATGTTTTACTACATTAAAGGTGCTATATAAATACAAGTTGTTGTTGTTGTTAGCATTCCATATGATCATTTTCATGTATTGTGTCTATAGTCATAGGACAAGTGATTTGACAGTATTTGCGCAAAGGCATTCAAACTGTGTAAGAAAGGGGATTTCTTCAGTCGTCTTTAATCCTGGTGGTTTGGAGATCACGTTTTATCTTTGGCTAAACTGGAAGTGAAGGAGGACCAGTTGACATGAAGCAGGATTGCATGAACTGGCAATTGAGCAGAAAGGAAGCAACCATTAGCAGTGTGGAAGAAAATGAGAAGTACTACTGGCATTTGATTTGGCAGAGAAGAGCAACCGCAAACCAGGTAGGAGAGGATACAACATATCCAGCCATGATTTGGTACATGATAAACTTGGTAAATCTTACCTTTTTCCAGAATTTAGTGAAGGGGAAGACTAGCTGAAGTCTTGTGGACAATTTAATTCTTAGCCAGTCATTAAATATAGGACTGAGGAGTATAAACACTGAGATTGACTGGTGCTATTACTCAGTGGGAAAGCTCTTCCTGCATTCTGTTAAGTTGATTCAGAATTTTGTTTGGACAAGAATGCTATGCGACAGATACTAAAAGCCTATAGACATAAACTTAACATGTTGGAGAGAGTGCCAGATCATACTTGTGAAGGACTGAAGGTGTGAGTATGTATTTTATCATTAAACATAGGATCGTTGTCTGAGTTGGTCTCATGAGTCATGATGCTGACTTTGTGTGACTATCGTGCTTGATATATGTCACTACAAGTTGTGCTTGATGGGCAGATAAGTATTACAACAATTTTATACAATTATTTGGAAGTGGTGGCACCAGTTATGCACGTTTTGTTACTGTTCGTAATCTATCTTGAAGCAAAGAAGGGTTAGAATACAAACTTTGCTTCGATAAATTGTTTGGCAGAGCAGAACTGTTACATTTGTCATTCTGCCACTCACGAAGAATATTGCTCCTTACAAAATTGTATCTATCATTTAAAACTAGTCATCACCCTATCAAAAAGCCGAGCCTCAACTCTTCCATCCTCTCCAACTAATGCCCTATCAATAATTTCCCTTTCCTCCCCTAAGGACACTTTTTGCTGATCTTTCATTGCTCCTTAATTGAATTCCTTCCGTTTGATTTCTGCCCTGCCCTCGGCATCTATACTGCCCTATTCAGTGTAACCAGCAACATCCTGTGACGGCAACCATGCCACTGTATTCCTCCTGTCTATGGTGTTTTACAATGTTAATGACTACATTCTCCCCCTCTAAAGTGCACCTCCATGGTACTGCTTTTGCTTGGCTCCACTCTTATCTGTCAGTACATCTGCAACGACTTCTGCTCCAATGCCTCACTGTTGTCTTGAGAATGCCTCGTAGTTCCATCCTCCAGCTCCATCCTATTTGCTATCTACATGAATCCACCTGGTGACTTCATCGATAGATCGGAGATTAGCTTCTTCATGTTTGCTGATGATGGGGAGCTCTATCTCTGTACCACCCATCATCATCATAGGCAGTCCCTCGAAATCAAAGAAGACTTGCTTCCACTCTTAGTTCTCGGGTGACTGTACAGTCCAATACAGGAATTACAGTCTCTGTCACAGGTGGGACAAGGAAAGGGTGGGTGGGGAGCCTGGTTTTCCGCATGCACCTTCCGCTGCCTGCGCTTGTTTTCTGCATGCTCTCGGCGACGAGACTCGAGGTGCTCAATGCCCTCCCGAATGCTCTTCCTCCACTTGGGGCAGTCTTTGGCCAGGGATTCCCAGGTGTCGATGGGGATGTTGCACTTTATCAAGGAGGCTTTGAGGGTGTCCTTGAAATGTTTCCTCTGCCCACCTATGGATCGCTTGCCATGTAGGAGTTCCAAGTCGAGCGCTTGCTTTGGGAGTTTTGTGTCGGGCATGCGGACAATGTTGCCCGCCCCTCGGAGCTGGTCGAGTGTGGTCAGTGCTTTGATGTTGGGGATGTTGGCCTGACCAATACTGATATTGGTGCATCTATCCTCCGAGGGGATTTGCAAGATCTTGCGGAGACATTGCTGGTGGTATTTCTCCAGCGATTTGAGGTGTCTACTGTATATGGTCCACGCCTGAGCCATACAGGAGGGCAGGTATCACTACAGCCTTGTCGACCATAAGCTTGGTGCCTGATTTGAGGGCCTGGTCTTCGAACACCCTCTTCCTCAGGCGACCTTCGATCTTCCTCGCTGCAATGCCCCATCTCATACTCAACAAGCTCCACGCTGGAGTGGAACTAAACTATAGAACCAGTGGGAACCTGTTCAACCGTCGTCGCCTCCATGCTAGATCCAAGGTCGTCCCATCTTCTGTCATTGAACTACAGTACGCGGACGACGCTTGCGTCTGCGCACATTCAGAGGCTGAACTCCAAGCCATCGTCAACATCTTCACCGAGGTGTACGAAAGCATGGACCTTACACTAAACATCCGTAAGACAAAGGTCCTCCACCAACCTGACCCCACTACACAGCATTGCCCACCGATCATCACGGCGCAGCCTTGGACAACGTGGACCACTTTCCATACCTCGGGAGCCTACTATCAGCAAGGGCAGACATCGATGACGAGGTCCAACACCGCCTCCAGTGCGCCAGCGCAGACTTCGGTCGCCTGAGGAAGAGCGTGTTCTGTACCACCACCTGGTGACTGACTGCTGGATGGAGGTCCAATATAGCAACTGGTCTGGCTTCATGTTTTGGGGATTCAGACATCATGGGTCCATCTTTCAAATGAATGTGCACACCACTCATTTGTCTCAGTGCAACATGTGGCGGAAGATGGTCTGAATAGAATGGAGAAGCTCACTATCTGGATTTGTTCCATGATCTCCAATTTGAGTGGTACCAAAGCAAAGCAGTTGTCTGAAATGCACTTTGGCATTCAGCATGTTGCATCAGAAGTCAACATTTTTGGGATGCAGGTGATGAGCAGAGCAGGAGCATCTCTTGTGCTTTT
This sequence comes from Pristiophorus japonicus, assembly GCF_044704955.1. Classification (NCBI taxonomy): domain Eukaryota; kingdom Metazoa; phylum Chordata; class Chondrichthyes; family Pristiophoridae; genus Pristiophorus; species Pristiophorus japonicus. The sequence continues at coordinate 102,503,286 of NC_091978.1, read as the reverse complement.
TCCATATTGCTGACAAGATGTTGGTAAGGATAAGGCCATTCAGCCCCTTGAACCTATTCTGTCCTTCAATTAAATCATGGCTAATCTGCATCTTAACTCCATCTACCCGCCTTGGTTCCGTAATCTTTGATAAATTTTTGTTAGACAAGGTTATTCATCGGTTTTGAAATTTTCAATTGATCTAGCCTCAACAGCTTTTTGGGAGAGAGTTCCAGATTTCCACCAGTCTGTGTGTGAAGAAGTGCTTTCTAACATCACCCTGGAATGGCCGAGCTTTAACTTTAAGGCTTGCCCCCTTGTTCTGGCCTCTCACACCAGAGAAAACAGTTTCTCTCTATCTACCCTATTAACTCCTTTAATCATCAATACCTCCAATATCTCTTTGTAGCTTCTCACCGTTTATTGGGCCCAAGTTTCCACACGATAAAAAATGGGCGCCCCTCCGAGCTGGGCGCCTGTTTTTCGCGCCTAAAACAGCGCCTAAAAAAAACCTCGCGATTCTGGAGCGTTCTGCAGCTCCTTGTCTGCCTGGCGCGGCGCCCGGGGGGGGCGGAGCCTACACTCGCGCCGATTTTGTAAGTGGGAGGGGGCGGGTACTATTTAAATTAGTTTTTTTTCCTGCCGGCAACGCTGCGCGTGCGGGTTGGAGCGTTCGCGCACGCGCAGTGTGAAAAAAACATTGGCACTCGGCCATTTTTGTAGTTCTTTGTAGCTGTTTAATTTTTGAACATTTTTTAATAAAAGCACATTGCCATCAGCACATCAGCTGCAGCCTTCTCACTGTCTCCTCACCCCCCCTCCCCCGGGAACAAAACAGCTGTTCCCTCCCTCCCCTCCCCTCCGCGGGAACGAAACGGCTGTTTAATTCCCCCCCCCCCCCCTCCACGGGAACGAACGCTGCAGAATTCTCCCTGGCTGAAGCACTTTCACACAGGTAGGAAGATGGTTTATTTAATCTTTTCTTTGCTGATAAATGTTTATTCAGGTTGGATTTATTTGTATAATATTTGTATAATTATAAATAAGGATTTATTGTAGAATTTAATGAGTTTCCCCCCCCCCCCCCCCCCCTCGTTCTGGACGCCGAATTTGTAACCTGCGCCTGATTTTTTAATGTGTAGAACAGGTTTTTTCAGTTCTACAAAAATCTTCACTTGCTCCATTCTAACTTAGTTTGGAGTAGGTTTTCACTGTGGAAACTTTGAAATCAGGCGTCAGTGGCCGGACACGCCCCCTTTTGAAGAAAAAATTCTGTTCCAAAGTAGAACTGTTCTACCTGACTAGAACTGCAGAAAAGAAAATGTAGAGAATTGCGATTTCTAAGATAGTCCGTTCTCCACCAGTTGCTCCTAAAAATCAGGCGCAAATCATGTGGAAACTTGGGCCCATAATGTGCAGCATAATATAATTCTGTTAACTATCTCTGGACTATATTACAAGGCCCCTCCTCTCCCACCCTCGAGGATCCCAACCTGTGAAGTGTTGTTTAAGTATTCTAAATGGCTTCTATGAGTCCCCAAGTTTTTCCTTGTGCAGGGGTATGGAAAATCTCAATGGCACTGCCTACATCAAATCTCCCATCATCCATATCTTGCGGAAGAAGTCAAGATTAACCAGATGCTTAGCCGAACCTGCCAGCGGAACACCGTGGCTGCAAGAGCAGGACAGAGGCAGGATATTCTGCGATGAGTAGCTCACTCTTCAATGTCTCTGCACCATCTACAAGTAAGAATGTGATGGAATACTGACCACTTGCCTGATGGGTGCAACGACAACAGCACTCCATAATCTCAACACCATTCAGGACAAAGCTTGATCGTGCCCCTAAACTCCATATCCACCCCCTCCACCATGCGCACCGTGGCTGTAGTATATATTAGCTACAGGATGCACAACTTAAGAAGGAGTCCCATCACTGCCAAGTCACAACGTGGACAAATACTGCCACTCCTTCGTCACCAGGTCAAAATCCTGCAATTTCCTCTCTAAAACTATCATGCAAACACCATCAGCACAAAGATCTCATTAGTTCAAGGAGAAGATGTATCAGCACCTTTTCAGGGTAACTAATGTGGGGCAATAAATATCGCCTTGCCAGTGTTTCCAGGTCGCACATTGTATTGTGTAACTCTTGTTTGGATTCTCTTGGTCTTTCCTCATTCGCATTGGTCTCATGGGCTTCCTTCCTTCCTTTTCCTCTTTTCCAGCCCATTCTTGCCCTTTCTCTCTTCCACCCACCCCCCCCCCCCGGCCCCCAACTAAAGACATACATCAATGTAATCTCCTTGGGGCATTTTACAACATTACTATTGCTATATAAATGCAAGTTGTTGTATGCTGCACATGTGCTGTTGCATACACAAAGAATGCTTCCTCAGTGTGGTTTTGCTGTTCCCTTGGTGCAAATTTGCTGGTGTTCTCTGCAGCTCTAATGCCACGTTTTATTGTGGTTTTGGTTTTTATGCAAGATATCCACGGCTGCAGAATTTTGCACAAGGGATCGTCAATTGACCTTTGAGGCACAAATACTGTAGGCAAAATAGAACATGCCCCTTTACGATTGTTCACTACACGGGCCTACACAATGGAGGAATTTTGACATACTGAAAATGGATTAACATTACATTGGGACGAACTGCACAAATTGTTCCACATTGCTGCTCAATTTATGCACAGGATAAATGTAACAAGGCCTGTGATTTTGCAAAGCAGTGTCTCCCTCTCCTTCGTCATCTGACTTAAACCCACCTCTAGCCTCAAATTAGAATGTATATGAAATAAATAGTGGTTCAGCACTTTAGAAGCATAACTATAAAGAAGCACGTCTGGTCTATTACTGACGTGAGGAAATGAGAATGTTACTCATTAATATGATAGCTGTGTTTTTTCATACACCAACGATAGTAAATAGTTTATTATTTTGGGTAAATGATTTGTTTATTTGTATATTGATGGATATGACAGTATTGTAGCTAGTAGTGCCTTTTTCTTTAAATTTTGCCTGGCAGAAAGAGCTAAAACTGCTGGTCTGTTTTTTGAAAATAATTCAATACTGATACAGATTGAACCTCCCTTATCCGGAACCCTCGGGACCTGGCCTGTTCCCTGGATCAGGGGTTTTTCCGGACGAGGGGTGGTCACGTTAAGTTGGATGGTACAGGTACTGAGCAAGGGGATATCTGGGCGGGCTGGGAGTGCGGCAGAGAGATCATGGCGGGGGGTGGGGGGGCGGGCGGTGTATCGTGGGGTCAGGCCAGCGATTGCGTGAATCGTCAGCGAGGAAGGACTTCAATTTGTTCAAGTTGGAGTTCTGCACATGCGCCACCCGGTGGCCGGGAATGGTTCTGGACGAGGGGAGTTCTGGATCAGGGAGGTTCAACCTGCAATAAAATTTTAGGAATGAAAGGGTTAAATTTGATTGAATTCTTCAGAGCTATTCCAATTTCCTGTGCATCAATGCAAGTAGAAACTGGCAAATTGAATTTAAATAGACAGTCCAGATAAATATATTCTAAATATACTGTCTATTGTAAACATACTAGAGAAAATTGAGAGTACAGGTGCAACGCCTAAAATCCGGAACCCTTGGGACCGAGGCGATTCTGGATTCTGGCCTTTTCTGGACTTTGGATTTGTTTCTGACGTCGTGAATCCGGAAACACCCGAGCCCAGGTTCGGGTATTTCCGGATTTTGGAACATCCCAAAGGTGGGGGAGGCGGTGGAGGAGGGATTCCTGCCGAGGAGCTGTTCGAGGATGTTGGCGGGCTAGACCACTGAGGATGTCATCGTCGGGCGGACCCCGAGTTAAGGGCAGCAGTGGTGAGGCAAGCTGGGCGAGGCGAGCGGCAGCGAGGCTGGCCTGAGGTTGGGCAGCGGGGGGGCCTTGAGGGCGGCAGGGTTGTCTGGTCTAGATTCCAAATTTTACGGATTCTGGACGACCTGCCACCGATCGTCCCGGAGTCCAGATTCCAGAACATTCCAGATTCCGGAACTCCGGATTCTCGACGCTGCACCTGTATTTTATTTGTATTCAGGTAGTTTATGCTTTGGGTAATTTCATAGATACCTTTCCTTCAACAAGAAATCTGTTTCATCTATCAGTTGCACAGCAAAGTCACAGCGAAGCCATGAGTTTGTGTTGAATGAAGAAACAGCTGTGAACAAGTCTCAGCATTTATTGCAGTGACAGAAATACCTTTCTAAATTTAAAGATAGAATACTATCTAGAGTACTGGTTTTGGAGCAAATGTTAACTTGCCAGATGTTAATGTCTTGAATTTCCTGGTACTATAAAGTATATTGGTAGGTCAAACAATGTGGGCACTTGAACTCACATCATGGGTGAATGTCTAAAAGTACATAGTGTACAGCTAATTTCCTTAATACCTTCATGAGAAGTGTCTAGTGGAAATTGACAGACACTTGAAACCAGTTTAATTGCATTTGCAGAGTATGAAGCAACATTTTAAGGTCTAGATTCTTATGTTGTGCACAATTTGAATAGTGATAAGAACATAAGAACTAGGAGCAGGAGTAGGTCATTTGGACCCTCGAGCCTGCTCCACCATTTAATAAAATCATGGCTGATCTGATCATGGACTCAGCTCCCTGCCCGTTCCCCATAACACTTTATTCCCTTATCGCTCAAAAATTTGTCTATCTCGCCTTAAATATATTCAATGACCTAGCCGCCACAGCTCTCTGGGGCAGAGAATTCCATAGATTTACAACCTCGTCTCAGTTTTAAATGGGCAGCCCCTTATTCTGAGACTATGCCCCCTAGTTTTAGTTTCCCCTATGAGTGGAAATATCCTCTCTACATCCACCCCTCATTCTTCTGAACTCCAATTACTATAGGTTGAGTAGGTTAGGCCTATCTTCATAAGTCATCCCATTCATCGCCGGAATCAAGCTAGTGCACCTTCCCTGAACAGCGTCCAATGCAAGTATATCCTTCCTTAAATACGGAGACCAAAACTGTACGCAGTACTCTGGGTGTGGCCGCACCAATAACCTGTACAGTTGCAGCAGGACTTCTCTGCTTTTATACTCTCTTCCCCTTGCAATAAAGGCCAACATTCCATTTGCCTTCTTGATTACTTGCTGTACCTGCATACTAACGTTTTGTGTTTCTTGCACAAGAATCCACAGGTCCCTCTGAACTGCAGCACTTTGCAATTTTTCTCCATTCAAATTATAATTTGCATTTCTACTTTTTCTGCCAAGGCTAATAACCTCACATTTTCCAACATTATACTCCATCTGCCAAATTTTTGCCCACTCACTTAGCCTGTCTATATCCCTTTGCAGATCCTCCTCGCAATTTGTTTTCCCACCATCTTTGTATCATCAGCAAACTTGGCTACATTACACTCGGTCCCTTCATCCAAGTCATTAATATAGATTGTAAATAGTTGAGGATCCAGCACCGATCCCTGCAGCACCCAACCAGAGAATGACCCATTTATCCCGACTCTGTTTTCTGTCAGTTAGCCAATCCTCTATCCATGCTAATATATTACCCCCAACCCCGTGAACTTTTATCTTGTGCGGTAACCATTTATGTGGCACCTTATGCAATGCCTTCTGGAAATCCAAATACACCATATCCACTGGTTTCCCTCTTATTCCCCTTATATATCCTCAAAGAACTCCAGCAAATTTGTCAAACTTGATTTCCCTTTCATAAAACCATGCTGGTTCTGCTTGATTGAATTATGCTTTTCCAAATGTCCTGCTATTGCTTCCTTAATAATAGACTGCAGTATTTTCCCAATGACTGATGTTAGGCTAACTGGTCTATAGTTTTCTGCTTTCTGTCAGCCCCCATTTTTAAATAGGGGCATTACATTTGTGGTTTTCCAATCTACTGGGATGTTCCCAGAATGTAGGGAATTTTGGTAGATTATAACCAATGCATCCACTGTCTCTGCAGCCACTTCTTTTAAGATCCAAGGATGCAAGCCATCAGGTCCAGAGGACTTGTCCATCTTTAATCCCATTATTTTACCAAGTACTACTACTTTAGTGATGGTGATTGTATTAAATTCCTCCCTCCCTATACCCCTTCGATTATCCACTGTTGGGATTATTTTAGTGTCTTCTACCGTGAAGACCGATACAAAATATTTGTTCAACGTCTCTGCCATTTCCCTATTCTCCATTATTAATTCCCCAGTCTCATCCTCCAGGGGACCAACATTTACTTTAGCCACTCTTTTTTTTTTTTCCTTTTTATGTACCTGCAGAAACTCTTCCTATCTCTTTTTATATTTCATGCTAGTTTACTTTCATAATCCATCTTCCCTCTGTTATTTTTTGAGTCGTTCTTTCCTGGCTTTTAAAAGTTTCCCAATCCTCTGGCCTCCCACTAGTCTTGAAAATCAGTGAGAAAATAATACTCGATTTCATAGAAAACATAGAAAATAGGTGCAGGAGTAGGCCATTCGGCCCTTCGAGTCTCCACCACCATTCAATAAGATCATGGCTGATCATTCCCTCAGTACCCCTTTCCTGCTTTCTCTCCCTACCCCTTGATCCCTTTAGCAGTGAGGGTCATATCTAACTCCCTTTTGAATATATCCGATGAACTGGCATCAACAACTCTCTGTGGCAGGGAATTCCACAGGTTAACAACTCTCTGAGTGAAGAAGTTTCTCCTCATCTCAGTCCTTATCATAAGACTGTGCCCCCTGGTTCTGGACTTCCCACATCTAACCTGTCCCGTCCCATCAGAATCTTATACGTTTCTAATGCGATCCCCTCTCATCCTTCTCAACTCCAGTGTTTCAAGGCCCAGTTGATCCAGTCTCTCCTCATATGTCAGTCCAGCCATCCCTGGAATCAGTCTGGTGAACCTTCGTTGCACTCCCTCCTAGGAAGAACGTCCTTCCTCAGATTAGGAGACCAAAACTGAACACACTATTCCAGGTGAGGCCTCACCAAGGCCCTGTACAATTGCAGTAAGACCTCCCTGCTCCGATACTCAAATTCCCTAGCTATGAAGGCCAACATGCCATTTTCCTTCTTCACCGCCTGCTGTACCTGCATGCCAACTTTCACTGACTGATGAACCCAGGTCTCGTTGCACCTCCCCTTTTCCTAATCTGCCGCCATTCAGATAATGATATGCCTTTGTGGTTTTGCCACCAAAGTGGATAACCTCACATTTATCCACATACTGCATCTGCCATGCATTTGCCCACTCACCTAACCTGTCCAAATCACCCTGCAGCCTCTTAGCGTCCTCCTCACAGCTCACACCGCCACTCAGTTTATGTCATCTGCAAACTTGGAGATATTGCACTCAATCCCTTCATCCAGATCACTAATGTATATTTTAAAGAGCTGGGGTTCCAGCACTGAGCTCTGCAGCACTCCACTAGTCACTGCCTCCCATTCCGAAAAAGACATAAGAACATAAGAACATAAGAACATAAGAACATAAGAACATAAGAACATAAGAACATGAAACAGGAGTAGGCCATCTAGCCCCTCGAGCTTGCTCAGCCATTCAAAAAGATCATGGCTGATCTGGCTGTGGACTCGGCTCCACTTACCCGCCCGCTCCCCATAACCCTTAATTCCCTTATTGGTTAAAAATCTATCTATCTGTGACTTGAATACATTCAATGAGCTAGCCTCAACTGCTTCCTTGGGCAGAGAATTCCACAGATTCACAACCCTCTGGGAGAAGAAATTCCTTCTCAACTCGGTTTTAAATTGGCTCCCCCGTATTTTGAGGCTGTGCCCCCTAGTTCTAGTCTCCCTGACCAGTGGAAACAACCTCTCTGCCTCTATCTTGTCTATCCCTTTCATTATTTTAAATGTTTCTATAAGATCCCCCCTCATCCTTCTGAACTCCAACGAGTAAAGACCCAGTCTACTCAATCTATCATCATAAGGTAACCCCCTCATCTCCGGAACCAGCCTAGTGAATCGTCTCTGTACCCCTCCAAAGCTAGTATATCCTTCCTTAAGTAAGGTGACCAAAACTGCACGCAGTACTCCAGGTGCGGCCTCACCAATATCCTGCACAGTTGCAGAAGGACCTCCCTGCTTTTGTACTCCATCCCTCTCGCAATGAAGGCCAACATTCCATTCACCTTCCTGATTACCTGCTGCACCTGCAAAACTAACTTTTTGAGATTTGTGCACAAGGACCCCCTCAAATAATATTCCCTTTTGCTGTTTTTTTTTCCCAAGGTGGATGACCTCACATTTTCCAACATTGTATTTCATCTGCCAAACCTTAGCCCATTCGCTTAACCTATCCAAATCTCTTTGCAGCCTCTCTGTGTCCTCTACACAACCCGCTTTCCCACTAATCATTGTGTCATCTGCAAATTCTGTTACACTGCACTCTGTCCCCTCTTCCAGATCATCTATGTATATCGCAAACAGTTGTGGTCCCAGCACCGATCCCTGTGGCACACCACTAACCACCGATTTCCAACCCGAAAAGGACCCATTTTTCCCGACGCTCTGCTTTCTGTTAGCCAGCTAATTCTCGATCCATGCTAATACATTTCCTCTGACTCCGCGTACCTTTATCTTCTGCAGTAACCTTTTGTGTGGCACCTTATCGAATGCCTTTTGGAAATCTAAATACACCACATCCATCGGTACACCTCTATCCACCATGCTCGTTATATCCTCAAAGAATTCCAGTAAATTAGTTAAACATGATTTCCCCTTCATGAATCCATGTTGCGTCTGCTGATTGCACTATTCCTATCTAGATGTCCCGCTATTTCTTCCTTAATGATAGCTTCAAGCATTTTTCCCACTACAGATGTTAAAATAACCGGCCTATAGTTACCTGCCTTTTGTCTGCCCCCTTTTTTCTCACTATGTCCTCGGTCCCGTTTATCCCGACTCTCTGCTTCCTGTCTGTCAACCAATTCTCTGTCCATGTCAGTACATTACCCCCAATACCATGTGCTTTGATTTTGCACACCAATCTCTTTTATGAGGGACCTTGTCAAAGGCCTTTTTTAACTGTATCCAAATACACCACATCCACTGATTCTCCCTTGTCCACTCTACTAGTTATATCCTCAAAAGATTCCAGAAGATTTGTCAAGCATGATTTCCCTTTCATAAATCCATGCTGACTTGGACCGATCCTGTCACTGCTTTCCAAATGCGCTTCTATTTTGTCCTTAATAATTGATTCCAACATTTTCCCCACTACTGATGTCAGGCTAACTGGTCTATAATTACCCGTTTTCTCTCTCCCTCTTTTTTAAAAAAAAGTGGTGTTACATTAGCTATCCTCCAGGCCATAGGAACTGATCCAGAGTCGATAGACTGTTGGAAAATGATCACCAATGCATCCACTATTTCTAAGGCCACTTCCTTAAGTACTCTGGGATGCAGACAATCAGGCCCCAGGGATTTATCGGCCTTCAATCCCATCAATTTCCTGCTTAATAAGGATATCCTTCAGCTCCTCCTTCTCACTATGTCCTCGGTCCCCGAGTACATCCGGAAGGTTATTTGTGTCTTCCTTCATGAAGACAGAACCAAAATATTTGTTCAATTGGTCTGCCATTTCTTTGTTTCCCTTTATAAATTCACCTGAGTCCGACTGCAAGGGACCTACGTTTGTCTTCACTAATCTTTTTCTCTTCACATATCTATAGAAGCTTTTGCAGTCAGTTTTTATGTTCCCGGCAAGCTTCCTCTCGTATTCTATTTTCCCCCTCCTAATTAAACACTTTGTCCTCCTCTGCTGAATTCTAAATTCCTCCCAGTCCTCAGGTTTGCTGCTTTTATGGTCAATTTATATGCCTCTTCCTCGGATTTAACACTATCCTTAATTTCCCTTGTTAGCACGGTTGAGCCGCCTTCCCTGTTTTATTTTTACTCCAGACAGCGATGTACAATTGTTGAAGTTCATCCATGTGATCCTTAAATGTTTGCCATTGCCTCTCCACCGTCAATCCTTTAAGTATCATTTGCCAGTCTATTCTAGCCAATTCACGCCTCATGCCGTCGAAGTTAGCTTTCCTTATGTTCAGGACCCCAGTTTCTGAATTAACTGTGTCACTCTCCATCTTAATAAAGAATTCTACCATATTACGGTCACTCTTGCCCAAGGGGCCTCGCACAAGAAGATTGCTAATTAGTCCCTTCTCATTACACATCACCCAGTCTAGGATGGCCAGCTCTCTAGTTGGTTCCTTGACATAGTGGTCTAGAAAACCATCCCTAATACACTCCAGGAAATCCTCCTCCACTGCATTGCTACCAGTTTGGTTCGCCCAATCTATATGTAAATTAACGTAACCCATGATAACTGCTGTACCTTCATTGCACACTTCCCTTATTTCTTGTTTGATGCTGTCCCCAACCTCACTACTACTGTTTGGTGGCCTGTACACAACTTCCACCAGCGTTTTCTGCCCTTTGTTATTCCGTAGCTCCACCCATACCAATTCCACATCATCCAAGCCAATGTCCTTCCTTACTATTGCATTAATTTCCTCTTTAACCAGCAACGCCACCCCGCCTCCTTTTCCTTTCTGTCTATCCTTCCTAAATGTTGAATACCCCTAGATGTTGAGTTCCCAGCCTTGGTCACCCTGGAGCCATGTCTCTGTGATGCCAATTACATCATATCCATTAACTGCTATCTGCGCAGTTAATTCGTCCACCTTATTCCGAATACTCATCGCATTGAGGCACAGAGCCTTCAGGCTTGTCTTTTTAACACACTTTGCCCCTTTAGAATTTTGCTGTAATGTGGCCCTTTTTGTTTTTTGCCTTGGGTTTCTCTGCCCTCCACTTTTACTATTCTCCTTTCTATCTTTTGCCTTTGTCTCCCTTTTATTTCCCTTTGCCTCCCTGCATCGGTTCCCATCCCCCTGCCATATTAGTTTACCATCTTCCCAACAGCACTAGCAAACACTCCCCCTAGGACATTGGTTCCAGTCCTGCCCGGGTGCAGACTGTCCGGTTTGCACTGGTCCCACCTCCCCCAGAACCGGTTCCAATGTCCCAGGAATTTGAATACATCCCTTCTGCACCACTCAAGCCACGTATTGATCTGAGCTATCCTGCAATTCCTACTCTGACTAGCACGTGGCACTGGTAGCAATCCTGAGATTACTACTTTTGAGGTTGTACTTTTTAATTTAGCTCCTAGCTCCCTAAATTGTAAGACCTCATCCCGTTTTTTACCTATAGGCACCATGATAACTGGCTGATCACCCTCCCTTTTCAGAATGTCCTGCACCCGCTCCGAGACATCCTTGACTCTTGCACCAGGGAGGCAACATACCATCCTGGAGTCTCGGTTGCGGCCACAGAAATGCCTATCTATTCCCCTTACAATTGAAACCCCTATCACTATAGCTCTCCCACTTATTTTCCTGCTCTCCTGTGCAGCAGAGCCACCCACGGTGCCATGAACTTGGCTGCTGCTGCCTTCCCCTGATGAGTCATCCCCCTCAACAGTACCCAAAGCGGTGTATCTGTTTTGCAGGGGGATGACCGCAGGGGACCCCTGCACTACCTTTGTTGCATTGCTCTTCCTGTTGGTCACCCGTTCCCTATCTGGCTGTGTACCCTTTACCTGCGGTGTGATCAACTCGCTAAATGTGCTATTCACTTCATTCTCCGCATCATGGATGCTCCAGAGTGACTCCACCCGCAGCTCCAGTGCTGCAATGCGGTCTGCCAGGATCTGCAGGCGGATACACTTCCTGCACACGTAGTCGTCAAGGACACCGGAAGCGTCCCTGAGTTCCTACATAGTACAGGACGAGCATAACACGTGTCCGAGCTCTCTTGCCATGACTTAACCCTTGGATTAACTTAATTGGGCAACAACAATGCTAAAGGTTACTTACTGATAAAGAAAGAAAAAGAAAAAGTACTTACCCCCTTGGCTGTGATGTCACCTTTCGATTTCTTTCTACTTTTTTGCCTTCTTCCTGCAGCTGCACCAGCTGGCCTCAGCAATGCGTTGAGCCGCCTTATAGATCTCTCCAACTCACCACGAACTCCCGAGCCTCAGCAACGCATTGGGCCTTCTTATAGGCCTCTCCAACGCAGCTCCCGAGCCTCTCCGACTCACCACGAACTCCCGAGTCTCAGCGACGCATTGGGCCTTCTTATCGGCCTCTCCGACGCACCTCCCGAGCCTCTCCAACTCACCACAGTAATTTAAAAAAATCTTGTACTAACCAATAACTGTTTTGAAAAATACATAGTACGCAGATTTTCTGATTTATGCTGAGATTGAAATACATTTTCTTTCACTATCCTTGAGTCCTTGTTTGAATTGTAGTTGTTTTTCAATCTCCATTGCCTCTCACTGGATTTGCTTGAATGTTCAGCTGATTATGCTTCGTAACTCTGAGAACATGGTGCTCCAAGTCGGTTCTGAGTTCCCTGGATGACTGTGGAATCAGTTAACAAGTACAGTACCACCAATTTATGATTAATTTAATTCAGCTTATACATTTTCTCTTGCTTCAAACTTATTTACTGGTTTGTGCTTTTTAGAGAACTATTTCATTGCAGTCATTTAAAATCCAGTCTGTCTGCTATCTTATTCCAAAATGACTTTTTAATGGTTGTACATTAAATCTTTGACAGTTTCTATTGCGATGGGTTCCTGAAGCATCCTTTACTGACATTTAGCAGCTCTAGCATGTGCTTTAAATTCTGTACAACATAACATATGGAAAACAACTCGCCAGATCTTTTGGTAGAAAAATCAGTTGGGTGAGCTGTTTCATTTTAATCAATAGAACATAAAACTGGACCAAATTGCTTCTTAAAACCAAATTTACTTTTATAAGGTAAGAGGACTTCATTGAATTAATGAGCTTTGAGAGACCAAGCTAGTTACTTAAAAAGCAAATTTCTTGGCACATATTTTAGGGGAAAGCTTGTTTTCTCCATAAACAAAATCATAAGAGATGTAGCTTTGAAATATACCATTTCTGAAAATGGCACTTTATTAGATTGCTGACTATGGGGTGGGGGGGAACCACTAATTCTCCTGTCCCCTGTATCATGTATCTGAGGTTTTGCAGAAAGTTTAAAACTTATTGTAAAACAAAATTATGGCTGTTATCCTAAAGTAGTGATGACTGATTTAACAGAATATTTGCTGATCAGCATTTAGGTCGATCACCTACTAAAAATGTTTATGACTCAAACAATGGGCTCAATTTTCCCCAATTATCTGCGCCATCATTTTGGCGCGCTCTGATTTTTTTTGAGTAAATTTAAATCTCCACGTTTCCCCAAAGTTTCTGCGCTAGCATAATTCACTTAGGTAGGATTTTTTTGACCTCATTGGGGGCATAACCTGCCACCCACTCCAATTCTGGCCATTTAAGCACGTTTGGTCAACTCCGATTTACTCCAATTTTTCTTAGGACGGTGTATGTGACCACTCTGGAAAAACCTTCTGGGCAGTTAACAAAATCGGCACAGGCAAGAGAATCAGCGCAGCAGATGCAGTTCCACGGCCCGGACAGCAGCAGCAGCAGCAGCAGGGAGGGAGGGGGTGAGGGAAGCCTTTCGGCCAGGGTTAGGAGTGGCACCCAGCACCGGGAGGACAGAGACCTTTCGGCCAGGGCTAGCAGCGACACCGGCAGAGTAGGGAGGCCTTTCGGCCAAGATTAGGAGCAGCACCAGGGGGAGGGAGGGAGGGATAGACTTTTGGCATAAACTCTTTAATAATTTAATGCTGGTAAGCTGCTGCAATGTGCAAGGTGCTTGTGTAGGTTGCTGTGAGCTGGCCAGAATGTGTTGTATGTTTCACTTTCCAGCCTCAGCCCACAGTGTGTCCCTTGTTACCCTGGCAACCCAATCTTTTTGGTGCAGATGTTGGGCTCCACCCCCAACGCTAAAGCTCAGGCTACGCGGTGCCAAAATCAACAATTCAAACAGGCAAAGTTGGATGAATTTTTTTTGCCGTAGTTGGGCCCCCAAAAAAATGGGCGTAACTCTTCAAGTATGCCAAAAAACGGCTTTGGGGAAAATTGAGTCCAATGAGATAACGAGGCCAATTTGAAACCATTTTTCCTGGCGCTACTTTCAGTGTCACATAGCATATGATCAGCCATTGCAATGCTGCTGCTAAACTACAAAAGATAACCATGTCGGCAAAATAAATTCGAAAAGATTTACATGGATGACTTGTGACCTCCTATCTGTCCCACCTGTGACAGAGACTGTGGTTCTCGTATTGGACTGTTCAGCCACCTAAGAACTAATTTTAAGAGTGGAAGCAAGTCTTCCTTGATTCCGAGGGACTGCTGTGCCGTCAACGTCTTTTCCACATGACCTTCCTTGGCACAACATCGATCACTGGCTTTCAACCCTCTGAAGGAGTTATTTAAATGGACCTAAAAAAAAATTTTATTTCACATTATCCATAATTTGTACTGTTGGTATTCTTGACTGCAATAAATAATTATATAGCATTATATTGACTGCTAGCTGCTGAACTAAAACCATTAAACAGCAGTTCCAGACTGTCGGGACTGTGCTGTTCCATAGCCTCTGCAATGTCCACATATCATGTACATCATTTGCAAGTAAAGTAAAGGAGTTAAAATAAAACCAATTTGCTAACAGAGATCCTAAGCTTTGTCACTCGTGTTGTACAATCAATGGATCTAATTCTGTAAATGTAATGACATCATGGTATCTTCCATGTAACAAAATTGAGTGATTTAAAAGTACTATTAACCAGAATAATGGAGCTGGAACAGTTTAGACAATCATCAAATCACTACTATTGTCGTGTTCTTCAAATACACCTTCAGCTGGTGGCCCAGTGACAAAGGAGTATGAGTAATTTGTATCTGCAATTTCAGAGTAGCCAATCTTTACCAATCACCAGGCCTTCCAAAGAGGAGTAAAATTTGGGTTATGAGGCCATGCTCACACACCCTCTCTTAAAGTTGAGTGGCAATGATTTTGGCCTTGAAGCATGTATCTATCCCATTTTCGTTACCGTAAAAGATGCACTGCTATGAAAATTCCTTGAAAAAGGAAAAGAAAACTGCAAAAGAAGCGTTTGGAATGCCAAATGTGGAGCTGATGAGTGTTTGTTTTAATACACATTCCTAATTTTTTTTTGTGGTCATTTTCCCTGCTCCCCCATTTCTTTCACTTCCAAATACCTCCCTCTTTAAATATCTGCTTCCCATTCCTGGTTGAAGGGAGCAGACAAGTGGCCTGTCCTCCACCTTTGTAGTTCCCAAGCATGTGATCAAGTGTTGGTTGTTGACTTGCTTACTGATTTGTGATGAGATTGGAAACTGCACCACAGAGAAAGAATTGTCCAGCTTTCAACTGCACACTATTGTCGTGCATTGCACCAGGTGCAGGCTCCAATGTTACTTTCCTGCTTCCATTTTAGCCAGTAGCGTAAAGTGAGCTAGACTATCAATGTCTACAATCAACCATTTTGTGTTGGCCAACAGGATGATGGTTGCTGTATAATTTTATTTTATTCTGTTCCCAATGATGCTTTGCTAGTAGCCCAAGAGTCTTTTGTAATCTGTTCTATTTTGGTAGCTATGGGCATGATCTTCCACTTGCTGCAACCTTTGCTCTGCTTTTGTACTACATCATAACTCACTCTCATTTTTCTTCCTAGTCTGGAAAATAGTTAAGATTCTTGTTCTCTGTCCTCTTTTTCTAACCCCCGCCCCCCCAACCAGCTGTGTGATGCTCTCCTCTTTACTTGCATTCAATCTATTTGTCTCGCTTTCTTACTTTCATTTTCCCACAAAAATATGCACAGAATCTCTCTCTCTCTCTCTCTCTCTCTCTCTCTCTCTCACACACGTGTTCTTTTTTTCACTCTTTCTCACTCAGACATTTCCAGCTAGGTGGGAATGAAAGTCACAAGGAAGACTCCTGACCTAGCTACCAGGTGCATGTGACATTGTCTACCATTTCAGATGGATTTTAAAGCATAGGAAATACAACTTAATCAGTAATCAAAAAAATTACGCTATTATTTTTTGGTGTTACAAAATTGGTTATGCATATTGCATGTCTCTTTGTCTTTTGTTCCTTCTGCCAACTTGCATGTTAAAAGAATGTAATTATTTTTGATTAGTTCTTCCAGATGGTCTGGGTTTGTGCACATGGTGCCCATTGACTAGTTTCTGATTTTGGTCAAGCTATGTGAGGCCTTGAACAGAGGCGTTGTCTCCCTACAAGTGGAAAATCTGACTCACCCGGGCTACTTCTGCAGACCCTAAGGCTGGTTGAAGAGCTGCAGAGGTCCTGAATTGTTTAGCCAATGCTTTCTGCATGGACTTTGGAAGGGCATAAAATAAGTGGGAAGGGAATGTTCTCTTTTTTTTTTATATTGAAAGGAGATAAATAGTTTCCTCCCAATACTAGAGAAATGTTTCATCTTCCACTTCTCTACACTTTGTGTAATACTGTATTCTTGTGTTGTCACTTAATTCACAATTGTAGGTGCATCATGTTAATGAATTTTGGTTCTGCATCTCTAATTGAGTAACATTAGGTTTTTTTCTTAATTTGAAGTACTGGAAGCATCCTTGTGTATGCTTGGTAAGTCCCATTCTATATGCAAATCCTCCATTCTTGCATGGTTGATACTATTCCTTACTTAGTATGCATGAGTATCCTCACCAGAACTCATCAGACATTTTTGTTCCCTAGCGCCCCATCTCACCACTAGGATCGAGCAGCACACCAATGTTCTAGTGCAGACTTGCCCTTTGGTGGGGCCTAGAAAGATCAGGAGATAAAAATACAGCTACAACTTTCTCAAGCTTGCAGCTATGCTTCAGGTCTCTGAGGAGCTTTCTGGCAGATGGCCTTGATCATGTCGCTCGCTAAATATCCTGGGGGGTGGGGGGGAATTAAATTTAACTTGCCTTCAGTCTTTGGCCTGCCTGTGTTCTCAGTAGGCCACAACACTATGTTTCTCTGGGATATCCAGTCAGCATTCCTTCAGGAAAATGAGGCATGAGATCCCCTCCCACATCATTTGCGTTGGTTCATTGGCCTGTTCTTATTGCAGGTTCAGGCCCAGCTTTGCCGCCCCTCAAGAAATACGAGGGCAACATAAAAGAGGCAAAACCAGTCTCGACTTTTTTTTAATAACCTTTTACCCCTTTTTTCCTGACCTTTGCCTCTAGAGGAATAGGCATTCCCCAGGCGCAAGGGATAAAACATTTTTTAATTACTACTTTTCCTCTTTCAAACCCTCCTAGCTTCAGGCCTCTCCTCACAGAATCAAATCTGCATGCTACCATGTTGTGGTACTTTGGTGCACCAAAAAGCTATTATTGTCATGCTGTGAATTTTGAGTGTTAACTCCAATTTAAAATATTTGACCCTCTGTTTACCAGTCTATGTTTAAATAGCCATTGGCATTCTTTTCAAAGTGTATGTTTTGCATTCTTTCTGTCCATCAAAGCCATTCTGGAAATGCTTGCACTTCTTTCTTATGGTAGTAGCAAATCAAATCAAATGCCTATGAGCAACATTAATGGCATTAATGTACTACCTTTTTTGCTTTGCTTTCAAAACGGGCTATGTTGTCAAGAATCTCAAGATTCGTGTGTACAATGTGGGCTATTTTGGGAAGTGTAATTTTTATAGTGAATCTTATTAAACTATTTGCAAAACTGAAGTTTTTAATGCAAATTTGTATGAAATTGCATTTTTACACTTGGTTTAAATAGTTCCACAATTGACTACCTTTTAATGTAGAGCTTGTTTCACCAGACAACATTTAAATCATTTTTATTTGAATGTTTCATGTTATGCTATAATTTCATATTTCCATTTTTGGTTAAAAATTTACAAGCATTTGGGGGTGAAAAAGAGAAATGGCTGACTAAAAATACCATTTAATTCCAAAGGGCTTCCGTTACAGCTCAATTCAGTTCTTTCACTTATTTCTAATCAGTTATGGACCCTGCTGTGGGTAATAAGTTTAAAATGGCATATTTAAGATTACATTTGAATGTATTTTTTCTTTTCAACCTGAATGATGGAGCTTTCTGTTCAGTTGGAGTGACCTATCATGACACTGCTAGGCAACAAGGAGGAGTTTTTCTGAGCAAATTGCCAATCATAGCAGGCAGGATTCCCCCAATCAGCTGTGTGCTCTGCTGAAAAGCCAGAGCTGACGGATGAGCTCGTTCAGTCAGCTGGTAGGAAATGAAGTGAAAGCTGTAGCCGGCAAGAACAAGGCAGTGTATGTGAACATTTTTCATTGTGGCTGGGAAAGTAGCATAATCTGTTATTCGCATCCCTTTTTGATTCTCACCCTTGAGCTTCAATGAGCTGATGTGTATTTAAGTAACATTATAGAGCTTTATGTTACCCTCCTTGTAGGCACTGTGCAGTTCTGTTAGCACTGGAGTAGAACATTCTATTGAAAAGTTAACTGGGTGAGCACTGTTGGATTAAGGTATCTACATAATGCTCTCTGTGGGGCAAAGCACTTGGTAATTTGCTATGCATTTGCAGTTGATGGGAAGAATTTTTATAAGGTTGACTTAAAGTTAGTTACATATGAATCGAAGAACTGCTATATTTACAATTTTATAATATGCTGCTTCTATATGATCTGTTTACAAATGTTTAAATGTTGAACTGGCTGTATCGTGTTTCTTTTGGCTCCTCCAAGATTGGGGCTTACTTTAGTTTTTTGTGGGATCTGAAATGGCTGTCCAGATTACCAAATGTGGATAAGTAATATTTAAGAGCCAGTAGGTATGCTCATACATGCACAAGTCACGAAGGGCTGACTTGGTTTGAACGCAGGTGAAATATTAAAGAGGGTGTTCATTCAGCAAAGTACTACCTACAGAACCAAATATAGTAAGGGCTTTTCCAGCAGAATCTTGAGATATTGGGTAAATTAACCCATGCCATAAACTCTGTGTGTGTGTGTGTGTTTAGTGTTTTTCATGCTCTCCTTTTGATTGTTTCTGTCGGTCTCCATAATCAATGATACATTAGCTTTTCTTTCTTGTGAGGCTACAGGAAATACATTGTGATTTCACAATTAATGTTGAGAGGAAATTCTGTGAGGATTTGAAGTGGAAGTGTGCATGTTTTTGTGGCCTAGTGTAGGGCTACTGCAATTACTTAGGTTTACAATGCCTGCCTTTGTGAAAGGAATATTGTGAATACAAATGTCAGAAAAGAAGATACATGTGTTTTTTTTAAACTTCAATCGTTTTAATGCTTTTGTAAAATTCATGAACTTTTCATCATATAAGTTGGTAGCGAATAACACAATTAGCAAAGTAAATAGTGTTTTTCTGGATTCAGAAGACTTTGTGACTTTATTAAAAAAAATGTTGCCTGTGTGATCCAAATGGGGTAACAAACACTCAAAAGTATGTCAAAAGAATGTGTCTGGTTTGTGATGATGTCCTAACCTAAGACAGTGAGACTCATGGCTTCTTCACTTCCTCTGAATTTTTATTTTTGTATTTATCTTGAAATTTGGTCATTCTAGTTCAATAGCTCATTATGCATTACTGCAAATGCTGAAAAACTTAATGAATAAGATATGGGGAAGATCATGAAGCTAATGGGTGCATATTGATGTGGGACTTAAATTGGAGTTAGAAGAATCCATTTTCCTTTTTTAAGCATTTCACCTCCTCTGTCCCCCTCCTCGACCCCTTCCTTGCCAGTTTTGTTTGTTTTTCTCCCTTACCTAGGGATGTTTTGACATGCTTATTGCAGTTCCATGGATGGCAGTAGTTCTCTTGTATCGTATCTAAGGGGTCATGCTTTATTTGTGAGCCTAGCATTGGTAGGCTCCTAATCCCACATGATTTTTGAATATTGAGGGAATCAAGGGATATGGGGATACTGCAGGAAGGTGTAGTTGAGGTCGAAAATCAGCTATGATCTTATTGAATGGTCGTGCAGTCTTGCGTACTCCTCCTGATTCTTGTGTTCTTATGATTCAATCGTGTTTATAGTGGAGCTGGTCACTTCCGTGCCAGATGTCCACATATGCTATGAGGTCAATTTTTACCTGCTTTCTGAAATATCCTAGCAAGCCACTCAGTTCTATCAAACCGCTAGGAAAAATAATAATAAAATCAGATGGACCACCCAGGCTTGGACATGACAAAGGCACGCCCAGCCCAGTCAGCTCTGCAAAGTCCAACTTACTAACATCTGGGGACTTATACCAAAATTGGGAAAGCTGTCCCACAGACAAGTCCAGCAACAGCCTGACATGGTCATTCTCACAATCATACCTATCAACCAATGTCCCAAACTCCATCACCATCACTGGGTATGTCCTGTCCCACCGGCAGGACAGACACAGCAGAGGAGGCAGCACAGTGGTATACAGTCAGGAGCGAGTGGCCCTGAGTCCTCAACATTGACTCAAGTCTCATGGCATCAGGTCAAACATGGGCAAGGAAACCTCATTGATTACCACCTCTCGCCCTCCCTCAGCTGATGAATCAGTACTCCTGCATGTTGAACACCATTTGGAAGAAGCAGTGAGGGCATGGAATGTACTCTGGGTCGGGGTCTTTTATGTCCATCACCAAGAGGTGCTCAGTCACACCACTACTGATCGAGCTGGCTGAGTCCTGAAGGACATAGCTGCCAGACTTGGCCTGCGGCAGGTGGCAAGAGAGCCAACACGATGGAAAAACCTACTTGTCCTCGTCCTCAAATCTACCTGTCACAGATGCATCTGTCCATGACAGTGTTGTTAGGAGTGACCATCGCACAGTCCTTGTGGAGAAAAGGTACTGTTTCACACGGAGGACACCTTCCATCGTGTTGTGTGGCACTACCACCTTGCTAAATGGGATAGATTCATTCTAAATGGGATAGCATTCATCAGATATTACGCCATATGTGTCTTTCAGTACATAACGTTACAGCTCACATCAATGACACTTGGGACAGTCTACCAACAACAACAACGTGTTTATATAGTGCCTTTAACATAGTAAAACATCCCAGTGCACGTCGCCACATAAGGAGAAATTAGGGCAGGTGACCAAAAGCTTGGTCAAAGAGGTAGGTTTTAACGAGCGTCATGAAGGAGGAAAGAGGAGAGGTGGAATGGTTTAGGCAGGGAATTCCAGAGCTTAGGGCCTTGGCAACAGAAGGCACGGCCACCAATGGTTGAGCAGTTATAATCAGGGATGCTCCAGGGGGCAAAATTTGAGGAGCACAGATAATCTCGGGATGTGGGCGGGGGGTGGGTAGTAAATCAAGTCTAGAGGTAACAAAGGCATGGATGAGGGTTTCAGCAGCAGATGAGCTGAGGCAAGGATGGAGATGTGCACTGTTGCAGAGGTGGCATTTGGTGGTTTTAGTTATGCCACGGATCTGTGTCCGGAAGCTCATTTCAGGGTCAAATATGACACCTAGGTTGCAAACAGTCTGGTTCAGCTTCAGATAGATGCTAGGGAGAGCGATGGAATCGGTGGCTAGGGAACACAGTTTGTGGCGGGGAACAAAGACAATGGCTTCGATCTTCCCAATATTTAATTGGAGAACATTTCTGCTCATTCAGTAGTGGATGTTGGAAAGCAGTCTGACAATTTAGAGGCCATGAATGGGTCGAAAGAAGTGGTGGTGAGGTAGAGTTGGATGTAGTCCGTATACATGTGGAAACTGATGCTGTGTTTTCGGATGATGTCACCGAGGGGCAGCATACAGATAAGAACTAGGAGGGGGCCAAAGATAGATCCATGGGGGACACCAGAGGTAATGATGGGAGTGGGAAGCGAAGGCATTGCAGGTGATTTTCTGGCTACAATTAGATAAATAGGAATGGAATCAGGCGAGTGCAAGCAGTCCCACCCAGCTGAAAGATGGTGGAGGGGCGTTGGAGGAGGATGGAGTGGTCATAGAAACATAAAAAATAGGTGCAGGAGTAGGCCATTCGGCCCTTCGAGCCTGCACCACTATTCAATATGATCATGGCTGATCATGCAACTTCAGGACCCCATTCCTGCTTTCTCTCCAGACCCCCTGATCCCTTTAGCCATAAGGGCCATATCTAACTCCCTTTTGAATATATCTCACGAACTGGTCTCAACAATTTTCTGTGGTAGAGAATTCCACAGGTTCACAATTCTCTGAGTGAAGAAGTTTCTCCTCATCTCGGTCCTAAATGGCTTACCCCTTATCCTTAGACTGTGAACCCTGGTACTGGACTTCCCCAACATCGGGAACATTCTTCCTGCATCTAACCTGTCCAATCCCGTCAATTTTATATGTTTCTATGAGATCCCCTCTCATTCTTCTAAATTCCAGTGAGTATAAGCCTAGTCGATTCAGTCTTTCTTCATATGTCAGTCCTGCCATCCTGGGTAACTTCGCTGCACTCCCTCAACAGCAAGAATGTCCTTCCTCAGATGAGGAGACCAAAACTGAACACAATATTCCAGGTGAGGCCTCACCAAGGCCCTGTACAACTGCAGTAAGACCTCCCTGCTCCTATACTCAAATCCTCTCGCTATGAAGGCCAACATGCCATTTGCCTTCTTCACCGCCTGTTGTACCTGCATGCCAACTTTCAATGACTGATGTGCCATGACTCCCAGGTCTCGTTGCACCTCCCCTTTTCCTAATCTGTCACCATTCAGTTAATAATCTGCCTTCCTGTTTTTGCCACCAAAGTGGATAACCTCACATTTATCTATATTATACTGCATCTGCCATGCATTTACCCACTCATTTAACCTGTCCAAGTCACCCTGCAGCCTCTTGGCATCCTCCTCACAGCTCACGCTGCCACCCCAACTTAGTGTCATCTTAAACTTGGAGATATTGCATTCAATTCCTTTGTCTAAATCATTAATGTATATTGTGAAGAGCTGGGGTCCCAGCACTGAACCTTGTGGTACCCCACTAGTGACTGCCTGCCATTCTGAAACGGAACTGTTTATTCCTACTCTTTGCTTCCTGTCTGCCAACCAGTTCTCTATCCATGTCAATACATTACCCCCAATACCATGTGTGCATGAATTTTGCGCACTAATCCCTTGTGTGGGACCTTGTCAAAAGCCTCATCTACTGGTTCTCCCTTGTCCACTCTACTAGTTACATCCTCAAAAAATTCTAGATTTGTCAAGCATGATTTCCCTTTCATAAACCATGCTGACTTGGACAGATCATGTCACTGCTTTCCAAATGCGCTGCTATAACATCTTTAATAATTGATTCCAACATTTTCCCCACTACCGATGTCAGGCTACCGGTCTATAATTCCCTGTTTTCTCTCTCCTTTTTTTAAAAAGTGGGGTTACATTAGCTACCCTCCAATCCATAGGAACTGATCCAAAGTCGATGGAATGTTGGAAAATGACCACCAATGCATCCACTATTTCTAGGGCCACTTCCTTAAGTACTCTGGGATGCAGACTATCAGGCCCTGGGGATTTATCGGCCTTCAATCCCATCAATTTCCCTAACACAATTTCCTGACTAATAAGGACTTCCTTTAGTTCCTCCTTCTCGCTAGACCCTTGGTCTCCTATTATTTTTGGGAGGTTATTCGTGTCTTCCTTATTGAAGACAGAACCAAAGTATGTGTTCAATTGGTCTGCCATTTCCTTGTTCCCCATTATAAATTCACCTGATTCTGACTGCAAGGAACCTACATTAGTCTTCACTAATCTTTTTCTCTTCACGTATCTATAAAAGCTTTTGCAGTCACTTTTTATGTTCCCAGGAAGCTTACACTCGTACTCTATTTTCCCCCTCCTAATTAAACGCTTAGTCCTCCTCTGCTGGATTCTAAATTTCTCCCAGTCCTTAGGCTTGCTGCTTTTTCTGGCCAATTTATATGCCTTTTCCTTGGATTTAACACTATCCCTACTTTCCCTTGTTACCCACGATTGAGCCACCTTCCCCTTTTTATTTTTACACCAGACACGGATGTACAATTGTTGTAGTTCATCCATGTGATCTTTAAATGTCTGCCATTGCCTATCCACCATCAATCCTTTAAGTATCATTCACCAGTCTATCCTCGCCAATTCACATCTCATACCATTGAAGTTACCTTTCTTTAAGTTCAGGACCCTAGTCTCTGAATTAACTGTGTCACTCTCCACCTTAATGAAGAATTCTACCATATTATGGTCACTCTTCCCCAAAGGGCCTCGAATGACCAGATTGCTAATTAATCCTCTCTCATTACACAAGACCCAGTCTAGGATGGCCTGCTCTCTAGTTGGTTCCTCGACATATTGGTCTGGAAAACCATCCCTTATACACTCCAGGAAATCCTCCTCCACAGTTCTGCTACCAGTTTGGTTAGCCCAATCTATATGTAGATTAAAGTCACCCATGATAACTGCTGTACCTTATTGCATGCGTTCTTAATTTCCTATTTGATGCCATCCCCAACCTCCCTTCGACTGTTTGGTGGTCTGTTCACAACTCCCACTATCGTTTTCTGCCCTTTGGTGTTTCGCAGCTCTACCCATTAAGAATCCACCTCATCCAAGCTAATGTCCTTCCTTACTATTGCGTTTAATCTCCTTGTTAACCAGTAACGCTACCCCACCTCCTTTTCCTTCCTGTCTATCCTTCCTGAATATTGAGTACCCCTGGAGGTTGAGTTCCCAGCCTTGGTTACCCTGGAGCCATGTCTCTGTAATCCCAATTACATCATATCCGTTAACGGCTATCTGCACAGTTAATTCATCCACCTTATTACGAATGCTCCTTGCATTGAGACTCCAAGCCTTCAGGCTTGTTTTTTTAACACTCTTTTTGTCCTTTTTTAGAATTATGTTGTAATGTGGCCCTTTTTGATTTTTGCCCTTGGTTTCTCTGCCCGCCACTCTTGTTTTTCTTCTTCCTACCTTTTGCTTCTGCCCCCTTTTTACTTCCCTCTGCCTCCCTGCATAGATTCCCATCCCCCTACCATATTTAAACCCTCCCCAACAGCACGAGCAAACACTCTCCCTCAGACATCGGTTCCGGTCCTGCCCAGGTGCAGACTGTCTGGTTTGTACTGGTCCTACCTCCCCCAGAACTGGTTCCAATGTCCCAAGAATTTGAATTCCTCCCCCCCCTTGCACCATTCCTCAAGCCACGTATTCATCTTAACTATCCTGCTATTCCAACTCTGACTAGCACGTGGCACTGGTAGCGATCCTGAGATTACTACCTTTTGAGGTCCTACTCTTTAATTCAACTCCTAGCTCCCTAAATTCAGCTTGCAGGATCTCATCCCATTTTTTACCTATGCACCATGACAGCTGGCTGTTCACCCTCCCCCTCCAGAATGCCCTGTAGCAGCTCCGAGACATCCTTGACCCTTGCACCAGGAAGGCAACATACCATCCTGGAGTCTCGTTTGCGGCCGCTGAAACGTCTATCTATTCCCCTTACAATAGAATCCCCTATCATTATAGCTCTCCCACTCTTTTTCCTGTCCTCCTGCGCAGCAGAGTCACCCATGGCGCCATGAACTTGGCTGCTGCTGCCTTCCCCTGATGAGCCATCTCCTCCAACAGTACCCAAAACCATATCAAAGGCTGCAGACAGGTCGTGAAGGATGAGGAGGGATAGTTTACCTTTGTCGGTCACAAAGGATGTCATTTGTGACTAGAACAGATCTAGCAGCTCAAAACTGGGCATCCATGAGGCACTGTGGGCCATCAGCAGCAGCAGAATTGTACTCCAACACAATGTGTAACCTCATAGCCCAGCATATCCCACACGCTACTCTTGCCACCAAGCGAGGGGACCAACCTTGGTTCAACGACGAGTGTAGAAGAGCATACCAGGAGCAGCACCAGGTGCACCTAAAAATGAGGTGGCAACTTGGTGAAGCTACACAGGACTACATGCATGCTATGGACTGAGCTAAATGATCCCACAACCAACAGAGCAGATCAAAGCTCTGCAGTCCTACCACAACCAGTCGTGAATGGTGATGGACAATTAAACAAGCAACAAGAGGAGGTGGCTCCATGAACATCCCCATCCTCAATGATGGTGGAGCCCAGCATGTGAGTGCAAAAGACAAGGCTGAAGCATTTGGAATCATCTTCAGCCAGAAGTGCCAAGTGGATGATCCATCTCTGCCTCCTCTTGACGTCCCCACCAGCACAGAAGCCAGTCTTCAGCCAATTTGATTCATTCCACGTGATATTGAGAAATGGCTGAACGCACTGGATACAGCAAAGGCTATGGGCTCTGACAACATTCCGGCTGTCGTGCTGAAGACTTGTGTTTTGGATCTAGCCGTGCCTCTAGCCAAGCTGTTCCAGTACAGCTGCAACACTGGCATCTACCGGACAAAGCAGAAAACTTTCCAGGTATGTCCTATCTAGAAAAAGTAGGACAAATCCAATCCGACCAATTATCGCCACATCAGTCTACTCTCCATTAGCAAAGTGATGGAAGGTGACATCGGCACTGCTGTCAAGCAGCACTTACTCACCAATAAGTTGTTTACCTGTGCTCACTTTTGGTTCTGCCAGGACCACTCTGCTCCAGACTTCATTACAGCCTTGATCCAAACGTGGACAAAAGAGCTGAATTCCAGAGGTGAGGTGAGCGTGACGGGCCTTGACATCAAGGCAGCATTTGACCAAGTGTAGCATCAAGGAGCCCGAGTAAAATTAAAATCAATGGGAATCGGTTACGCGCACGGCGGGGAAAACTGTACTGGATGTGTCGTACCGAGCACAAAGAAAGATGGTTGTGGTTGTTGGAGGCCAATCATTTCAGTCCCAGGACATCGTTGCAGGAGTTCCTCAAGGCAGTGTCCTCGGCCCAACCAGCTTCAGCTGCTTCATCAATTACCTTCCCTCCATCATAAGGTTAGAAGTGGGGATGTTCGCTGATGATTAGTGTTCAGTTCCATTTGCATCTCTTCAGAAAATGAAGTGGTCTGTGACTGCATGCAGCAAAACCTGGACAACATTCAGGCTTGGGCTGATAAGTGGCAAGTAACATTCACGCCACACAAGTACCAGGCAATAACCATCTCAAACAAGCGAGAGTCTAACCACCTCTCCATGAGATTCAACGGTATTGCCATCACCGAATTCCCCAGCAGCAACATCCTGATCGTCATCATTGACCATAAACTTAACTAGACCACCCACATAAATAGTGCGGCTACAGGAGCAAGTCCAAGGCTGGATATTCTGTGGCGAGTGACTCGCCTGACTCCACAAAGACTTTCCACCATCTACAAGGCACAAGTCAAGAGTGTGATGGAATACTGTCCATTTGCCTGGATGAGTGATGCTCCCGCAGCTTTCAAGAAACACGACACCATCGAGAACAAAATAGCCCATTTGATTAGCACCTCATTCACCCCCTGCATCACTGGCGCACCGTGGCTGCAGTGTGTACCATCTACAAGAGGCACTGCAGCAACTCGCCAAGGCTTCTTCGACAGCACCTCTCAAATCCGCGATCTCTACCACCTAGAAGGACAAGGGTAGCAGGTGCATGGGAACACCTCCACTTGCAAGTTCCCCTCCAAGTCACACATCATCCTGACTTGTGGGTGTATCTCCATTCCTTCAGCATCATCAGGTCAAAATCCTGGAACTCCTTCCCTAACGGCACTGTGGGAGTACCACCTCACGGACTGCAGAGATTCAAGAAGGCGGCTCACCACCATCTTCTCGTGGGCGTTTCGGGATGAGCAATAAATACTGGTCTTGCCAGCGATGCCCACATCCCACGAATGAACAAAAAAAAAACACTTGCCAGTAGAATGCACTCTCCTCCCCGGTCCTGATTTCATATCGAGGAATAATGATGTTTGAGAGTTGAGATTTTCTTTTGTTGCAGATCTTTTGGGATATAATTAAGTGCTTTTGGAGGGTGATATAAGGAGGTGTAATTTGAAATTATTAGAATGGTTAGCTGACAACCAGAATACTGCAGCTTTTTCTCAAGTGGTCCGTGTATGGGTTTGCAGCAGTTTTGTCTGTTCTAAGCCAGACTGCTGGATGGAATACTGCAACAACTTGCATTTATATAGTGCCTTCAATGTAGAAAAACATTTCAAGGTATCTGAGATACGGAGGAAAAAGTGGACGCTGAGCCAAAGGAAGAATTATTCGGAGGGGTGGCCAAAAAATTAGTCAGAGGTGGGTTTAAGAAGGGTCTTTGAAGGAGGCAAGGCGGAAGGGCTTCGGGAGGCAATTCCAGAGTATGAAGCCGAGGGAGGGAATTCCAGAGCATAAAGCCTAGGAAGCGTGGTCATCAATAGTGGGGCTGTATGTTTGTGCTCCATCAGTGCTGGAAGAAGCTGATTTAACTGACACACTGCAGGAAGTGCACCTGCTTATGGCTGTTTTTGGAGTGCCATTGAGCTGCTTGTGTCCCATCTGATGCTAGGATTCGGGAGAATGCAGGGTAGTGTGTGCTGCAAGTTGGGAAGAATGGAGGTGGGGGTAGATATAGATCATTGTTTGGAGAAGGTATGTTGCAGTGCAGGTTATTTAAATGATATTTCATTTTATAGTACTTTCGAATATTGAATATTTTTACAGTTTTAAAACAATCTTCTTTCAGATTTCAAAATTATTTGATTGCTGCAGTGCAGGCCACTGAGAAAATTTTATAAAATTGTTAGTTTATGTAATCCAAAAACTGATATTTATTTGTGATTAGAATATTATTCTTGTTACTGGTCAGGGGTATTTTGCCCTTTTTACTACCCTCTCCAAAAACTGTAAATCCCATTTGTGGTTGCCACTCAATCTGAAAATACTTACAACTACTCTCTTTCTTTCTCCCCCCCCCCACACACACACACACACACTTTTTACACCTTTTTTTCCCCTCACTCAGTACCAGCATGTATGCTGGGTAATATTCCAGCATAACTTCTTTCAAACACTTCCTAAGAACACAAAAGACCCTTTTCAGCAGTGCCTTAATTGTCAGATTTTTGTGTCAGCTGCTGGTATGTTTCCAGAGCACACAACAGTCAGACCACAATGAATGGACTACAAAATGTCAGTCGGCACATGGCCTTTTGAAGAGTTGCTTCTAGTTCGTGGAACTGAACCAATATTAAATTATAAAAGCTGAAGAGATTCCATATGATATAAATTTTACATTGTTAAAGCATTAATTTCACGAGGAGTATGCACTTTTTATATGCCTTTCATTTTTAGGTTCTCCTGGAACAGTGAGCAAATAGATTCTAATCGGTGTTTCGGTCTGGTTTCTATTGTATTTCAGTCTGGAATTAACTATTGTGCTTTCTCAGCATGAGTGCTGTTCACTGACAGGTTGAAAAAAGGGCTTTAATGTCCTGCAGTGACTACTTTAAAAATTGTGACTGATTTTAGTAACTGAAAACTCTCTAGGCATAATTTTTTTTTAAATTTCCAGTTGTGTGTATAGAAATCGGGTGTAAGTAAGTATATACAAACTGTGAAGCTAGATTGCAAAAATATGCATTCTGCTAAAATTTAAGCTACAATCAAGCACTTATGGCACTATAACTGGCAACTTTGAAGTTGTTAATGCAAATTATTGCTTTCTGGCCAATATAAATGACTGCCCGTTTTAAATGTGGCTGTTTTAAGTGCTGAGGACTGTATTATTGTCTCCTGAGCTGTTTTGGATCTCATGGTGCTGATGAATAATGTGATCTGTGGGCATGAATGTTAGTTTATTGTGTATTAATTTTACGTATTAATGTGGAACATAAATATTGCAACTCATTTTATGTTGGTGAAATAAAATTGGTTTATTTAAGATTTAGTTGTCTTTTAAACCCAAACCCATGAGACATTCAGCATTATTTAGCAATAATAGTTTCCATTTTGTCCACATAATAGAATCATAGAATCATACAGCACAGAAGTAAGCTGTTTGGCCCATTGAGCCTGTGCCCGCTCTTTGATAGTTATCCGATTGGTCCCACTTCCTTGCTAGTTTACCACAGCCCTGCAAATTTTTCTTTTTCAAATATATATACAATTTCCCTTGATTGTTGTACCCTCTTTTTTGAAACATTGTGCAATCAAGAGGAAGTAAAAAGTCATTGAAAATTAGAGACTGCACAACAGTGTATTAGAATGATTTCCTTTCACATATGGTACTTGTGCTGCCAGAATACTAGATTGCAAGTCTCCCCTTTCTACTGATGTCAGTGGCTACATGCCTTTTTGTAACTCCCTTGTGACTTGGATTGTCCTTTTGGATGAGTTTCTCTGATCTCAGTCAAGTTATCTGGGCTGGAAAGATTACATAAGAACATAAGAATTTGGAGCAGGAGTTAGGCAACTTGGCCCCTCGAGCCTGCTGCGCCATTTAATATGATCATGGCTGATCTGATCTTGGGCTCAGCTCCAATTCCCTGCCCGCTCCCAAGAACCCTTTATTCCCTTATCGCTCAAAAATCTGTATCTCTACCTTTAAATATGTTCAATGACCCAGCCTCTGCAGCTCTATGGGGCAGAGAATTCCACAGATTTACGACCCTCTGAGAAGAAATTCCTCCTCAATCTCAGTTCCAAATGGGCGACCTGTTGTTCCTAAACTATACCCCCTAGTTCTAGATTCCGCCACGAGTGGAAACACCCTCTCAGCATCTACCTTGTCCAGTCCCCTCCGTATCTTATATGTTTCAATAAGATCACCTCTCGTTCTTCTAAACTCCAATGAGTATAGGCCCAACCTGCTCATCCATTTTTTTTTAATAAGTCAACCCCTTCATTTCCGGAATCAACCTAGTGAATCTTCTCAAAACTGCCTCCAATGCAAGTATGTCCTTCCTTAAATACGGAGACCAAAACTGTACGCAGTACTCTAGGTGTGGCCTCACCAATACCCTGTACAGTTGTAGCAGGACATCCCTGCTTTTATACTCCATCCCCCTTGCAATAAAGGCCAACGTTCCATTTGCTTTCCTGATTACTTGCTGTACCTGCATACTAACTTTTTGTGTTAAGTGCACAAGGACCCCCAGATCCCTCTGTATTGCAGCATTTTGTAGTTTCTCCATTTAAATAATTTTGTTTTTTTTTCCCTTGCCAAAATGGATAACCTCACACTTTGCGCGCATATTTGGCAGATGGAGTATAATGCGGGAGTCATTTAGCCTGTCTATATCCCTTTGCAGATATTTTGTGATATCCTCACAATTTGCTTTCCCGCCCATCTTTGTATCATCAGCAAACTTGGCTACATGACACTCAGTCCCTTCATCCAAGTCATTAATATAGATTGTAAATAGTTGGGGCCCCAGCAATGATCCCTGTGGCACTCACTAGTTACCGTTTGCCAACCAAGAAATGACTCCTTTCTCCCCACACTCTGTTTCCTGTTGGCCAATCCTTTACCCATACTAATATATTACCCCCCAACCCCGTGAGCTCTTATCTTGTGCAGTAACCTTTTATGTGGCACCTGATCAAATGCCTTCTGGAAATCCAAATACACCACATCCATTGGTTCCCCCTTATCTATCCCGCTCGTTACATCCTCAAAGAACTCCAGCAAATTTGTCAAACATGATTTCCCTTTCATAAAACCATGCTGACTCTGTTTGACTGTATTATGCTTTTCCAAATGTTCTGCTGCTGCTTCCTTAATAATGGATTCCATCATTTTACCAGTGACCGCTGTTAGGCTAACTGATCTGTAGTTTCCTGCTTTGTCTGCCTCCTTTTTTAAGTAGGGGCGTTACATTTGCAGTTTTCCAATCCACTGAGACCTCTCCAGAATCCAGAGAATTTTGGTGGATTACAACCAATGCATCCACTATCTCTGCAGCCACTTCTTTTAAGACCCCAGGATGCAGGGCATCAGGTCCAGGGGACTTGTTCACCTCTAGTCCCATTATTTTACCGAGTGCTTTTTCTTTAATGATAGTGATTGTTTTAAGTTCCTCCCTCCCTATAGCCCCATGACTATCTATTATTCGGAAGTTTTTGGTGTCTTTTACCGTGAAGGCCAATACAAAATATTTGTTCAAAGTTTCTGCCATTTCCCTGTTCCCCCTTATTATTTCCCAGTCTCATCCTCAAAGGGACCAACGTTTACTTTAGCTACTCTCTTCCTTTTTATATACTTGTAGAAGCTCTTATTATCTGTTTTTGTATTTCTTGCTAGTTTACTCTCATACTCTATCTTCCCTCTCTTTATAATATTTTTAGTCATCCTTTGCTGATTTTTTAAAATGTCCCAATCCTCTGGCCTCCCACTAATCTTGGCAACTTTGTATGCCATTGTTTTCAATTTGATACCATCCTTTACTTCATAGAAACATAGAAAATAGGTGCAGGAGTAGGCCATTCGGCCCTTCAAGCCTGCACCACCATCATGGCGGATCATGCAACTTCAGGACCCCATTCCTGTTTTCTCTCCATACCCCTTGATCCCTTTAGCATTAAGGGCCATATCTAACTCCCTTTTGAATATATCTTATGAACTGGCATCAACAACTTTCTGTGGTAGAGAATTCCACAGGTTCACAATTCTCTGAGTGAAGAAGTTTCTCGTCATCTCGGTCCTAAATGGCTTACTCCTTAGCCTTAGACTGTGACCCTTGGTTCTGGACTCGCCCAACATCAGGAACATTCTTCCTGCATCTAACCTGTCCAATCCCATCAGAATTTTATATGTTTCTATGAGATCCCCTCTCATTCTTCTAAATTCCAGTGAGTATAAGCCTAGTAGATCCAGTCTTTCTTCATATGTCAGTCCTGCCATCCCAGGAATCAGCCTGGTGAACCTTCGCTGCACTCTCTCAATAGCAAGAATGTCCTTCCTCAGATTAGGAGACCAAAACTGAACACAATATTCAAGATATGGCCTCACCAAGGCCCTGTGCAACTGCAGTAAAACCACCCTGCTCCTATACTCAGATCCTTTCGCTATGAAGGCCAACCTGCCATTTGCCTTCTTCACCGCCTGCTGTACCTGCATGCCAACTTTCAATGTCTGATGTACCATGAAACCCAGGTCTCGTTGCACCTCCCCTTTTCCTAATCTCTCACCATTCAGATATTATTCTGCCTCTGTTTTTGTCACCAAAGTGGATAACCTCACATTTATCTACATTATACTGCATCTGCCATGCATTTGCCCACTCACCTAACCTATCCAAGTCACCCTACAGCCTCTTCCTCACAGTTCACACTGCCACCCAGCTTAGTGTCATCTGCAAACTTGGGGATATTACATTCAATTCCTTCATCCAAATCATTAATGTATATTGTAAATAGCTGGGGTCCCAACACTGAACCTTGCGGTGCCCCACTAGTCACTGCCTGCCATTCTGAAAAGGACTCGTTCATTCCTACTCTGTGCTTACTGTCTGCCAACCAGTTCTCTATCCATGTCAATTTATTACCCCCAATACCATGTGCTTTAATTTTGCACACTAATCTCTTGTGGGACCTTGTCAAAAGCCTTTTGAAAGTCCGAATACACCACATCCACTGGTTCTCCCTTGTCCACTCTACTCGTTACATCCTCAAAGAATTCCAACAAATTTATCAAGCATGATTTCCCTTTCATAAATCCATGCCGACTTGGACTGATCCTGTCGCTGCTTTCCAAATGCGCTGCTATTACGTCTTTAATAATTGATTCCAACATTTTCCCCACTACTGATGTCAGGCTGACTGGTCTCTAATTCCCTGTCTTCTCTCTCCCTCCTTTTTTAAAAAGTGGGGTTACATTAGCTGCCCGCCAATCCATTGGAACTGATCCAGTGTCTATAGAATATTGGGAAAATGACACCCAATGCGTCCATTATTTCTAGGGCCGCTTCCTTAAGTACTCTGGGATGCAGACTATCAGGCCCTGGAGATTTATCGGCCTTCAATCTCATCAATTTCCCCAACACAATTTCCTGACTAATAAGGATTTCCTTCAGTTCCTCCTTCTCGCTAGACCCTTAGTCCCCTAGTATTTCCGGAAGGTTATTTGTGGTTTCCTTCGTGAAGATAGAATCAAAGTATTTGTTCAATTGCTCTGCCATTTCTTTGTTCCCCATTATAAATTCACCTGATTCTGACTGTAAGGGACCTACATTTATCTTCACTAAACTTTTTCTCTTCACATATCCATAGAAGCTTTTGCAGTCAGTTTTTATGTTCCCTGAAAGCTTACTCTCATACTCTCTTTTCCCCCTCCTAATTAAACCCTTTGTCCTCCTCTGCTGAATTCTAAATTTGTCCCATTCCTCAGGTTTGTAGCTTTTTCTGACTCATTTATATGCCTCTTGGATATGACACTATCCTTAATTTTCCTTGTTAGCTACGGTTGAGCCACCTTCCCCGTTTTATTTTTATGCCAGACAGGGATGTACAATTGTTGAAGTTCATCTATGTGATCTTTAAATGTCTGCCATTGCCTAACCACTGTCAACCCTTTAAGTATCATTCGCCAGTCTATCCTAGCCAATTCACATCTCATACTATCCAAGTTACCTTTCTTTAAGTTCAGGATCCTAGTCTCTGAATTAACTGTGTCACTCTCCACCTTAATGAAGAATTCTACTATATTATGGTCACTCTTCCCCAAGGGGCCTCGCACAACAAGATTGACAATGAATCCTCTCTCATTACACAAGACTCAGTTTAGGATGGCCTGCTCTCTAGTTGGTTCCTCGACATAGTGGTCTAGAAAACCATCCCTTTGTACACTCCAGGAAATCCTCCTCCACCGTATTGCTACCAGTTTGGTTCGCCAAATCAATATGCAGATTAAAGACACCCATGATAACTGCTGTACCTTTATTGCATGCATCCCTAATTTTCTGTTTGATGCCATTCCCAACCTCACTACCACTGTTTGGTGGTCTGTACAGAACTCCCACTAGCGTTTTCTGCCCTTTGGTGTTCCGCAACTCTACGCATACAGATTCCACCTCATCCAAGCTAATGTCCTTCCTTACTATTGCGTTAATCTCCTCTTTAACCAGCAACGCTACCCCACCTCTTTTTTTCCTTTCTGTCTATCCTTCCTGAATATTGAGTACCCCTGGATGTTGAGTTCCCAGCCTTGGTCACCCTGGAGACATGGCCATGTCTCTAATCCCAATTACATCATATCCGTTAACGGCTATCTGCGTAGTTCATTCATCCATCTTATTACGAATGCTCCTCGTATTGAGACACAGAGCCTTCAGGCTTGTTTTTTTTAACACTCTTTGTCCTTTTAGAATTATGTTGGAATGTGGCCCTTTTTGATTTTTGCCTTTGATTTCTCTGCCCTCCACCTTTCTTTATCTTCTTTCTACCGTTTGCTTCTGCCCCCAATTTACTTCCATCCGTCTCCCTGCATAGATTTCCATCCCCTGCCATATTAGTTTAAACTCTCCCCAGCAGCACGAGCAAACACTCCCCCTGGGACATTGGTTCCGGTCCTGCCCAGGTGCAGACTGTCTGGTTTGTACTGGTCCCACCTCCCCAGTTCCAAAGTCCCAGGAATTTGAATCCCTCCCTGTTGCACCATTCCTCAAGCCACGTATTCATCTTAACTATCCTGCTATTTCTACTCTGACTAGCACGTGGCACTGGTAGCAACCCTGAGATTACTACCTTTTGAGGTCCTACTTTTTAATTTAACTCCTAGCTCCCTAAATTCAGCTTGTAGGATCTCATCCTGTTTTTTACCTATATCGTTGGTACTGAAATGCACCACAACAACTGGCTGTTCACCCTCCCCCCTCCAAAATGCCCTGCGGCCGCTCCAAGACATCCTTGACTCTTGCATCCGGGAGGCAACATACCATCCTGGAGTCTCGATTGCGGCCACAGAAACGACTATCTATTCCTCTTACGATAGAATCCCCTACCATTATAGCGCTCCCACTTTTTTTCCTGCCCTCCTGTGCAGCAGAGCCACTAATGGTGCCATGAACTGGCTGCTGCTGCCTTCTCCTGATGAGTCATTTCCCCCGACAGCACCCAAAACGGTATATCTGTTTTGGAGGGAGATGACTGCAGGGGACCCCTGCACTACCTTCCTTCCACTGCTCTACCTGATGGTCACCCATTCCCTATCTGCCTGAGTAACCTTTACCTGCGGTGTTACCAACTCACTGAACGTGCTATTCACGACATCCTCAGCATCGCGGATGCTCCAGAGTCAATCCATGCACAGCTCCAGTGTTAACCACGGTTGGTTCTCCCTTCTCTTAAAGTCTTTCCTTCTCACTGGAATATATTTTTGGTGAGAATTATTAAGTATTTCCTTAAATGCCTGCCACTGTTTATGAACCGTCTTACACTTTAATCTATTTTCCCAGTCCACTTTAGCCAACTCTGCCTTCATATCTTTTGTAATCGCCTTTATTTAAGATTGAGACACTGGTTTGTGATCCAGCTGTCACACCCTCCAACTGAATATGAAATTCAACCTTGCTATGGTCACTCTTTCCTTGAGGATCCTTTAGAAAATAGGTGCAGGAGTAGGCCATTCGGCCCTTCGAGCCTGCACCACCATTCAATGAGTTCATGGCTGAACATGCAACTTCAGTACCCCATTCCTGCTTTCTCGCCATACCCCTTGATCCCCCTCGTAGTAAGGACTACATCTAACTCCTTTTTAAATATATTTAGTGAATTGGCCTCAACAACTTTCTGTGGCAGAGAATTCCACAGGTTCACTTTACTATGAGATCATGCATTATTCCTGCCTCATTGCACAGTACCAAATCCAAGATGGCCTGCTCCCTGGTTGGTTCTGCAACGTACTGTTTAAGGAAACCATCTCGGATTATTAGATTGAAAACTATGTTCTCTTCCTATACTAAATAGTATGATCTATTTTTGTTTGCTGCTGGTATCGGTTGATTAGGTCCGTTGGACGGGCCACAGCATCCTCATGCCCAACATGAGACTCTCAAAGCAAGTACTCTACTCTGAACTCCTACATGACAAGTGAGCTCCAGGTGGGCAGAGGAAACGTTTCAAGGACACCCTCAAATCCTCCTTAATAAAGTGTAACATCCCCACTGGCATCTGGAAATCCCTAGCCCAAGACTGCCCAAAGTGAAGGAACAGCATCCGGGAAGGCGTTGCGCACTTCGAGTCTCGTCGCTGAGAGCACGCAGGAAACGCAGGCAGCGGAAGGAGAGCGTGCGGCAAACCAGACTCCCCACCCACCCTTTCCTTCAACGATTATCTGTCCCACCTGTGACGGAGACTGTAATTCCCGTATTGGACTGTACAATCACCAGAGAACTCACTTTTAGAGTGGAAGCAAGTCTTCCTCGATTTCGATGGACTGCCTATGATATGATGATGAGGGTAACTAGTAAATTTTCTTTTTAAAACTATGATTTCCAAACAGAACTCTCATTCTCAATAGAAAAGGATTCCAGCCATTGTTAACTTCCTGTTAACAATGCAATTCCTTAAATAATGAAGCAGTCACTACCTGCGTACAGCGAGACCTGGACAACATCCAGGCTTTGGCTGATGAGTGGCAAGTAACCTGTGCGCCATACAAGTGCCAGGCAGTAACCATCTCCAACAAAAGAGAACCTAATTGCCTCCCCTTGACAATCAGTGGCATTTCCATTGTCGTGTTCCCCACCATCATCATCATGGGCTCACCATTGACCAGAAACTCAACTGAATCAGCGTTGTGGCTACAAGAGCACATTGGAGGCTGGATATTTTGAAGTGATTGACTTGCTTCCTGACGCCCCACTGCTTCTTCCCCACCTAAAAGGCACAAGTCAGAAATGTGATGGAATACTCTCCACTTGCCTGGATAAGTGCAGTGACAAAAACATTCCACCTTTCAGGATAAAGTTGTCAGCTTGATTGGCACTTTATCCAGTAGCCTAACCTTACACCACTGATGTACCATTGCTATAATGTGTACTATCTACAGGATGCATTGCAGCAACTCTGTAAGGCTTGTTTGGCAGCACCTCCAAAACACGTGACATCCATTACCGAGAAGGATAAGGATAGCAGGTGCATGGGAACACCTTCGCCTTCAAGATCCCCTCCAAGTTGCACACCATCCTGACTAGAACATCTAATGCTGTTCCTTCAGTGTCACTGGGTAACAAATCTCTGGAAGTCTCAACCTGGCAGCATTGTGAGAGCCCCTTCACCATAGGAACTGCAGTGGTTCAAGAAGAAAGCCTACCACGAACTTGAGGGCAACAATACCAGACTTTCTTTACTTTGGCAAAATTTTTCATCAACTTGATAAGCCAGTTCTCAACTTCTGCCAAAGTTGAATATGATGATTTGAGAAGTGCTTCAGAGAATTAATTTTTTTTTTTGCTTTTTTATCAAATACTTTTTAAAATCTGGAATATCTTCTAGGTTTTACAATCTTTTAAATAATACTGAAAATTAAAACTTAATTGAGATTTGGGTTATAATTACTAATGCAATTCAAAAAAAGAAACAACTTGGAATATTGTGGCATCTTATTACTCAACATCCAAAAGTATTTCCCAACTAATGATTTTATTTTGGAATGCAGTCATTATTGTTATGTAGGTAAATACAGCAGCCACATTGTGTACAACAAGATTGCACAAGCAGCAAATGAGGTGAATGACGTTGATCTGGTTTTTGTGGTGCTGATTGAGAGAATTGTGAACCTGTGGAATTCTCTACTGCAGAAAGTTGTTGAAGCGAGTTCGCTAGATATATTCAAAAGGGAGTTAGACGTGGCCCTTACGGCTAAAAGGATCAAAGGGTATGGAGAGAAAGCAGGAATGGGGTACTGAAGTTGCATGATCAGCCATGATCATATTGAATGGTGGTGCAGGCTTGAAGGGCCGAATGGCCTACTCCTGCACCTATTTTCTATGAGGGATCAATGTTGGCAGGACATCGGGAGACCTCGTTGCTCTTTTTCAAACTGTGTCCTGGGATCTATTATGTCTACCTGAACAGACGGGCAGTGTCTTGGTTTAAAGACAGCAAATTATCCTCCGACCGAAGGGGACGCACTCAACGATCTTGAAGATTTTTCTCCACCCCAATCCAGTGCCGTGCTGACGCGTAACAACGTCCCTCCCCTTCAGTTAAAGGGGAAGGCCGCTGCGAACTCTGCAGTTAGTTTAGTTTGGCCCATTGGGCCACCAGGGAGGGTGTTGGCCAGGCGAGCGGTCAGGTACCGAAAAGCGGGTGTCGGGCTACCTGTTGGAGACCTGGCCGAACCCATGGGCGCCATTGTCGGGCCGACCTCGGAGTCGGCCGACAATTAAAATAAAATGGCGCCACCCAGCCACACACACCTTCCCGCAGGGCAATTGCCCACGCGGGGCAGAAAGGATTCGCCGCCGGTCGTGGGGGGGTTGGTCCGTGCCCGACAGGGCAGCAACACTGGTAGCACGGTAACGAACACCATTGTTTCCATACGGTCAAGGCTCTTATAGAAAGGGGAAATTTCTGCCCCAGCATCTCCAACAATGTAGCACTTCTTCCCTTCTGCACTGAAGTGTCAATTTAGATAAATTGCTCAAATCATGGTGAGGCTGGAACCCACAGCCTTTTCATTCCAGGGCGGGAATGCTATAAAATTGGCCATCTTCTTTTTAAATTAAGGAGATCAGAACTCATACCCTGCTGGGATCAATATTTAAAATGTGCTGTCAGCGGTGAAGATTGCACCCTGATGCCATTTTCGAATTCCACATGTCACTCTAACTGACTTGTGGGTTTGGAGCAGGGGATAGAATGAGCTAAATTGGGGGTACAGTAAACTGAAGTAGTGTAGTATATTGAGCTTAAAGACACGTTTTGAGTTCCTAATGTGAGCATGGGAAGCTGTTGGGCAGCTGCTAAAATCTCTAATTTTAACTGTCTAAAGAAGTCATGAAGTTTGTGATATACCATGTAACAAACATTAGGGAGGTAAAATTGCCGGGCCCTAATTGGGGGCTGTAATCATCTGGAACTGGGCCTTTGTGCGCCCGGCGTGGAAGTCCACCCTTGCCACTGATTTCGGCTTACTGCCCATCAAAGGAAGCTGAGCGCAATCTGCAACGGTGAAGGAAGCGCGACGCAGAGGCTCCGCAAAGCGCTGATGTGTTTCAACATCCCGCCCCCCGCCTTCGCTTAAAGGACCATCATAGAGCCGACCCAAGAGTCGGCCATCAAAAAAAGATGGTCGCCCGGGGCGTTGGCTCCCTTCACTTTTTAAGGAACACCCCGAGAGTAAATGGCGGGCAGCTTCACGCCTCATCTGTGGGATAATTTCCCCCGTGGGGCGTTTAAAGGGTTGACACGGGACTGAGGGGTTGCCGCGCACAGCGATGATGTCATCACCATGGCAGCGCCTCCACAAAAGTCCCGGGCAATTTCCCAGGAGACGGTAGCATTCCCCCTCCCCAGGCAAAGTCTCCTCTGCCCTGTTAGCGCCCCTCTAACGGGACTATAAGTAGGGGCAATTTTGTCCCATCGATTCCTTTTTGTATGATGTACGAAGAATCCTCGTCGTTTCCCTATTTCCTCTTCCTCCTCATAGGGTGGGATTATGATAATATACATTGCTCTTTGTAACAATGCTGTTAAATTATGTTTGTTTTGATCCTACAGAGGCGGTGTAATTTCTTGAAAGTAATTTTATTAAAGATTGTTGGCATCAGCAATACGTAACAAAAAATGGCTTTCTTTGTCAACAGGTTCTGATGGTACAATGAAGACCATTTTCCTTGAAAATCTCTGTTTTTGAGAACTTTCTTGCACGAGATTGAAGGTTGCATAGATTATTGCAAATTGCCCAATATTATGGTAGCATGAAAATGATGAACAAATGATGTCCATGCACAGGTTAGTTCTGCAGCTGTTTCTATGGATCTCTTAACAGTGGTGTTTGTGACTGACGAAATACTGTAGTCCATTTTTTTGCTTGTTTATTGGCTGTTATGAATACCACATGCTGTCTCTTGGTAACCATTTCAATTTTGTTCTTCAGTGATCAATATAGTTTTGCCATCTTGCATAAGAGTTTTTTTCTCCTACACACTTGTGCGCCTTCTTTTTTCTCTCTCTCTCTCTCTCTCTCTCTTTCTTTTCTCTTTGCTCTCTCTCTTCTCTTTACTCGTTCTCTCTCTCCTCTCTCTCCTTGCGCGTGCTCTCTTCATTATTGAATAATGCTTTTGTGCTATTTAGTCAAATCCTTGTAATATTAGCTGGATTATTTTAAAATGATATTTGTAATTGTGACATATAGCATTGAAGAGAGTTTGCAAAAATTGCCTGACAGACCGACTGGTGGTACAGCTGAAATTCTAATCCTTGGAGTGGTAGAACTTAGTACTAGGGGTATGGTTGTGTAGTAGTTATATAATTGGACAAGTAATCCTGGGCTAAAAATGCAGAGAACATGAGTTGAAATCCTAGCACAACAACTTGTATTTATATAGCACACTTTAACATGGTAAAACATCCCAAGGCTCTTCACAGGAGTGTTATAAGACACAAAAATTGACACTGAGCCACATAGGAGAAATTAGGGCAAATGACCAAAAGTTGGTCAAAGAAGTAAGTTTTAAGGAGCATCTTAAGGGAGGAAAGGGAGGCAGAGAGATTTGAAAACCAGGATGAGAATTTTAAAATCGAGACATTGCTTAACCGAAGCCAATTAGATCAGCGAGCACAGGGGTGCTGGGTGAACGAGACTTGGTGCAGGTTAGGACATGGACAGCCAAGTTTTGGATGACACCAAGTTTATGTAGGGTAGAACTTGGGAGGCCAACCAGGAGCCATTGGAATAGTCAAGGCCAGAGGTAACAAAGGAATGGATGAGGGTCTCTGCAGCAGATGAGCTGAGATGGGGCGGAGAGGGGCGATATTATGGAGGTGGAAATAGATATGCCGCAGATATGTGGTTGGAAGCTCATTTCGGGGTCAAATACGACACATTGCAAATTTAAATTCAGTTTATAAAAAAAAAATCTGGAAATAATCCAAAACAAAGTAAATGACCATGAAACTGTCACAAAATCCCAACATGTTAACCAATGCCCTTTAGGGAAAGAAATGTGCTGTCCTTACCCGCTCTGTCCTAATTCAACTTGAATGACACTTAATTGCCCTCCTGAAGTGGCCTAGGAAGCCACTCTGTTGTATCAAATTGCTACTAGCGGTTCAAGAAAAAGGCACCTTTTATAGGACAATCATGGATGAGCAATAAAATGCCAGCCTTGTCAGCGATGCCCATATCTTGTGAATGCATTTTCTAAAATTTTCCCAAATTGCACGTGGTCTTCACAACGTGTTTCGAAAAGCTTCTCTCAAGGAAGGAG
The DNA here is from genome assembly GCF_044704955.1 of Pristiophorus japonicus. Classification (NCBI taxonomy): domain Eukaryota; kingdom Metazoa; phylum Chordata; class Chondrichthyes; family Pristiophoridae; genus Pristiophorus; species Pristiophorus japonicus. The sequence goes on along the minus strand of NC_091978.1, from coordinate 102,461,047 downwards.
AAAACTCACACAATTTTCATTGTGATGCCACCACGTTCAAGTGGCATTGCAATCTTCTGATTTGATTAGATTCATCTCGTTACAACAGATGTGCGCAAACAAGTAGCGAGGGGCATAAAGTTTACTAAATAAGACAGGTAGGTATCTGTCTAAAGATGTTGCCAAAATTACCTTTATCTTGCAGAGAGATTTGCACAGAATGAAATTTAATATTTGTATATCAAAATCAAAACCGTCTTTGAATATTTCAAGAGGATTTGAGTATAGTAGTCGAGACGTTTTACTGCAATTGTATGGGGCCCTGGTGGGACCACATCTGACTATTCTGTGCAGTTTTGGTTTCCTTACCTAGCAAAGCATGCACTTGCCATAGAGGGAGTACAGCAAAGGTTCACCAGACTGAGTCCTGGAATGGGGGGGATTGTCCTATAAGGAGAGATTGAGTAGACTAGGCCTATATTCTCTAGAGTTTAGAAGAATGAGAGGTGATCTCATTGAAACATACACAATTCTTACAGGGTAGATGCAGGGAGGATATTTCCTCTGGCTGGAGAGTCTAGAACCAGGGGTCACAGTCTCAGGATAAGGGGTCAGCTATTTAGGACTGAGATGAGGAGAAACTTCTTCACTCAGGTGGTGGTGAATCTTTGGAATTCTCTACCCCAGAGGGTTGTGATGGCTCTGTCTTTGAGCATATTCAAGGCTGAGATCCATAGATTTTTGGATACGAAGGGATATGGGGATCGGGTGGGGAAGTGGCGCTGAGGTCGATGATCAGCCATGATCTCACTGAATGGTGGAGCAGGTTCAAGGGGCCGAATGGCCTACTCCTGCTCTAAATTCTTATGTTCTTATGTTTTCCTGTGCTCGTAAAATATTGAGCCAACTACAGTAGCAAGAAATGATGTGTCGCTCCTTTTCTTTCAGCATGAAATACCGATATATTGGATATTCAAAACCACAAAGTACTTCAATAAAAGCTTTCTAGAAAACAGAATAGTGTACAGTAACTTATGATTGCAGAGGAATTAAAAAGTAAAAATGATGTCGAAAGGAAATACTGGATAGCAGCTCAAGTAATGTGAAAGCTGACTGGCTAAAATAGACCTTTTTGAGGGATCAATCAGCTGCAGAATGAACTGTTTGAAGGCAAATTTAGAAGAAAATGTCTAACTACTTCTTCACCCAGAGAGTGGTGAACCTGTGGAATTCTCTACCACAGAAAGTTGTTGAGACCAATTCACTAAATATATTCAAAAAGGAGTTAGATGTAGTCCTTACTACTAGGGGGGTCAAGGGGTATGGCTAGAAAGCAGGAACGGAGTACTGAAGTTGCATGTTCAACCATTAACTCATTGAATGGTGGTGCAGTCTCGAAGGGCCGAATGGCCGACTCCTGCATCTATTTTCTATGTTTCTATGTTACATTGATATAGAAAAGTGTCTTTTAAAACTTTTTTTTTACTATATTACATAGTCCAACAGTAAAGCCATTATTCCATGTATGCAATTGCCACTTTGTGACCGATTTGTAAGTTTTGTTTTGAGGGTTGTTTTTATTGGTCCAGTTCTCTTATTTTCTCTTCCTGGGGCACGTGCTGCTGATGTGAACTCTGGAGGTGAGGGGAAAGAGATCAAGGCCCCAAGTTTCCACATGATTTGCTCCTGAGTTTTAGGAGCAACTGGTGTAGAATGGCGTATCTTAGAAATCGGAATTCTCGTCATTTAGTTTGCTCCAGTTCTAGTCAGTTAGAACAGTTTCACTTTGGAACATAGAAACATAGAAACATAGAAAATAGGTGCAGGAGTAGGCCATTCGGCCCTTCTAGCCTGCACCGCCATTCAATGAGTTCATGGCGGGAGTCGGGTTAGGGGGAGGGCAGGGGGAGGAGCGGGAGTCGAGTCGGGTCGGGAGGAAGCAGGAGCTGGCCATGGGAGGAGCCTTATTCACGCAGTCCCAGTGAGGCCATTCAGCCAGGGCTAGGGGCTGTTTGTTTCGGCCCCTCCCACACAGTTTCGGGCGCCTGGAGCTACTGCACTTGCGCGCCCACTGTAGCGCGCGTGTGCAGAGGTCCTGGCACTGTTTTCAGCGCAGGGACCTACAGCTCCTGCTGCGCTGCGCTGAGGGCCAGAGGACCTGCAGGGAGGTGGAGAATTCGGAGGTTTTTTTTAGGCGCACTTTGTGGCGCGAAAAACGGGCGTCCAGGTCGGGACTGCGCCGTTCTAGGCGCAGCTCGAAACTTGGGCCCCAAGAGTGGTTAGTTGGAAAAATGAGGGCGAAAAATAAATCTCTCAATAAATTTTAGAATATGTCTTGGTTGTCTGTTTCCCATTTACCATTCCCATTCTGCTCTGTCCTATGAAATTGTATTAATGTAGAACCTACAGTGATGTTTACGACCAGTTGGCATTTTTTAAATTAGAAATTCTGTTTTCCCTTCTGTAGGAATGTAAGTTTTCAACAAAAAGAAAATCAGTCGAGCTGAGGACTGTAAATCTTTCTTCAAACTAACCAGCTGAGCTCTGCCTATTTCCTGGGTCAACATAAATCTTGTACTTTATTGTCTCAAAAAAAACAACCCTTGACCCCCTCAGTCCTTACAAACTGCTGCCCCATCTCCAACCTCCCTTTTCTCTCCAAAGACCTTGAATGTGCTGTCACCTCCCAAATCATGCCCATCATTCCCAGAACTCCATGTTTGAATCCCTCCAATCAGATTTCCAAAACTGCTCTGATCAAAGTTACAAGTTACATCCTCTGTGACTGGTAAACTATTCTTTCTCGTCCTTCTCGACCTGTCTGCAGCCTTTGACACAGTTGACCACCCCATCCTCTCCACCATCATCCAGCTGGGTGGAACTTGGTTCTATTATCTATCCAGTCGTGCCCAGAGAATCACCTGCAATGGCTTTTCTTCCTGCTCCCGCGCCGTTATCTCTGGTATCACCCAAGGATCTATCCTTGGCCCCCTCCTGTTTCTCATCTACATGCTGCCCCTCGGCAAGATTATCCAAAAATTCAGCAGCAGTTTCTACTTGTACACTGATGACACCCAGCTCTACCTCACCACCACCATTCTCGACCCCTCCACTGTTTAAATTGTCAGATTACTTGTCCGACATCCAGAACTGGATGAGTAGAAAATGTCTCCAACTAAATATTGGAATGATTGAAGCCATTGTCCCCGCAACAAACTCCATACTCTAGCCACCAACTCCATCCATCTCCCTGGCATCTGTCTGAGGTTGAACCAGACTGTTCACAATCTTAGTGTTATATCTGACACTGAGATGAGCAACAAACCACTCACTTTTAGAGTGGAAACAAGTCTTCCTCGATTTCGAGGGATTGTCTATGATGATAATGAAACCACATATCCGCACCATCACTAAGATCGCCTATTTCCACCTCCATAACCTTGCCTGACTCCATCCTTGCCTCACCTCATCTGCTGAAACCCTCATCCATGCCTTTGCTACCTCTGGACTTGACTATTCCAACACATTCCTGGTTGGCCTTCAATTTTCTACCCTCCGTAAGCTTGAGTTCATCTAAAACTCCCTGCCAGTATCCTAACTTGCACCAAGTCCTGTTCACCCATCACCGATAAGGGACTTGGTAGCTTTGAAAGTAGATAAATAACCAGGCCCGGATGAAATGTATCCTAGGTTGTTAACAGAAGCAAAAGAGGAAATAGCAGGGGCTCTGACCATCATTTTCAAATCCTCTCTGGCTACGGGTGTGGTGCTCGGACTGCTAACGTTGTACCTTTGTTTAAAAAGGAAGAAAGGGATAGACCATGTAATTACAGGTCAGTCAGCCTAACCTTGGTGGTGGGAAAATTATTGGAAAAAATCCTGAGGGACAGGATAAATCTTCATTTGGAAAGACACTGATTAATCAAGGACACTCAACATGGATTGGTTAAGGGAAGGTCGTTTCTGACTAACTTAATTGAATTTTTTCAGGAAGTAAAAGAGAGGGTCGATGAGGATAGCGCATTTTGATGTCGTGTATATGGATTTTAGTAAGGCTTTTGATATGGTCCCACAGTCCATGGGATCCAGGGCAAAGTGGCAAGTTGAATCCAAAATTGGCTCCGAGGCGGGAAGCAAAGGTAATGGTTGATGGATGTTTTTGTGACTGGAAGGCTGTTTCCAGTGGGGTTCCACAGGGTTCAGTACTAGGTCCCTTGCTTTTTGTGGTCTATACCAATGAAGTTAGGGGTTTTGATTAAGAAGTTTTCAGATGGTATTAAAATCGGCTGTGAGGTTGACAATGAAGAAGAAAGTGGTAGACTGCAGGAAGATATCAATGAACTGATCACGTGGGCAGAACAGTGGCAAATGGAATTCAATCTGGAGAAGTGCAAGGTAATGCATTTGGGGAGGGCTGACAAGGCAAGGGAATACACATTAAATGATAGGATACTGAGCCGTGTAGAGGAACAAAGGGACCTTGGAGTATTTGTCGACAGATCCCTGAAGGTAGCAGACTAAGTAGATAAGGTGGTTCAGAAGGCATATGGAATACTTGCCTTTATTAGCCAAGGCATAGAATACAGGAGCAAGGAGGTTATGCTTGAACTGTATAAAGCACTAGTGGGCCACAGCTATAGAGTATTGCGTGCAGTTCTGATCAACACATTGTAGGAAAGGTGTGATTGCACTTGAGAGGGTACAGAGAAGATTTACGAGGATGTTGCCTGACTGGAGAATTTTAGCTATGAGGAAAGATTGGATGGCTGGGTTTGTTTTCTTTGGAAGAGGTGGCTTAGGGAAGACCTTATTGAGGTGTATAAAATTATGAGGGGCCTTAGAGTGGAAAGGAAGGACTTATTTCCCTTAGTAGAGGGGGTCAACAACCAGGGGGCATATATTTAAAGTAATTGGTAGGAGGTTTAGAGAGGATTTGAGGGAAATTTTCTTCACCCAGAGGGTGTGGGGGTCTGGAACACACTGCCTGACAGAGTGGTAGAGGCAGAAACTCTCACCACATTTAAAAAGTACGTGGATGTGCACGTGAAGTGCTGTAACCTACAGGACTATGTACCAAGAGCTGAATAGCACTTTGTCGACCGGCGTGGACATGACGAGCCGAAATGGCCTCCTTCCGTGTTGTAAAATTTTATTATTCTGTGATCATCCCTTTGCTCGCTGACTGACATTGGCTCCCGGTTAAGCAACACCTCGATTTAAAAAAAAAAAAAAAAAATTTCATCCTTGTTTTCAAATCCTCCATGGCCTCGCCTCTCCCTATCTCTGTAATCTCCTCCAGCTCTACAACCCTCTGAGGTATCTGTGCTCCTCCAATTCTGGCCTCTTGAGCATCCCCAATTTTAATGGCTCTACCAGTGGCAGCCGTACTGTCAGTTGCCAAGGCCCTAAGCTCTGAAATTCCCTCCCGAATTCCCTCTTCCTCTCCCTCTTTCTTTTTAGACGCTCATTAAAACCTCCCTCTTTGACTAAGATCTTCCCTAATATCTCCTTTTCTGGTTCGGTTTCAAATTTTGTTCCTGTGAAGTGCCTTGGGATGTTTTACTATGATACTAGCGCTATATAAATACAAGCTGTTACCTGTAAGACAACTGTATAGATCAGCCTTGTGCCTTCACTAAATGCTGTTTATAGCTTAACAAGTTGCCAGAGCAGCTTTGTCAGGTAAATCTAAACAGAATGATTTCATAATACAATGAGACATTTCAAGTGAACGAACATATATGGAGGAAAAATGTCAGATTAACTACCATCTGCATGGTCTTTCTCATTGGTGGGATGTTGGGTAATGCGCCTCGTGGTCATGATTATTTTCTGGAACTCCTTGTTTGATCACCTGCAAAGGCCTGCGAGGAACTTCCTGAATTATTTTTTTCTCTTTTTGGCCTCTTCCCCCAAGATTACATGGCTGCTGGTGGGTGGGGAGTGTTTGTGCCATAAGAACATAAGAAATAGGAGCAGGAGTCGGCCACCTAGCCCCTCGAGCCTGCTCCGCCATATAATAAGATCATGGCTGTTCTGATCATGGACATAATGCCACTTCCCCGCCCGCTCCCCATAACCCTTTATTCCCTTATCGCGCAAAATTCTGTCTATCCCCGCCTTAAATATATTCGATGACCCAGCCTCCACAGCTCTCTAGGGCAGAGAATTCCATAGATTTACAACCCTCCAAGAAGAAATTTCTCCTCATCTCCATTTTAAATGGACGGCCCCTTATTCTGAGACTATGTTCCCGAGTTTTAGTTTCCCCTATGAGTGGAAATATCCCCTCTGCATCCACCTTGTCGAGCCCCCTCATGATCTTATATGTTTCGATAAGATCACCTCTCATTCTTCTAAACTCCAATGAGTATAGGCTCAACCTATCCTCATAAGTCGACACCCTCATCTCCGGAATCAACCGAGTGAACTCTCTCTGAACAACCTCCAATGCAAGTATATCATTCTTTAAATAAGGAGACCAAAACTGTACGCAGTATTCCAGGTGTGGCCTCACCAATACCCGGTACAGTTGTAACAGGACTTCTCTGCTTTATTCCCACTTGCAATAAAGGCCAACATTCCATTTGCCTTCCTGATTACTTACTGTACCTGCATACTAACTTTTTGTGTTTCATGCACAAGGACCTCCAGATCTCTCTGTACTGCAGCACTTTGCAAATTTTCTTCATTTAAATTATAATTTGCTTTACTCTTTTTTTTTTTCTCCCATTTTTCCATATTATACTCCCATCTGCTAAATTTTTGCCCACTCAATTAGCCTGTCTATATCCCTTTGCAGATTTTTTTGTGTCCTCACAATTTGCTTTCCCACCCATCTTTGTATCATCAGCAAACTTGGCTACATTACACTTGTTTCCTTCATCCAAGTCATTAATATAGATTGTAAATAGTTGAGATCCCAGCACCGATCCCTGCGGCACCCTACTAGTCACTGCCAACCAGAAAATGATCCATTTATCCCGACTCTCTGTTTTCTGTTAGTTAGCCAATCCTTTATCTATGCTAAAATATTACCCCCAACCCATGGACTTTTATCTTGTGCAGTAATGTGCAGTAATCTTGTGCTTTTATTAGCACCTTATCGAATGCCGTCTGGAAATCCAAATACACCACATCCACTGGTTTCCCTCTTATCCATCCTGCTCGTTACATCCTCAAAGAACTCCAGCAAATTTGTCAAACATGATTTCCCTTTCCTAAAACCATGCTGACTCTGCTTGATTGAATTATGCTTTCCCAAGTGTCCCGCTACAGCTTCCTTAATAGACTCCAGCATTTTCCCAACGACAGATGTTAGGCTAACTGGTCTATAGTTTCCTGTTTTTTGTCTGCCTCCTTTTTTAAATAGGGGCGTTACATTTGCGGTTTTCCAATCTGCTGGGACCGCCCCAGAATCCAGGGAATTTTGGTAGATTACAACCAATGCATCCACTATCTCTGCAGCCACTTTTAAGACCCTAGGATGCAAGCCATCAGGTCCAGAGGACTTGTCCACCTTTAGTCCCATTATTTTAAAGAGTACTACTTCATCAGTGATAGTGATTGTATTAAGTTCCTCCCTTCCTATATTGATTATCCACTATTGGGATGTTTTTAGTGTCTTCTACCGTGAAGACCGATGCAAAATATTTGTTCAATGTCTCTGCCATTTCCCTATTCTCCATTATTAATTTCCCAGTCTCATCCTCTAGGGGACCAACATTTACTTTAGCCACTCTTTTCCTTTTTATGTACCTGTAGAAACTCTTGCTATCTGTTTTTATATTTCGTGCTAGTTTACTTTCATAATCTATCTTCCCTCTCTTTATCATTATTTTAGTCATTCTTTGATGGCTTTTAAAAGTTTCCCAATTCTCTGGCCTCCCACTAGTCTTGGCCACATTGTATGCCCTTGGAGGTCATGCTGGCTAGTTGCAACACTGCTGAATGGGACAGACTCAGTGGACCAGTTCTTTTTATGTCTTTTAGAAGTCTTGGATTTTTTACATTTTGAAAATTGATTGTTGTGTAAGTACACAGAGTGCCTCTGGTGTGTTTTTAAAAAAAAAATTAGGCTTGGGCTGAGGTAATATCTCAATCTCATTTAAAAAATTCTGAGTGTGAGCTATAGAGGTTCAAAGTGGCTTCTTCCATAGTAAACCTCTCTTTCACACTGGCTATGCCAGGCTTAGTGTTTTTCAAACGTTATTTCTGCTGTTTTTTAATTTGCTCAAAAATATCTTGAGGAAACAAACTAATTTTTAAATTTTTGCTTCTAAACACTAATTTGAAAGGGATTGCAAACCTCAAACATTTCTTGTACTATTTTTTTATTTTTGAGTTAATCAAATAGAAGTGCAATAAGATGTAA